>NW_026948497.1:1938749-2584999 GCF_035770615.1 Melospiza melodia melodia | reverse complement strand
GGGTCCAGTCCAGACACTGCTACCCGCGAACTCAGCCATCCCCGAAGGGCAGCCGTGCGCAGTACTGGACATCAAGGACTGTTTCTTTTCAATACCCCTGCACCCTGAGGACAGAGAACGATTCGCCTTTTCCGTGGCGTTTCGAAACGGCGAGCGGCCCAACCTTCGCTTCCAATGGAGAGTGCTTCCTCAAGGCCTAGTCGACAGCCCGACCATATGCCAGATCACCGTGGATAAAGCACTGACGCCGGTCCGACACTCCAATCCCACCGCAACCATCATCCAGTACATGGACGACATCCTGGTTGCAGCACCATCAACAAGCCAAGTAGATGACCTGGTGACCACAATCACAGAGACCCTTCAGGCCAACGGCTTCGAGATCGCGAGCGCAAAGATCAAGAGAGGACCCTGCGTGACCTTCCTGGGAGTAGGAATCACAAGCTCCTACGTGACACCCCCCGAGATGAAGATCAACCGAGAAGTCGAGACGCTCCACGACATGCAACGCCTGGTGGGATCGCTGCAGTGGCTTCGCAACATCGTTCTGATTCCTCCCGAGGTCATGGACCCTCTGTACGACCTCCTGAAAGGGAAGAACCCCTGGGATCCCAAGGAGCTGACGCCGCAAGCAACGAGCTCCCTCGACTTCATCGAAAACCAGATGTCCACTGGCACGCTTGCCAGGTGGAACCCAGCCATGCCACTGGACCTGTATGTCCACTTCACACCGAAGGGGGGAGTGGGAGCACTGGCCCAAGGACCTTCCGAAAAGGCCCGACCGATCCAATGGGTGGTCCTCGGAAGACCCGCTCGTGCATTTTCCCCGGGAATCGAATGCATCGCCAGCCTCATCATGAAAGGTAGGAGACTCGCCTTGAAACACCTAGGGACAGAGCCGACAAGCATCCACCTTCCGTTTCGCAAGCAGCCGACCTCGGAGTCAGCCACAATATCGGAGTACCTGGCCCTTGCTCTCTCCGGCTTCGGAGGAGAAATCTCCTACTCCTCCAAGCCACCCTGGACGAAGCTGCTGACCGTAGTCGACATGGACATGCCACCGAAGGTCAAGGACAGACCGCAGCCGGGACCAACGGTCTTCACAGACGCTTCCTCCACGACTTCAACCGCAGCAGCAGTGTGGCAGGCAGGAGAACAATGGCATTGCGTCAAAGCGTGTGACCCCACACTGTCGGTGCAACAGCTGGAGGCAGCAGCAGTGGTTTTGGCGTGCGGACTCTTCCAAGACGAACACCTCAACATCGTAACGGACTCTATATTCGTGGCAAGGCTCTGCCTGTCCATGGCAGGACCAGGAGTGTCGACATCAGCAGCAGCCCTAATGCTGGAAGAAGCACTTTCCTCGCGACAGGGCACCGTGTCAGTCATCCACATCAACAGCCATGACCCAGTCAAAGGCTACTTCCAGACCGGCAACGATAAAGCGGACGCCGCAGCGAAAGGCGTTTGGACCCTGCAAAGAGCTTGTCAACTGCACAAGTCGCTCCACATCGGAGTCAAAGCACTGGCGAAGAGATGCGGAATCCCGACAGCGGACGCGAAACATGTGGTAGCCACTTGCCCTTACTGCCAGAAGTCACCCCTTTGGACCTACGGAGTCAACCCGAGAGGTCTCAAGCCCTCAGAAATCTGGCAGTCGGACTTCACCTGGTGCGAGCTGATGAAGCCCCGAGCATGGCTTGCAGTGACAGTAGACACTTATAGCGGGACGATCATAGCCACACAGCACTCCAAAGCAAACTCCAAAGCCACAATTCAGCACTGGCTGACAGCCATGGCTTGGCTTAGTATCCCCAAGCAGATCAAAACTGACAACGGTTCCAATTTCACCTCCAAACAAGTACAGGAATTCGCTGCGAAATGGGGCATCACGTTAGTGCAAGGCATCCCACACAACAGTACCGGGCAGGCCATAGTTGAGAGAGCAAACCAGACCCTGAAAACCAAGATAGAAGTATTGGCAAAAGCAGAGGGCTTTGCCAATGCCATTCCCCCAGGAGATCAGGCACGCATGCTGGCAACCGCTTTGCTGGCACTGAATCAATTCCCTAGGGGAGACGAAACACACAGTCCCGTCCAAAAACACTGGGCCACTCGAACGCTAGAAGAGGGCCCACAGGTGGTAATCAGAAACGAGTTAGGCGAGTGGGAACGGGGCTGGAGGTTGATGCTCACGGGGCGAGGGTACGCAGCTGTCAAAAAGGACGGCAAAATCAGGTGGTGTCCACTTAAGTCAATTAAACCGGACCTTCATAGCGAGCAGAATGAGACTGACGAGAATTGCGAGTCTTTGTTTACAGGACCTGCTCGTGGGACGTCCTCGGGACGCGTACATCCCGGTTCCAGACGAAAGCGACAGACCACCAAGCCGTCAGGCAGCACCCGAGAGACCCGCACGGGTGAGACCCAACCGCCAAAGGTGTTTCTGTGTGATTTTGCTGTTGGGGCTTGTCGCCAGAGGGAAAGCCAGCCCAGATCACTACCCCCATCGGCCATTCAGGTGGGTCATGCGACACCTTAGTAGTGGCAAAGTACTCAGAGAAATCACCACACCAAACACCCCATCCTTCGTGCTCCGCATCACCGACCTGTTTCCAGGACAGCCAAGGGTAAACCCCTATTCCCCACACCTCACACATTCGTACCTATCCTACTGGTGCCCAGCTTCAAACCCTGGGAAAAGCTACTGCAATCACCCAGGGTGGGGATATTTTGGACACTGGGGCTGCGAAACCATAGTTACAGATGCCAGACCGTCGGGGCCTGGGTGGGATCCACAAGAGCCAGACAAATTCTTACAGTTCACCTGGGCACCCATCGGCTGCAAAATACCCTTCTTCTTTCGCGAAAACCCCCATCGAAACCAAATTAAAATCCCTAACTTTCGGGCATGCACTGATTACAACATGACGGTCTTGCAGCCAGACCACTCTAGCTGGGCCACAGGCAGAACGTGGACAGTGGTCCTTCAAGGGTCAAAAGAGAGGGTGAACGTGCAAATTATCAGGCTCCAGCCGTCAGCACCCCGAGCAGTCGGACCCAACAAAGTGATTAAAAGCGTGCCGAAAGGGAGAAACATAACCTACCCCAAAACCTTACCCACAGGGGTCAGCAATGTCCCGACCGGTCAAGCGGAAACCTTCCAGATGAGTCGCTTAACCGGGTCAGATGCAGACCCAATCCTTCGTATGTTAGAGGCTACCTTTGTATCCCTGAATGAATCCAACCCTAACCTAACCGAATCCTGCTGGCTTTGTTACGACGTCAAACCTCCCTTTTACGAAGGAGTCGCTTTAGACACTCCCTTCAGTTATTCCACAGCCGACGCCCCTCACCAGTGCAGATGGGATACCCCTCGCAAAGGAATCACCCTGAGTCAAGTCACAGGCCGAGGCAGATGCTTTGGCAATTCAACCCTAGCTAAGCGGGGAGGTAACATCTGCACCAAAATTGGCAGGCTGAACAGGAAAAACAATAAGTGGGCAGTCCCATCCGCATCGGGGATGTGGGTTTGCCAGCGATCCGGAGTGAGTCCTTGTGTGTTCCTTCCCAAGTTCAATGACTCTAACGACTTCTGTGTCCAAGTTCTGATTGTTCCTAGGGTCTTGTACCACTCAGACGAAGAGATGTACCATCTTCTTGAGGGACCCAGCCGGATCCACAAAAGAGAAATAATGACAGGTATAACTATTGCAATGCTGCTCGGCCTAGGAGCAGCAGGAACGGCCACGGGTGTCTCAGCCCTAGCGACACAGCACCAAGGACTGTCACAACTGCAGGCAACGATTGACGAAGACCTGCAGAGGATTGAGAAATCCATCTCCTATCTAGAGAAGTCAGTCTCCTCACTCTCAGAAGTGGTCTTGCAGAACAGGCGAGGCCTGGACCTCCTGTTCATGCAGCAAGGGGGCCTGTGTGCCGCCTTGAAAGAAGAGTGCTGTTTCTATGCAGACCACACGGGAGTCGTGAGAGACTCCATGGCAGAACTCCGGAACAGACTGGCCCAGAGGCAGAAAGACAGGGAGGCCCAACAGAGCTGGTATGAGTCCTGGTTCAATCAATCACCTTGGCTAACCACTTTGATTTCTGCCCTGATAGGTCCATTGGCGATACTGTTTCTAACAGTCACCTTCGGACCATGCCTGCTGAACAAGCTGGTCTCATTTGTTCAGAGTCGCCTGGAACGGACCAACATCCTGTTCATAGGGCGACGACAACTGCTGTGAATTCAACCAGGGAATTCAACCAAAGAACACTGTCAGTCACAAGGTTTTCAAAACTTGTCTGGCAAAAGCTTACTCAGGTTTCCCAAAATCCCTTTCCCTTGTCAAGTCACAACTTTATACCTCAGTTCAGTATCTATGTACACGACTACCTCATTCATTTGTGAAAAGGGAGGGGGAGATGTGGTAGCTAGGGAAGAGGCGCTGCGGAAGATTTCGCGATGTCACGGGAAGCTAGGACCTTCGGTTCCCCATAGATAAGACCCTCAGTTACTCATAGATAAGAAATTAACATAGGAATGTGGTCCCACTAACAATAGGAATGTTGCCCCACTGAAGCCAGTAACTTTCCATCCCTTACCCAGTACTTTTCCATTCCCTACTAACCCTAGGTAAGAAGGACAAACCCCTTTTTTGACGTAGAGACCCCTAAGACTATAAGACCCCATGAGAAGAAGTAATAAACGCCTTTTGACCGTCCACCACATTGGTGTCTGCGTATGTCATTGGCCCGAACGGCCCTAGAGAGAGGGCTGTCGAGCTGTACCTCAGAACCAGGTCGCCTGCCTTGATCCAGAAGGCAACACAGGATAGGAGTATTGTAGGGAGACATCCTTGGCTCCAAAAGCCCTGCCTTTAACAGGGTCTCAATACAGGGCTGTGTGCCCTTCCTTCCCTCTCTTGGAACAGGGTATTGCTTGTCTTGGTTGCTTTAAAGTAATTTGTATAGGCTCCATATCTAATTTTCCCAATTTCCCTGGGCCTGCCCACACTTCTGGGTTCACTTCAGCATAAGCCTTGCCTGACATTTGGCACGGAGGTACAGAACTGGCCTCTGTATCAATTTTTATAATATTAATTTGCGTTACGAGTTTAGCGATCAAATCCCTTCCCAGTAAATCATGATAACAATTAGGAGCAGATAAAACTTCATGCATTTCAGACCCATCTCCTTCTTCTGCTAACAGTGGTTTAATAAAACCACACATCTTTTGCACTTATCCCCTGAATAATCAGAGACGTTTTTGGCATTTCCCCCCGCTTAGGTCTATGTTTCAGAGTGGATTGAGAGGCCCCTGTGTCCATCAGGAAATGCCTCCTCTCAATGCAGACCCACCGTGAATGTTCTCAAGGGCTGCAGTGTGGAGGGTCCCTGGTGTGATGGGAGCTGTGACAGCCCTGCCAATGCATGTCCATCAAGGGGTGGACTTGCTGGTCCTGAGGGTGCTGCTGTCTGTGCTTGCAATGTCCTTGTGCCCTGCAGCTGGAGCCCTGGTTCCTTGCCAGGGGCTGTTTGGGTGGGCTCTCCCCTGCCGAGGAGGGCAATGCCTCTGCCAGGTGCTTGTGGCCGAGCCCGTGCCCTGGGTGCTGGGGCCCCCTTGGGCCCTGGAGTTGATCCCTCAGGGGCTGTAGGAACTGTGCCCTGGCCTTTGCCTTCAGCTTGGCCTTTTGCTGCTCCCTTCTTGCATTCACCTGCTGTGCCTTTGTGCCCAAGTGCTGCAGGGCCTTCTTGTGCCCCTCCTGCAGCCCCCTCAGTGCCTGTGGGTGCATGTCTTGCTTTACAAGAGAGGTGTCTGCTTGGGAAGGCAGAAAAAGCCTCTCTTGAAATGGAGAATGCAAACCCCGTCCCTCTTAATTTTTAGACTAGTGAAATCAAGGTGCTCCCAGGCAAAGATATGGGAATAGGAATACCAGTTCTTTACTAGTGTGTATAATAAAGCAAACAAACACCAACAGCTGCGGCACTGACAGCAAACAGAGCCCGGACCCAGTCCCGGCCTTTGGGCTGCGGCGCTTTGCCCTTGGGTGCAATTCTGGGCACGGACAGCAGGGGCGCTGGTGGCTCCCGCGGGGTGGGGCAGCGCATCCCTCCCATGGGAACCTCTCTGAACGGAAATAGAGCAATCCCTTCATCTAACTCTTTCACTTTTTTACCTTCTCTAGCCTTTCTCCCGTGTTTTGAGAAAGAATTTGTAGAGGGCTGCCTTTTAACTGAGCTCCTAGTGTTTCAATAAGGTGCTTCCTGTAGAGAGAGAGAGTTTCCCTGAACAGCCGGAGCTGTGGTTACTGAGGGGCCGTAACTCAGAGCAGGACGGGGTCAGGGGAGGACATCCCACCGAGGCTCGGTCGCAGTGTGGGCAGGGTCTGCTGCCAGAATCACCAGAGGGGGATCTTCCCGTGGAGCCCGAGGCGGAGCGTGGGTAACCCCCACATGGCTGATGGCGGCTGATCCGGCAGCTCCCGGCAGAGCAAAGGCAGGTGGGAGAGCCCGGCAGCAGCGGCGGTGCCCAGCGCAGGTGGCACGGGCAGGGCAGCCGGGGATGGGATGGCTGGGACCCCCGCTTGGTGCGGTGGGCGCGGTGACCTTGGAGCAGGCGGCAGGACAGAGCAACCCCCATCTTCCCCAGCATGGCCGGCAGAGCGGCCACGGGCCAGGCAGTGGGAGCAGGGCACACAAATTGAGCGACAGCGCCGGGGCAGGTGAAGCTGCCCTGGGCAGTGAGGCGGCACCTGGGATGGAAACCGGGGCAGGCGGAGCTGAGGCGGGCAGCGAGCCGGGACCCGGGACAGGCGCCTGGGCCGTGAACGGAGGGGGCAAGACCTGCAGAGGATCCCACTCTCTTTCTGATTTTTCCACCTGCTCCCCTCCCTCTCACTTCCTCTTTTCATTTTCAGATGTTTCTGATAATTTAGAGATTTGTATTCTCCTGAAATCTCCTGTTTAACATATGGCCTATTCTCTTTCTTCTAGATTAAATGGGGTTTTTTTTACAAATAAATCCAGAGCCTAGCGAATCTAAACTTCTGCTTTGATACTTTGAAATGGTTGATGAGCTAACTCACAATCTCCTAATGTTGTTTTTCTCATCAACTTTTTATTTATCCTTTGGCAAATTAAACATCTTTCAATTACTTGCTTTGCTACTCCAAAATCGCAGTACACCCATAGTTCCTTAAAAAATGGTCACACAAAGCTTGAGTACCCCAGTGGGTTTTCTGATGCGTGTCTTCTAATATTTTTTTAATAAGCACATTTTATTAAGTAATTGTCTTCCATCATGAAGTTTCCATTTCCCTGATTTATCTTGTTCATTTCCTGCCTTGTTTAATTCTTTTTTCTCAGCTTCCCTAAACTTTGGAATTTCCAGTTTTTCCTGGTTTGGAGTTAATATTAACATAACTCCTTCACCTCCATTTTCTGCTGCATCCTTAGCTTCATGATCTGCCAAATTATTTCCTCTTCTTTCTGGGGTCTTTCCCTTTTGGAGTTCCCTAAATATGTACTATAGCTATGTCTTTTAGGTAATTGTAGTGCCTCTGAAATAAGTTCCTCATGTACTAGTCCTTTTCTTCTTGAATTAAGTAATCTTTTTCCTTTCCAAATTTTTTAAAGGTATGTACTACTCTAAAGGCATACCTTGAATCAGTATGTATAGTTCCTTTATTTTGTGTTAAATATTCTAGTGCTCTTTTTAAAGTATATAATTCACAAGTTTGAGCTTACTAGTTTAAGGTCAATTTCCCTTTTTCCATAGTTTGCATGTTTTTCCCATCGACTACTGCATACCCTGTATTTTCTCCTTTTGCAAGGAGTTGTATCTTTGTTAGCTAACATAACTCCCAAAGGACTATTTTTTTCTTTTTTTTCCCTGTATCCAACTTACTGGTTTTCTGTGTTGTTTTTCAAGATCTTATCTATTAATCTTCTTCCTCTGTTTTCCCCTTTCACTAACAACCTAAATCCACTTTTCTTTCAACTACACACACAGAAATAAAAAACTTTTTGCTCACACTACTTTCAGTACAATACACCTCCCTCCAAGGAGATATAGTGAAGCTTAAAATACAGAATCCACATTACCTATACTTTCATTCGTTTACATTCACACACTTTTATTTCTCACTCACTTCCACACATTCTTTCCTCAGGACACAGAGTGGATCCCTGTTGACAGAGAATTGCGGGTCCCTGTGGCCCCCCTCACCTTGGGGTGGCCTCTGGGTCTCAGTATCTCCGGGCCTCCTGGGAGGGCCCTGACTCTGCTGCCTCCTGTGCCGTTCACCTGTGAGGCTGATTTGTGTGTCACTCACACTCTTTAGCCACAGCCCCCTCACACGCCCTGGGGACAATGGCCCCTTTGCAGATCAGCTGTACCTTATGCCACAGCCCCCACACACCCAGGAGAACAATGGCTTATTTGTGGGTCACACACTCCTCTTTCCACAGCCCCCCTTCCCACCCACCCGGGAAGCTGAGGCTGATTTTGTGTGTGACTCACTCTCACACACAACAAGAAAACAATAAGGCACCTTCTGTTATAAATGATCAAATCGAGAGCCAAACCTATAGGAAAATTTAGCAAAGATTTATTAATTTGTCTGTGAGACTGAAGTTCGGTCGTCAAAACCACCACAGCCAAGGGTTAGCGTCGAGCCCGGGTTCAGTGCTGGGTGAACACGGATCTGAGCTCCGAATGTCAGAGTCTCCCCCTGTTCACAAATGCTGCCTGACGCAGCGAGTTCTTTTACAGTTTATTCTGCTCAAGGCAGAGATGACCGAATGTTCTTTGTGTCTCTTCCCATCCATAACCGTGTCTTTACCTGTACAGAGGTGGACAAAGACTCAGTCCAGGTGTCTGATGTTGTCAGTAGACTCCGGGGAAGTCAGCATTCACATGCATCAGGGTGGGGCTGTGGCTCATTGTGGTAGATGTAATCATGGAGGCAATAATCACTCTTGGGTGGACCTGGTGACCCGGGGAAGCCAGCGATTATTGCCCTGGAAGCTTCTATGCTTTCATTGAAAACCCCGATGTTTATCTCAACCAAGTCCAGGAACTAGATGTATATGAATAAGACACTGCTCTTGTGTTCAAAAGACATAGTGTGGATTTTACAATATTTTATACATTATTAGCATGAATTATCTCCACCATATACTACACTTTAAAATCACCTATTACGAATTTAGGTGTTTCTGGCCAGTCCTGGTGCTCTTGGATATCTCTCAACCCAGATGTGTTGTGCAACCCCAGATGCTCTTGAGCATATCCTCAGTCCGGCAGAATTTTCCTCAACCGTGGATGCTCTTGGAATGTTAATTCCTCAACCCAGCAGGTTTTAATTCTGGATGCTCTTGGGCTCTCTTATCCCTCAAAGCAGCAGAATTTTTAGGAGCCCCTTTTCTCCCATTTCCTAGTGGATTGGGCTCGGAAACTCCTCTGCTCCCTTCCTCCGAGGGTTCCAGCCCGTCTCTGAGACCCAGTCCCAGTTACCCCGGGGGATTCTCTCACTCCTCTTATCACTCGCTGTGTCTCTTTACTGGCTGCTTCCCTCGAGGAAAGTTGGAAACACAGCGTGGGACACTCCAGCACTCACTTGGCAGGTCTGGGACAACCAGCCCTTGTCTCATTCACAGCCCAGAGCAGAGAATGAGGGGAGAAGGGAGCCCGGGAGCCCAAACAGCCCCGGCATCCCGAAATGGGGAGAGCGAAGCGGGGGGAGCTTTTGGCATTGCTGGGACTGCTAGCAGCCTGGGCAGGGCGGGCACCTAGGAGAATGGGGACCCCCAATCCAAGCGTGACCCCAAGCAGCTGGGACAGGAGGGAACCCCCGAACACCAGCGGGGAGGGACCAGGGATGGGGAACTCCTGGGAGGCTTTTTCAGGGCTGAATCTTTGTGTTTGGGAGGTTTTTCTGGAGCCCAGATGGCCAGTGACTTGTAGAGATGGACTCGGGCAGAGGGACCTTCAAACTCGATGTGTTTTAGGGAAGATGAAACAGGAAACCCTTATAAATACGATTGTCTGGCAAAAGATTTTGTGAACATAAAAAGTGTAAGGAAGATTGAAATGAAAGCAAGTTCTGAGATACTTCATTTAGTGAACAACTGGAAAACAATGGTGTGGCCAAACTGAAGGTAATTCCCCTTTTGATGAAACAATTCCCTCTGTTTGCAGACAGGTGCAAGGGTCAGTGCAGACCCCACTAGCTCAATAGAAAGAGTTCAAAAAGGAGTTTTTAGTGTCTAAAATGTAACAGAGTTCGGTGATGTAATGATTTTTATAGGCTGTTTGTAAAGGCAATAGGATTTGTATCTTGTACTTGATTGGCTAGTGAGAAATAGAATATTCAACACAGAAGAAGATTTATTGTATTGTAACGCGACCCTTACTCTCATATGCTCTTCTCCTCTTACTCTCTTACCCTCTCATTCTCTCTACCCTTCTCTTCTCTCAGGCCTGCTCCGAGCTGTGCCTGGCAGCTCCAAGCAGGGCCCTGCACCCAGGCCCTTTGCAATAAACTGCAAGTTCCACGTCCTGGCTGCAGAGATCTCTCGTCTCCGTCTGTCCCGACCATCCTACCCCCCAATGCTCCTACAAGCGTGCTCATCCCTTGTTTTCCCCAAAACAGGATTTCTCATTGCCAACCCCAGGGAGGCTGCGAGGAAGAGGAAGATGCCCCGGGACACTGAGGCAGGTGAGGAGGAAGTCAGTGCCCCTTTCCCCTCTGTGCTGCTCCATCTCCCAGCCCAGCACGGCCCCGGCTGCAGCTCAGCCCTGGGGGGATCTCCTTGCCCTTGCCTGTGGCACGGAGGCAAATCCCATCCTGTCCTTGTCCTTCCTCCCCCAGAGCAGGAGCTGAGCATGGAGAGCAGGGAGGACAAATGCCCGCGGCAGAACCTGGTGGAAGAGGCCGTTTTGAGCGGCTCCACGGCGCAGGAAGCCAACGGGGAGGAAAAGCCCCGGAGGTGCTGCACGAGGAGGGGCTGCAAACGCAGCCGGCGGGGATCTGAGGGGGAAAGAGCCAGCCTGGGCCGGGAAGGCGGCCGGAGACGGAGCCAGAGCTGGGAGCTGGTGCTCCATGAGCAGCTCCATGATGGGGAGAAGTCCCACACGTGCGTGGAGTGTGGGAAGAGCTTCAGGTGGAACTGCGACCTGATCAGGCACCAGAGGATCCACACTGGGGAGAGGCCCTATGAGTGTGGGGAGTGTGGGAAGAGCTTCAGCCAGAGCTCCGACCTGATTGTGCACCAGAGGATCCACACGGGGGAGAGGCCGTACAAGTGTTTCAAGTGTGGGATGTGCTTCAGCCGGAGCTCCAGCCTGGTCCGGCACCAGAGGACCCACACTGGGGAGAGGCCCTACGAGTGTTCCAAGTGTGGGAAGGGGTTTCAGAACAGCTCTGATCTCCTCCGGCACTATCTGAGTCACAGGGAGGAAAGGCCTTTCCAATGCCCCGACTGTGGAAAAGGATTCAAGCAGAATTCCACCCTCATCACCCACCGGTGCATCCACACTGGGGAGAGGCCCTACGAGTGTGATAAATGCAGGAAGAGGTTTCAGAACAGCTCCCATTTCCTCCAGCACTATCGGATTCACACACAGGAGAGGCCCTTCCGCTGCCGCGACTGCGGGAAGGGATTCAAGCGCAACTCCACCCTCGTCACCCACCGGCGCACCCACACTGGGGAGAGGCCCTATGAGTGTGATAAATGCGGGAAGAGGTTTCAGAAGAGCTCCAATCTCCTCCAGCACTATTGGATTCACACAGCGGAGAGGCCCTTCCAATGCCCCGACTGCGGGAAGGGATGCAAGTGCAACTCCACCCTCGTCACCCACCGGCGCATCCACACTGGGGAGAGGCCCTTCGAGTGTTCCCAGTGTGGGAAGAGCTTCTCCAGCAGCTCTAACTTGACCCGACACCAACGGAGGCACCGGTAAGGGAAGCCTTGCGAGTGCCCCAAGTGCGGGCAGAGCTTCGTGCGCTGCTCCAGCTCCATCCCCCACTGGAGGAGGCACTTTGGGCACAGCCCTGGTCACTCACATTCCCTGTGATCCATGTTGAGGACACACCTGGCTACTTCTCCTTTTGGTTTGGCCTTAATTTTCCTCTGCTTCACCTTCATCCTTTAAAAACACCTAAAACTGGGTAAATGAAGGAGATTGTTCGAATATATCTAAAGTTCCATAATTTCTCAGTTGTTTTAGAGCGAATTTAGGATTTGATGTTGCGTTCTGTGTGGAGTGCTGCTGTTGCTAAGAGGAAGGAATTTGATCTCACCCTTCTTGTGTTGCTAAGAACTGCTCCCCTGACCCAAACCCCAATTCCACCCTTGGTATACCCTGTAAAAATTCCACGGCCCTGCCTTTCACCTGCCTTTGGGGGTTAAGAAATGGATTCCCAAAGGATCAGGCCTATTCCCACTCTATTCCAAGAGGATGAACCTGTTTTACTGGATTCCTAGAGGATTCTTACTCTATTGCTTGTTTTTTTTTTGTTTGTACTACTGCATGTGTGTTTTCAATTCTTCCTAATAAATAACTGTTATTTCTACTCCCATATCTTTGCCTGCGAGCTCCTTAATTTCAAAAGTATTTAATGTTTTTATAGTATAACAATAACAATAACAATAACAATAACAATAACAATAACAATAACAATAACAATAACAATAACAATAGGGAGGGAGGGAGTTTACATTTTCTGTTTCAGTGGAGGCTCCTGAAATGGGGAGACACCCCCAAGGATGGGCCATGTAAAATAGTTTCTGAAATATGTAAATTAGCTTATGGATATGCATGAGGGTCTATGGATATGCAACAGGCTGTTGTAATTAAAACCAGAATAATTAGGGTTGTCCTCGAAAATAGCTAGGGGGATCTTGGTGGCCATAACAACTTTTGCTCAGTTGTCCTTGTCTCCCATTACATCAGCCTGTTGCATATTCATCGACATTTTGCATATCCATTAAGTACTTTACATATTCCAGGAACAAAATTGGCTTCATCCTTTTTGGGGGTCCCACCTCCCTCCCAGCTCAATTTGGGGGTCCCATCACCCTCCCAGCTCATTTTTGGGGTCTCACCCCCCTCTTTTCCCCGCTTTCGCTCCCCTTTCTGATCGTTCCCCCAATCCCCTCCCCCGTGTTTGGTTTTAGGGACTCCAGGCCCCTCCTGCTCCGTTTTGGGGTCCCAACCCTGTTTTGCATTAATATGGGGTCTCCAATCCATCCCCAGGGTCACCTGCCCCCCCACCCCCCAAATTCTGCTCCTGGCAACTGAAGAGTCATCAGCGCGACACGCTCTGATTGGCTGGAAATTACCCCGCTCGGTCTCTGCGTATTTACCGCAATGAGAGGCCTTGGTCTGTGGCTGACAAGTGATGAGTAAGAGTCGGGCCGGGCGCTGATTGGCTGAAAATCCCTGAGTGGGGCCACTGCTCTGAGTTTGAGCCCAGCAAGTGGATCGTCATCAGTGCCACGCGTTGTGATCAGTAGGGATCTGTTTTGGGGTGGAGATGGGAGGAACTGGGGTTACTTGGGTTTTCTTTGGGTTTAATTAGGGTTTGTTTGGGGTTTATTTGCGGCTATTTATGGACTATTTGTGGTTTATCTTGGGTTTTACTTGGTTTATTTGAAATTTTTTGGGTTTATTTGGAAGTATTTGGGTTTGTTTGGAAGTATTGGGGTTTATTTGGGCTTATTTGGAATTATTTGAGGTTCTTGTTGTTTATGTTGTTTTATATGGGTTTTTTTTTAGGTGTACTTGAAATCATTTGGGGGTTTTTTGACTTAATTTGGATTTTCTTTTGGGTTTTTTGGGGTTATTTGGGTTTGTTTGGGGTAATTTGGGGGACTTCTAGGTATTGTTTGGAGTTATTTGGGGGTTATTTTGAGTATTTTGGGGTTAGTTGGGTTATTTGGGTCATGTGGGTTCAAAAAACGAGGAATGTTTCTCCTGCAAAAAATGTGAATTTTTCCTTAAAAATCCGAGAATTTTTCCCCAAAACACTAGGAATGTTCCCTTAAAAATCCCCGGCTTTTCCCAGCCAATAGCGTCCTGCCCCAAACCATCCAAGCACTGCACTTCATCTCCCAAATTAACGAATCAGAGCGCACCCCGCCCCAAACCAACAAATCACCGCATGTCTAACCTCAGGAACACCGGTCTCCCAATGCGCCCGATCGAACCAATCACTGCATGCCTCCCCTCAGACACGCCTGCTTCTCTTTCCTCAATCTAACCAATCACTGGGCGTCTCTACTCGGCAAAGCCCACCCTCCCTGCGCCGCTCCAGCTAATCAGAGCCGAGCCCGAAGCAGCGGTCCCTGACCCCGGGGCCCGGCATGGAGCAGGCGCCCCCCGGGACCCCCTCAGGGACCCCCGGGAGCCGCCCCAGTCTCGGGCGGGTCCTGCGGGAGGCGCTGGAGAGAGCTGGGGAGGCGCTGGGAGAGGACGGGGGGCTCCGGGAGCTGCTGAGGAGGTGCAGGGACAGGTGAGGGGTCCTGGAGGGGTCGTGAGGGGAATTTGGGGAGGGGTCTTGAGGATGTTTAGGGGGGATTTGGGGAGGGTCTGGGGGGAACTTGAGGGGGTTTTAGCAGGGTCTGGGGGTGCTGGGGGGCTTTGGAGGGGAATTTGGGGAGGGGTCCTCGGGGGGTGTCACGATCCGTCCTCACGGACGGGTTTCGTGATGGTTCGTGGATTTGATCTAAGGGTGCAAAAAGAACCGACATGGTACAAGGGGGTTTGCAATGATAATCGAAACAAATGCACCTTTATTGAATGAGCACAGCAAAATGCGATAGAGGGATTAAGGGAGAGAAAAAGAGAGAGGAAGAGAGACAAAAGAGAGAGAGAGAGAGAGGGGATAGAGCTACCAAATGTAGAGACAAAGTCCTTTGGTCCAGTCCAATCAAGGATTCGCCTGTTCTGTCGGGGAGATCTCGAAGTCTCTCGCTAACTCAGAGGTTTTTATTATGATAACTCTTTTGGAAATTGCAAGGGAGGGGAAACAGATATAATAAGGAATAGATGTAACAGATAGTCCATGCTCTTGGCAGTAAGCGAGAGCCATTGTCTTCTTGGTCCAGCGGTCACAACCTGCAGGCAAACATCTCGCTTTGGTCAGCTTGCCTCCCCCACACACCTGCCCCGGGCTGGGGGTTTCAGTCCCAGTCCTTGGAAGGAGCAGAGTCGCCTTTTCACATGGGGGTTCCATGTCTTAGTCCTTGATGGAGAGGCTCCCTACATCTCAGTCTGTCTGTCACGGTGGTTGTGAAACAGGTGAGGGTCTTCTGTGGGGGGACCACCTGAAACTCAGGAGAAGTCCAGCCAGGCTGAGAGGTGGGACAGCTCCCAAGTCTGTTGTTGCAAAAAGGGCACAGTGCCCCCTTCTTCTTCTCATTGGTCAGTGTAGCACACAGCAAACAACACCTATGAAAACAATGGCTTAGCAACGCTCTCAGGTCTCAGGCACATGACTTTCTCCTTTGGAGACAGATTTCAGACAGGGGGGGTCTTCTCTTCAGTGGTCCCCCAATGACAATCATGAGGCAGATGAGGGAAAATTCGGACAGACTCTCACACGACGCCATGACTCACGATTGTCTTGAGGGATCTTCATCAGCAGAACTCTGGAGCATCGTTGATGAGTCTGCAGAACTTGCCGTACGTTGGTAGTATAACCCGGAAAAATAGGGACAATAGAAAGAGAGGAAAAAGAGAGTGAGAGAAGGAAAACAAAGGATAGGAGAAGGAGGGGGAAAGGGAAACAATAAACAAACATAATTAATATTGATTATCATAACAATTTAAACAAATGGTTGATTAATTAAAACAATATTACTTTTAAAACAATATTTAAAGGGTTAAAACCAGTCACAAATAATCAAAAGCAAAAGCAATCAACACATATTAATACAAGCATTAACTTTAAAAAATGATTTTCTAAAACAATTCACTAAAAATCGAACGTAATTTCCACAAAATCATAAATGGAAATTAGGGATTATTCCATAACACATATGCTTCATTCATAATTGCCTTTTGTGAAAGTTTTGGGGATGTCCACAGTGTAGAGGACATCAGCCAAGTGGTGTGCGTGAACTATAGACATCAATCTTGTCAGCTGTTTCATGCTCCAATGCATAATGAATAGGACTGCTGATAAAATAAAACCAAACAGAATTAGAATCAAAAGGATAACAATGGCATGGCACACACTGTTCAGGACACCCGTGGCAGTAGGAAACCACCTAAAAGAGTATCCCACCACCTGTGCTCGGCATCTTCCTCCACTCTTTCCATGACACAATGTTTCTGTCTCACATTGTGATGAACAGTCACCAGGGCTTTCTGTCCGTTTTTCTGAGTCTTCTCAAGGATTTCAACCAAGTCTCGATGGAGCAGCACTTGTCTTACCAAAGTGAGATTCATCCCAATAGGAGCAGGCATCAGTTTGTGAATCAGTGTGTAGTTAGATTGCAACAGGTAGTGAGAGGTAACTGGAGCTTCATAAGAGAAATCACATCCTGTAATCTTGGTAAAGTTACAAGCACAGAAATTTGAAAGATTTTTAGTATCTACTACAACATTCTCTACGAATACAAAATCACAAATGGTTCTAAAGCATGCACATCTATTGCCTATGTATATAAGGACTGTTTCAGAAATCTCATTAGGACAAATTTCAAAATGACAGATATTTTGCTCTATATCTAAACAAATGTCTTGAGCTATGATTGCATTGATTTCACAGATGAGCCCTTGTTGTTCTCAGACAATACAAGATTCTAAATTAAGAGTTTGCCATTTCTCACCAATTTGACGGTCCCATTCTCTATGGGATAGAGAATAGCTCCTTCGTAATTCAGTTCTAATGTTATAACAGGGAAGTCAAATGCTCTGAGGCACTGTGTATGGTTAACACAAAAAATGCGGCTGTATTGGAAATGGGGTCATAGCTAAAATTCACCAGGTTCCACCAGGATTGGAATTCTCTTTCATAGTCAGTGGCACTGTCCCAAATTATTTTCTGAATTTCAGTGGGAAAAGTGCCTTCTTCACCTGCTCTTATAATTGAGGCAGCAACTGACTGCATCCACAGTTGTACCTGGATACAGCTGAGAGCCAAAGAAATATTGTTTTGTGTAGAACCGAGTGCATCAACAACCAATTTGTGATCATTTACATTTACTTTCTCCCAATTTGGTAAAATGTTTGATAGCAACCACTGGTTCTCAATGCCAATAAGGATGACTGCAATGGTTGTTGTAATTTGGTCAAATCTCTGGATGTGGCAGCCAATTTATTCAAGTTCAATTAATTTACATGTTATGTGTAATATTCTCACCTGGTGTTACCATAAAGGTGTTAGCGTTCAAAAACACATAATCACGGGGGATTATATGCGGTGCTTTTTATTAAAGAGCTCTGGGAATCGGGGTATTACCCAAATCTGATTCTGACCATACATCCAAAATGATCATGTTTTTATACTCTAGCGTTATATAACTTTCATGTTAATTATTAAACTTATATTGTTCTATTGTATACATAAATTTAGCCCCTCTCTGAATTTCCTACATAGTTTCTCATTATTCTTCTTATGGTTATATAATAATTATATTTAATTACTAAACAATCATCACATCTAACAATTATATAATTCACCATAGTGCTTACGCAGGTGCAGTTGATCTGGGAAAGCACAAAGCCTAACATTTTAGATTCTATCTTTAACTTTTCCCAGGGTTCCACTATCATTCTCCCCCCTTTGAAAGCATTTTCACTTCACTATAGGTGTAAATGTTTTCACTTGATTCCTTTATTCCTCAGTTCGTACTTGGTTCTTCAAATCCAGGGTTGATGTAAATGTTGTTGTGGATGCTGTTACGAACTGGAGAACCAGAAGATGGTGAGCATGGATTTCATGTTAGTGCCTGTATTATCCTCTGGTTCCAGGATGTTTTCTTCTGTATCTCTCCCTTTAAGATGCTGTAAACTAACCAAATTGCTAAGAATACAATTAGTAAGGTTATCACACTCTCAATGATAGATTTAATCCATGAACTCACATTCCACCCTAATCCTTTAAAGATTTTTCCTAACCAGCTTGTAGCCAAATCCTTTTGCTCTTCTTGTGCTTCATGATCTATTTGTTTCAACTGATTGATGTCATATTCTACATCTGCAGTTACATTTGGGATATGAACGCAGCAATTATCAATTTGTCCCTTTAAAAATCCATATACTCCATGCTCTTTCAGGCGTAACAAATCTAGGGCTAATCGATTTTGTAAAGTCATTTTTGTGGTAGCTTGTAATTGTATATTTAATTCTTTAAATCCTTCCCAGGTGACTCTTGCCAGTCTACCTACCTGACCTGTAAGTTTGTACAGCATCTCTCTGCTATAGTAGTTTGCTATAGGATCAAGCAATGACTCTAGGGCCCATCCAAATTTCACTCCACTAGAGGGTTCTTGCCAAGTGTCATCTGGATTTTCATTGTCTAGAACTTCTCGTCTTGCTCTTATCTGCAGAAGTTCATGTTTTCCATTAAATGGGGACTTTTTCCAAATTGGACATAAGGTTGGGAGGCCTAGAGTAATCTCCTTTACTTTCCCGTCTACAGGCAGATGTGTTGTCCAGGTACCATCACTTGCTGCCCATACAAATTGTCCTGGACCTCGGATTGTAATCCTGGTACACCCTATAATTACTTTATAACACTGAAGAAGTCCAGGCTTGTTAGGAACTCCGTTTACCTCAGGAGAAAGGCTTCAGGCGATGGTGAAGAGGAAAAGGAGATGGATTCTGCTGGAGGGTTTATATCCAGAGGTTTATTCCATGGTTACAGAGGTCTGAATGGTAGTAACAGCTCCAACAGAATACCTGCCGCATGGCTTGATTCACCTTTTAAGCTCCCCGGGCAGGGGGAGGGGAGGGGACAGGTGAACCACCAACCAGGTGGGAGGGGCAGGGTCTCAGGGGAGGATGACATCTAGACAGGCCAATGACCTCTGGGCATAGGGGCATCTTTTGAACTTGACCAACCACACGACGACATTCCTGGAATGTTAAGCCTGATTGACAGGACTCACTCAGCAAGGGGCGAGAGGGAAGGGAGAGAGGTATAGGCACACCTGGGAAGGGACCCGGAAGTTTAAAACACGCCGCAACATCTCCCCCTAGTTTTGTTTAAAAAGAAGAGGACTGTGTGGTGCAGAATGATTGCCAAACCATGGTTGGTAAATCGGTTTTCTTCTACAGGAGGGTCAGTGTTTTCCACTGAGGCTTCCAGGTCACCCATTGTAGCACCAAGGGCTTCCAAATGGTAGACCTCAGGAGGGGGAAATGAGCTTGAAATTAACTTGAGAACCATGCATTTGATTAGCCCAAAAACAATGCTAAAAACTTCAATAACTATAACTAAAATAAACAGCACTAAAAACACAGTTTTCAGAATAGATCCCAACCATCCCGAGAGTCCCCAGCCTTTGAACAGTCCATTCAGCCCGTTGTCAGTTTCTCTGTTGATGTCCGAGAGCCTTTGTCAAGGTAGTCCATATGTGGTTTGGGCTGTGGCACTATGCAGGAGATCGCAGGTGGGATGATCACAAGTAGGACGAGAAGCAGGCTCGGTTTCATGGCGTCTCGAGGCTACACATGAACAGTGGGATCTAAACTGGTACAAGGAACTTGAGACAAACATATATTACAAACTATTCCAGAGAGGAGGCTTAAATGGAATTTCCTCCAGAGAATGCATGCGACATTTTCTTCTCCAGGCAGCATGAGCAACCTGGGGCACTTCTGTAGATTTCTCTGAGACTTTGGGAACATAGGGTTTCACCCATTTGGAAGGAAACCACCTTAAACCAGAGGGGGTGGACACACAGGCGTATCCAGATCCACAAGTAACCAATTTGTAAGGTCCCACCATTTTCCAAGTCTCAGGGTCCTTTACTAAAACTGGAGGTTTTTCTTTCATCAACCTATGACTGCTCCCACCAAAGTGGCGTAGGATGGGTGGGTTCAGGATGTCAAAAGAACAATTCAGAAAATTGATTGTGAATAGCACCCTGGATAACCATATGTGGGGAGGTTCTACCTTCAGAACCTGTTGTTGCTGGTCCAGGACCTTTTGAATATCACGGTGAGTTCTTTCTACAATGGCTTGACCTGTAGGGGAGTAGGGGATGCCAGTTTTGTGCTGTACTCCCCATTGCTGCAGGAAGCTCTCTAATTCCTTGGATCTATAAGCAGGCCCATTATCAGTTTTCAGCTCCTTGGGGATGCCCATGAAAGAAAAAGCCTGTAAGAAGTGCTTAATAGCATCGATAGATGATTCTCCTGTGTGGGCAGAAGCATAGACTGCTCCAGAAAAGGTATCTACACTAACGTGAACATATTTCTGCCGTCCAAAAGACTGTATGTGTGTTATATCTGTTTGCCACAGTTCACAACTGTTCAGTCCCCTTGGGTTTGCTCCCGTACTCACTGTAGGGAGTGCATGTTGTTGGCAATTTGGGCATGTGGCCACAATCGCTTTGGCCTGTTCTCGAGTGATGTTAAACTGACGAACCAGGCCAGGTGCATTTTGGTGGAAAAGCTGGTGGCTGATTTTTGCCTGTTCAAAAACATTTGGGAGAGTGGCCATCACTGCAGGTGCAGCAAGAGCATCTGCCCTTCTGTTGCCTTCAGCGATAAACCCTGGCAAGTCAATGTGTGACCTGACATGCATCACATAAAATGGCTGCTCTTGGTGAGTGACTAACTTTACCAGTTTTGAGAGCAATTCGAAAAGTGCGATGTTAGACACATCTTGCAGTATTGCTTGATCTGCCCTGGATACTACTCCTGCCACGTATGCAGAGTCTGTAATCAGATTAAATGGTTCTGAGAACCTTTCAAAAGCCCTAACAACCGCAGCCAATTCAGCAACCTGAGGTGAACCTTCCACCTCAGCAACGTCCGTCTCCCACTGCTGGGTTTGAGGATCCTTCCAAGTCATAATGGACTTGTGGGACCTCCCAGACACATCTGTAAAGACAGTCAGAGCCTTTTTTAAAGGTCTCCTACTTAGAGCACTTCTCAATTTTAAGGTAAATTGAACATCTTGTTCGAACAATTTGTGAGCAGGCCGCGCTACTGAAAGTTGTCCTGAGTAGGAATCCAGAGCAAACTGCAACACTTCATTTTCTTGAAACAATTGTTCCAGTATTTTCATAGTATTTTGACCTGATTTTAACTCAACTGGAATGTGAATGCACTTAAAATCACAACCTGCTAACTCCCTGATCTGGGTCCTTGCGTTCTGGATCAGTTCCGCTATCAGCTCCTGAGGCTTTGTCAGTCTCTTGGATCTTTTGTGACTGAGGAAAACCCATTCTATGATCAAGAGAGAGTCCCTCTGGTCCTGGTCCTTTTTTGGTGTGTCCTTTGCCTTAGGTGTTTGTTTTTCCTCCCACTGGAAAATAATTCCATGGAGGTGTGGCAACTTACCTAGAATGATAAATTTGAATGGCAGGTCAGGCCGGCATTGGTTGGCCTGTCTTGTGGACATTGCAATCTGAACCCTTTCAAGAGCTTTCTGTGCCTCTGGGGTAATAGACCGAGGAGCACCTGGGTCCTCTCCCCCTTTCAATAAATTGAAAAGAGGGGCAAGGTCTTCATTAGTCAGACCGAGCCATGGTCTTACCCAATTCAAGGACCCACACAACTTGTGGACATCCGCAAGGGTCTTGATCCTTGCATTGATTTCTAGTTTTTGAGGAACAATGGTCCTATTTCCAATTTCTAAGCCCAAATACTTCCAAGGTGGCATCTTTTGAACTTTCTTTTCCTGGAGCTCGAACCCTGCAACAATCAATGCATCGATCGTTAGGTCAAGCGCATGTGTGAGTAAATCATCATTGGGGGCACACACAAGGATATCATCCATATAATGATAGATGATGGCCTTCTCTGCGGCTGCACGTACTGGGGAAAGCAGGGAAGAGACATACCACTGGCAGATAGCTGGCGAGACCTTGAGTCCCTGAGGAAGAACGGTCCAATGGTACCTTTTCATAGGGGATTCCATATTAATGGAAGGGACGGAGAATGCAAAATGCGGTGAATTGTCAGGGTGCAAGGGATTTGGAAAAAACAATCTTTAATATCAATAACAGCTAATTTCCAGTCTTGGGGAAGCATTGTTGGGGATGGCATACCAGGTTGGGGAGAGCCCATATCTTCAATTACATTATTAATTTGTCAGTGCTCGTGGAGGAGTCGCCATCTCTTTTTGTCAGCTTTTTGGATGACAAACACTGGAGAGTTCCATGGGGACATGGTCTCCACAATGTGGCCCTTTTTTAGTTGCTCTTCCACTAGTTCTTCTAGCACCTTTATTTTTTGTTTACTGAGCGGCCACTGTTTCACATCAACTGGTTTGTCTGTTATCCACTTCAGTTTTTGGGTGGGGCGCTGTTGTTCAATGACTGCTGTACAAATATGCTGCGGAGAGTCTGGAATATCAATTGTTACACCCCACTGGGCCATTAAATCTCTCCCTAACAAAGGTTCCGAATAATCTAACACAAATGGACGGATATTAGCCAATTGTCCGTTTGGTCCCTCGATTTGAGTAATGCTTTTGGATTGTCTTGCCAATTGCAGACCTCCTACACCTCGAAGGTGACCGGCAACATTTTGCAAAGGCCAATGTGTGGGCCAGTCTTGTACTGGAATCACTGTGCAGTCTGCACCTGTGTCTACAAGCATCTCAATGCGTTTAGACTCCCCACCCCCAATGAGGTTACACCATAATTTGGGCTTGTCTTTCCCAATAACTTGGACCTGGGCGACTGAGGGCCCTTGTTTATCAATATTTTCAGGAAAAGATGGCACAGGGATACCTTGTGCATCAATTTGTCCCTTGGGAAGAAACAGGGGTGGGTGGAAACAGTGCAGGCCGAGAACAAATTGCTCAGGATCTGATGTTGTCATTCCCAGAGCAATTTCGATCTCTTGTGGTGTGTGTTTGGTGTCCCCAATGATGATGTACTTACAACGAATCCGGTTCCAAGTACCCTTCTGTTCAGGATTTACAGAGACAAAATGCCAGTCAGTGTCCTTCAGATGGAGTGACTCAGTCAGCTGCAACCTGTAAGGCTCATTGACAGAAGACGTGGTTAACACAGGATCCCCTAAATCATAACAAAGGTTATTTTGTTTCACTTTCAACAGTGGACCAGCAGACATGGTCTTTGAAGCACCTGCTTCACTTACACAAACATTAATATTATCATACGCTTGATTTGTTTTGCTACCCTTATTCCCTTGGCCTGCTCTTTTTGTGTCTGCGCGCCTGGCAGGCTGGCGCTCCCTTTTCAGTTTTTTTGTTGTAGTTGACCCCCAGGGAGGGCTTGTAGTTCTCCTCGCGTGCCATTTCTAAATTCATCAATACCCTTTTCAGGGGGCACTGGTTACTCCAGTGCCCAAGGTTGTTGCAAAGCAGGCATGGTTTTGTGGGCTCAACCATTGCTGGTCTCCGTTGCTGCCCAGGGTACTGCTGTGCTGAGGGAAAAGGCGCAGGGCTGGCAACGGCGACACGCTGAGGTGGTCTTGGCAGCAGCCTTGGTCTGGTGTCTTCAGCCACACTCATCAGAGGCACTTTCCTGTTACAGACTAGAAGCATATCTTTTAGGGTGTAGGGGGAGGTTCTATAGGAAGGCTCAGGATTGCCGCTTGACACTGTTCATTTGCATTTGTAAATGCCATTTCCTCTAAAATGGCTTCCCTAGCATTCTCCTTTTTAACTTGTATTTCAATGGCTCTAGTTAACCTTTCTACAAATTTCAAAAAGGACTCTGATGGTAGCTGTTTAATTTTACTATAGGGCTCAAAAGGCCCATCAGGTTGGAGAGAAAAGAATGCTTTTTCAGCTGCTTCTTTTCCTTTCTCAAGTGTTTCTGCAGGAATTGCAGTAGCTTGGACTGAGGGTGAAGACCATTGACCCTCGCCAGAGAGGTGCTCAATGGTGATAGGGTTACCACTGTTGTCTTTTGCTGTGTTTGGATCAGAATGCAAGCCTGGGAGAGCATCTTTTAGCAGTTGTTTCCATGCTAATTCCCATAATTTGAATTCCATGGAGGTCATGAGACAGGAAAAAAGCTGTTTTAAATCATGTGGAATCACCACAGTCCTACTCAGTTCAGAATTTAAAAGGCCACGGAAATATGGACTGTGGACCATATTCTTTATGAGATTTACAGATCTCTTTAATCAATTGTCGTCCAAAAGAACTCCAATTAGCAGTTGGGGCTGTTCCTCCCTGAGCTGCAGGCTGAAAGGTAACAGGAGCCAGTGACAACATGGGATTATGCATTTGGTCTGCTGTTCCCTGCTCTGTGTCCCTTGAATCAGAAGCATTGGGATCACAGATACAGGTTTGGGGACAGGCAGTGGGTGTGTCCCCACCGTGGGAACGCGGGGAGGGGGCGGGGACGCAATGGGCACAGGGGGCAGGGACAGGGGGCTGGCAAGGGGCAGGGAAACCGTGGGAACAGGGGGAGGGGTCAAGGGGCAGGCAGGGGGCGGGGACACCTGGTGACATCACGTCAGCAGATGCCCCCTGGGAGGAGTAGAGGGGCGGAGCTGAGGGTACTGCAGGAAAGGGAGGGGGAGGGGGGAAGGTGTCACGAGGAACAGGAGGAGAGGGGGATGGGGCTGGAGTTTTGGGATGCTTAAGAGGATTTTGGGAAGAAGAAGACCAGGTTTGGGAAGATGCCACGTGGCATCCACCATCTTGTGGACTCCCTAGGGACTGGGGGCCATTTTGGGCATCACTGCTCTCTGGAAAGCTAATACGTGCTGTGGGTTTCAGAGGAGGGGACACAGGGGATTGGGAAAGGTTCCACGCAGCCTGGCCAGGGCCTTGTGGACAGGGCAACTCAGGCATTTTAGCAGACTCTGGGAGTCGACTTCCCAATGAGTGTGCTCTCTTTAAAATACCAAGTTTTGGGGTAAGAGCTTTAGGAGTTTTAGAGCTAGGAGAGGGAGAAACAGGGAGAGCAGAGGTACATGGCTTTACATTTGACTTTTTCTCCATTTCCTTTTGTTTGAGCAAGGCTGTGTGAATTTGTGAACTCCAGAACACAAATTTAGCTGAGGGTGCATTGCCAGATTGTCCTAAGGTTATCAATTCATTCCCAACTTTATCCCAGAATTGAATATTGTGGATTTCTTCAGGGGACATTTGTGGGAAGTGCAGAAAAAGCCATCTTATAAACTGTTTCAATTTTCCTTTTGAGAACTTAACATTACCACTGACTAAAATGCTAACAATATTATAAAACACTCCTTTTTGTACAATGCTGAGTTTGGAACCCATGTTAGAAGTAAAAGGCAAAGTACTAAATCCCGCCTGACCAAAAACAAAGCCAAAATCAGCTACCAATTTCTAAAAAAAAACACAGATAGGAAAGCGATAACGATGCACACATACAGCTTCACAATGCAGCTGTATATACTGCTTTTAAAATTCCTGGGCAGCAGCAGCAGGCTACGCCCTGCCAAGCCGAGGCAGAAACAAAGCCTCCCCCGCCGTGGAATGCAGCCCCCCCGCGGAGCTGAGACAGAGAGCAGCCTCCCCCATGCCACGTGGCAAGCCGATACCGGGGCTGCCCCGCGCCGCGTGTGCAGAGAACACCCCCCACCCCGCACCCAGAAAGATCCCCCGGCCACGTGGAGAGCCCCCCCTCCCCCGCGAAGAGAGATAGCAGAATCCCCCGCGGCGAAAGAGCCGAGCACGCTGCACTGCTGAGCCGGGGGGAAGGGCAGAGAGCACTCCCGCACCAGCACGAGTTCCAAAAGACAGTGAAACACGCGGCAGAGAGCTAAAGACTGGAACGCAATTAATTCCCATCTGTGGGGCTGCGCAGCCAAAAATGCAAAGGCAAAAAAAGGAACAGAACTCACGGCAGAGTCTGTTTTTGAGCTTCTGCTCTACCGAGAGCAGAGATACTCACCTGAAATGGAAGCTGTAGCTGGCTGGGTACAGGCAGATCTCCTCACCCGGAACAGGACCTCTCTATGGGCAAGAGAGGCTACCCTGTTCTTCCTCTGGAAAATCTGCTCACCACAAAGGAGTTGGGCTTTCCAGAGGCGCCGAACAGTCCACGAAACTTCTTCTGGGAATATTCCCAAAGTCTCTAGCTGAGAGCGAAGCAACCAACGCCCTTTTCAGCTGGGTGCACAGCTGCCAAAAGCCCTCCCGAGGTACTGAGAGTCCGTCTGGGGCTGCAGAGTCGCTTTGCCTGACCAGGGTCGCCAAAATATTGGAATAGGAATCCCAATATTACCAGTTAGATTGTGCCTGGGCCAGTCTGACCCTTGCTGCTGGGCCAAAGGCAGCAACTGTGTGGTGTATTACCCCAGAGATACCTTTGGCTTGCTGGAGATTGCAGCTGGGCACTGAAGAAGTCCAGGCTTGTTAGGAACTCCGTTTACCTCAGGAGAAAGGCTTCAGGCGATGGTGAAGAGGAAAAGGAGATGGATTCTGCTGGAGGGTTTATCCAGAGGTTTATTCCATGGTTACAGAGGTCTGAATGGTAGTAACAGCTCCAACAGAATACCTGCCGCATGGCTTGATTCACCTTTTAAGCTCCCCGGGCAGGGGGAGGGGAGGGGACAGGTGAACCACCAACCA
This sequence comes from Melospiza melodia melodia, assembly GCF_035770615.1. Taxonomy (NCBI): domain Eukaryota; kingdom Metazoa; phylum Chordata; class Aves; order Passeriformes; family Passerellidae; genus Melospiza; species Melospiza melodia. Next base: position 2,558,276 of record NW_026948497.1, on the reverse strand, counting down.
GGTGGGAGGGGCAGGGTCTCAGGGGAGGATGACATCTAGACAGGCCAATGACCTCTGGGCATAGGGGCATCTTTTGAACTTGACCAACCACACGACGACATTCCTGGAATGTTAAGCCTGATTGACAGGACTCACTCAGCAAGGGGTGAGGGGGAAGGGAGAGAGGTATAGGCACACCTGGGAAGGGACCCGGAAGTTTAAAACACACCGCAACAGCCTTGTTTATGTTTGATCCCTCTGCAAGCACAACCGATTTGTAGGGCTATTGCCAGGGGTGGCATCTGTTTTATCTCTTCATCATCTGAAGTGCAGTCCTAAGTTTTATTATATGCCCACCAACTTACTTTGTCTGCCCTCGTTCTGCTGGTAGCGTCAGTGTTCGTTATTGCTGGATCTGTTTCATTCTCAGGGCCTTCCCACTTATTACACCAAGGGGTGTTTGCCATATATTGGAATCTTTGAAGAATACTCACAGACCACGCACTGTCCCAAGGTTCTATCTGATCTTTCCTATCCTTGGCCTCACATTACCATACCACAGTGGTTTCTGTAACTTGCCTTGATTCGGGTACCAGTTTACATGTAATTGTTTTGTTCTTTTGTATTTCAGGTAGTTTTGATGTTATGATTTCCCAATTTACTGGGTCTCCTGCTGCCTTTGGTGTTGGCAAACAGGCAGTTACTCAACTGGTGTTTTGCATTTTGGCAAAATCTTTGACTAATCCAAACATTACATTCTCAGCCCGAACTGCATTAGAAACCTTTATCACCTGTGTTTCCGTTTGTACCTCTCTCTTTATTCTAGAATGAAGAGTGGTTAGTTGATCATTTTGCATTCCACATCCCAAAGATATTAATAACCATAACGTTAGCACAATTACTGATAGCATTCTGAAAGCAATTAAACACATGTTATCTGCAGCCTTTGTTGATTCCAGAGTTTATACAGTCCGTGATCCAGGATGGACTTTCTTCACTCGGGTATAGTGAATCCAGGGTTCCATGCCAGCTACTTTGATTGCTGTAAAGGTGGTCAGTAGTACCTGATGGGGTCCACTCCACTTTTCTTTCAGCGGTTCCTCGTTCCAGTTCTTGATGTACACCTCGTCTCCTGGATGTATGTTATGAACTGGGTTCTCGAGAGTCAGTGGTCTATTCCACATGAGGATACTCCGGAGCTGAGCTAAAGTCTTCCCAAGAGACAGAACATAATTATACACTTCCTGCTTTCCTGTGACATGTACATTAGGGTTAGGCTCAGGAGATTCATATGGTTTCCCATACAATATCTCATAAGGACTGACTGACATCCCACTCCTAGGCTTTATCTGAATCCTCAACAGTGCTATTGCCAAAGCCTGGAGCCACTGCAATTTGGTTTCTTGGCATATTTTACTGATTTGCCTTTTTAGTGTCTGATTCATCCTCTCTACCTGTCCACTTGACTGGGGTCTCCACGGTGTGTGGAGGTCCCAATTTATCCCCAGCAATCTACTTACCTCTCTTACTACTGTAGCTATGAAATGGGGCCCCCTCTCTGATGATACCCCTAGGGGTACCCCGAATCTGGGAATAATCTCCTGTAGTAACCACTTAACTGTTTCCTTTGCTTGGTTTGTGCGACGGAGAAGGGCCTCTGGCCACCCAGAGAATGTGTCAACCCCCACTAACAAGTATTTGTATCCTTGAGTTCTTGGCACTTCTATAAAATCTACCTGCCAATAGTCTCCTGGCTCTATTTCTATCCAAATTCTTCCTAGCTGTGCCTGTCGCCTGGCCACAGGGTTGTTTTTCAAGCAGATATCACATTTTGACATTACTGATTTTGCCATTGTTAACATCCGTACTGAAATTAAACTCTGCTTTTGCAATTTTACCAATGCCTCTGCTCCCCAGTGACATTCGTTATGTTTAATTTGTAGAACTTCTCTCATTATCAAGGGGGGTACCACTATCTGTCCTTGTGCAGTCACATACCATCCTTCTGAATTCTTTTGTGCATTTAGCAAACGTGCCAGTCTCTCATCTTCTACTGAATATTTTGGTTTTGGAGGCAAATTGAATTGGGATACATTAAGCTTCAAAGGTATCAATGCCATTGTTGTTTGTACCTCTCGAGCAACCTGTCAGGCTGTCCAGTCTGCCTTTCGATTTCCTTCACAAATTTTGGAGTTTCCTGATTGGTGTGCTTTACAGTGTTTAATTGCCACTTGTTCAGGTTTTTGTACTGGTTTTATAAATTGCAGGACTGCATCCTGATGTTTAATGTGCGTACCTTGAGAAGACAATAGTCCTCTCTCTTTCCACAGTGCTCCATGTACATGCACCACTCCAAAAGCATATTTTGAGTCAGTCCATATATTTACCCTTTTCCCTTCACTTAATTCTAGTACCCTGGTTAAAGCAACGACTTCTGCCTTCTGGGCAGATGTATTTGGTGGTAATGCCTTTGCCTCCACTACTGTATTGACTGTTGTTACCACATATCCAGCGTATCTGGTTCCGTTTTCCACGAAGCTGCTCCCATCTGTAAATAGCTCCCACTCTGGCTGCTCTAGTGGGACGTCTTTCAGGTCTTCTCTTGCTGAATAGGTGTACTCTACTACTTCTATACAGTCGTGTTCTAATGGGCCTTCTTCAGTTGTGGTACCTAGGAACAAAGCAGGATTCAAAAGGTTAGTTGTTTTTAATGTGACATTATCCTGCTCAGTCAGGACTACCTGGAATTTTATCATCCTGCTTAGAGATAGCCAATGGCCCCTCTTCTGCTCTAAGACAGTGGTTACCATGTGTGGTACATAGACATCTATGTGCCTTCCCATAGTAAGTTTCCTGGCTTCTTGTATCAGGATCACAGTAGCTGCGACTGCCCGCAGACATGGGGGCCACCCGGCACTTATGTTGTCGAGTTGTTTGGAAAAGTAGCCCACCAGCCTTTTCCAGCTTCCCAGACGTTGGGTCAGGACTCCTAGTGTTAGGCACAGCCTTTCATGTACAAACAGCTGAAAATCTTTAGACAGATCAGGTAACCCTTGTGCTGGAGCAGTTGTCAGTGCTTAATTTTAGGAAGGCTTCTTTCTGTGGCTTGCCCCAGGTGAATGGCTGCATCTTCTGAGCTTCATACAGGGGTTTCACAATCAGTCCATAGTCCATGATCCACAAGCGACACCATCCTGCCATCCCGAGGAAGACTCGCAGCTCATGTAGATTCTGGGGCTCTGGAATAGCACAAATAGCTTGAATACGGTTAGTACCTAGTTTTCGTTGCCCTTGTGAAATTTCACATCCCAGGTAGTTTACAGTCTGTTGGGCAATTTTCTCTGGATACTTTATAACCTCCCATTCCTAGTGAATTTAAAATCTCAATGGTTACCTTTATACAGGTTGCTTTTTTTTCTGTAGCTATTAGTATATCATCAACATACTGCAACAACAGGTATTGGTCTCTTGGTACTTGCCCATTCTCAGTCCAAATCTTCAGCTCCTTTGCCAGTTGGTCTCCGAATAGGGTCAGCGAGTTCTTGTATCCTTGTGGAAGCCATGTCCAGGTGAGCTGAATTCTTCTTCCGTTCCCTGGGTTTTCCCACTCAAAGGCAAACACTTCCCTACTTTCTTTGTCAAGGGTATGCAGAAAAAGGCATCTTTTAGATAAATTACAGTAAACCATTTATATATCTCTTTTACGGATGTCAGCAATGTGTAGGGATTTGTTACTACTCAATAAATGGCCTTTGTTATTTTATTTATTGCTCTCAAATCCTGCACTAATCGATATTCACCATTTGGCTTCTTTACTGGAAATACTGGTGTATTAAATTCTGATTCACATCCCTCTAGAATTTGGTATTTCAAGAACTTATCAATAATCTTTAGTATTCCTTGCCGTGCTTCTGGTTTTATGGGATATTGTTTGACTTGCACAGCCCCTGCCGCTTCTTTTAACTCTACATGCGCTGGTTGTGCCAATTAGATTTTCCTGGTATATCCGTTTCCCATCACTGCATCTTCTACCTCCCTAGGGATAGAGGGAACAGGTTTTTCTTTGGTCATTAAAATCTGTCCCGTCTTTGATTCAGATATTTTCATTACAAGTTCCCCGTTTCCAAAGGTTATTGCCGCATCAAGTTTCGCTAGCAAATCCCTCCCTAAAAGTGGAATTGGACACTCAGGTACATATAAAAGTTAATGTGTTAAAACCGTGTTCCCAAAACACAAATCTAGGGGTTGCAAGAATGGCCAATTTTCCTCTTTCCCTGTAGCCCCAACTACTGTTGTTTGCTTGTCCCCAATTTGTCCTTGCAGATCATTCAGCACGGAATATGTAGCTCCGGTATCCACTAGAAATTTGACCTCCTTATGCCCTAATTGTATGACAGGTTCTTGAACTCGTTTTACAGGTTCCACATCTAGTCAGCTGCTATATTTGCCTAACACCATCACCTTGGCAAAGTTTTCCTGCTGGAACTGATTGCCCTGGTGAAACCGGCTGTTTGAGTTATTTGGGCACTCTCTCTTCCAATGCCCCTCCCTTTTGCAATATACACATTGATTTAGGCTTAACCCTTGCATAACTGCTCCTCTACCACGACTACCTCTGCCACATCCGCTGAAATTTGGGTTCCCCTTTCCTTGTATTACTGCCACAAGATTTTGTTGCTGCTTTTTACTAGCTTCTCTTTTGCAATTATTGTACACCTTCCAGGCTACCTAGTTTATCCAGATTCCTTAATTCCTCCCCTTCTAATTTTTGCAATTTCCTCCTGATATCGTCCTGTGACTGGGCCAAGAATATGAGAGTGAGCTGAACCTTAGCTTGTTCTGTGTCTATTTGGAGATCTGTATATTTCCTTGCTACCTCCTTAAGCCTCTCCAAAAATGCAGTGGGAAATTCTTTCTTTTCCTGTCGAACCTCATATAGTTTAGACCTTCATAGTTTTGGGCACAGCATTCTGAACTCCTATTTGGATCCACTCCTGATATCTCTGTAGTTTCCTCATAGCCCAAGATAAATTAGGGTCCCATTCTGGATCTTCAGTTGGGAAATTTTCATCTAAAGTTCCTGTTACGAGCTCGTTTCTGATATCCTCCCTTGTCCTTTCTTTGGCTGCCTTAAGTACCATCTCTTTTTCAGTAGAATCTATCAAAGTATCTAATATTACTTGTATGTCATCCAAGTCAGGATTCTGAGTTTTCATAACCATTTTTACTACTCGTGCCACCTTATCAGGATTTTCTCCTGATTGTTTCCAAATAACTAAATCTGCAGGAGAAAATGGCACTTTTACAAATACTGACCCTTCCACTCCTACACCTTGTTGCAAGGGGGCAATCACAATCCATTTTTGTCTGCCTATGTCTTTTCTACCCATGACCGGGGCAAGCTTAGACTGACTTCGAGTTCTGTGGGATACCGGTGTCACTGATTCATCACTATTGCTATCTTTTTCACTTGCATCCCTCCCCCTCCTCTCTATCACAGTTAGGTTTTGCTCATCTTACGAGGAAGAGGGATCAGGTGACAGTGGGAGAGGAAGATAAAGAGAGAAGGGTGTACTAGGCGAGACAGGTTCAGGATTAGGTGAGGCAAGGACAGACGGTGGGATAGGGACAAGTGAAGCAGGTGGGATAGGGTTAGGTTCTCTTGGTCTTATTGGAGCTATCAGTAAACCAATATCTGTATAATTTTCTCTACTCAGACTTTCTTTCAATGCCAAGTGTTCTAGACAATGTTTCTCACAAACCCCACACTTATCACTTGCAGATGCTCTAACCACCATTAATCCACATTCATCCTGCCATTCTGGCTTTCCCCAAAAGTAGAAAAACAAATCAACATACGGAACCTCATCCCATTTTCCTTCTTGCTTACAAAACGACATTAACTGCAAAATGGTGTTCTACTGCAAACTCCCGTACTTTGGCCATTTTTTGCCATTCTCCAAGACATATTCTGGCTACCATGTATTACAATAATCAATCAACTTAGCCTTATGTAATTCTTCCTCAAAATTACCCTGTTACCAATGTGCTAATAAGCACCCCAAAGGAGAATTTCGCGGAATGGAGGCATTGCTGCCCAAAATCCCTTTGAGCTTCTCCATCCAAAATGCACCACAAATGCCGAACCTGCACTGCTTTCACGATTGTCTTATGGATGGCGCCTAGGCAATACCACCAGGAATTCCTTTAGCCCAACCAAGCATAGCTTTCACTGCGTCTTATTGGCAGGCAACCAAACCAAAGTAAAAGCACCTTACCTTTCTCCCGGGAACGTTGTGAGCAATGGGAGCGGTCGCGGCCGATGGGCTCCCCAAGAATCCCTCGGTGCCGGCTGGAGTGTGATCGACTCGCGAACTCGCTCAGCAGCACTCACAGGGCTCCATCTGGGTCACCAAAATGTTAGCATTCAGAAACACATAATCACAAGAATGATTATATGTAGGTGCTTTTATTGAAGAGCTCTGGGTGTCAGGGGTACAAACCCAAATCTGACTCCGACATGGGTTCGGGATGAACATGTTTTTATATTCTATCGTTATATAACTTTCACATTAATTATTAAACTTATATTGTTCTATTGTATACATAGATTTCATCCAAGCATGGGCTCCTCCTGACCCGCCTCAAACTTCTAACATAGTTTCTCATGATTCTTCTTACAATTAAACAATAATTATATTTAATTAATAAACAATCATCACATCTAACAATTATATCATTTATCATATACTGCTTACACAGGTGCAACTTCACATGATTTGGCAAACACAAATCTTAACATTTTCAGAGTCTATTTTTTAACATTTTTACAGGGCCCCACTAAGTCTAGCTTCTTTCTAATTCCCCAAATGTTATGATTTTAAAACCTTTTACTATCAATCTCATGGTCAAGGTTGTGGTTGTGTCATGGTCATGGTCATAGTCATGGTCATTCCATGGTCATGGTCATCTCAGGGTTGTGTCACTCATGGACATTCTCACAGCCATCTCCTGCTCATGTCATGGTCGTGGTCATGGCCAGGGAACCTCTTCAAGATCCCGAGCCCTGATTTTGCGACACTCAAGGACCTCTGGGGACAACAAGGCCTGGCCTGACCCCTCCCCCCATTGCACTGCCCCTCCAGGAGCCCAGTGCAGCCAAACCCTCCCATGGACACCTCGGACATGGGACATGGAGTGGGAAATGAATCCTGGGGGATGGAGCTCACTTGTGTCTGACAAGTCCCCATCCCAGTCCTGGTGTTCCCATCCTACTCCTGCTGCCCCTATCCCAGCTCCTGATGTCCCCATCCTGCTCCTGGTGTCCCAGTCCAGCTCCTGATGTCCCTATCCCAGTTCCTGGTGGCCCCATCCTGCTCCTGCTGCCCCTATCCCAGCTCCTCACATCTCCATCCCTGCTCCCAGTGTCTCCATCTCTGTCCCAGTGACTCTATTCCCATTCCTGGCTCCCAGAGATGAACTGCCAGACACTGCAGGAAGGAACCCAGATTTATTGCCCCAAGTAGGATTTATTGCCCAAAGCAGGTAATTTCACACCAGAAGCAAAGGATTGTGAGTATTTGTGGTTCTTCGCTTTAAAACATTAGAAAATGGGAAACTGATCTGTCAGCAAAAGCTATGGGGTGAGTGGGAGCAGTGGGATGAGCTCTGCTGGCAGCTCTCACCTTTCCAGGGAAGAGAGAAGGGGCTGGATCCAGCTCCATGGATCACTCAGGTGGTGATTCCTGCCAGGATAAGAGAGGGTCACGGTGTCACCCTGTCCCTGTCCCCATTCCACAGGATGGACCTGGCTGGAGCCCATGGAGAGCAGGAGCTGCTCCAGAATCCCACCTGATCCCACCCCAATCCTGCTGAAATCCTGCTCCATTCATCCCACCTGATCCCACTCCATCCACTCTGCCCCAACCCTGGTCCATCCATCCCACTCCATCCCACCCCATCTCGCCCCAATTCTTTTCTGGAACCCCAGCCTCATCCTGCTCCATTCCATCCCATCTGATTCTTGTCTGGAATTCAGCCCTGATCCCACTCCATCCCTCCCACACCAATCCTGCTCCATCCATCCTGCCTGATCCTGCTCCAAAATCCAGCCCCAATCCCACTCTACAATTCCACCTGATCCCACTTTGGACCCTGCTCTGATCTGGAATTCCTCCCTGATCCCAGTCTGTCCATCCTGCCGCGATCCCCCTCTGGAATCTCGCCCCGATCGTGCTCCATACCTGTGCTTGAGCTGTTGGTTCCCATATCACTTCCTGCAGAAAGAGAAGATCCATGAGATTCAATAAAGGTGCATTTGTTTTGATTATCATTGCAAACCCCCTTGTACCGTGTTGGTTCTTTCTGCACCCTTAGATCAAATCCATGAACCATCACGAAACCCGTCCATGAGGACGGATCATGACACCCCCCGAGGACCCCTCCCCAAATTCCCCCCAAAAGCCCCCCAGCACCCCCAGACCCTGCTAAAACGCCCTCAAGTTTCCCCCAGACCCTCCCCAAATCCCCCCCAAGCCTCCTCAAGACCCCTCCCCAAATTCCCCTCACGACCCCTCCCGGAACCTTCACCTGTCCCTGCGCCTCCTCAGCCGCTCCCGGAGCCCCCCGTCCTCTCCCAGCGCCTCTCCCGCTCTCTCCAGCGCCTCCCGCAGGACCCGCCCGAGCCCGGGGAGGCTCCCGGGGGTCCCTGAGGGGGTCCTGGGGCTGGGGGGGGAAGGGGGGGGGTGCCCGCTCCATGCCCGGCCTCGGGGTCAGGGGGCGCTGCTTTGGCTGGAGCAGCGCAGGGAGGGCGGGAGTTGCTGAGGGGAGTGGGCCGGTGATTGGTTGCTTTCGTAGAGGGCGCGGTGATTGACATTAGATGGGCGGGGTAGGCAGGCTTTGTTGAGGGGAGGCGCGCGGTGATTGGTTGGATAGAGGCAAAGAAGGCGGGAGTTGCACAGGGGAGACACCCGGTGATTGGTTGGTTCAACTCAAGAGAGGTGGGAGTAGCTGAGGGGCGGCGTGCGGTGATTGGTTGGTTTGGGGCGGGGTGCGCTGTGTTTCATTAATTTGGGAGATGAAGCGTGGTGATTGGATGGTTCGGAGCGGGGCACGTCGCTATTGGCTGGGAAATGCCCAGCATTTTTTAGGGAACACACCTCATTTTTTGGCAAAAAACTCTTGGATTTTTAAGGAAAAATTCCCGTTTTTTGCAGCAGACACATTTCCAGATTTTTTGAACCCACGTGATCCCAAATAACCCAAATAACCCCAAAACACTCGAAATAAACCCCAAAGAACCCCAAAAAACCCCAAACAAATCAAGATAATCCTAAAAAACAAACAAAAAAGTCAACTTAAACCCAAAAATCCCCAAATGATTTCAAGTACATCTAAAAAAACCCCATATACACCAACATAAACCCCAAGAACCCCAAATGATTCCAAATAAACCCACATAAACCCAAATAATCACAAACAAACACAAATACTTCTAAATACACCCAAATAATTCCAAATAACCCCAAATAAACAGAAATAAACCAAGTAAAAACCAAGATAAACCCTAAATAGTCCATAAATAAACCCAAATAAACCCAAATAAAGCCCAGTTCCTCCCGTCTTCACCCCAAACCAGATTCCGACCAATCGCAACGCGCGGCATTGATGACAATCCAGTTGCTGGGCACAAACTCAGGGCACTGGCTCCGCTCTCCTATTTTCAGCCAATCAGCGCCCGGCTCGACTCTGACTCATCAGTTGCTGGGCTCACACCAAGGCCTCTCACTGCGGTAAATACTCAGAGACCGCGCGGGGTAATTTCCAGCCAATCAGAGCGTGTCTCGCTGATGACTCATCAGTTGCGAGGAGCAGAATTTGGGGGGGGGGGGAGGTGACCCTGGGGATGGGCTGGGGACCCCAAATTAATCCAAAACGGGGTCGAGACCCCAAATCGGAGAAGGAGGAGCCTGAAGCCCCTAAAACCAAACAATGGGGAGGGGACTGGGGGAACAATCGGAAAGGGGAGTAGTGGGGAAAAGAGGGGGGTGGGAGACCAAATTTGAGCTGGGAGGGAGATGGGACCCCCAAATTGAGGTGGGAGGGGGATGGGATCCCAGAACTGAGCTGGGAGGTGGATGGGACACCCCAAATTGAGCTGGGAGGGAGGTGGGACCCCCAAACAGGATGAAGCCAATTTTGTTCCTAGAATATGTAAAATACTTTATGGATATGCAAAAAGTCTAGGAATATGCAACAGGCTGATGTAATGGGAGACAAGTACCATTGGGCGAAAATTGTTATGGCCACCAAGGCTCCCCAGTTATTTTCGGGGACACCCCTTAATTAATCTGGTTTTAATTACATCAGCCTGTTGCATATTCATAGACCCTCACACATATCCATAAACTAATTGACATATTTTAGGAACTAGTTTACACGGCCCATCCTTGGCGGTGTCTCCCCATTTCAGGAGCCTCCACTGAAATGGAAAATGTAACCCCCCCTCCCTTTGATGATGATGATGATTATTAGTAGTAGTATTAATAATAACAATAAACAACTATAAAAATAATAATTAATTTTGAAATTGAGGAGCTCTCAGGCAAAGATGTGGGAGTAGAAATAACAGCTCTTTATTAGGAAATATTAAAAATACAAATGCAGTAGCACAAACAAAAACAACAGTGACAGAGTGTCATGGTTTGACACTGGCATAATGCCAGTGCCCCCATGAAAATACCCTCTCCCTGGTTTCTACTGTGAGATGTGACCAGGAATAAGCAAAGCAGGCTCCCACTTAGAAATAAAGAAGAATTTATTAACTAAACTACAAGGGGAAAAAAAAAGAAACACACAAGGAAAATGAAAATTTTACAAATACATTTCCCCCTCCTCCCCACCAACTCTCCAATACAATACAATACAATACATTCCCCAAATCACCAACTCTCGGTACGGCACCACCCTTCAAACAATCAATCTTCAGTTCATCAAGAGGAGAGGAGTCATTCTTGTGCCATGGTGACCTCTTCCTTTCATGTCCAGTGCTCTCACCACTGAACACAGACCAGAGCTGCTTCCAGGGTCATCTTTTAAGGATGCCTTGTCCCATTCCAAAAAGGGCACAGTCTCTCCTTCGGGACACCTGCCCCTTCCAAATTATTCCCCCTGGGCCTGAGGGGCACCAACACTGAACCCTCTTGGCTCCAGGGCATTGCCCCCCCCCGGATACAGTCTCTGTATCACAAGGAAACATGGTTCTGTCCATGGCTATACAAAAAGAGTCCAGCAAAGCAGCCACTCCATCATCTCTTCCACCCGAGTTCTTCTCTATTCTTTTCATATCTCTCCCTTGCTCAGACCTTCAACACTTGCTCAGTTCCCTCTTCATCTTCCACTCCATCTCCCCTCCAGGAAAGGTCAATGCTCTGCAATGTTTTCATTGTCCACAAAGGGGTTAAAAGCTCCTGCAAGCAGCCAGACAGGCAGGCAGGCTGTGCTGGCAACACGTGATATCAAATTTCAAGATAACAGTCCCTGGCACGGCTCTCTCTCTCTCTCTCCCTTCATCTCTCTGAGGGGGGGGGGGGGGGGGGGTGGGCAGGAAATACCTCTCAGTACTTCTTCCATTCTTCCACCCTTGGGCCAGGCCTACCTCCCATCTCTGTCCCAGGCCCGGCCACCTCACGGCCGCGTGGCTCCCCATCCCCCTGCCAAGCCAGCAGCCGGGACAGGGGAAGAGATCCAAACCCTTTTCCCACCGGAAATCCAAAGAGAGCCTCCCAGGGGAGAGCTCTGCTTTAAACCCTTGTGTTCTCGGAGGCGGATCTAATGTCCCAGGGGCCAAACCAGGTGCCAATATTAAAATCTGAGCACCCATTGGTTTGACCACAACATCCTAGACAACCTGTTTCCCGTCAAATCACCACACAGAGTCAGAATACTCTGGGAATCCATGAAAAAGGTTGATCCTTTGGAATCCAGTGGGAAAAGATTTATCCTCTAGGAATGCAGTGGGAAACGGTTGATCATCTGGGAATCCATTGGAAAAAAAGGTTGATCCGTTGGGAATCCAGTGGGAAAAGCTTGATCCTCTAGGAATCCAGTAGAGAATGAGGCTGATCCTTTGGAATCCAGTGAGAAAATGACTGATCCTCTGGGAATCCAGTGGGAAAAGCTGAAATTTTGGGAATCCAGTGGGAAAAGGGCTGATCTTCTGGGAATGCATTTCTAACCCCCCAAGGACAAGGCAAAGGCAGAGCCGTGGAATTTTTATAGGATATCCCAAGGGTGGAGTTGGGGTTTGGGTCAGGGGAGGAGTTCTGAGAAACACAAGAAGGGTGAGATCAAATTCCTGCCTCTTAGGAACAGCAGCACTCCACACAGAACGTGTCCCCAAATTCTAAATACCATCTAAAACAACTGAGAAATTATGGAACGTCAGATACATTTGATCAATTTCCTTCATTTAACCCAGTTTTGGGTGTTTTTAAAGGATGAAGGTGAAGCAGAGGAAAATTAAGGCCAAACCAAAAGGAGAAGTAGCCAGGTGTGTTCCCAACATGGATCACAGGGAATGTGAGTGACCAGGGCTGTGCCCAAAGTGCCTCCTCCAGTGGGGGATGGAGCTGGAGCAGCGCACGAAGCTCTGCCCGCACTTGGGGCACTTGCAAGGCTTCCCTTAGTGGTGCCTCCGTTGGTGTTGGGTCAAGTTAGAGCTGCTGGAGAAGCTCTTCCCACACTGGGGACGCTCGTAGGGCCTCTCCCCAGTGTGGATGCGCCGGTGGGTGACGAGGGTGGAGTTGCGCTTGAATCCCTTCCCACAGTCGGGGCATTGGAAGGGCCTCCCCTCTGTGAATCCAATAGTGCCAGAGGAGATGGGTGCTGGTCTTAAACCTCTTCCTGCACTTGGAACACTTGTAGGGCCTCACCCCAGTGTGGGTGCTCCGGTAGGTGATGAGTTTGGAGTTCTCTTTGAATCCCTTCCCACAGTTGGGACATTGGAAGGGCCTCCCCTCTGTGTGACTGATAGTGCTGGATGAGACGGGAGCCGGTCTTAAACCTCTTCCCACACTTGGAACACTCACAGGGTCTCTCCCAAGTGTGGGTCATCTGGTACTTCATCAGGCTGGAGTTCTCTCCGAAGCACATCTCACACTCGGAACACTTGTACGGCCTTTCTCCAGTGTGGGTCCTCAGGTGCCTGATCAGGTTGGAGCTCTGGCTGAAGCTCTTCCCACACTCCTCACACTCGTAGGGCTTCGCCCCAGTGTGGATCCTCTGGTGCACAATCAGGTCGGAGCTCAACCTGAAGCTCTTCCCACACTTGGAACACTCGTAGGGCCTCTCCCCAGTGTGGGTCCTCTGGTGCTTCGTCAGGTTGGAGCTCTCTGTGAAGCTCTTCCCATACTCCCCACACTCGTATGGCTTATCTCCCCAGTGTGGGTCCTCTGGTGCCTGATCAGGTGGGAGCTCCGGTTGAAGGTCTTCCCACACTCCCCACACTCGTAGGGACGTTCCCCAGTGTGGATCCTCTGGTGCACAATCAGGTTGCAGTTCCACCTGAAGCTCTTCCCACACTCCACACATGTGTGGGGCTTCTCCCCATCATGCAGCTGCTCATGGAGCACCAGCTCCCAGCTCTGGCTCCGTCTCTGGCTGCCTTCCCGGCCCAGGCTGGCTCTTTCCCCCTCAGATCCCCGCCAGCTGCGTTTGCAGCCCCTCCTCGTGCGGCATCTCTGGGACTTTTCCTCCCCGTTGGCTTCCTGCACCGCGGAGCCGCTCAAAACGGCCTCTTCCACCAGGTTCTGCCGCGGGCATTTGTCCTCCCTGCTCTCCATGCTCAGCTCCTGCCCTGGGGGAGTAAGAGAACAAGGACAGGATGGGATTTGCCTCTGTGCCACAGGCAAGGGCAAGGAGATCCCCCCAGGGCTGAGCTGCAGCCGGGGCCGTGCCGGGCTGGGAGATGGAGCAGCACAGAGGGGAAAGGGGCACTGACTTCCTCCTCACCTGCCTCAGTGTCCTGGGGCATCTTCCTCTTCCTTGCAGCCTCCATGGGGCTGGCAATGGGAAATCCTGGTTTGGGGAAAACAAGGAATGAGAACATTTGCAGGAGCGTCGGGGCGTAGGATGGTTGGGACGGACGGAGACGAGAGAGCTCTGCAGCCAGGTCGTGGAACTCACGGTTTATTGCAAAGGGCCTGGGTGCAGGGCCCTGCTGGGAGCTGCCAGGCACAGCTCGGAGCAGGCCCGAGAGAAGAGAGGGGTAGAGAGGGTGAGAGGGTAAGAGAGTAAGAGGAGAAGAGCAAGGGTCCCGTTACAATACAATAAATCTCCTTCTGTGTTGAATATTCTATTTCTCAGTAACCAATCAAGTACAAGATACAAATCCTATAGCATTTACATACAGCCTATAAGAATCAATACATTACCATATTGTGTTACATTTTAAACCCTAAAAACTCCTCTTTGGACCCCTTCTGCTGAGCTAGTAGGGTCTGCCCTGACCCTTGGATCTGTCTGCAAGCAGAGGGTATTGTTTCACCAAAACGGGGATTACCTTCAGTTGGGCCACACCATTGTTTTCCAGTTGTTTACTAATGGAGGGATCTCTTTCATTTCAATCTTCATTATACTTTCTATATTCTCAAAATTTTTTCCAGACAATCATATTTATAAGGCTTTCCTGTTTAATCTTCCCCAACACACATTGACTTTGAAGGTCTCTCTGCCTGAGTCCATCTCTACAAATCACCAGCCATCTGGGCTCAAGATCCACCTCCCAAACATCAAGATTCAGCCCTGAAAAAGCCTCCCAGGCGTTCCCCAACCCTGGTTCCTCCCCTCTGGCATTCGGGGGTTCCCTCCTGTCCCAGCTGCTGGGGTCACGCTTGGATTGGGGGTCCCCATTCTTCTCGGTGCCTGCCCTGCGCAGGCTGCTGGCAGTCCCAGCAATCCCAAAAGCTCCCCCCGCTTCGCTCTCCCCATTTCAGGATGCCGGGGCTGTTTGGGCTCCCAGGCTCCCTTCTCCCCTCATTCTCTGCTCTGGGCTGCAGCGGCTCCAAGGAGTCCCCCCTGCCCCTCTCCAGGCTCTTGAGGCTCCTGCCAATGGCAGCGCTCCCCCCTCTCTGGGCTCCCCACTTTGGGCTCCTGGGGGACACAGGGCTCTGCTCCTCCAGGCTGCCTCTGCCGGCAGCCGCCAACGCCACCCCCTGATGTCCCCCCGAGGGGCCTTTTCCGCTCAGCCTTGGACTTCTTCATTCTCCAAACATCCCCCAAAAACCCCAACCCAGGGACCCCCTGGGATATCTGGGATATGGGCCGAGCTCCCGCTCTCTGCTCACCGGCGCGATTGGGGGGCGATGATCCCACAGGTGGGGGCTGTGAATTCAGGCAGGGATCGACTGCATGGTTCCCTCAACTCAGCCTTGATCTGCCTTTGTCCCTCCTCTTCCTCTTCCTCCCGCTCCTCCCCTTCCAGCCCCCTCATCCTCCTCCTCTGTCTTATCTTCACATCCTTCTCCTCTTCCATCCCTCCTCTTCCATCCCTCCCCCTGCTCCTCCCTATAACACCACCTCTTCTTCCCCCTTCATCCCTGCCCTTCCCTGCCTCCTCCTCCTCCCCCAGCAGCAGCCACACCCTCGGTGCCCCGTTCCCGCAGCCCTCGAAGCCCGCGGCAGGAGCGGGGATGGAGCTGGGACAGGTCGGGATGGGCAGCGCGAGGCTCTCGGCTGCTCCAGACACTGCGGGTGGGGGGAACCCGGCCCGGGCCAGAGGAGAGGCAAACTGGGCAAACTGGGGGCTGCACATCCAAACTGGGCCTTGCTGGGGACCCTGCCTGGGCACTGCCAGCCCTTGGGGCTCCTCTCGGCACATCTGCCGGGGGGAACGCACACAGGGCTGGGGGATCCCAGCAGTGGCAGCATTGCCAGGGACTGGGCTGGACAGGGATCATACTGGGAGTGACTGGGACTGTACTGGGCTTGTACAGATATCATACTGGGATTGTACTGGGAGTGACTGAGACTGTACTGGCCTTGTACAGATATCATACTAGGATTGTACTGGGACTGTACTGGGATTGTACTGACATCATACTGGGATTGTACTGGGATCATGATGGGACTGTAGTGGGTTTGTACTGACATTATTCTGGGATCATATTGCCATGCCAGGGCAGACTGTGATCGCACTGATGGACACTGGGATCATTCTGGGATCATACTGGGAGTGACTGGGACTTTACTGGCTTTCTACTGACATCCTATTGGCATCATACTGGGATTGTACTGAGTTTGTACTGACTCCATGCTGCCATCATACTGGGATCATGCTGAGATCACACTGGGAGTGAGTAGGAGCCTGGGGGGGGCAATTGAGACCATGTTAGGGGCAAATGGGACATACTGGGATGAACTGGGATGGTGCGAGGATGGCTAGGATCATACTGGCAGTGAGTGCCACTACACTGAGGCTGACTGGGAGTGCTTGGGAGCAAATGGGATCATACTGGAAGGAACTGGAAAGATGGTGGAGGGAACTGGGGTACCCTGGGAATATACTGGGACTGACTAGAAGGAAAATGAGGGTGAAAGAGAGGAACTGGAACCATGTGGAGCACAACTGGTACATTCTGGCAGAGAGTGGGAGCACACTGGGCTCATATTTGGATCATACTGGGAGTGACTGGACTAATACTGGGAGGAACTGAGTGTCACAGTGAGCACTCCCTGCACATCATCCCCCATACTGGGCCTGACTGGGAGCAACTGGGAGCAAATGGCATCATACTGGGACTCACTGAGTTGATTGAGGAAGCAACTGGAACCATGCTGGAGACAGCTGGGACTAAACTGGGAGAGATTGGAAGTAAGTGGGATTATACTTGTAAAAAATGCATATTTTGTGATTGGGTTTTCCCAAATATTAAAATGAATATTATATGTCTTGTGTTAGAAAGTAATGCTGTATTAATTCTCTTAAGTAGTGGGTTAAATATAGTTTTAGGTTATTAAAAAAATATTAAAATAGAAACTATGCTTGGTAAGAGGCTTTTTTCCAAGAAATGACTTGCAGCGAGATAGCAGCCACAGGACACCTAAATCTTTCAGAGAAAAAGAATTTATTGCTCTCTTGTCAGAAGAAATGAACTTCTTCCCGCCTCGAAGGCGCTGTTAGGATTCAGAGGAAGAAGGTGGCACTGACCAGACAGAATCCTGTGTTTGAATGGAATTTATGCAACATGTATGAAGTGTATGAATATGCAACAGGCTATTGTTTTTAATAGTTAATCCTGTGTTAACGGGTGTCCTTTTTCAGGCTCGGGTGTCCTTTTTCAGGCTCGTGCTGCCCAGAAAAAGGTACCCAGACATCCGTAACTCTTTGTATTTCTTGTCTCATATTGTCCTAATTCGATTTCTCCAAATTGTTATTACTCTAATTGAATTACAAATTTTTATAACCATTTTATTACTATTAAACATTTAAAATTTTAAAAGCAAGTGATTGGCGTTTTTCACAATTTTGGTAGCAGAGGATGGTTACTAACACCTCGCTCCCGGTGCTTGAGGAGAGTCAGTGTGGGGAAGGCGCGCCCTGCTCCATTGGCAGCCTCGCTCTGTCTCCCCGAACCTTGCTCTCTTACTCTCGTACCCTCTCACACTCTCTACCCCTCTCTTCTCTCGGGCCTGCTCCAAGCTGTGCCTGGCAGCTCCAAGCAGGGCCCTGCACCCAGGCCCTTTGCCATAAACCACAAGTTCCACGACCTGGCTGCAGAGATCTCTCGTCTCCGTCCGTCCCAATCATCCTACCCCCCAACACTCCGACACCCAAGAGCATCTGGGGTTGGGCAGTACAGCTGGGTTGAGGGATATCCAAGAGCACCGGAACTGGCCAGAAACACCTAAAATTGTAATAGGTGATGTGAAAGTGTAGTATATGGTAGAGATAATTCATGCTATTAATGTATAAAATATTGTAAAATCCACATTATGTCCTTTGACCATCCTGGCCAGGAGCAGTGTCTTATTCATACACATCTAGTTCCTGGACTTGGTTGAGATAAACATCGGGGGTTTTAATGAAAGAACAGAAGCTTCCAGGGCGATAATCGCTGGCTTTCCGGGATCACCAGGTCCAGCCAAGAGTGATTATTGCCTCGACGATTACAGCTACCACAGTGATCCACAGCCCCACCCTGATGCATGTGAATGCTGACTTCCCCAGAGTCTACTGACAACATCAGACACCTGGACTGAGTCTTTGTCCACCTCTGCACAGGTAAAGACACGGTTATGCATGGGAAGAGACACAAAGAACATTCGGTCATCTCGGCCTCGAGCAGAATAAACTGTAAAAGAACTCGCTGCGTCAGGCAGCATTTGTGAACAGGGGGAGACTGACATTCGGAGCTCAGATCTGTGTTCACCCAGCACCAAACCCGGGCTCGACGCTGACCCTTGGCTGTGGTAGTGTAGATGATCGAACTTTAGACTTGCAGGAAAATTAATAAATCTTTGCTACATTTTCCTATAAGTTTGGCTCTCGATTTGATCATTTATAACAGAAGGTGCCTTATTGTTGCCTTGTTGTGTGTGAGAGTGAGTCACACACAAAATCAGCCTCAGCTTCCCGGGTGGGTGGGAAGGGGGGCTGTGGAAAGAGGAGTGTGAGACCCACAAATAAGCCATTGTTCTCCTGGGCGTGTGGAGGCTGTGGCATAAGGTACAGGTGACCTGCAAAGGGGCCATTGTCCCCAGGGCGTGTGAGGGGGCCGTGGCTAAAGAGTGTGAGTGACACACAAATCAGCCTCACAGGTGAACTGCACCGGAGGCAGCAGAGTCAGGGCCCTCCCAGGAGGCCCGGAGATACTGAGACCCAGAGGCCGACCCCAAGGTGAGGGGGGGCCACAGGGACCCGCGATTCTCTGTCAACAGGGATCCATTCTGTGTCCTGAGGGTGGGAAAGAATGTGTGGAAGTGAATGAGAAAAAAAAGTGTGTGAATGTAAACGAATGAAAGTATAGGTAATGTAGATTCTGTATTTTAAGCTTCACTCTATTTCCTTCAAGGGAGATGTATAGTATTGAAAGTAGTGTGAGAAAAAGATTTTTTATTTTCAAGAGTGTAGTTGAAAGAAAAGTGGTATTTAGGTTGTTAGTGAATGTGAAAAACAGTGGCAGAAGATGAATAGATAAGATCTTGAAAAATGAGACAGAAAACCAGTAAGTTGGACACAGGGGAAAAAAAAGAAAAAATATAGTCCTTTGGGAGTTTTGTTAGCTAACAGAGATACAACTCCTTGCAAAAGGAGAAAATACAGGGTATGTACTAGTTGATGGGAAAAACATGCAAACTGTGGAAAAAGTGAAATTACTGTTAAACTAGTAAGCTCAAACTTGTGAATTATATACTTTAAGAAGAGCATTAGAATATTTAACACAAAACAAAGGAACTATATATACAGATTTAAGGTATGCCTTTAGAGTGATACATATTTTAAAAAATTTGGAAAGGAACAAGATAACTTAATTCAAAAAGAAAAAGACTAGTACACGAGGAACTTATTTTAGAGGTTTTAGAGGCATTACAATCACCTAAAAGAGATAGTTATAGTACATCTGAAGAAATCCCAATAGGGAAAGATCCCAAAAATAGGAGGAAATAATTTGGTGGATCACGAAACTAAGGCTGCAGCAGAAAATGGAGCTGAAAGAGTTATGTTAATATTGACTCCAAATCAGGAAATCTGGAAATTCCGAAGATTAGGGAAGCCGAGAAAAAAGAATTAAACAAGATAGGAAGTGAACAAGATAAATCAGGGAAATGGAAACTTCTTGATGGAAGACAATTACCTAATAAAATGTGCTTACTAGGAAAATATTAGAAGATATGCACCACAAAACCCACTGGGGTACTCAAGCTTTGTGCGGTCATTTTTTATGGAACTATGGGTGCATTGGGACTTTTGGAGTAGCAAAGCAAGTAAATAAAAGATGCTTAATTTGCCAAAGGATAAATAAAAAGTTGATAAGGAAAACAACATTAGGAGGACGTGAATTAGCTCATCAACCATTTCAATGTATCCAAGCAGAAGTTAGATTTCTTAGGCTCTGGATTTATTTGTAAAAAAAACCCATTTACCTAGAAGAGAATATGCAATATGTTAGACAGAGAATTTTAGAAGAATAAAAATCTTTTAAGTATGAGAAACCTCCGAGAAAAAAACAAGAAAAGAAAAAGGGGAAATGAAAGGGAAGGGAACAGGACGAAGATTAAGAAAGAGAGTGGGATCCTCTGCAGGTCTTGCCCCCTCCGTTGGCGGCCCAGGCGCCTGTCCCGGGTCCCGGCTCGCTGCCCGCCTCAGCTCCGCCTGCCCCGGTTTCCATCCCAGGTGCGGCCTCACTGCCCAGGGCAGCTCCACCTGCCCCGGCGCTGTCGTTCAATTTGTGTGCCCTGCTCCCACTGCCTGGACCGCGGCCGCTCTGCCGGCCATGCTGGGGAAGATGGGGGTTGCTCTGTCCTGCCGCCTGCTCCGAGGTCACCGCGCCCACCGCACCAAGGGGGCTCCCAGCCATCCCATCCCCGGCTGCCCTGCCCGTGCCACCTGTGCTGGGCACCGCCGCTGCTGCCGGGCTCTCCCACCTGCCTTTGCTCTGCTGGCAGCTGCCGGATCAGCCGCCATCAGCCATGTGGGGGTTACCCACGCTCTGCCTCGGGCTCCACGGGAAGATCCCCCTCTGGTGATTCTGGCAGCAGACCCTGCCCACACTCCCACCGAGCCTCGGCGGGATGTCCTCCCCTGACCCCGTCCTGCTCTGAGTTACGTCCCCGTGGTAACCACAGCTCCGGCTGTTCAGGGAAACTCTCTCTCTCTACAGGAAGCACCTTATCAAAACACTAGGAGCTCAGTTAAAAGGCAGCCCTCTACAAATTCTTTCTCAAAACACGGGAGAAAGGCTAGAGAAGGTAAAAAAGTGAAAGAGTTAGATGAAGGGATTGCTCTATTTCCGTTCAGAGAGGTTCCCATGGGAGGGATGCGCTGCCCCGCCCCGCGGGAGCCACCAGCGCCCCTGCCGTCCGTGCCCGGAACTGCACCCAAGGGCAAAGCGCCGCAGCCCAAAGGCCGGGACTGGGTCCGGGCTCTGTTTGCTGTCAGTGCCGCAGCTGTTGGTGTTTGTTTGCTTTATTATACACACTAGTAAAGAACTGGTATTCCTATTCCCATATCTTTGCCTGAGAGCCCCTTGATTTCACTAGTCTAGAAATTAAGACGGAGGAGGTTTGCATTCTGCATTCCAAGAGAGGCTTTTTCTGCCTTCCCCAGCAGACACCTCTCTTGTAAAGCAAGACAAGCACCCACAGACACTGAGGGGGCTGCAGGAGGGGCACAAGAAGGCCCTGCATCACTTGGGCACAAAGGCACAGCAGGTGAATGCAAGAAGGGAGCAGCAAAAGGCCAAGCTGAAGGCAAAGGCCAGGGCACAGTTCCTACAGCCCCCGAGGGATCAACCCCAGGGCCCAAGGGGGCCCCAGCACCCAGGGCACGGCTCGGCCACAGGCACCTGGCAGAGGCATTGCCCTCCTCGGCAGGGGAGAGCCCACCCAAACAGCCCCTGGCAAGGAACCAGGGCTCCAGCTGCAGGGCACAAGGACACTGCAAGCACAGACAGCAGCACCCTCAGGACCAGCAAGTCAACCCCTTGATGGACATGGATGGGCAGGGCTGTCACAGCTCCCATCACACCAGGGACCCTCCACACTGCAGCCCTTGAGAACATTCAGCGTGAGTTTGCATTGAGAGGAGGCATTTTCTGATGGACACAGGGGCCTCCCAATCCACTCTGAATCTTAGACCTAAAGGGGAAAATAGTAAAGGAATGTTATAATTTTTAAGGGAATGAGTGGGAAAGATGAGCAGGTATGATTTGCTCAACCACTATTAGAAGCTGTGGCGGATAGGTCTGAAATAAATGAATTGCTTTTTCTTCCTGCTGTGATTGTAATTAACTAGGAAGGAATTTGAGAGCTGGATTTTAATACTGTAAAAGGGCATACAGAGGCTAGTTCTGTTCTACCTTTGTGCCAAAATCTGACAAGGCCCATGCTGAAGTGAACCCCCAAAGTGTGGGCTGCCCCAGGGAAAGAGGGTAAATTAGATATGGAGCCTCTACAAGTTACTTTAAACCAACCAGGACAAGCAATACCCTGTTCCAAGAGAGGGAAGGCAGGGCTCACAGCCTGGTATTGAGTCCCTGTTAAAGGCAGGGCTTTTGGAGCCAGGGATGTCTCCCTAGAACACTCCTATCCTGCCAGTCAACAAACTAGATGGATGGACAGGAGGAGGAAACACAGAATTTTCAAGTGCTAAAATGAAGATTAACTGAGGCGGCTGGCCTTGGCCTTCCAGACAGGGAAAAAGAATTTGAATTATAGGTGGATATTAAACAGGGTCTTGCCAAAGGAATTCTTGTGCTAAAATATTTAACTCTATGTAGGATCTCCTACAGTTCAAGTCTGGCATCAAGGTAAAGCTTTGACAACCAAAAGAGCCTCTAAATGGATGAGCAGGGCTCGGTTATTACAGTATGAAACTTGTTCAATGGCACAGGAGGATTTAGAACTGAGGACAGGGCAAGGGTTTAACCCAGCCTCCTGTTTGAACAGCCTGGAGAGGGGCTGGCAAGGAACCCAGGACTGCACTCAAGGGACGGAGCTCCAGACCCAGGCTGGGACAGATTGATGGGACATTCCCTGGCCTGAGGGAGAAAATGTGTTTGTGGATGGCTCTGCAAGGGCAGCAGAAGGGAAAAGAGCAACAAGACAGGCTGTTATTAAGGAAGGGCAATCAGACACAGCGCAGGTCACCGCCCCATGCTCAGCGCAACCCGCGCAGCTGTGGGTGCTTGTGAGAGCCTGGCACTGAAATGCCCTGAGCAGGAAGGCTTCAATATCTTCTGCTGACACCATGGCACCTAACAGGGGGGCAAAAGCAATTCTCACTGCTTCAGCAACCACTGGAGCAGATATCAAGGCACATTCTTCCACAGGAAGCTGGGCTGGCACAGAGCCTGCCCTGGCACTTTGCTGCTGCCAACACCCAGCCAGGACATCGGCTCCTGCCTAAGGAGTGCAAAGCAGCACCACTGGTGGCCAAGGGGCCCATGCCAAGTGTCCCTGAGGCCAGAAACAGCCGCCAGCACAGCTCAACATGGGGGGACCCCTCAGCCTGGCCTCAAGGGCTCTGAAGCCCCGGAGATTTGCACTTCCCGCCCGCAGCAGGAGGATGGGAGGCCGCCCCCGAGCCTGCCCTGAAGGCAACGCAGCAGCAGCCAGGGCTCCACAGCGGGCCAAGCCCCTGCGCCTGCCCACAGATCCTCGCCTGGAATCCTCTGCAATCCTGGCCACCCTCCTCTGCCATCTCCAGCCACTGGGGCCAAGCCAGTGTCCTGCCACTGCTGCAGCTTCAGCGCTGGCTGGGCCTGCACTGCCACAGCTCCTGGGGAACACCACGGCACAATTCCACTCTGGGGCTCACTGACACCAACACTCTGGGCTGCCTGCCATTGCACTGCTGCAAAATGTACCGAGTTTCGCTCTTTTAAACCTTATTTCTCTAGTTTGGCTTGGTTTTCTTTGCCTTGGGGAAATGAATTTTAAAGCTTTTATTTAAAGGGTGTTACACTGCTCAATGGAGATGAGTTTAACACCTGAACAGACTGGGAACAGCCCATAAGACACCCACAGAGATAACGACCAGCAACAAAACATCAAGATTGCCCAGCTGTCGCCTTCTGATGCAAGGCAAGGTGACCTGGTTCTGAGGAAACGGCACAGCGACCTAAACTCTCCAGGGTCACTCGGGCCAAGAACACACACAGACACCAGTCTGGTGGACGGTTCAAGACCTTTATTGTCCTGTCTCGTCGGGTTTTATACCGGGAAAGTTTTTTCCCTATGTCAGGGGGTCTTACTTTACTGTAATTGGTTAGTGAGGAGTAGAAAGTTACTAATGTTAGGGGGGACTACATTCTTGGGTGATCCCTTATCACTAGAAGTTAGGGGGAGAGGAACTCTACTGCTTTCCGTAACATCGTGAGATTTTCCGAGCGCCTGACCCTATCTACTACATCTCCCCCCCTTTTTTACAAATGAACGAAGTAGTCATATACATGGGTACTGAGCTGAGGCATGGGGTTGTCGACAGACAAAGGGGTTTGGTGAACCTGGGTAGAAAATCTTGTGACTGGCTATGTTCCCTGGTCGAATTCACAGCAGTGAATTGCCAGCCTATGAACAGGATGGTAGCCCGTTCTAGGCGGGTCTGAACGAATGAGACTAGCTTGTTCAGCAGGCATGGTCCGAAGGTGACAGCTAAAAGTAGCATTGCCAATGGACCTGTTACTATTTCTCTTGTGGAGCCGACTGGGTTCCTCAAAATGGTGATACACTTCTTCATCTGCGCGGCACAGGGCCCTAGGAACAATCAGAACTTGGACCCAAAAGTCGTTGGAGTCATTGAAATTGGCAAGGAACACACAGGGACTCACTCCGGATCACTGGCAAACCCACATCCCAGACGCTGATGGGACTAACCACTTATTGTTTTTCCCGTTGGGTTTGACAACTTCGGTGCAGACGTTGTCTTTCCGCCTAGCTAGGGTTGCATTGCCAAAGCATCTGCCCTGGCCTGTGACTTGACTCAGGGTGATTCCTTTGCGAGGGGTGTCCCATCTACATTGGTTGGGTGCATCTGCTGTGGAGTAACTGCAGGGAGTGTTTAGAGCGACTCCTTCGTAAAAGGCAGGTTCGACATCGTAACAAAGCCAGCAGGATTCGGTTAGGTTAGGGTTAGATTCGTTCAGGGATAGGAAGGTAGCTTCTAACATATGGAGGATTGGGTCTAAGTCTGACTTGGCTAAACGGTCTATCTGAAAGGCTTCCACATGGCCGGTTGGGATATCAGCGACCCTTGTGGGCAAGGCTTTGGGGTGGGTCACGTTTCTCCCTTTCGGCACGCTTTTAATCACTTTGTTGGGTCCGACCGCTCGGGGTGCCGACGGTTTGAGCCTAATAATTTGCACATTCACTCTCTCTTTTGACCCTTGAAGGACTACTGTCCACGCTCTGCCTATTGCCCAGCTAGGGTGATGTGGCTGCAAAACTGTCATGTTGT
Source organism: Melospiza melodia melodia (assembly GCF_035770615.1). Classification (NCBI taxonomy): domain Eukaryota; kingdom Metazoa; phylum Chordata; class Aves; order Passeriformes; family Passerellidae; genus Melospiza; species Melospiza melodia. Next base: position 2,533,123 of record NW_026948497.1, on the reverse strand, counting down.
AGCCTGTACATTTTCGAAATTTGGGGATTTTATGGTGGTTTCGATAAAAGTTACCGTGGAGGAAGACGGGTGTTTTGCAACCCGTGGGTGCCCAGGTGAACTGTAAGAATTTGTCAGGCTCTTGTGGATCCCACCCAGGCCCCAATGGTCTGGCATCTGTGACAATGGTTTTGCAGCCCAAGTGCCCACAATGTCCCCACCCTGGGTGTTTGCAGTAGCTTTTCCCAGGGTTTGAAGCTGGGCACCAGTAGGATAGGTACATGTGTGTGGCGTGTGGGGAATGGGGGTCTACCTTTGGTCGTCCTGGAAACAGGTCGGTAATGCGGAGCACGAAGGATGGGGCATTCGGTGTGGTGATTTCTTTGAGCACCTTGTCACTACTAAGGTGTCGTATGACCCACCTGAATGGCCGATGGGGGTAGTGATCTGGGCTGGCTTGCCCTCTGGCAACAAGCCCCAACAGCAAAATCACACAGAAACACCATTGACGCTTGGGTCTCACCCGTGCGGGTCTCTCAGGCGCTGCCTGGCGGCTTGGTGGTCTGTCGCTTTCCTCTGGAATGGGGATGTACGTGTCACGAGGACGTCCCACAAGCATGTCCTGTAAACAGAAACTCGCAACTCTCATCAGTCTCATTCTGCTCACTACGGGGGTCCAGCTTAATTGACTTAAGTGGACACCACCTAATTTGCCGTCCTTTTTGACAGCTGTGTACCCTCTCCCCGTGAGCATCAACCTCCAGCCCCATTCCCATTTGCCTAGCTGGTTTCTAATTACCACCTGTGGGCCATCCGCTCCTGTTTCTGCTCCCAGGCCTTCTGATCCTCCCTTTTTCATCTGCTCCAGTCGCTCCAGCTGCCTCTGGCCCTCCTGGTACAGCTCCTCAGCCCTCAATGCCCACTCCTCTACATTCTGCTCCATCTGTTTCACAATGCCCTGCCGGGCTGTCATCAGCTCCTGCTTCCTCTGGCGCTCCAGCTCCTCCTGGACCTCCATGCCCTTCTCCCGCTCCATTTCCATCATCTTGTTCAAGCGCTTCTCTTCCTCCGCCAGTTCCTCAAGGATCATCTGCTTCTCCAGGACTTGCTTGTCCCAGATCATTTTGCACTTGGCATTGAGGAACAGCGCGTTCAGTTCCTGCGCATCTTCCTCCTCCTCCAGCTTCATCCTTGTCGCTCGCTGCGGCAGCTTCTGCTTCCCCTGCTGCAGCTCCTCATCCACGTCTCTCCCGTGGTCCCTCTCGTCCTCCAGCTCTGCCTTTCTCTGCTCCTCGATCTGGGCCTTTTTCCAGGCTTCCTGCAACGTCCAGACGCCTTTCGCTGCGGCGTCCGCTTTGTCGTTGCCGATCTGGAAGTAGCCTTTGAATGGGTTGTGGCTGTTGATGTGAATGACTGACACGGTGCCCTGTCGCGAGGAGAGTGCTTTTTCCAGCATTAGGGCTGCTGCTGATGTTGGCACTCCTGGTCCCTTTTTTGTGTGAAGTGTTAAAGCCACCAGCTGGGTGCTTTTCCACGCCCGGGACTGCCCTCCCACTCCGTTCACTGGAGGGACTTCTTTGAATTGCCAGTGTCTGGGCCAATGCGCTTGGGGAATAATCGTGCAGTCTGATCCCGTGTCCGCCCAAAATTGGAGCCCTATGACGTAGGGATCCTGACTGCCGTAAAGGCGGCATGTCCCCCACACCATCAGGGGTTCCTTCCCTATTCTCATGGCCAGGGCTACCCAGGGATCCCGCTCTGGGGCGCCTCCTGCTGGCCCTGTACCACCAGCGCAGCTTGCAGCGGAGGGGGGTGTGAGGGTACTGAGGGTGCTGCATAACTCTGCCATTGTGCTGCTGGCGGGGATGCGAAATTGACTGCTCCCTGTGAGGGCATGGGGTATGAGGGTCCCCTGCCCCACTGGGGGTTGGCATAGATGGGCCGTCTTGCATTTGCAGCGGGAGGAGGCTGAGTGTGGCCCACGCGCCCCCTCCCTCTCCTGTTTCCCCGGGGCCGGGATCTACAGTCCCTAGCAAGGTGTCTTCCCGCAGCTCCTACAGGTCCCTCTCGGGCGTGCTTGGAGTAAGGGTGCTGCCAGGGAAAGCTGTGCCAGCTGGGGACAGCTCACTGAGTTGCTGCCCTTCCCCAGAAGCCTGGGCTAACGCGATTGTCCTGCCACTCCTGCTTAAATACAATCCGCCCTGCCCCATCAAAAAGCATGCGGCTTATTTGCGTAATATCAAAAGTGAGCAGATCGTTATTGCTAGAAAGGTCGTCCTCAAGAGTGGGTACTACAGCTGAGTTGATCCCTATTTCTGAAATTGCTTTGGCTTCTTTTGGGTTAACTGGGGTATATGCCCTTTGTTGGTTCCCCCATGCTCCGGCAACCCCCACCGGGAAAGCGTACATGGAGGCTGCCGGTGCCCGGTCCCCACAGGCTGCTTTTATTTTTCCCCAATCGGTGAGTTTGTGTTGCGATTGTTTCCCGATATTGTTTAAAGCTTTACTCGGTTTCGCTTGAAACTGCATTAATTCTGCTCTCTCGGTTTCCGAGTCTTTTGGTGCTCCATGGCCGCTGGGGACACTGCGGGGACGCCTTGGGGACACTGGGAACACTCCAGGAGTGCTGGCAGAGGGAGGTGACACTCCCAGGAGACACTCTGAACACAGGCAGGGTTGGGGGGGCAGGTAGGGAGAGGTGGCGTCACCCCTGGCCCCCCCCACTGCCCCTCCCTTGAGAGGCCATCGTGGGTCCCAAATGTGCCCCCAATGTTCCCAAAAGGATCCCAATGTCCACTGAGTGTCCCCAACAGTGCCCAAGTGTTCCCAAAATGTCCTCTTGGGGACAATGGGGGACACACTGGGTTCATGTGGGGACACTGTGGGGACATGGGGGTCACCACAGAGGTGGCACCAGGGACAGTGCAGTGGCACCAGTTCAATTCCTGTGCCACCAGCCCAGTGTCCCCACTTCCATCCCAGTGCTCCCAGTGTCAGCCCAGTGTTCCCACTGCCAGCCCTGTGCCACCATCTCTCATTGTCCCCATATCAATGTCACCATTCCCGTGTCCCCAGTTCCATCCCAGTGTCCCCTCCAATGTGACAGTTCAATCCCAGTGTCCGCATTCTGGGGCATGGGAAGGTCTCTGCTGGTCTGTAGAGCTCCATACTGGTCTGAACTCGTCTCTACTGGTCCAAACTGGTTTTCGGCATCCCCTGCTGCCCCTGCTCCTCTTTACTGGTCCATACTGTTTTATATTGGTCTGAACTGGTTCATACTGGTCAGGGCAGAGGAAAGTCTCTGTTGGTCTGTAGATATTCATACTGGTTCATACTGGTCTGAACTTGATTGTTCTGGTCCATACCAATCTGAACTGGTCCCCACTGCTCTGAACAGGTCCATACTGCACTATACTGGTTCATACTGGTCTATACTGGGCAGGGCAGGGGAAGGTCCCACCTGCTCTGAAGAAACTCATACTGGTCTAAACGGGTCTGAACTGACCCCCACTGCTCTATACTGACCCATATTGATCCTTACTGTTCTATAGAGTCTCATACTGGTCAATACTGGTCTGAACTGGTCTGTACTGGTCTGTACTGGTCAGCATAGGTAGAAGTCTCTACTGGTCCGTAGATATTCATACTAGTTTATATTGGTCTGTACTGGTTTATACTGGTCTGAACTTGTCTATTCTGGTCGATATTGGTCAGGGCAGGGGTGTCACAGTGCGACCAGTCTGAAGCTGCCCCCCTGATTCAACCAGCCTAGAAGTAAAAAAGTCCCTGAGTGAAGAAGGATAGGTTGGATTCAGTTCTATACAAGGACCCTCAGCCAATCTCATTCAGCCCTAAATGCAGACCTATCATTGGCCAGGGAGCTGGACAGTGCTCAGACCCCAGCCAATCACATGTGTAAGCAAGGGAAATTTGAAGCTCCTATAAAAGGAGCTGCAAGAATAAACCTGAGGCTGTTTGTCACAAGGACCTTGGAGAGTTGGGCTGTTTGGATGTCGCCGATGAACGGCCCCTACTGTGATACGCAGTGATCCACGAAGTGATGCGACTCAGCCATTTTCTGTGTACAGAGCAGGGGAGACTCAACCGTGTAGGAGCTGGGAAAAGCCAGTAAGGCAAGAAAGCCAGACATTGAAGGAGGTGAGAATTAACATTAAAGCTAAAAAACTGAGTGGTGTAGGAGTCAGAGAAAGAAAAAAGCTGAAAAATAGAAGGAAAATCTCACCAAAGAAAGAGGCAGATTAACCTCCATAGAGGAACAACCAGTCATGAAGGTATGAACTTTTATTTTACTTCAACGAGGAGAAAAGTATGATCAACAAGCTCTGAAAGCCACTATGGATGTTATAAAATTTTGATGTTTATTTCAAACGCTCCTACTCTCATATTTATCGGATGTTTTCCAATAAAATCACAACATAACCTGGAAAGCCAAGAGCACGTTGGAAGCAGAAGATTGTCAATGGTAAGACAATCTGCCCATCACCTTATTCCAAGACTCAAATATTTACAACCCATGAGTAGTAATGTGTGTGGTTTTAATTGAACTAGTTTTGAGTTGAATTGTTTACTGTTTGTAATGTTAAGTTGGAACTTTGTAACTTCTAAACATTAAGCCTGTGACATGCTAACCTAAAGAATTGTAATGCTGGTGGTTTTGCCTGACAGCTTGTGGATGTGAATGTCACAACCCCAGTGATACATGCGGTACATCACTAGCTGTGGGAGACTGGGCTTGCTGAGTTGGGTGGAAAAAGCCTTATTCAACTAGGCTCATAATTTAATTTTTTAGTCTAACCAAGAGGGTGAGTTGTCACCTTGCAGCTGAGCTCAAGCTGCCCCCTAAACTCAAGCAGCCCAGAAGAAAACAAGTCCCCAGAAAAGGCAGGGATAGGTTGGAGTCAAACCCAAGCAAAGACTTCAGCCAACCCTGTTCAGGTTTAGATGCAGATACAGCACTGGCCAGAGAGCAGGGCAGAGAGAGAACCCATCCCATCAGCTGTCTTAAGCCAGGAGATTCAAACCCCCTATATAAAGAGGGTCCGAACAATAAATGAGGCAGTTTGTCACAAGGACCTTTGAGAGTTTGAGTTGTTTCTGTGCCTCCAATGAATGATTCCCATCACAACACGTATGAGTGTACCTTTGTGTTTCAGTTGTGGAGTGGGATGTGATCCTTGGATATGGTGTGAGTGTAAAATCTGTCATGAGAGGTGGCACTGCACAGCAACACTAAAGAGTGCCTGGGGCCAGGAGTGGGAAAGAGTGGAATAGAGAGCCAGGAACTGGGCATTAATTTTTTTAAAATTACTGTAGAAAATAGTGTGTGGGAAAGTAGCATTTGCTTCCAGGAGCCTGAACAGTACCTGAGAGGGACTGGGATAATACACGTGAAAGGCATAGAGTCAGATTTGCTTGGAAATTAAGAAAGAAGGAAAAGCAAAGGCGTGGGGACAGTGCCAGGATAAGCTGAGAAAATGGGACACAAAGCAAACAAGGAGAAAACCCCCAGGGGAAAGGGGAGCAGGGAAACATCCATGGATACACCTCCAAACAGCCTCCTAGGGATACAAATGGCACGGTGGCTACATAACCCTGACACAAAGAATGAAAATAGAATCAAAATGAAACATTATTATATGAGAAAATAGACTAAACAGGAGATAAGATCTGATCATTTATCATTGATCTGATCTGGCCAAAATAGAGTTCCTTTGAGGGGTGGATGTGCCAAACTTTGAATATTCATGCGAATGCCAAAGAACCAGTCAGTCAGGAAAAAACAGATTCTGCTGCCAGTTGGAAGGGCAAGGTTTTCCTGGGGGAGGCAAACACATTTAAATTAAAAGACATTAAAACCTGGGACCCCTTAGAATATATGTCCGCTCTATATCTGCCAATGCACCCCCTGCAGCCCCTGATGGACCCAGCCAGGATAACAGGGACAGACCAGTCCAGCGAGAGGAATGGAAAAATGAGAACCAAGCAGTGGCACTAAACCCCCTCTGGGAAGTGCCATTGGGTGGGGCACACAGGGAATCGGGTTTGTCACTGCCCCACTTAATTCCTCCAAAGTGAGAGCATTTAAAAAGGAATTAAAAGTTCTATGTGAAGATCCAGTTGGATCAGCAGAACAAATAGACCAATTTTGGGACCCAATGTTTATAACTGGGACAAAGTGGAATCCGGAATTAACCTTTTGTTTATACCTGAGGAAAGACAAATGATCCGACTAATGGGGATGTGGATTTGGGAAAGGCACCCTGCACAACACAGACCCCATGGGGAGCAGAAAATGCCCCTGCAATGCCCTAATTAGGACCACCATAACCCTGGAGGAAGGTAAAACATGGAAGATTATAGAGCATTAATTATCAGGGGAATTAGGGAGGCTGCTCCACCAGCTCAGAACGACCACGGGGCATTTGCTGAACAACAAAAGAAGGATGAGACTCCAACTGAATGGCTGGAGAGGTTAAAAGAAAAGCGAGACCATACTCAGGTACAGACTGATACAATAGCTGGACAAGCTTTATTGAAAATAACATTTGTCATGAATGCCTGGCTGGATATAAGGAAAAGCTGCAAGACTGGGGAATGGCAGGATAAGGGATTGAATGACCTGTTAAAGGAAGCCCAAAAGGTCAATGTACGGAGGGAGGAATGAGGAGAAAGCCAAGGGGAAAGCAAAGATAATGGAGCCACTATTGATGAGGGGAACCCGTGTGCAAGGAGCCACCCCCAGAGGGAAGTGAGACCCTGTCAGGGCAAGGCAAACGGGACCAGGGGGAGGATAATGGGACCAGAGCTCCCTGGAGGAGAGGCCCTAAAAGGGAAAAGGGCAATTGAACAACTGAGGCCCAATCTGTCACCAGCACAGGGAAATTGGGCATTTGAGATGAAAGTGCCCACGGAAGGAAAGGGACCTGAAGGTTTTTGAGGAGGCTTGGAAACGGTCTGCTGTAGCCATGGTGGAAAGCTGCTTCATTCACCCCCCAACCTGCCACTGAGTGGCCCTGAATGGCAGCAGAGTGTCCCAAGAGCGACCCCAGTGACATGACCCCAGGAATTCCCATCAGGATTTGGGGCAAATGTAATGAAAATTCCCAGAAAATTCCCCAAACTCGTCTCAAATCTCTGGCTGGGAGGAGGGAGTGGACAGGTGACACCAGTGATTTCCCCAGTGATTTCACCACCCTTGATGACATCACAGTTGTGACACCACTGTTCCCGCAGCAGTGTCGGGATGTCCTCGATGGCTTTTTGGCACTGCTTGGCCACCGCAAGGCCACTGAGGCCACCAGGGCCACCAGGGGTACTCGAGAGAAGCCTGCAGATGTCCCTAAGTGTTCCCAGCAGGTGACATGTGGCCAGGCGGCTGCTCGCCTTCTACAGCTGCTCAGCCTCGGCCACTTTGGCCATCAAGGCCTCAGGGACATCAGGGGATGCCTCATTTGTCACCTCCAATGTGGCCTCGATGACCCTGAGCAGGCGCTGCAGCTCCCGGGGGAACGAGGTGGCTTTGTCACACGCAGCCACCAAGCGCTCCAGCGGCTCCAGGGCTACCTCTGCCCGCTGTCCCCTCCTGGTGGCCGCCCCCCCCCCCCCCGCACTGGTGGCCACCTGAGCTTCTATCCTGGCCTCAGTGGCGCCACCAACTCATTGGTGGCTGCCTCCAGCCGGGCCTTGTGCGCTGCCTCCTCTGAGGCCATCTTCTCCTTGTCCAGGGCCAGCGGCAGCTGCCTGGCCTCAGCCACCAGGTTGTCCTGAGCTCTGCCCCAGCAGGTGGCCTTGTCCTGCAGGTCTCCAGCCAGGGCACTGCTGGTGGCCGCAGTGGTGGCCTCGGCAGTGTCCACATCCCTGCAGGCATCACGGAGCTCGGTGGCCTCTCGGGCCAGCTGGGCCCAGCTGTCCTCGATTGTGGCCACCAAGTCCCGCCACTCACTGGTCGCTCTTGTCACATGGGCCCAGGTGGCTCCCGGAGTGGACCCAAAGGCAGCCAGGGCCCCGGTCACAGAGGTGACACTGCGGTGGCCCAGGGTGTCCTGGAGGTGACCGATGAAGGTCCCCACGGCCACCTGCAGGGACCTTGGTGACACACCCAGCAGCACATTCCCGTATGGTCCGGCCACGGTGGCTGCCAGCTCACCAAGCGTGGCCACCACATCCACCAGTGCCTCCAGCAGCTGTGGAGGGGACAGGGGAGGTGATGGAGACCTCATGGAATTCGTAGCCTCCTGGGATGGCCTCTGTCCCCTCCTGGAGTTCCCCTTTGTCCCCTCCCTGGAGGGCTCTGCTCTCCCCTCTGTCCTTTTGTCAGCCCCTTGTCACCTCTGCCACCTCCTGCCACTCTCCATTGTTCCCCCCTGCCACTCTTGGTCCCCTCCACCCCTCTGTCACCTACCCTAGTCCTGCCACACCCCTTTCCCCTCTGCAATCCCCTGTCCCCTCTCCCTCCCACCTCCCACACCACACCTGGATTGCCATACCTCGCGGAGCTCCATGGCCTCAGGGGACAGGATCGGGACGCCCCGGGGGACACTTGAGTGACACACAGGAACGTTGCACGGCGGCAGTAAACAGGAAGATGTGACATCAAGCCCCTGGCCCCACCCCCCCACCTGCAGGGTGCCCGATGTCCCTCTGAAGGCCCCACGGCACCCCAATGTCCCCTCAGGGTCCCCACATAGACCTAGTGTCCCCTGAGTGTCTCCAACAGGACCCCAATGTCCCCTCAATGTCCTCAACAGGGCCCTGTTGTCTCCCAACACACCCTCAGTATCCCCCCAGTGTCCCCAACAGGGACTCAATGTCTTCCCTGATGTCCCCAACAGGAGCCCAATGTCCCCAGCATCCCCTCAAGGCACCCAATAGAGCCCAGATATCCCCCCAGTGTCCCCAGTGTGACCCTGATATCCCCTGAGTCCCTGATGTCCCTGTGAGTCCCCAGCGTGACCCTGATGTCCCCAAAAGGCCTTGATGTCCCCCCCATGTCCCCAACAGGGCCTCAAATGTCTCCTGATATCCTGCTGGGGACACTAGGGGACACTAGGATCCTGTTTTGGACACTGGGGGACATCGGGGACATTGTGGGGACCCAAAACAGGACAGAGGATGCCACGGTGGCCTGGGGATCCCTAAGGGAAGGACACGGGGATGTCCCCAAAGTCTCCAATGTCCTTCAGGGTGTCCCCGTGCCCCAGCGGTGACAGTGCGACCCCCACGTCCCCAGCCTGTTCTTACCCCTGCCCTGTCAGCGCTCTATGGGCTGCCTCCAGCTTCCGTGTCACCTCCTTGTGCCCTTTCCCCCATTTACGCGAGGCTACTATGATGTCCCCGAGCACCCGGGCAGCGCTGGGGAAGCCCTGTCCCTGTGTCCCCCAGGACATCACCTCCCTGTCCTGGGTCACAGCATCCACCAACGTCCCCAGCGCCCACGTCACCTCCTCCAGCTGCCCCAGCACATCCGCGGTGGCCTCGGCCCTGGCACTGGCAGCCGCCACCTGCTGGGCGCGGTCATGCAGGTGCTGGGCCATGTCCCGCTGGTGGCCCGCAGCAGTTGCCAGGTGACGCCGTGATGTCCCCAAGCCCCGCCAGGCCACCTCGCAGGACACAGCCACCAAAGTCAGGGCCAGCAACAGGTGATCGTCCTTGGTAACCCCCAGAGCGGTGCGGGCTGAGTCCAGGGACACTGTGGGGACATGGGGACACCGGACATGTGGCACAAGGGACGCGGCAGTGCCACCTGTCTAGTGGCACCAGATTGGTGGCACCAGGGGCAGAGCAGTGGCACCAGTCCCACCCCAGTGCTACCAGCTCAGTGTCCCCAGGACTACCCCAGTGTCACCACCCCAGTGTCACCAGCTCCATCCCAGTGCCACCAGTTCTGTCCCACTGTCACCACCTGAGTGCCACCAGCCCAGCGTCACCAACACAGTTGCAGGACCAGTGTCCTCAGTCCTGTCCCAGTGCCACCATCTCAGTGTCCCCAGTTCCATCCCAGTGCTTCCACTCCAATCCCAGTGCTTCAAGTGTAAGGCCAGTGCCACCACCCCATTGTCCCCATACCATTGTCACCATCCCAGTGTCTCCAGATCCATCCAAATGTCACCATCTCAGTGTCCCCAGTGTCCCCAGTGTCCTCAGTTCTCTCCCAGTATCCCCAGTCCTGTCCCACTGTCCTTCATCCTGTCCCAGTGTCCCTGTCCCAGTGTTCCCAGTTGTGTCCCAGTGTCACTAATTCCATCATTGTGCCACCAGCCCAGTGTCTCCAGTCCTGCCCCAGTGTCACAAGTCACCTCCCACTGTCCCCAGTTCCAGCCCAGTGTCCCAGTCCTGGTGTCAGCAGCCCAGTGCCGACAGGGCTGTCCCGGTGCGGCCAACCCAGTGTCACCAGTCCTCTCCCAGTGCTACCAGCCCAGCACCACCATGCCAGTGCTCCCAGTGCCAGTCCAGTGCTCTCAGTTCCAGTGCAGTGCCACCGCCCCATTGTCCCCATACCAATGTCACCATCCCAGTGTCCCCAGTTGTGTCCCCAGTCCCATCCCAGTATTCCCAGTCCCTTCCTGATGTCCCCATCCCAGTGTCCCTTCCCAGTGTTCCCAGTTCCATCCCAATGCCACCAACCCAATGTCCCCAGTTCCATCCCAGTGTCCCCAGTTGTGTCCCTGTGTCCCCAGTCCCCTCCCAGTGTCCCCAGTTCCATTCCAGTACCACCAACCAGGGGAGTCATCCCAGTGTCACCAGTGCCATCCCAGTGTCACCGGTGCCACACATGGCACCAGCCCAGTGTCACCAGTTCAATCCTAGCGTCCCCAGTTTCTCCCCAGTGTCCCCCATTCTGCCCCAGTGTCCCCATCCCAGTGTCACCAATGCCACCCCAGTTTCCCCAGTCCTGACCCAGTGTTCCCTATCCCGTCTCATGTCCCTGTCCCAGTATTCCCAGCCGTGTCCCAGTGTCACCAGTTCCATCCCAGTGCCACTAGTTCTATCCCACTGTAACCACCCAATTGTCCCCAGGGCTGCCTCAGTGCCACCACACCCATGTCATCATTCCAGTGTCACCAACCCAGTGTCCCCTGTTCCCATTCCAGTGCCATCACACCCGTGTCATCATTCCAGTGTCACCAACCCAGCGTCCCCTGTTCCATCCCCATGCTCCCACTGACAGCCCAGTGCCACCACCCCACTGTCCCCATACCAATGTTACCATCCCAGTGCCACCGCCCCATTGTCCCCATACCGATGTCACTATCCCAGTGTCACCAGTCCTGTCCCAGTTTCCCCAGTCCTGTCCCAGTGGTGTCCCCATCCCAGTGTAACCAGTTCCATCCCAGTGTCCCCATCCTGGGGCAGGGGAAGGTCTCTATTGGTCGGTAGGGCTCCAAACTGGTCTGAACTGGTCTGTACTGGTTCCCTGCATCCCCTGCTGCCCCATGATGCTCTACACTGGTCCAAACTGGTCTATATTGGTCTGAACTGGCCTATACTGGTCAGGGCAGGGGAAAGTCTCTCTTGGTCTGTAGATATTCATACTGTCCATACTGGTCTGAACTGGTTTATACTGGTTCATACTGGTCTGAACCGGTCCCCACAGCTCCGTACTGGTCCATACTGGTCTATACTGGTAATGACAGGAGAAAGTTCCTCCTGGTCTGTGGAAATTCACATTGGTCTGACCTGATCTGAACTGGTCTGATCTGCCTCCCATTGTTCTAAAAAGATGTATACTGATCTGAACTGGTTTATACTGGCCTAAACTGGTTCATAATGGTCTCTACTGGTCTATGCTCATCCACGCTACCTCCCACTGCTCTAAACTGCTCCACACTGCTCTATACTGATCAATGCTGGCCTATAATGGTTTATACTGGTCCATACTGGTGCATACTGGTCCATACTGGTTTTTACTCACGCACAGTCCCACACAGCACCATCAGCCCCTTGGTCAGCCCGTGCCCAGCCCGCAGCCAGTGCTGGCACCGCCGTGCCCGTCGCTCCTCGCGTTCCAGCGCCACTGCCTCCTCTTCAGCTTTGGCCCCGATCTGCCGCAGCCGCTGCTCATCCTCGTCCCCCAGGGTCCCCAGGGCCACAGCCGGGGCCACCGCGGCCACCCGGGCCCCCTGCAGCCCCTCCTGGGCCAACCGGGCCTGTCTCAGTGCAGCCTCGGCCTCAGCCAGTGCCGTGGGGATGCTGTCCGGTGTCCCCAAGGCCTCGGCCAGGGCCACCAGGGCCTCCAGGGCCCGGTGCCGTTTGGCCACCGCCGGGGCCACCTCGGGAGGGAGGGCAGGGGGGGACACCTGGGGACAGGAAAAGGGGGTTAGGGGATGGAGGGAGGGGTTTGGGGGGTTCGGGGAGGGGAGTTTGGGGGGTCGCTGGTGGGGTTTGGGGGTTCTGGGGGAGCTTTTGGATGGTCCAGAGGGGTATTCAGGGGGTGGCCCAGGGGGGTTGGGGTGTCTCAGGTGACATTTTTGGGGCATGGGGGGCCCCAGATGAATTTTGGGGGATCCTGAGGGGGCTTTTGGAGGTCCTGGAAGGGTTTTGGGGGGGCTCCACGTGGGGTTTTGGGGGTCCCAGGTGAGGTTTTGAGGGTCCCAAGTGAACACGGGGCACAGCACAGGGTAGTCAGGGTGGACAGAGGGGTCAAGGGAGTCCCAGGTGAGGTTTGCCAGAGACTGAAGGGGTCCCAGGTGAGGTTTTGGGGGTCCCAGGTGAGGTCTTGGGGCTCTCAGTCAAGGTTTTGGGGATCCCAGCTGATGTTTCCCAGGGATTTGTGGCTTCCCAGTTGAGAATTGTCAAAGATTTGGGGTTTCCCAGATGCCCAGGTGAGGATTTGGGGGAGTCCCAGGGGGCCAGGTGAGGATCTCAAGGGACTCCCAGATGAGATCTGGGTGTCCCAGATAAGAATTCACAAGAATTTTGGGTTTCCCAGGTGTCCCAGGTGAGGCTCCAGGGAGGTTTTGGGGTTCCCAGGTACCCAGGTGAGATTCTGGGGGGTTCCACCTGAATCCCCCCAGGAATTTGGGGAGTCCCACCCCCTTTTTCCCCCTCACCGGCCCCTCTGAACTCCCAAGTCTCCAGAACTTTCCAGTTCTCTTTGCCCTCCCAGCTGCAGCCCTGGCCCTGGGGAGTCCCAAACTTCACCAAATCCCCCCCCAAATCCTCCCAGATCCCCTCGGGTGCCCACTGGGGGTGATCCCGGGGTTTTGGGGTTCCCACCTTGAGCTCCATCCTGGTCCCCATCTGGAGGCTGCGGCCGGAGCTCTGAGGGCAGAGGGCGTCGAGGCTCGGAGGAGGGAGGGCCCCACGCCCTGATCCTCCCCCGAGGGGCAGAACTGGGCCTGCCAGGACCTCAGGGAACCTTTCGGGGCTGGCTTTAACCCCTCGGGGCCTGGATCCATCCATCAGGGCTCCATTTCCCTGCCAGGACCCCAGTGACCCCTCAGGGCCCTGATTTCCCCGGACAGGACCCTGATTTACCCCCATCATCCTTTCAGGACCCCACTTACTCCTCAGGGCATTCATTTATCCCTCACGAACCATTTCCCCCTCAGGACCCCATTTATCCTTCCAGGACCCCATTTGCCCCCTCAGGGTGCATTTACCCCACACAGGGCTCTGATTTCCCCCACCAGAACCCATTTGGAATTTGGATTTGGAATTGGTGTTGGGGATTGTTTATGAAGATCCAGCAGGATTTGGGGTCTGGGATTTGGGATTGTTTGAGGACCTAGGACTGGAGATCTTTTAGGATCAGATTTGGGTTATCTGGCAGCATTTGGGATCTGGGATTTTTTGGGATTCAGGGTTTGGGATTTGAGAGCATTTAGAATTGGTTTTGAGTGTCCAGTAGGATTTGAGATTTTTGAGTGCATTGGGGTTGTTTGGGATCCAGGATTTGAGATCATTTGGGATTATTCCTATCAATGGAGGGCCCTGGGGGTTTCTGAGGGGGGACATGGTGAGTGTGGGGCAGTCCCATGGACTGGAGGGTCCTCGTCAGTGGGGGTGTCTGGTGAGTGTGAGGGGATCCCACGGATAGGGAAGGGGCAGTGAGTGCGGGATCCTGGTGCACTGGGGGAGGGTTCTTGGACCAGGGGAGTCCAAGCGCTTTTAGGGGTTGGTGAAGGGCGGGTCCTGGTGCGAGGGGGGATCCAGTAAATTGGGGGGGTCCCTGGTGATAACGGGGGGTCCTGGCTGATAACAGGGGGGGGTCACAGGGTCGAGCCCTAAGGGACCCCCCGGGTGTTGGGGACCCCCCCTGTGCTCCCCAGTGCTCAGAGCCCCCCCGGTCTCACTCCTGGGCCTGCCCTGGTCCCGGTGCTGTTCCCAGGGGATTCCGCAGCTCTGGGGGGTCAAAGGGGAGGGAGGCAGAACCCCTAGGATGGGTGGGGAGGCACAGAGGGGGTTCCAGGCCCGGTGCTTGTGGGGGTTGGTACAGGAGAGGGGGGCTCAGCCCCAGTCCTGGAGCTCGATGATGGGGGCAGTGCTGTCAATGCACGGGGGTGTCCCAGTGCCTGGTGGCACCTGAGTGTCCACAAGGCTCCCCAGTGACGTCATTACCGCAATGACATCACAGCAGTGACATCACTGTCCCTGCAGCACCGCCAGGATGTCCTCGATGGCATTTTTGGCACTGCTTAGCCGCATGGGCTACCGGGGCCACTGTGGCCACCATAGCGTCTGAAGAGGAGTTTGTGGATGTCCCCAAGTGTCCTCAGCAGGTGACGCGTGGCCAGGTGGGCGCTGGCCTCCAACAGCCACTTGGCTTCTGCCACTTCGGCCACCATGGCCTCTGGGACATCGGGGGACGCCTCATTTGTCCCCTCCAGGGTGGCCTCAATGTCCCTGAGCTGGCACCGCAGCTCCCGGGGGAACACAGTGGCCTCGTCACATGCAGACACCAAGCGCTCCAGTGGTGCCAGGGCCACCTGTGCCTGCTGTCCCCTCCTGGTGGCCACTCTCAACCAGCTGGTGGCCACCATGGCCTCTCTCATGGCCTTGGTGGCCACCTCCTCCTCACTGGTGACCGCTGCCAGCCAGGCCTCAAGCGCGGCCACTGCCTCCTTGGCCAGGGCCACCGACGGCCGCTGGGCCGTGGCCACCTGGTTGTGCAGAGACGTCCCCCAGCGGGCGGCCTTGTCCTGCAGGTTCCAGGCACGGTTGGCGGCGACAGTTGCAATGGTGGCTGCAGTGATGGCAGCAGTGGTGGCTGTGTCCCTGCAGGTGTCACGGAGCTCGGTGGCCAGCTGTTCTTGAGACATCCGACGAGTCCCACCAGGCCACCAGGTGCTGCCTGCAGCTCTCATATCGGCCCAGGTGGTCTCAGGGTGGTGCCAGGGCCTGACCCAGGGAGGGGACACTGGAGTGGCCCAGGAAGGTGACAGCGTGATAGTTGAGGGTCTTATGGAGGTACCAGGTGAATCTCCCCAGGTTTGCACTCAGGGACTTTGGGGACACGCGCTGCCACATGCCTCTCTGTGGCCTGGTCACAGTGGCTGCCACCTTGCCCACGGCCACCACAGCCTCCAGGCACTGGGAAGGGAACAGGAGAGGTGTCAGGGACCTGGTGGCACTTGTGGCCTCCTGGGGTGGCCCCTTTGTCCCCTCCCTGGAGGCGTCTGCTGTCCCCTCTGTCTCTTCGTCAGCCCCTAATGCCATCTGCCACCCCCCGCTTTCTGCCCCGCTGCCACCCTCAGTCCCCTCCACCCCTCTGTCACTTTCCCCCTTCCTGCCACACCCTCCTGTCCCCTTTGAGACCCCCTGTCCCCTCCCACCACCCTCTGTGTCTCCTCCATTCCCCCGTGTCCCCTCTGTCACCCTCATGTCCCCCCTGTCCCCTCTGTCCGCTGTGTCACCAGTTGTGTCCCAGTGTCACCAGTTCCACCCCAGTGCAACCAGCCCAGTGTCCCCAGTCCCTTCCTAATGTCCCCATCCTAGTGTCCCCTCCCAGTGTCTCCAGTTCCAGCCCAATACCCCTGTCCCTGTGCCACCAGTCCCCTCACACTGTCCATAGATCCATCCCAGCGGCACCTGCCCAGTGCCACCAGGGTAGCCCTGGTGTCACCACCTGTGTCCCCAGTTCCACCCCACTTTCACCACCCCAGTGTCCCCAGGGCTGTCCCAGTGCCACCAGCCCTGTGTCATCATTCCAGTGGTACCAACCCAGTGCCATCAGTTCTGTCCCACTGTCACCAGTGTTTTGGGGGTCTTGGGGGATCCCAGGCAGAGTTTGGGGAGCTCCTGGGGGGTGGGGGGGGTTGGGGGTTCCTGGAAGCATTTTGGGAGGTCTCAGGTGAATTTTGGAGTTCCCAGGTGAGGTTTTGGGGATCCCAGGTGAGGTTTCCAGGGAACTGGGCAATCCCAGTTGAGAATTCCCAAAGATTTGGGGTTTCCCAGGTGAGAACACGGGCCGGGGGTTCAGGGGTGCCGAGGGGCTCGGGCCTGGGAGCATTTTGGGGGCTTCAATCAATGGGGAGGGCCTGGGGGGTGCCGAGGGGGAGGCGTGGTGAGTGTGTGGGGGGCTCTCATGGATTTGATGCCTCAGGTTTTGGCTTTTCTGGTTTTCAGGTTCTGTGCTGCTTTACTCTGTGGGTCTGGGCTTCATATTAAGGGATGCTGAGCTCTGTTCACAGAGCAGGGAGACAAAACAATTCCTTTCTAACTGTGAACCTGTTGCCTTCTGATATAAGGCAAGGCGACTTGGTTCTGAGGAGCAGCACGGCGACCCAAACTCACCAGGGTCGCTCGGGCCAAAGAGCACGCAGACACCAATGTGGTAGATGGTCAAAGGCCTTTATTATCTCTTCTCGTGGAGTTTTATAGTCTAAGGGGTGTCTCTACGTCAGAGGGGGGGTCTGCAATACCATCTATGGTTAGTAAGGAGTGGAAAGTTACCAGCATTACTATCGTTAGGTGGGCTACATTCCTAGTTACATTCCTTGGGTGGTCTCTTATCTTAAGGGATTAGGGGAGAAGGAGTCCTGCCGCTTTCCGTCACATCGCGTGATCTTCTGATCGCCTGTCCCTATCTACCACACTAGACCGGGATTGTCGCACCTCTTGGTGCTCCATGGCCACTGGGGACACTGTGGGGATGCCTTGGGGACACTGGGAACACTCCAGGAGTGCTGGCAGAGGGAGGTTACACTCCCAGGAGACACTCTGAACACAGGCAGGGAGGTGGGGGAGCGGGGGGGGAGGCAGGGAGAGGTGATGTCACCCCTGGCCCCGCCCACTGCCCCTCCCTTGAGGGGCCATTGTGGGTCCCAAATGTGCACCCAATGTTTCCAAAAGGATCCCAATGTCCCCTGAGTGTCCCCAACAGTGCCCAAGTGTTCCCAAAATGTCCTCTTGGGGACAATGGGGACACACTGGGTTCATGTGGGGACACTGTGGGGACATGGGGGTCACCACAGAGGTGACACCAGGGACAGTGCAGTGGCACCAGTTCAATTCCTGTGCCACCAGCCCAGTGTCCCCACTTCCATCCCAGTGCTCCCAGTGTCAGCCCAGTGTTCCCACTGCCAGCCCTGTGCCACCATCTCTCATTGTCCCCATATCAATGTCACCATTCCAGTGTCCCCAGTTCCATCCCAGTGTCCCCTCCAATGTGACAGTTCAATCCAATGCGGACAGTGTCCGCATTCTGGGGCATGGGAAGGTCTCTGCTGGTCTGTAGAGCTCCATACTGGTCTGAACTCGTCTCTACTGGTCCAAACTGGTTTTCGGCATCCCCTGCTGCCCCTGCTCCTCTTTACTGGTCCATACTGTTTTATATTGGTCTGAACTGGTTCATACTGGTCAGGGCAGAGGAAAGTCTCTGTTGGTCTGTAGATATTCATACTGGTTCATACTGGTCTGAACTTGATTGTTCTGGTCCATACCAATCTGAACTGGTCCCCACTGCTCTGAACAGGTCCATACTGCACTATACTGGTTCATACTGGTCTATACTGGGCAGGGCAGGGGAAGGTCCCACCTGCTCTGAAGAAACTCATACTGGTCTAAACGGGTCTGAACTGACCCCCACTGCTCTATACTGACCCATATTGATCCTTACTGTTCTATAGAGTCGCATACTGGTCAATACTGGTCTGAACTGGTCTGTACTGGTCTGTACTGGTCAGCATAGGTAGAAGTCTCTACTGGTCCGTAGATATTCATACTAGTTTATATTGGTCTGTACTGGTTTATACTGGTCTGAACTTGTCTATTCTGGTCGATATTGGTCAGGGCAGGGGTGTCACAGTGCGACCAGTCTGAAGCTGCCCCCCTGATTCAACCAGCCTAGAAGTAAAAAAGTCCCTGAGTGAAGAAGGATAGGTTGGATTCAGTTCTATACAAGGACCCTCAGCCAATCTCATTCAGCCCTAAATGCAGACCTATCATTGGCCAGGGAGCTGGACAGTGCTCAGACCCCAGCCAATCACATGTGTAAGCAAGGGAAATTTGAAGCTCCTATAAAAGGAGCTGCAAGAATAAACCTGAGGCTGTTTGTCACAAGGACCTTGGAGAGTTGGGCTGTTTGGATGTCGCCGATGAACGGCCCCCACTATGATACGCAGTGATCCACGAAGTGATGCGACTCAGCCATTTTCTGTGTACAGAGCAGGGGAGACTCAACCGTGTAGGAGCTGGGAAAAGCCAGTAAGGCAAGAAAGCCAGACATTGAAGGAGGTGAGAATTAACATTAAAGCTAAAAAACTGAGTGGTGTAGGAGTCAGAGAAAGAAAAAAGCTGAAAAATAGAAGGAAAATCTCACCAAAGAAAGAGGCAGATTAACCTCCATAGAGGAACAACCAGTCATGAAGGTATGAACTTTTATTTTACTTCAACGAGGAGAAAAGTATGATCAACAAGCTCTGAAAGCCACTATGGATGTTATAAAATTTTGATGCTTATTTCAAACGCTCCTACTCTCATATTTATCGGATGTTTTCCAATAAAATCACAACATAACCTGGAAAGCCAAGAGCACGTTGGAAGCAGAAGATTGTCAATGGTAAGACAATCTGCCCATCACCTTATTCCAAGACTCAAATATTTACAACCCATGAGTAGTAATGTGTGTGGTTTTAATTGAACTAGTTTTGAATTGAATTGTTTACTGTTTGTAATGTTAAGTTGGAACTTTGTAACTTCTAAACATTAAGCCTGTGACATGCTAACCTAAAGAATTGTAATGCTGGTGGTTTTGCCTGACAGCTTGTGGATGTGAATGTCACAACCCCAGTGATACATGAGGTACATCACTAGCTGTGGGAGACTGGGCTTGCTGAGTTGGGTGGAAAAAGCCTTATTCAACTAGGCTCATAATTTAATTTTTTAGTCTAACCAAGAGGGTGAGTTGTCACCTTGCAGCTGAGCTCAAGCTGCCCCCTAAACTCAAGCAGCCCAGAAGAAAACAAGTCCCCAGAAAAGGCAGGGATAGGTTGGAGTCAAACCCAAGCAAAGACTTCAGCCAACCCTGTTCAGGTTTAGATGCAGATACAGCACTGGCCAGAGAGCAGGGCAGAGAGAGAACCCATCCCATCAGCTGTCTTAAGCCAGGAGATTCAAACCCCCTATATAAAGAGGGTCCGAACAATAAATGAGGCAGTTTGTCACAAGGACCTTTGAGAGTTTGAGTTGTTTCTGTGCCTCCAATGAATGATTCCCACCACAACACGTATGAGTGTAACTTTGTGTTTCAGTTGTGGAGTGGGATGTGATCCTTGGATATGGTGTGAGTGTAAAATCTGTCATGAGAGGTGGCACTGCACAGCAACACTAAAGAGTGCCTGGGGCCAGGAGTGGGAAAGAGTGGAATAGAGAGCCAGGAACTGGGCATTGATTTTTTTTAAATTACTGTAGGAAATAGTGTGTGGGAAAGTAGCATTTGCTTCCAGGAGCCTGAACAGTACCTGAGAGGGACTGGGATAATACACGTGAAAGGCATAGAGTCAGATTTGCTTGGAAATTAAGAAAGAAGGAAAAAACAAAGGCGTGGGGACAGTGCCAGGATAAGCTGAGAAAATGGGACACAAAGCAAACAAGGAGAAAACCCCCAGGGGAAAGGGGAGCAGGGAAACATCCATGGATACACCTCCAAACAGCCTCCTAGGGATAAAAATGGCACGGTGGCTACATAACCCTGACACAAAGAATGAAAATAGAATCAAAATGAAACATTATTATATGAGAAAATAGACTAAACAGGAGATAAGATCTGATCATTTATCATTGATCTGATCTGGCCAAAATAGAGTTCCTTTGAGGGGTGGATGTGCCAAACTTTGAATATTCATGCGAATGCCAAAGAACCAGTCAGTCAGGAAAAAACAGATTCTGCTGCCAGTTGGAAGGGCAAGGTTTTCCTGGGGGAGGCAAACACATTTAAATTAAAAGACATTAAAACCTGGGACCCCTTAGAGCATCTGTCCCCTCTATATCTGCCAATGCACCCCCTGCAACCCCTGATGGACCCAGCCAGGATAACAGGGACAGAGCAGTCCAGCGAGAGGAATGGAAAAAATGAGAACCAAGCAGTGGCACTAAACCCCCTCTGGGAAGTGCCATTGGGTGGGGCACACAAGCAATCGGGTTTGTCACTGCCCCGCTTAATTCCTCCAAAGTGAGAGCATTTAAAAAGGAATTAAAAGTTCTACGTGAAGATCCAATTGGATCAGCAGAACAAGTAGACCAATTTTGGGACCCAATGTTTATAACTGGGACCGAGTGCAATCTAGAATTAACCTTTTGTTTACACCTGAGGAAAGACAAGTGATCCAACTAGTGAGGATGTGGATTTGGGAAAGATACCCTGCACAACACAGACCCCATGGGGAGCAGAAAATGCCCCTGCAATGCCCTAATTAGGACCACCATAACCCTGGAGGAAGGTAAAACATGGAAGATTATAGGGCATTAATTATCAGGGGAATTAGGGAGGCTGCTCCACCAACTCAGAACGACCACGGGACATTTGCTGAACAACAAAAGAAGGATGAGACTCCAACTGAATGGCTGGAGAGGTTAAAAGAAAAGCGAGACCATACTCAGGTACAGACTGATACAATAGCTGGACAAGCTTTATTGAAAATAACATTTGTCATGAATGCTTGGCTGGATATAAGGAAAAGCTGCAAGACTGGGGGAATGGCAGGATAAGGGATTGAATGATCTGTTAAAGGAAGCCCAAAAGGTCAATGTTTGGAGGGAGGGATGAGGAGAAAGCCAAGGGGAAAGCAAAGATAATGGAGCCACTATTGATGAGGGGAACCCGTGTGCAAGGAGCCACCCCCAGAGGGAAGTGAGACCCTGTCAGGGCAAGGCAAACGGGAGCAGGGGGAGGAGAATGGGACAGAGCTCCCTGGGGCAGAGGCCCTAAAAGGGAAAAGGGCAATTGAACAGCTGAGGCCCAATCTGTCACCAGCACAGGGAAATTGGGCATTGGAGGTGAAACTGCCCAGGGAGGGAAAGGGACCTGAAGGTTTTTGAGGAGGCTTGATAAACAGTCTGCTGTACCTATGGTGGAAAGCTGCTTCATTCATCCCCCCAACCCACTGCTGAGTGGCCCTGAGTGGCCCCAGAGTGTCCCAAGAGCGACCCCAGTGACATGACCCCAGGAATTCCCATCAGGATTTGGGGCAAATGTAATGAAAATTCCCAGAAAATTCCCCAATCTTGTCTCAAATCTCACACAGGGAGGAGGGAGTGGACAGGTGACACCAGTGATGTCCCCAATGATTTCACCGCCCTTGATGGCATCACAGTTGTGACATCACTGTTCCTGCAGCAGCCTCGGGATGTCCTTGATGGCTTTTTGGCACTGCATGGCCACCGCAAGGCCACTGAGGCCACCAGGGCCACCAGGGGTAATCGAGAGAAGCCTGTGGATGTCCCTAAGTGTTCCCAGCAGGTGACGCTTGGCCAGGAGGCTGCTCGCCTTCCACAGCTGCTCAGCCTCGGCCACTTTGGCCATCAAGGCCTTGGGGACATCAGGGGATGCCTCATTTGTCCCCTTCAGGGTGGCCTCGACGACCCTGAGCTGGCGCTGCAGCTCCCGGGGGAACGCGGTGGCTTCGTCACACGCAGCCACCAAGCGCCCCTGCAGCCCCAGGGCCACCTCTACTCGCTGTCCCCTCCTGGTGGCCGCCTCCCCCTTGCTTCTGACCACCTCAGCCTCTTCCATGGCCTTGGTGGTCGCCTCCGTCTCCTTGGCGGCGGCTGCCACCTGGGCCTCGTGCGCAGACTCCGCTGAGGCCATCTTCTCCTTAGCTAGGGGCAGCCGCGGCCGCCAGGCTTTGGCCACCAGGTTGTCCTGAGCTCTGCCCCAGCGGGTGGCCTTGTCCTGCAGGTCTCCAGCCAGGGCGCTGCTGGTGGCTGCAGTGGTGGCCTCGGCAGTGGCCGCATCCCTGCAGGCGTCACGGAGCTCGGTGGCCTCTCGGGCCAGCCGGGCCCAGCTGTCCTTAAGTGTAGCCACCGCGTCCCGCCAGGCACTGGCTGCGGCTGTCACATGGGCCCAGGTGGCCCCCGGGGTGGCCCCAAAGGCAGCCAGGGCCTCGGCCAGGGAGGCATCACCAGGGTGCTTCAGGGTGTCCTGGAGGTGACCCATGAAGGTCTCCAGGGCCTTGTGCAGGGACCTTGGGGACACATGCAGCAGCACATCCCCGTACGGCCTGGCCACAGTGGCTGCCAGCTCACCAAGTGTGGCCACCACGTCCACCAGCGCCTCCAACAGCTCTGGAGGGGACAGGGGAGGTGTCAGGGACTTTAGGGCACTTGTGGCCTCCTGTGGTGCCCCCTGTACCTTCCCTGGGTTCCCTTTGTCCCCTCCCTGGAGAGCTCTGCTCTCCCTTCTCTCCTTTTGTCAGCCCCTCATTGCCTCAGCCACCTCCTGCCACCCTCCACTGTTCCCCCCTGCCACCCTCGGTCCCCTCCACCCCTCTGTCACCTTATCCTCGTCCTGCGACACCCCTGTTCCCTTTGCAATCCCCTGTCCCCTCTCCCTCCCACCCCCCACACCACACCTGGATTGCCGTACCTCACGGGGCTCCATGGCCTCAGGGGACAGGATCGGGACACGCCCGGGGGACACTTGGGTGACACACAGGAACGTTGCACAGCGGCAGTAAACAGGAAGAGGTGACGTCACACCCCTGGCCCCGCCCCCCCCACCTGCGGGGTGCCCGATGTCCCCTTGACACACCTCCATGTCCCCTCAGGGTCCCCACATGGCCCTAGTGTCCCCTGAATGTCTCCAAGAGGCCTTGATGTCCCCCCATGTCCCCAACAGGGCCCAAATGTCGCCCGATGTCCTGCTGGGGACACTAGGGGACATTGTGGTGACCCAAAACAGGACAGGGGACGTCAGGGTGGCCTGGGGGTCCCCAAGGGAAGGACACAGGGGTGTGTCCAAGGACCCCAATGTCCCTCAGGGTGTCCCCGTGCCCCAGCGGTGACAGTGCCACCTCCACGTCCCCAGCCTGTCCGCCTGTCCTTGCCCCTGCCCTACCAGTGCTCTATACGCCACCTCCAGCCTCGGTGTCACCTCCTTGTGACCCCCCCGCCATCTTGCCGAGCCCTCTATGATCTCCCTGAGTGCCTCGGCCACTCTGTGGAAGCCCTGTCCCCGTGTCCCACACAGCATCACCTCCCTGTCCCGGGTGACAGCAGGCACCAATGTCTCCAGCGCCTCCATCACCTCCTCCAGCTGCCCCAGCACATCCGCGGTGACCTCGTTGGTGGCCGCGGCAGCCTCAGCGCTGGCCCTGGCAGCCGCCACCTGCCGGGCACGGTCATGCAGGCGCTGGGCCATGTCCCGCTGCTGGCCTGCAACAGTGGCCAGGTGACGCCGTGATGTCCCCAAGCCCTGGCAGGCCACCTCGCAGGACACGGCCACCACGGTCAGGGCCAGCAGCAGTTGACCGTCCTCAGTCACCCCAGGGCAGTGCGGGCTGAGTCCAGGGACACTGTGGGGACATGGGGACACCGGACATGTGGCACAAGGGACGCGGCAGTGCCACCTGTCTAGTGGCACCAGGACTACCCCGGTGTCACCACCCCAGTGTCACCAGCTCCATCCCAGTGCCACCAGTTCTGTCCCACTGTCACCACCTGAGTGCCACCAGCCCAGCGTCACCAACACAGTTGCAGGACCAGTGTCCTCAGTCCTGTCCCAGTGCCACCATCTCAGTGTCCCCAGTTCCATCCCAGTGCTTCCACTCCAATCCCAGTGCTTCAAGTGTAAGGCCAGTGCCACCACCCCATTGTCCCCATACCATTGTCACCATCCCAGTGTCTCCAGATCCATCCAAATGTCACCATCTCAGTGTCCCCAGTGTCCCCAGTGTCCCCAGTTCTCTCCCAGTATCCCCAGTCCTGTCCCACTGTCCTTCATCCTGTCCCAGTGTCCCTGTCCCAGTGTTCCCAGTTGTGTCCCAGTGTCACTAATTCCATCATTGTGCCACCAGCCCAGTGTCTCCAGTCCTGCCCCAGTGTCACAAGTCACCTCCCACTGTCCCCAGTTCCAGCCCAGTGTCCCAGTCCTGGTGTCAGCAGCCCAGTGCCGACAGGGCTGTCCCGGTGCGGCCAACCCAGTGTCACCAGTCCTCTCCCAGTGCTACCAGCCCAGCACCACCATGCCAGTGCTCCCAGTGCCAGTCCAGTGCTCTCAGTTCCAGTGCAGTGCCACCGCCCCATTGTCCCCATACCAATGTCACCATCCCAGTGTCCCCAGTTGTGTCCCCAGTCCCATCCCAGTATTCCCAGTCCCTTCCTGATGTCCCCATCCCAGTGTCCCTTCCCAGTGTTCCCAGTTCCATCCCAATGCCACCAACCCAATGTCCCCAGTTCCATCCCAGTGTCCCCAGTTGTGTCCCTGTGTCCCCAGTCCCCTCCCAGTGTCCCCAGTTCCATTCCAGTACCACCAACCAGGGGAGTCATCCCAGTGTCACCAGTGCCATCCCAGTGTCACCGGTGCCACACATGGCACCAGCCCAGTGTCACCAGTTCAATCCTAGCGTCCCCAGTTTCTCCCCAGTGTCCCCCATTCTGCCCCAGTGTCCCCATCCCAGTGTCACCAATGCCACCCCAGTTTCCCCAGTCCTGACCCAGTGTTCCCTATCCCGTCTCATGTCCCTGTCCCAGTATTCCCAGCCGTGTCCCAGTGTCACCAGTTCCATCCCAGTGCCACTAGTTCTATCCCACTGTAACCACCCAATTGTCCCCAGGGCTGCCTCAGTGCCACCACACCCATGTCATCATTCCAGTGTCACCAACCCAGTGTCCCCTGTTCCCATTCCAGTGCCATCACACCCGTGTCATCATTCCAGTGTCACCAACCCAGCGTCCCCTGTTCCATCCCCATGCTCCCACTGACAGCCCAGTGCCACCACCCCACTGTCCCCATACCAATGTTACCATCCCAGTGCCACCGCCCCATTGTCCCCATACCGATGTCACTATCCCAGTGTCACCAGTCCTGTCCCAGTTTCCCCAGTCCTGTCCCAGTGGTGTCCCCATCCCAGTGTAACCAGTTCCATCCCAGTGTCCCCATCCTGGGGCAGGGGAAGGTCTCTATTGGTCGGTAGGGCTCCAAACTGGTCTGAACTGGTCTGTACTGGTTCCCTGCATCCCCTGCTGCCCCATGATGCTCTACACTGGTCCAAACTGGTCTATATTGGTCTGAACTGGCCTATACTGGTCAGGGCAGGGGAAAGTCTCTCTTGGTCTGTAGATATTCATACTGTCCATACTGGTCTGAACTGGTTTATACTGGTTCATACTGGTCTGAACCGGTCCCCACAGCTCCGTACTGGTCCATACTGGTCTATACTGGTAATGACAGGAGAAAGTTCCTCCTGGTCTGTGGAAATTCACATTGGTCTGACCTGATCTGAACTGGTCTGATCTGCCTCCCATTGTTCTAAAAAGATGTATACTGATCTGAACTGGTTTATACTGGCCTAAACTGGTTCATAATGGTCTCTACTGGTCTATGCTCATCCACGCTACCTCCCACTGCTCTAAACTGCTCCACACTGCTCTATACTGATCAATGCTGGCCTATAATGGTTTATACTGGTCCATACTGGTGCATACTGGTCCATACTGGTTTTTACTCACGCACAGTCCCACACAGCACCATCAGCCCCTTGGTCAGCCCGTGCCCAGCCCGCAGCCAGTGCTGGCACCGCCGTGCCCGTCGCTCCTCGCGTTCCAGCGCCACTGCCTCCTCTTCAGCTTTGGCCCCGATCTGCCGCAGCCGCTGCTCATCCTCGTCCCCCAGGGTCCCCAGGGCCACAGCCGGGGCCACCGCGGCCACCCGGGCCCCCTGCAGCCCCTCCTGGGCCAACCGGGCCTGTCTCAGTGCAGCCTCGGCCTCAGCCAGTGCCGTGGGGATGCTGTCCGGTGTCCCCAAGGCCTCGGCCAGGGCCACCAGGGCCTCCAGGGCCCGGTGCCGTTTGGCCACCGCCGGGGCCACCTCGGGAGGGAGGGCAGGGGGGGACACCTGGGGACAGGAAAAGGGGGTTAGGGGATGGAGGGAGGGGTTTGGGGGGTTCGGGGAGGGGAGTTTGGGGGGTCGCTGGTGGGGTTTGGGGGTTCTGGGGGAGCTTTTGGATGGTCCAGAGGGGTATTCAGGGGGTGGCCCAGGGGGGTTGGGGTGTCTCAGGTGACATTTTTGGGGCATGGGGGGCCCCAGATGAATTTTGGGGGATCCTGAGGGGGCTTTTGGAGGTCCTGGAAGGGTTTTGGGGGGGCTCCACGTGGGGTTTTGGGGGTCCCAGGTGAGGTTTTGAGGGTCCCAAGTGAACACGGGGCACAGCACAGGGTAGTCAGGGTGGACAGAGGGGTCAAGGGAGTCCCAGGTGAGGTTTGCCAGAGACTGAAGGGGTCCCAGGTGAGGTTTTGGGAGTCCCAGGTGAGGTCTTGGGGCTCTCAGTCAAGGTTTTGGGGATCCCAGCTGATGTTTCCCAGGGATTTGTGGCTTCCCAGTTGAGAATTGTCAAAGATTTGGGGTTTCCCAGATGCCCAGGTGAGGATTTGGGGGAGTCCCAGGGGGCCAGGTGAGGATCTCAAGGGACTCCCAGATGAGATCTGGGTGTCCCAGATAAGAATTCACAAGAATTTTGGGTTTCCCAGGTGTCCCAGGTGAGGCTCCAGGGAGGTTTTGGGGTTCCCAGGTACCCAGGTGAGATTCTGGGGGGTTCCACCTGAATCCCCCCAGGAATTTGGGGAGTCCCACCCCCTTTTTCCCCCTCACCGGCCCCTCTGAACTCCCAAGTCTCCAGAACTTTCCAGTTCTCTTTGCCCTCCCAGCTGCAGCCCTGGCCCTGGGGAGTCCCAAACTTCACCAAATCCCCCCCCAAATCCTCCCAGATCCCCTCGGGTGCCCACTGGGGGTGATCCCGGGGTTTTGGGGTTCCCACCTTGAGCTCCATCCTGGTCCCCATCTGGAGGCTGCGGCCGGAGCTCTGAGGGCAGAGGGCGTCGAGGCTCGGAGGAGGGAGGGCCCCACGCCCTGATCCTCCCCCGAGGGGCAGAACTGGGCCTGCCAGGACCTCAGGGAACCTTTCGGGGCTGGCTTTAACCCCTCGGGGCCTGGATCCATCCATCAGGGCTCCATTTCCCTGCCAGGACCCCAGTGACCCCTCAGGGCCCTGATTTCCCCGGACAGGACCCTGATTTACCCCCATCATCCTTTCAGGACCCCACTTACTCCTCAGGGCATTCATTTATCCCTCACGAACCATTTCCCCCTCAGGACCCCATTTATCCTTCCAGGACCCCATTTGCCCCCTCAGGGCGCATTTACCCCACACAGGGCTCTGATTTCCCCTGCCAGAACCCGGATTTGGAATTGGTGTTGGGGATTGTTTATGAAGATCCAGCAGGATTTGGGGTCTGGGATTTGGGATTGTTTGAGGACCTAGGACTGGAGATCTTTTAGGATCAGATTTGGGTTATCTGGCAGCATTTGGGATCTGGGATTTTTTGGGATTCAGGGTTTGGGATTTGAGAGCATTTAGAATTGGTTTTGAGTGTCCAGTAGGATTTGAGATTTTTGAGTGCGTTGGGGTTGTTTGGGATCCAGGATTTGAGATCATTTGGGACTATTCCTATCAATGGAGGGCCCTGGGGGTTTCTGAGGGGGGACATGGTGAGTGTGGGGCAGTCCCATGGACTGGGGGGTCCTCGTCAGTGGAGGTGTCTGGTGAGTGTGAGGGGATCCCAGAGATGGGGAAGGGGCAGTGAGTGTGGGATCCTGGTGCACAGGGGGAGGGTTCTTGGACCAGGGGAGTCCAAGCGCTTTTAGGGGTTGGTGAAGGGCGGGTCCTGGTGCGAGGGGGGATCCAGTAAATTGGGGGGGTCCCTGGTGATAACGGGGGGTCCTGGCTGATAACAGGGGGGGGTCACAGGGTCGAGCCCTAAGGGACCCCCGGCGTTGGGGACCCCGCTGTGCTCCCCCAGCGCTCAGAGCCCCCCAGTCTCACTCTTGGGCCTGCCCTGGTCCCGGTGCTGTTCCCAGGGGATTCCGCAGCTCTGGGGGGTCAAAGGGGAGGGGGCAGAACCCCTAGGATGGGTGGGGAGGCACAGAGGGGGTTCCAGGCCCGGTGCTTGTGGGGGTTGGTACAGGAAAGGGGGGCTCAGCCCCAGTCCTGGAGCTCGATGATGGGGGCAGTGCTGTCAATGCACGGGGGTGTCCCAGTGCCTGGTGGCACCTGAGTGTCCACAAGGCTCCCCAGTGACATCATTACCGCAATGACATCACAGCAGTGACATCACTGTCCCTGCAGCACCGCCAGGATGTCCTTGATGGCATTTTTGGCGCTGCTTAGCCGCATGGGCTACCGGGGCCACTGTGGCCACCATAGCGTCTGAAGAGGAGTTTGTGGATGTCCCCAAGTGTCCTCAGCAGGTGACGCGTGGCCAGGTGGGCGCTGGCCTCCAACAGCCACTTGGCTTCTGCCACTTCGGCCACCATGGCCTCTGGGACATCGGGGGACGCCTCATTTGTCCCCTCCAGGGTGGCCTCGATGTCCCTGAGCTGGCACCGCAGCTCCCGGGGGAACACAGTGGCCTCGTCATACGCGGCCACCAAGCGCTCCAGTGGCCCCAGGGCCACCTGTGCCTGCTCTCCACTCCTGGTGGCCACTCTCAACCAGCTGGTGGCCACCATGGCCTCTCTCATGGCCTTGGTGGCCACCTCCTCCTCACTGGTGACCGCTGCCAGCCAGGCCTCAAGCGCGGCCACTGCCTCCTTGGCCAGGGCCACCGACGGCCACTGGGCCGTAGCCACCTGGTTGCGCAGAGACGTCCCCCAGCGGGCGGCCTTGTCCTGCAGGTTCCAGGCACGGTTGGTGGCGACAGTCGCAACGGTGGCTGCAGTGATGGCAGCAGTGGTGGCTGTGTCCCTGCAGGTGTCACGGAGCTCGGTGGCCAGCTGTTCTTGAGACATCCGACGAGTCCCACTAGGCCACCAGGTGCTGCCTGCGGCTCTCATATCGGCCCAGGTGGTCCCAGGGTGGTGCCAGGGCCTGACCCAGGGAGGGGACACTGGAGTGGCCCAGGAAGGTGACAGCGTGATAGTTGAGGGTCTTATGGAGGTACCAGGTGAATCTCCCCAGGTTTGCACTCAGGGACTTTGGGGACACGCGCTGCCACATGCCCCTCTGTGGCCTGGTCACAGTGGCTGCCACCTTGCCCACGGCCACCACAGCCTCCAGGCACTGGGAAGGGAACAGGAGAGGTGTCAGGGACCTGGTGGCACTTGTGGCCTCCTGGGGTGGCCCCTTTGTCCCCTCCCTGGAGGCGTCTGCTGTCCCCTCTGTCTCTTCGTCAGCCCCTAATGCCATCTGCCACCCCCCGCTTTCTGCCCCGCTGCCGCCCTTGGTCCCCTCCACCCCTCTGTCACTTTCCCCCTTCCTGCCACACCCTCCTGTCCCCTTTGAGACACCCTGTCCCCTCCCACCACCTTCTGTGTCTCCTCCATTCCCCCGTGTCCCCTCTGTCACCCTCATGTCCCCCCTGTCCCCTCTGTCCGCTGTGTCACCAGTTGTGTCCCAGTGTCACCAGTTCCACCCCAGTGCAACCAGCCCAGTGTCCCCAGTCCCTTCCTAATGTCCCCATCCTAGTGTCCCCTCCCAGTGTCTCCAGTTCCAGCCCAGTACCCCTGTCCCTGTGCCACCAGTCCCCTCACACTGTCCATAGATCCATCCCAGCGGCACCTGCCCAGTGCCACCAGGGTAGCCCTGGTGTCACCACCTGTGTCCCCAGTTTCATCCCACTTTCACCACCCCAGTGTCCCCAGGGCTGTCCCAGTGCCACCAGCCCTGTGTCATCATTCCAGTGGTACCAACCTGGTGCCACCTGTTCCATTCCAGTGTCACCAACCCAGTGCCACCAGTTCTGTCCCACTGTCACCAGTGTTTTGGGGGTCTTGGGGGATCCCAGGTGGAGTTTGGGGGCTTCTGGGTGGGGGTTGGGTGGTCCCGGAGCATTTTGGGAGGTCTCAGTTGAGGTTTGGAGTTCCCAGGTGAGGTTTGGAGCTCCCAGGGGAGGTTTTGGGGGTCCCAGGTGAGGTTTCCAGGGAATTGGGTAATCCCAGTTGAGAATTCACAAAGATTTGGGGTTTCCCAGGTGAGAACATGGGCCAGGGGTTCAGGAGGGCTGAGGGGCTCAGGCCTGGGAGCATTTTGGGGGCTTCAATCAATGGGGAGGGCCTGGGGGGTGCCGAGGGGGAGGCGTGGTGAGTGTGTGGGGGGCTCTCATGGATTTGATGCCTCAGGTTTTGGCTTTTCTTTTTTTCAGATTCTGTGCTGCTTTACTCTGTGGGTCTGGGCTTCATATTAAGGGATGCTGAGCTCTGTTCACAGAGCAGGGAGACAAAACAATTCCTTTCTAGCTGTGAACTCAAGGACACATAATCCAAACTTCAGGCCCAAGAGCATAAACAATGGGCACTGAAGAGAGAAAAACAAGAAGGATGGGACTCCATCATCTAAAGACATAATTGGACAATTAACTCCAATATGCAAATGGAGCAGAACTTATAAAAGTGACAGACCTCGTGACCGGCCATCCATTTTGTGGCCATTTTGGTCCATCTTGAGCGTAGCCCTGGCTGGGCTCTTGTTCTGCCCAAGGTGTATCCATGGAGGCCTTTTAACAAATGCCTGCTTTATTGTGTAACCGTGTCTGGCCTCTGTTCTAGGTCAGCCTTGTGGAGGCCTCAGTTTGTGGCGAACACGAAGGGAGCCGAGGCACCTGGGCAGGGCTGGAGCAGAGGCAGAGGAAGGTGCAGCTGCTGCCGCCAGCCCGCGGCACTGGCGGGGCCCAGGTGCGGGGCAGAGGGTGCGGGAGGCCGAGAAGCTCGGGAGGAGCGAGAGAGGCGTGAGCGGCTGCAGGGGCGCTGTGTTTATCGGGTGAGCGCGGTGGGAAGGGGCGTTTTGTGCTCGGGAGCGCAGCGGGTGCGGGGCTCGCTGCGCCCCGGGCCGGGGAGGGCGGGCGCTGTGAGCAGCGGGGTTGGATTGCGGGGCTGGGCTTGGCCTGGGGCCGGCAGTGCTGGCGCAGGGATCGTTCCCGCACCGCCGCTCCGGAGCGCCGCGATCGGAATCTCGCTCTTTCTCTCTCTCGTTGGTTCTTTTAATTTCTACTCGAGCTGTTAAAATTCCGTGTGTATATTCTGCTGCGAGTGCTGTAGTGATAATATCCCGAGAGACAGTCCCCTGAGATTAGTACTGAGAAACTGGGGAGCCCTTACCGGGGGGAGCCTTGTTTTTCAAATGCAAACTCATTGGACTCTCAGAAAAGATCTGGCCGCGATATAGAGGAGCTAGAGGCCCGAGTTTGGTAGTTGGGATAAGAGATTAATATCAAGTGTGATTTCCCGTAGACGCGAGGATAAATCCTCAGGGTGCTCAGGTGAGCTGGAGTATGCGAGGCTCTTTATGGTGCCAGCATGTCAGCGGAGCCCAGCAGCAAAGCAAAAGGAAGAGCATCCCTTAGTCTGAAAGGGAAAAGGGGAGAAAAGGGGAAAAAGAGGCAATATTGGTAAACAAAAGTAAAACAAGGGAGGAAGAAGGCTCAGATCGAGTCTCTCCCGCCCTGAGGGTGGGGTCGGTCGGGTCCGGGCCAAGGCGCGCCCCCCCCGCCGCCACCGCCCCCCCGCCGCCAGCGCCGACACGATCGGGGGGCGGGGGAGGCGCAGCTCAGACGGGGCCCAGCCGGGGAAGGACGGGGAAAGGCGAGCCCGGGCAGGCAGGGACGGCGCCGGCCCCGGGCCAGGAGGAGGAGCCGGGGCGGAGCCTTGTGCCGGGAGAGGGGAGGGGAGGGATGGCGGGCACCGCCCACGGCACCGCCCCGAGAGGAGGAGGAGGAGCCGGGGGCGGAGCCTTGTGCCGAGAGGGCGGGGAGGGAACCTCCCATGGGGGCGGGGTCTCTCCGCTCCCAGCCCTGTCAGTTTCCATGGCAACCCTGAACGCCGGGATGCGGCTGCGGGGGATGACGTCACCGGCGCGGGCGGACGCGCAGCCCGGGTTAAAAGACGCAGCAAATCCCGCGTGGGGCTCCCTAGGATCGGGGGGAGGCAAAATAGATTATATGGTACAACAGGGTCAGCCGAACCAGGGAGCTCCTGCTCCAGCAGCTCCGGGGAAGGTGAAATTGATGAACTCATTGCAGCCTTGAGCAAGCGAAGGAGGGGAAAGATCGTGAGAAAAGCCATCAAAGAGTGTAGCCCCATGGTGAAACGTACTAGATCAAAAAAGACAAAAGAACCGGTTTTACAATCTCCACTACGACCAGCACTTGGCAACCAGGGACCGATACACGTTAAGGTTCCATCTTCCCTTGTGAAAAACACGGTTCACTTTCCTGTTAAAATTTAAAACTTTAATAAAGGACAGTAGGAGACAGAGACAGCAAAACAAAAATTACGGCTCAGTGCATCTTGGTACTAAGCCAAGAGCAGCCCTGCTAGTTTGGGAAACACCCTTTTTATACCATTTCTATTACATCAGCCTGTTGCATATTCATAGACTCTTATGCATATCCACCATCTAGTTTACATATTTCAGGAACTGTTTAGCATGGCTCCTCCT
This sequence comes from Melospiza melodia melodia, assembly GCF_035770615.1. Taxonomy (NCBI): domain Eukaryota; kingdom Metazoa; phylum Chordata; class Aves; order Passeriformes; family Passerellidae; genus Melospiza; species Melospiza melodia. The sequence goes on along the minus strand of NW_026948497.1, from coordinate 2,500,040 downwards.
CAGCTCTGCCTTTTTAGAGCATGTGTGTTTCTTGGCTGTGGTTTTGGTTCCCTCTCTTGATCACTTCCACTCTGGGCCTTGGTCCACACTTTCTTCAGACGGCAGATGCTGATAGTTGGCACATCAATAGCAGGGTGCTCATGACGTGTTCACTGGATGTTATCCCGACCAAACAGACAGTTCACTCCTGACTAGATCAGCTACCACTACTGCCATGTCTAAGTTTTTATTAACAGCAGAAATAAGAGCATAGTTATTTTAACATTGTACATATAAGATTCCTCTTAATATAACAATATAATAAGCATCTATAATAATCTTTCCTCTTCCCTTTTTACAAATAATTTGGCTTGAGCAGTATTTCTTTTTTTCTATCCTCCATTATTTGCTTTTCTTTTCATAAATAATTTTTGCTTCTTCCAAGTGGTCTTTCTTATTATTTTGTATGCACATAATCTTTTGTGCAGTCCCAGATGTAGACAATTTTGGATCTATAGCATTGTCACTTAATCATTAAAACTGAAAATCAGGGACAAAGACTAACTAGTTAAAGTTAGAAAGTGGTATGTTTATTACGCCGGTGGGTGGCCTGGAAGGGGTCATTCTTGAAATGCGTGACTGCACCACACAAGGATTTTTGCCTTCTATTTATTTCCCAAAATAATACATATGCATAACCCCAGCACCTCCCATCCCCGCTTTGTATTAAAATGAGGTTATTAGTCCTTCACGTGTGCGCAGTTCTTCCCTTGAATTGGATCAGTGGTCCCAAATTGGGTCAGTGGTCCCAGGGATGAAGTCAGGAAGGTCTTGGTCAGGTCTCTGTGACCCTCTGGCACAATCCAAGGCCCCCTGCTTCGTGATGGATTGACACAGAGTCCAGGTGCTGGGCATTGTTCTGCTGGTTTCAATATGTTCCTATGTTGGTTCACTTGCTCCTCTTCCTTCTACAAATGAGCTCATAATGTAACAATTAGCTTTAACTTAAGCATCTAATAATCATTAACCAGTTGTTGGTGTATCTGACTTCAATATGAATTGGTTCTAACCCTCAGCTAAAATCTTAAATTTTTTAAATCTTAATTCAACCCCTTAAACTAACCAAGAGAAGTAAAACAATAATTGGATGAACGAAGGTACTGAGCAAGTCAGTTGCCATTGGAGACTGCTCACAAAGCACATCCCACTAATGATGGGATGGGCCTTTTTCCAATCTTTTAAATACTTTCCATATAGTCTCTGTGTCATGGTGTATTGTAATGAAAGTTCTTTTCCTTTTATCTTTAACTTTTTTAACAATTTTCTTTAATTCATAATGTTTTAACAATTTGGTAACCAAAGTTAAGTTCATCCCTATGGGCACAGGCAATATTTCTTGGACAGTGATCAAATTCGCCTTTCTATGTTGGTATGATACGACAGGTGCCTGATAGGAAAAAGCACATCCTTTGATTTTAACAAAGTTACAAATGCACAAGTTAAATTGAGTTTCCTTCACTGTCATCTCATCAACTATTATAGTGGGGCATGCTGCTCTGAGGCAGATACAACTTTGTCTTGTATACACAGGCAAGGTTTTCTGGTTAATGGGATGCATTTCAAAGTGAGAAATACTTTGCTCTGTATCTAAGTCTAAACTCAGAGCAGCTAGTTAAGCATTTGTCACAGTATTTAGAATTCTTGGTGAGATTCATGGAATCTGTCTTGGACAAACACAGATTTACATCCCCCAAACATTTCTTCTTTCTTACACAGTGGCATTTGTAATTTTTAGCATTTGACCCAGAGACTTAGGGGAGTTAAAATCATAGGCTTTCCCTTGGCACTTATATACTAGTCACGTGATATGGAAGTGGTGCTGCATCAGCTGTGGTTACAGCAATAATCATAAATGACACAACTCTCTAAGCTACACCTACTTGATTATCTATTTCAACGACAAGTCGTTCTGTTCTTTGGGGGATTATTACACTGTGCTTATCATTTTACTCACACTCTATTTATTTTCTCGAGAAAGTTTTAATTTCAGTTTGTTGTTACCCATTGTAACTTTCTAAAGTGCCTCAGGAGCCTTCTTCACTCGGGAATGATGGATCTAGGTGCTTTGTTCCTTAATCTTGATTGCAGCAAAGGTGGTGAGGAGCACTTGGGCGGTCACCAGATGTCGCTGTAGGACACGAAAGAACACAAGCACGCAACCGTTCTCAAGGTGAAGGAAAAAAGGGAAGTTTATTTTCTGACTCCAATATTTATAGTTTTACAAAAGTGACAGCGGATTGGAGGGTGACAGTGACACCTCTCCAATGACACTGGTTAAACCAACAGTCCCTCAACTCTCTCCTCCTCCATCAAGGAATGCAAAACAATGACTTATTTACAGAAAGTGTGTGAGAAAGTTCACTACAAGAATGTCAACATCAGAAGGCATAGAAAATCCTAAAAAACCAGGGTGACGCACCCCTTGTAGTTGTATGTCTGTTTTGATTAGTATTATTGTATTATGGCTTACCTTCGAGGAAAATCTGTCCATAATTACCTCACCCTTTGCTGCTTTCTTTGCCTCTCCATCCGCCAGCTCATTTCTTTCCTCCAATTTTAAGCTCACTCTCTGGTGTGCCTTAATATGCTTTTTCAGGTAGCTGAACTGCTTCCAGCAGCCAGTTTGTCTCTTCTTCCCTTGTGAGTTGAGCAGTCCCCTCTCCTTCCAGATGGCTCCATGCGCATGCACGACTCTGAATGCCTTTAGCTTTTCTAAGGCATGGGTCAATGCATTTATCTCAGCCTTCTGTGCAGAGGTACCTGTTGGTAAGGGTCCAGACTCTATTACCTCTCTGCAGGTAGTCACTGTGTACTTTGCATGTCGCTTTCCACTGGCAATGTAGCTGCTCCCGTCAGTGAGCCAGCTCTCTGCATCGTCCAAAGGAGTGTCCTTTAAGTCTGGGCAGCAGGAGTAGGTAGCTTCAATGGTCTCCAGGCAATCGTGGTGTACTGCTTCTCCTTGATTCCACTGAGAAAAGAGGCTGGGTTGACAATATTAGTCACCACTATCTCTACATCATCTTGCTCTACCATGATGGCCTGGTATTTGAGAAACCTCTGTGGTGAAAGCCAGTGGCCACCCTTTACTTCCAGTACTGTGGACACTGTGTGGGACACTAGCACAGTCATTTTTGTCCCAGGGTAGACTTGGGTGCTTCTTCAATATTCAGCACAACTGCTGCTACACCTCTGAGGCGGCCTGGCCATCCTTTGGCTGTTGCATCTAGTTGCTTAGAGAAGTAAGCAACTGCCCTTCGGTATGGACCCAAGTCCTGAGCCAGTATTCCCAGGGCAATTCCTTGCATGGAAAAATAGAAAGAATGGTTTACTTACATCTGGAAGTCTCAAGGCTGGAGCTGACATAAGGACACTCTCTAGCTGGTGAAAGGCCCGTGTGGCTCCTTTTGTCCACTGGAGATCTCTGTTTCCATCGGCAATAAGAGCATAGAGGGGTCTGACGAGCAGTGCATAACTATAAACCCACAGCCGGCACCACCCTGCCATGCCTAAGAAGGTTGGGAGTTCCTTCGTTGTCTGGGGTTTCGGGGTTTGGCCTATGTCTTCCCTGCCTTAAAGCCTGCTGCTCAGCACTCCTTACCCCAGGTAGATTACCTTCTGTTTCACTACCTGTGCCTTTTTCTTTGAGACTCTGCATCCTTGGAGTCCTAGGAAATTCAAAAGGCTTACCGTCCAGGCTTCCCTCATCTGAGTGGCTACTAGAAGATCATCCACGTACTGCAACAGCCTTCTTTCCTCTTGTGGAGCTTCCCGGGACTCTGGGTCTATGCAAGCTGTTTTCCAATCGGAGTGGGGAATTTTGAAGCCTTCAGGCACATGGACCATGTGAGCTGTGTTTGAATGCAAAAATTTTCTGGCTGGCTTCGTGGATAGGGAGGCAAAAGAAGGCATCTCTTAGGCCTAAAACAGTGAACCAGGTTAGCTCAGGTGTTAAACAAGTTAGTAAAGTATATGGATTTGCTACCACAGGGTATAAATTCTGTGTTATCTTATTGACAGCCCTCAATCCAGTACTATCAATTATTGGGCTGATTCCTTGCCTATCTTCCTTTTGAGGGTACTGCTCAATTCTCACTGGTTGTGTTCTTTCCTTAAGCTTGATTACTATGTGGGGGCATTTTTCACCCTTCCTGGTACAGCAGAGGCCCATACCCTCGAAAACACTTATTTACTTATTCTAGTATCTCTTTACTAATGTCTTTCTTAATTTCAATGGCTGTTAATGTTAAGCCTAACATCTTTATATCATTTGCCTCCAGAGTAACCTTTCTCATTTGAGAATGTTTAGCAAATGGAGCGAATTGTACAAAAGCTTCTAAGTACACATAGAACACATGTTACTTTAAAGGTTTGCAAAAGTATTCCTTCTCAGACTGGCCAGTTGTTCCCTGCACTACAACCTAAACATTTTCCACAAGTACTAAAGCTTTATTTAAAACTGAATATATGGCCCTTGTGTTGACTAAAATTCTACCCTTTTCTTTCTTCTGATCTCACTGCCTCTTGCAGAGGGGTCTGTTACATCCTAGTTCTGGATGAAATTGAACTGCCAGGAGGGGGATGGGTTCAAGTGGGTATACTTTTGGAGCCTAAGCCTTCTTCCCTTTTGGGGAGGTCATCTTTATCCTTCCTCCCTTACCTTGGGAGGAGCCTTTAACAAATCATATGTACTCATTTTGTGAACTGTAATCACTTTGCATTTCAGCATGATAATCTTTGTTTGACTTCATATGTTGCTATCTTATGCTGCATGCTGAACAACACGTTTGATTTACTTTCTCTTTGCCTTGTCTTCCTTTTCAAGGGCCAAGACCAGGGGGCGGTCTGATCTCACAGTCTCTTTGCCATTCTGGGTGATTTCTTAAAACAAAAAGACATATCAGCATACAAAACCCCATCCCATTTACCTTCCTATTTTAAAACAGTATTAACTGCAATGAAATATTATAAATCTTCTTATTTTCTGAGCTGCTCCTACTGGCAGCCTTCTCCCAGTGAGCCCCTCCTAAAAGGGGCTAGTTGAGCAACCTCTTTGCTCTGGTCAGTTCTCATTATCTCTTTCTCCTTGCCCTATCTCGCTTCCACCCAAACTTGTCTTTACAAAGCTTCACAGTAGTTTCTTAGTCTTCCTCCTGCACACACACACACACACACACACACACACACACAGAGCTCCAGATGGCAGGTATCAGATGTGATTTCCCACACACGAGCTTTAAGATCTTAGGTTCTGAATCAGCTTGATCAGAAACCTTTAATTTACACTCTGGGCATGTGCCCTGATGCTTATTAGAACAGCAATACCAGCGTTTCTCACAAACACTGCACTGCAACAATACTAATGCAGTGTGCCAGCCTCTTGATGCACCGAAGGAATTGCCCACAGAGGCAGGCTATTCTGCTTATTACAGAGAACTCTAAATCCCTACAGCAGGCTGTTCCCAGTCCAGACTTACTATAGTACCAGCTGAAGTCTCATAAACTCATTCATCTCTTCTATCTAAACTCTGTTTTACAAAATATCAGTCCTTTCTAGTTCTCTTCTTGCACAATCTAATTAAGCACGGTGTCTACTTACACTTGTTTTAATGCCTTGCAGAAAGGTTGTGCTTGTCACAGCAGAAACTCTGATACGCCCACAGACACAGACACACGCATCCCCCCTTTATCTCAAATTCACTAGAGCCAGGGCTTGAATTGCTGTGAGGGGAGAATTCTTGGAATTCCTTAAATTTGCTTTACTATAGTTAAACATAAATCACCATACCATAGTTCTTCTGTGTAAAATGCTACTCTTGTTGCAAACAAAATCTGAAAATCTCCACAAACACCACTATACAATCCGAGAATCAAATTACCACAATGCAGTGGAAGAAAATCACCACACAAAATCACTGGGAAAGGGCATATCTCTCAAAGTGCCCCTTTTCTCAACACAACATAGCATACCATAATTCAGCATTTACTCACATCAGTTTTCCCTGGACACAAATCAAAATAACAGCACACAGTCCAGAGATCGAGTCCAAACATTCAGGGCAAAGGAACTCTCTGAGCTCGTACTCACGGTTAAAATGTACCAAATCAACACAAATCACTACATTTAAACACAATAAGTACAGTCACTGACGTTTCTCCACCCGCTTCTCCATAGGGCACTTCTCTCCCTGCCCCCACAGCCTGCTGCAGCCGGCGCCTCAGGCCTCACTCGGCTGCTTCAAACACGGGTAGTACTCACCCTCCCCGCATTGTAGGACACTGTAGATCTACTCTCTCTTATACACCGTACACTTATACACTTGCACGATTAGAAACACAGTGCACTGACCACACAATGCATTAACCATACAGCGACACAGTGTTTGACACACACACGCATATAGAGATTCATTTGACCCACCCCCAGGGTCGCTAGTGGCTGGTCTATCAGACAATGAACCCCCAATACAGTGTCCGGACACTACACACATACACACACATAGACGTCCACTCGACCCACCCCCAGGGTCGCTAGCAGCTGCTCTATCAGAACAACGAACCCCCGTCTCTAATCCAGCTGCTCCACCAGCTACACCCAGACGTCTCTGAGTGATTTACTCCCTAGCTCTCTTTTCTCCTGGGGGCCCCTCAGTACATACCGTATTCTCCTCCGCAGCCAGCAGGTCCTTGTCTGTCCTCGCAGGAGGCAAGTCGAGATGAGCGGAGCCCCACTAGGAAAAAAATCTTAGGGAGCACCTTGGAGGTCTGTCTATCCCCCCGCCCCTGCAGGGACAGAGAACTCCTGACTTGGCTCACCATAATGTTTTGCGGAGAAAAGAAGAAAACTCTACAACTTTGTCAAAGTTGTAAAGTTGGTACGTTTATTACAGCGCTGGATGCATGCGGAGATTGCTCTCTTCAAAAAAGGCATGCGTACCTCTGAGAACTTCAGGTCTCTTTTTATCTCTCTCTTAAATACATATGCATACAGTTTCACAATAGGTTCATACATATTCATTTTTATGGGTTTCGTGTGACATTTACCACTAGTTCCTTTGTATCAGAAAAAATTCCGAGGTCAGGTTGACTTGCCCTTACAGCAGTCTCTGTCTCCTTCTATCATCTTCTGTATCCCGCCATTATCTCTGTCCTTCGCTGAAGTAACTCCACTGAGCTTAGACCTTGCAGTCTAGCTAAATAACTATGGTTTCTAACTACAGACTCAACTCAAAAATGTACATTTCACTTAAATTAAAATGGATTTCCATCCTGAAAAATTTTCATTTTGCTTCACTGTCGTGGTTTGACCAGAAATGGGACATCTGGGATATGTTGTTTTGCTGTGGTTACCAATGGGTGTTCGGATTTTAAGATGAGCACCTGGTTTGACCAGTGGAGCATTGGATCCGCCTCTTGAGACTACAAACCCAAGGAGTTAAAAGCAGGGCTCTTGTCCTTCAGAGTGCTTTTGGGATTTCCTGCGTGGATGGTTGGGCCTCCCTTCCCCGGCCCAGTTGCTGGCTGGGCTGGGAGAGGGGAAAGCCACGTGGCCCATATACGGTAGGCCCGGATTCGGTGGAAGGGTGGGGGGAGCATCGAGCGACCTGTTTACCCCCCCCCCCCCCCCTTTTTGGAGACGGAGAGAATGCAGCCTGTGCTGTTACCCTGTTACTTTGAAACTTGATATCATGTGCCGGCAGCACGGCTGGGAGGAGAAGGTGGGGGGGCAGCGAGCAGCCCAGCGGCCTGAGAGAGCCTTTAACCCTTGTGGATAGTGAGAGCTTCACGGATCATTACCTTTCCTAGGAAAAGGATAAGAGTGGAAGATGAAGGAAGAAACAGGCCAGTAAGGTGGTCTAGCAAAGAGAAAGAGAAATGTTGAAGGAATGGGGGAAGATGGAGTGGCAACTTTGCTGGACTTTTGTTGTAGATCCATGGACTGTCTCCTGGTGATACAGAGGCTGCATTGCAGGGGGAAGCGGAGGCTCGGAGCCAGGAGAGTTTGATGTTGAGACCCCTCAGCCCCAGGGGGTATAGAAGAAATGGGGGGGACAAAGGTCCCAGAGATGAGAGTGTGCTCTGCTTGGAACGAGACGAGGCATCCTTAAAAGGCACACCCTGAAAGCAGGCCTCTGCCTCATCCCATGCCTGGTGGTGAGAGCACCTTGGCATGGAAAGGAGATGTCACGAGATAGCAGGACTCCGGGCGGTGTGCTAATTGTGACAAGAAGTCCGTGGTACAAGGAAGGACTCCGTCTACTCCTCATAAGCTGAAGATTTGATTTTTTTTTTAAAGGGTAGTGCCAGATGGAGTGTGAATAATTTTGGGAGTGTGGATAATTTTGGGAGATGAATTGTACTGGGATCTGGAGGAGGAGGGGGAAGTGTTTCTGTGTAGTTTTCATTCTCCTTGTGATTTCTTTTTCTTTTGTGTATGTGTAGTTTAGTAATTGTGTGTAGTTTAGTAATTCCATGTAGTTTAGCTAATAAACTTTTCTTTATGTTTAAGTTGGAGCCTACTTTGCTTATTCCTGCTCACATCTCACAGCAGATATCAGGTAGAGGTAGACTCATGGGGGCTCTGGCTTTGCCAGGCCCAAACCATAACATTCACTCACCCTGGGCTCTGCCTCGAGCTGTGCAAATTCCATCAGTGCCAGCAGGCAGAGCTTGGGGTGAGGGGCAGAGGGAATCAGCCCAATTCCTGCCCCGGGCAAGGGACCCAGGTACATTGTCCACACTTTGCCCAGCAGTGTTCATTTGCATTTCTAAAGCTCTTCTGGAGGCTGCCTGGAATGAAGCTTCTCTTCCAGGGCAGCCATCTGGTGAGTCACATGTGGCCCCCCCAGAATCTGATTTTAAAAAAAATGTATTAACTATTTATGTTCAAAGTATTACAGGTAAATCTCTTCGATTTGGCAAAATGCAACATAAAGGCGAACGTGGGAAAACCCAGACCAAAAAGTGATTCTCACACTTCTGTCCAAAAACCCACCTGACAATATAAAGTGGGAATATTATGAAAAATTTTTCCCATGTTGTAATTTTGCCACTGAAACTTCAGGGAAAACAAAAACTCTCCAAGAATCTCTTTAGTGTTAGAGAGTCAATACATTCCTTGGTTCTGGCCAGGATGTGCAAGAGAAATAATTTCTTTCACAAATAGCCCAACTGTGCAGAGAAAATCATTCCATGCCATGTGAGATTTACTAAATTTTTCCTAAACTTTATGTAGTCTGGACCAATCTAAATCCACTGGTTTAATGTTCATTGCTTCCAAGTTGTATAAGTTTTTAGTATTTGGTTGCCTGTTGGACCCGGATTTCTTCCCCTCTGATGTGTGAATTCAGTCTCCACACTCCTGGATTTCCTTCGCAGCCTTTTCCAGCCCAGGTGTCTCCAGCTCTGCCGGGGGCAGTGCCTGGGGTAGTTGTTGGTTGTTGTTTGCTGATGGGTATTCCCAGTCTGTTTGAATGTTAAACTCATCTCCATTGAGTGGTATAACACCCTTTAAATAAAAGCTTTAAAATTCATTTCCCAAAGGCAAAGACAAACCAAGCCTGAGCAAAGAAATAAGATTTAAAAGGAACAAACTTGGTACATTTTGCAGCAGTGCAATGGCAGGCAGCCCAGAGTGTGGGTGTCAGTGAGCCCCAGAGCTCAGTGGCTGGAGATGGCAGAGGAGGGTGGCCAGGATTGCAGAGGATTCCAGGCGAGGATCTGTGGGCAGGCGCAGGGGCTTGGCCCGCTGTGGAGCCCTGGCTGCTGCTGCGTTGCCTTCAGGGCAGGCTCAGGGGCGGCCTCCCATCCTCCTGCTGCAGGCGGGAAGTGCAAATCTCCGGGGCTTCAGAGCCCTTGAGGCCAGGCTGAGGGGTCCCCCCGTGTTGAGCTGTGCTGGCGGCTGTTTCTGGCCTCAGGGACACTTGGCATGGGCCCCTTGGCCACCAGTGGTGCTGCTTTGCACTCCTTAGGCAGGGGCCGATGTCTTGGCTGGGTGTTGGCAACAGCAAAGTGCCAGGGCAGTCTCTGTGCCAGCCCAGCTTCCTGTGGGAGAATATCCCTTGATATCTGCTCCAGTGGTTGCTGAAGCAGTGAGAATTGCTTTTGCCCCCCTGTTAGGTGCCATGGTGTCAGCAGAAGATATTGAATCCTTCCTGCTCAGGGCATTTCAGTGCCAGGCTCTCACAAGCACCCACAGCTCCGCGGGTTGAGCTGAGCATGGGGCAGTGACCTGCGCTGTGTCTGATTCCCCTTCCTTCCCTCCCCTAGGACAGGGTGTTGCTTTTAGATGCCACTTGTCCTGGTTGCTTCAGAGTGCTTTGGAGAGGCTCCATATCTAATTTTCCCTATTTTCCTGGGGCTGCCAGAACTACAGGGTTCACTTCAGCATAGGCCTGGACAGACATTTGACACAGAGGTACAACAGAACCGGCCTCTGTAACCCTTTTTATAATATTAATTTGTGTTACGAGTTTAGCGATCAAATCCCTTCTCAGTAAATCACGATAACAATTAGGAGCAAATAAAAATTCACGCTTTTCAAACCCATCTCCCGGATCTACTTACATTGATTGAATAAAGCCATACATCTTTCCCACTTATCCCCTAACTAATTAAACATATTTTTAGCATTTCCCCCCCCTTAGGTCTAAGATTTATAGTGGATTGAGAGGCCCCTGTATCCATCAGAAAATGCCTCCTCTCAATGCAGACCCACCCTGAATGTTCTCAAGGGCTGCAGTGTGGAGGGTTCCTGGTGTGATGGGAGCTGTGACAGCCCTGCCAATGCATGTCCATCAAGGGGTGGACTTGCTGGTCCTGAGGGTGCTGCTGTCTGTGCTTGCAGTGTCCTTGTGCCCTGCAGCTGGAGCCCTGGTTCCTTGCCAGGGGCTGTTTGGGTGGGCTCTCCCCTGCCGAGCAGGGCAATGCCTCTGCCAGGAGCTTGTGGCCGAGCCGTGCCCTGGGTGCTGGGGCCCCCTTGGGCCCTGGGGTTGATCCCTCGGGGGCTGTAGGAACTGTGCCCTGGCCTTTGCCTTCAGCTTGGCCTTTTGCTGCTCCCTTCTTGCACTCACCTGCTGTGCCTTTGTGCCCAAGTGCTGCAGGGCCTTCTTGTGCCCCTCCTGCAGCCCCCTCAGTGTCTGTGGGTGCTTGTCTCATTTTACAAGAGAGGTGTCTGCTCGGGAAGGCAGAAAAAGCCTCTCTTGGAATGGAGAATGCAAACCCCCTCCCTCTTAATGCTTAGACCAGTGAAACGAAGGGGCTCTCAGGCAAAGATATGGGAATAGGAATACCAGTTCTTTACTAGTGTGTATAATAAAGTAAGCAAACACCAACAGCTGCGGCACTGACAGCAAACAGAGCCCGGACTCAGTCCTGGCCTTTGGGCTGCGGCGCTTTGCCCTTGGGTGCAGTTCCGGGCATGGCCGGCAGGGGCGCTGGTGGCTCCCGTGGGGCGGGGCAGCGCATCCCTCCCATGGGAACCTCTCTGAACGGAAGTAGACCAATCCCTTCAGCTAAATCTTTCCCTTTTTTACTTTCTCTAGCCTTTCTCCCGTGTTCTGGGAAAGAATTTGGAGAGGGCTGCCTTTTAACTGAGCTCCTAGTGTTTCAATAAGGTGCTTCCTGTAGAGAGAGAGAGTTTCTCTGAACAGCCGGAGCTGTGGTTATCAAGGGGACGCAACTCAGAGCAGGACGCGGTCAGGGGAGGATATCCCGCCGAGGCTCGGTGGGAGTGTGGGCAGGGTCTGCTGACGGAATTGGCAGAGGGGGATCTTCCCGTGGAGTCCGAGGCGGAGCGTGGGTAGCCCCCACATGGCTGATGGCGGCTGATCCGGCAGCTGCCGGCAGAGCAAAGGCAGGTGGGAGAGCCCGGCAGCAACGGCGGTGCCCAGCGCAGGTGGCACGGGCAGGGCAGCCAGGGATGGGATGGCTGGGACCCCCCCTGGGTGCGGTGGGCGCGGTGACCTCGGAGCAGGCGGCAGGACAGAGCAACCCCCATCTTCCCCAGCATGGCCGGCAGAGCGGCCGCGGGCCAGGCAGTGGGAGCAGGGCACACAAATTGAGCGTCAGCACCGGGGCAGGTGGAGCTGCCCTGGGCAGTGAGGCCGCACCTGGGATGGAAACCGGGGCAGGCGGAGCTGAGGTGGGCAGCGAGCCGGGACCCGGGACAGGCGCCTGGGCTGCGAACGGAGGGGGCAAGACCTGCAGAGGATCCCACTCTCTGATTTTTCCTCTTGTTCCCTTCCCTTTCATATCCCTTTTTCTTTTCTTGTTTTTTCTCAGAGGTTTCTGATATTTTAAACATTTTTTTCTTCTAAAATCTCGTGTCTAACATATGGCATATTCTCTTCTAGATTAAATGAGGTTTTTACAAATAAATCCAGAGCCTAGCAAATCTAAACTTCTGCTTGGATACTTTGAAATTCTCAAAGAGCTAACTCATGAAGTCCTAATGTTGTTTTTCCCATCACCTTTTTATTTATCCTTTGGCAAATTAAGCATCTTTCAGTTACTTGTTTGCAAATCCAAAAATCCCAATGCACCCGTAGTTCCTTAAAAAATGATCACACAAATCTTGAGTACCCCAGTGGGTTTTCTGATTCCTGTCTTCTAATATTTTCTTAGAAGCACATTTTATTAAGTAATTGTCTTCCATAATGAAGTTTCCATTTCCCTGATTTATCTTGTTCACTTCCTGTCTTGTTTAATTCTTTTTTCTCGGCTTCCCTAAACTTTGGAATTTCTGGTTTTTCCTCTTTTGGAGTTAATATTAACATAACTCTTTCACCTCCATTTTCTGCTGCATCCTTAGCTCTGTGATCTGCCAAATTATTTCCTCTTCTTTCTGGGGTCTTTCCCTTTTGGAGTTCCATTATATGTACTATAGCTATCTCTTTTAGGCAGTTGTAATGCCTCTAAAACCTCTAAAATAAGTTCCTCATGTACTAATCCTTTTCTTCTTGAATTAAGTAATCTTTTCCCTTTCCAAATTTTTTAAATGTATGTACTACTCTAAAGGCATACCTTGAATCAATATATATAGTTCCTTTATTTTGTCTTAAATATTCTAGTGCTCTTTTTAAAGTATATAATTCACAAGTTTGAGCTTACTAGTTTAAGGTTAATTTCCCTTTTTCCATAGTTTGCATTTTTTTCCCATTGACTACTGCATACCCTGTATTTTCTCCTTTTGCAAGCAATTTCATCTCTATTTTTTTTCCCCCTTTTTTCCCCTGTATCCAACTTACTGGTTTTCTGTGTCATTTTTCAAGATCTTATCTATTCATCTTCTGCCTCTGTTTTTCACATTCATTAACAACATAAATACCACTTTTCTTTCAACTACACACACAAAAATAAAAATCTTTTTTCTCACACTACTTTCAGTACAATACACCTCCCTCCAAGGAGATATAGTGAAGCTTAAAATACAGAATCTACATTACCTATACTTTCCTTCGTCTACATTCACTCACTTTTATTTCCCATTCTCTCCCACACATTCTTTCCCACCCTCAGGACACAGAGTGGATCCCTGTTGACAGAGAATCGCGGGTCCCTGTGGCCCCCCTCACCTTGGGGTGGCCTCTGGGTCTCAGTATCTCCGTGCCTCCTGGGAGGGCCCTGACTCTGCAGCCTCCGGTGCCTTTCACCTGTGAGGCTGATTTGTGTGTCACTCAAACTCTTTAGCCACGGCCCCCTCACACGCCCTGGGGACAATTGCCCATTTGCAGGTCACCTGTACCTTATGCCACAGCCCCCACACACCCGGGAGAACAATGGCTTATTTGTGGGTCACACACTCCTCTTTGCACAGCCCCCCTTCCCACCCGCCCAGGAAGCTGAGGCTGATTTTGTGTGTGACTCACTCTCACACACAACAAGACAACATAAGGTACCTTCTGTTATAAATTATCAAATCGAGAGCCAAACCTATAGGAAAATGTAGCAAAGATTTATTAATTTGTCTGTGAGACTGAAGTTCGGTCATCTACACTACCAAAGCCAAGGGTCAGCATCGAGCCCGGGTTTGGTGCTGGGTGAACACGGATCTGAGCTCCGAATGTCAGAGTCTCCCCCTGTTCACAAATGCTGCGTGACGCAGCGAGATCTTTTACAGTTTATTCTGCTCGAGGTAGAGATGACCGAATGTTCTTTGTGTCTCTTCCCATACATAACCGTGTCTTTACCTGTGCAGAGGTGGACAAAGACTCAGTCCCGGTGTCTGATGTTGTCAGTAGACTCTGGGGAAGTCAGCATTCACATGCATCAGGGTGGGGCTGTGGATCATTGTGGCAGCTGTAATCGTCGAGACGAAAATCACTCTTGGCTGGACTTGGTGACCCGGGGAAGCCAGCGATTATCGCCCTGGAAGCTTCTATTCTTTCATTAAAATCCCCGATGTTTATCTCAACCAATTCCAGGAACTAGATGTATATGAATAAGACACTGCTCCTGGCCAGGATGGTCAAAAGACATAATGTGGATTCTACAATATTTTATACATTAATAGCATGATTTATCTCTACCATATACATCACTTTCACATCACCTATTACAAGTTTAGGTGATCCTTGCCAGTCCCCGTGCTCTTGGATATCCCTCAACCCAGCTGTGTTGTCCAACCCCAGATGCTCTTGAGCATATCCTCAATCCGACAGAATTCTGCCCAACCGTGGATGCTCTTGGAATGTTAATTCCTCAACCCAGCAGGTTTTCATTCTGGATGCTCTTGGGCTCTCTAATCCCTCAAACCAACAGCATTTTTAGGAGCCCCTTTTGTCCCGTTTCCTAGTGGATTTGGCTCGGAAACTCCTCTGCTCCCTTCCTCCGAGGGGTCCAGCCCCTCTCTGAGACCCAGTCCCAGTTACTCCGGGGGATTCTCTCACTCCTCTTATCACTCGCTGTGTCTCTTTACTGGCTGCTTCCCTCGAGGAAAGTTGGAAACGCAGCGTGGGAAACTCCAGCACTCACTTGGCAGGTCTGGGACAACCAGCCCTCATCTCATTCACAGCCCAGAGCAGAGAATGAGGGGAGAAGGGAGCCCGGGAGCCCAAACAGCCCCGGCATCCCGAAATGGGGAGAGGGAAGCGGGGGGAGCTTTTGGCATTGCTGGGACTGCCAGCAGCCTGGGGAGGCCGGGCACTGAGGACAAGGGGGACCCCCAATCCAAGTGTGACCCCAGCAGCTGGGACAGGGGGGAATCCCTGAACACCAGAAAGGAGGGACCAGGGATGGGGAACTCCTGGGACGCTTTTTCAGGGCTGAATCTTGGATGTTGGGGAGGTTTTTCTGGAGCCCTGATGGCCAGTGACTTGTAGAGATGGACTTGGGCAGAGGGACCTTCAAACTCAATGTGTTTTGGGGAAGATGAAACAGGAAAGCCTTATAAATACGATTGTCTGGCAAAAGATTTTGTGAACATAAAAAGTATAAGGAAGATTAAAATGAAAGCAAGCTCTGAGATACCTCAGTTAGTGAACAACTGGAAAACAATGGTGTGGCTCAACTGCAGGTAATCCCCTTTTGATGAAACAATTCCCTCTGCTTGCAGACAGATCCAAGGGTCAGAGCAGACCTTATTAGCTCAATAGAAGGGGTCCAAAGAGGAGTTTTTAGGGTTTAAAATGTAACACAGTATGGTGATGTAATGATTTTTACAGGCTGTATTTAAATGCTGTAGGATTTGTATCTTGTGCTAGATTGGTTAGTGAGAAATAGAATATTCAACACAGAAGATTGATTGTATTGTAACGGGAACCTCCCTCTCGTATGCTCTTCTCCTCTTTCTCTCTTACCCTCTCACCCTCTCTACCCCTCTTTTCTCTCAGGCCTGCTCCGAGCTGTGCCTTGCAGCTCCAAGCAGGGCCCTGCACCCAGGCCCTTTGCAATAAACCGCAAGTTCCACGACCTGGCTGCAGAGCTCTCTCGTCTCCGTCCGTCCCGACTGTCCAATCCCCCGACACTCCTACAAACACGCTCATCCCTTGTTTTCCCCAAACCAGGATTTACCATTGCCAAGGCCTGGGACGCTGCGAGGAAGAGGAAGATGCCCCAGGACACTGAGGCAGGTGAGGAGGAAGTCAGTGCCCCTTTCCCCTCTGTGCTGCTCCATCTCCCAGCCCAGCACAGCCCCGGCTGCAGCTCAGCCCTGGGGGGATCTCCTTGCCCTTGCCTGTGGCACAGAGGCAAATCCCATCCTGTCCTTGTCCTTCCTTCCCCAGAGCGGGAGCTGAGCATGGAGAGCAGGGAGGACAAATGCCCGCGGCAGAACCTGGTGGAAGAGGCCGTTTTGAGCGGCTCCACGGTGCAGGAAGCCAACAGGGAGGAAAAGCCCCGGAGATGCCGCACGAGGAGGGGCTGCAAACGCAGCTGGCGGGGATCTGAGGGGGAAAGAGCCAGCCTGGGCCGGGAAGGCGGCTGGAGATGGAGCCAGAGCTCGGAGCTGGTGCTCTGTGAGCAGCTCCATGATGGGGAGAAGCCCCACACGTGCGTGGAGTGTGGGAAGAGCTTCAGGCGGAACTGTCACCTGATTGTGCACCAGAGGATCCACACTGGGGAGAAGCCGTACGAGTGTGGGGAGTGTGGGAAGAGCTTCAGCCAGAGTTCCCACCTGATCAGGCACCAGAGGACCCACACTGAGGAGAGGCCCCATGAGTGTTCCAAGTGTGGGAAGAGGTTTAAGAACAGCTCCTGTCTCCTCCAGCACTATTGGATGCACAGGGAGGAGAGGCCTTTCCAATGCCCCGACTGTGGGAAGGGATTCAAGCGCAACTCCACCCTCATCACCCACCGGCGCATCCACACAGGGGAGAGGCCCTACGAGTGTGATAAATGCAGGAAGAGGTTTCCGACCAGCTCCAGTGTCCTCCTGCACTATCGGATTCACACAGAGGAGAGGCCCTTCCGCTGCCCCGACTGTGGGAAGGGATTCAAGCACAACTCCACCCTCATCAGGCACCAGCGCATCCACACTGGGGAGAGGCCCTACGAGTGTCCCCAGTGTGGGAAGAGCTTCTCCAGGATCTCTCACTTGACCCAACACCAACGGAGGCAGTGGTAAGGGAAGCCCTGTGAGTGCCCCGAGTGTGGGCAGAGCTTTGTGCACTGCTCCAGCTCCATCCCCCACTGGGGGAGGCACTTTGGGCACAGCCCAGGTGAGCCACATTCCCTGTGATCCATGTTGAGAACATACCTGGCTGTTTCGCCTTTTAATTTCACCTTAATTTTTCTCTATTCTCCATCTCTTTGCACTGCAAAAGCCAAGAGGAATGGATCTGTCACCTCAAAATCACTCAAATCCCAGTGAAAACAGCTCAATCTGACCCCAAAAAGAGCTCAATCCCACCTCAAAAAACTCAATCCCATGCCAAACTCACTCGATTCCGCAGCCATCAGGCTGAGATGAGGTTGGGAAATGATTTAGAGTCTTGGGGTCTCAATTAGAGTGGTGGGATGGAGATTGTGTGGGGCTGGGTGTGTGGGATGTATTTGACAGCAAAGAAAACTGAGACTTCCTGATTTCTCTCCCGTTCATGTTCAGTCTGTTGCAGTTCTGTTTGGAGAGCGCCGCCTTCTCAGCTCATTGTCTTGGCGTCCCCTTTTCTCTCCTGCCTCTCTTTGCCTGCTCTGTTTCTCTCTCAGTGTCTCCCTGGACCCACGGACCACCAGAGACCCTGCCCTGATTTAATTGACCCAGGCACCACCAGAGACCCTCCCCTGATTAAATTGCCCCCTCCCCTGATTTAATTTTGCCTTTCCCTGTTTTAATTCCCCTTCCCCTGATTACATTGACCCCTGCCCTGATTTAGATGACCCCCTCTGTCCCCACAGACCCTCCCCTGATTATTGATTATTTTATTTCCCAATTATTATTTTAATTCCCAGTCCCAGGAGCTGAAGTCCTGAAGGCTGGCAGGGAAATGTCTCTGTAGGATTTTGCTCCATTTCCCTTCAAGGGCGGGAACATATTTTCCTGGTTGGAAGCTGGAATTGCAAACTTCTGGAATGTGTGCAGGGCAACACGGACTGGGATCAAACATGGACTAGGATCAAATAGGGATTGGGATCAAATATGGACTAGGATCAAACAGGGACTTGGATCAAATAGGGACTGGGATTAATAGGGACTGGGATCAAATATGGACTGGGGTCAACTATTCACTGGGATCTATTATTGACTGGAATCCTACAGTGTGAGATAAACTGGACTGAGCTTATATAGACTGGGATCAAATACGGGCTGGGATCAAATATGAATTGGGATAAAAAATGGACTGGGATCAAATATGGACTAAAATCAACTATGGACTGGGATAAACTGGACTGGGATCAAATCAGGACAGGGATCAACTTTGGACTGGGATCAAATATGGCCTGGATCAAATATGACAGATTTTATGGACTGGGATCATATGTGGACTAGGATAAGCTATGGACAGGGATCAAATATGGACTGGGATCAAATATGGATTGGGATCAAATGGACTGGGTTCCTACAGACTGGGATAAACTGGACTGAGATTATATAGATGTCACGGTTTGAGAGAAAGTTAGTTTTCTGGGATATGAAGTGGTCAGGCCAATAGGTGCTCACATTTGAATACTGGCACCTGGTTTGACCACTGGGGACATTGGATACGCCTCTGAGAACTCAGGGGTTTAAAAGCAGAGCACTCCCGAGGGAAGCTCTCTTGGGTTCCAGTGAGGGAAGCAGGTCGGACCTCCCCTGCCCAGCTCCTGGCTGATTTGGGGCTGGGTGAGGTAGGCCTGGCCCGAGGATGGAAGGGTGGAAGAGCCCTGAGAGGCATAGGGCAGCCACACCTCCCCCCCAGGAGACAGAGAGAGACAGAGCGCCTGTGCCACCGTGAAATTTGATATCCTGTGCTGGCAGCACAGCCCGGCTGGCCGAGAAGGGCGGGGGGATGCAGCGAGAAGGGGTCCGGCAGCTGTGGGAGCTTTGGGTGGGCAGAGCCCGAGCTTTTTATCCTTTTTCGGACAAGGAAATCTTTGCAGAACATTAACCTTTCCTAGAAGAGAGATAAGAGATGAAATGGAGCAAGGAAATGTGCAAGTGTGAAGGTCTGGGCAAGTGAAAGATGTCGGGAGAGTAGAGAAGAATCTTAGGTGGGAAGAGATGATGGAGTGGCCTTAGCTGGACTTTTCCTGTATAGCCATGGACAGAACCATGTTTCCTGTGACACAGAGACTGCATCCAGGGGGAGGCAATGGCTCAGAGCCAAGAGGGTTCAGTGTTGGTACCCCTCGGCCCCAGGGGATGAAATTTGGGGGGGGGCACAGGTGTCCCAAAGGTGCGACTGTGCCCTTTTTGGAACGGGACAAAGCATCCTTAAAAGGACAACCCTAGAAGTAGCTCTGGTCCATGTGCAGTGGTGAGAGCACTGGGCATGGAAGGAAGATGTCACAATGGCAGATGTTCTCCAGGCGGTGCCACGAGTGACGTGGAAACACATGAGGTTTCAGCGGTGTTTCCTGGGGAAGCCTATGGCACAAGAAGGATTCCTCTCCCCTTGATGAACTGAGAATTGATTACCTAAAGGGTGATGATGTACCGAGATTTGGTGATTTGGGGGATAGATGTATTGGAAATTTGGTGGCAGGGGGAGGAAATGTTTTTGGAAAGTTTTCATTTTCCCTGTGTGTTTCTTGTTACTTAGAGTTGTAGTTTAGTTAATAAAGGTTTCTTTTCTTTATTTCTAAGTGGGGGCCTGCTTTGCTTATTCCTGGTCACATCTCACAGCGGACACCAGGGAGCATATATTTTCATGGGGACACTGGCATTGTGCCAGCATCAAACCGTGACACCTACGCTGCCAGTTGGCCTTTTTCCACCTCTCCAGCCATCCCCACAGAGCACTGGCTACCATCCATGAATCAGTGTAGAGGTAGAGCTTTGGCCATTTCTCTCCCTTAGCATTGTCCAGGGCCAGCTGAACAGCTTTGAGTTCTGTATGTTGACTTGATCCACCTTCTCCTTCAGCGGCCTCTGCAACCTGTTGTGTGGGGCTCCATATGGCTGCTTTCCACTTCTGGTTCATCCCTGCAATGTGACAAGAACCATCAGTGGAAAAAGCGTAGCACATTTCCTCTGGGGGCAGTTGGTTATAGGGAGGAGCCTCTTCAGCCCATGTCACTGGTTCTTGTGGCTCTTCATCAGTAAGACCAAAGTTCTCACCTTCCGGCCAGTTTCTAATTATCTCCAAAATCCCAGGGCGATTCAGGTTTCCAGTATGGGCACACTGTGGGATAAGAGCAATCCGTTTACTCCATGTAGCATCAGTGGTGTGGTGGGGGGTGGGAACCTTTCCTTTTAACATCCACCCCAGCACCGGTAGTCGGGGTTCCAGGAGGAGTTGTGCTTCCGTGCCAATCACCTCTGAGGCAGCCTGGACTCCTTCATAGGCAGCCAAGATTTCCTTCTCTGTGGGAGTGTAGTTGGCTTCTCACCCTCTGTAGCTTCGACTCCAAAATCCCAGTGGTCGGCCTCGAGTCTCCCCAGGCACCTTCTGCCAAAGGCTCCAGGACAAGCCATGGTTCCTGGTTGCAGAGTAGAGCACATTCTTCACCTCTGGTCCTGTCCTGACTGGCCAAGGGCAACTGCATGAACAATCTCCTGCTTGATCTGGGCAAAGGCTTGTTGCTGCTCAGGGCCCCAGTGGAACTCGTTCTTCTTGCAGGTGACCAGGTAAAGAGGGCTCACGATCTGACTGTACTCAGGAATGTGCATCCTCCAAAAGGCTATGGCACCTAGGAAAGCTTGTGTTTCTTTCTTATTGGTGGGTGGAGACATCGCTGTGATCTTGTTGATTACGTCTGTAGGAATCTGATGCCGTCCATTAATAAGGCCTCCGATCAGCCTTATCATGAAGCAGAGCCTTGGTGCTCAGGATCTCAGTCCCTGAGGAGGGACCGGGTCCCGAAGCCATCTCAGGCCAATGCCGGGGGGCGACCTTTCTAGCAAGCCTGGTGATATTCAGCTCTATAGTGATTAGCAGCTCTTAGGACCTCAGCTCTTTGCTTGCTGGGTAGTGGAGCCCCGGGCTTGAGGCAGCAGCAGACAGAGAGAGGAGAAGGAGAAGGCAGAAGCTGTTCCACAGAGAAGGCTTTATCTGGGGGTCCATGAATGGTCTCAGCTCTTCTTCTTCTGAGCTACTGGTACAGTATGCTACTTTTATAGGCTTGGCAAGCATCCCAACTTGACCAATGGCAAGGGAGTAGGGGGACCATAAAATGACCGACAGGTAAAGGCTACCACGGCATTGCCTTACATGGTTATAGAGACAGGTTATAGGGCAGATGTCCATGTAGTCAGGAAGCTTCCTTGCTGCTGTGTCAGCATTCCTTTTGGTAGATTCTCCATGGTGCTTTTGCTAAATGAATGGGGTTTACTACAGTCCATCTTGCCACTTCCCTCCCAGGAACTGAATCTCACGAGCTGGTGCCCTTACCTTGACTTTTTAATGGCAAAACCAGCTTCCAGGAGGATTTGGATGATTTCCTTCCCTTTCTCAAACACTTCCACAGCTGCGTTCCCCCTCATCAATATACTGCAGATGTTCTGGAGCCTCACCCCTTTCTAGTGCAGCCTGGATCAGTCCATGGCAGATGGTGGGGCTGTGCTTCCACCCCTGGGGCAGTCGGTTCCAGGTGTACTGCACTCCCCTCCATGTGAAAGCAAACTGAGGCCTGCATTCTGCTGCCAGAGGAATGGAGAAAAATGCATTGGCAATGTCTATAGTGGCAAAGCACTACGCTGCCTTGCACTCATGCTCGTACTAGAGCTCGAATTTGTCTGGCACGGCAGCGCTCAGTGGTGGAGTCACTTCATTCAATGCACGATAGTCCACAGTCAATCTCCATTCTCCTTCAGATTTTCGCACAGGCCAAATGGGGCTGTTGAACGGTGAGCGGGTCTTGCTGACCACACCTTGGCTCTCCAGTTCTTGGATCATCTTTTGGATGGGGATCACAGCATCTCGAGTGGTTCTATACTGTCATCGATGCACTATGGAAGTGGCAATTGGCACCTGTTGCTCTTCTCCCTTCAGAAGTCCTGCTGCAGATGGGTTTTCTGACAATCCAGGCAAGCTGTTCAACTGCTTGACACCCTCTGTCTCTACAGCAGCTATTCCAAATGCCCATCTGAGTCCCTTTGGGTCTTTGAAATAGCCACTTCGGAGGAAGTCTATACCTAAAATGCATGGGGCTTCTGGGCCTGTCACAGTAGGGTGTTTCTTCCATTCATTTCCAGTCAGGCTCACCTCAGCTTCCACCAAAGTAAAATCCTGTGATGCCCCTGTCACACTAGCAATAGAAACAGACCCTGTCCCCACATGTAATCCTTCCATAAGCCACGAAGGTCCTTCAGGGAAAAGGACTCAATATTTGCATCTGATCTTGCACCCGCTGCTTTGACTCCTGATTTTATGAGGGGAGGCATTGAGGTTCCTACTCCTTCATCATCATCATCCACATCATCCACTGGTCGACTGGTCTTGTCCGTGCATTTCTCACTTCTACTACTGGCAGCAACAGCCATTGGTTGAGGCTTATTTTCTGGTTTAGCTGCTGGCTTAGGCTCACTATCTGGTTTGGCTGCTGGCTTTGAGCCTGGGCTGTTGGCTGCAGCCTGAGTCACCGAGATAGTTGCTGATTTATCTCCCTGCCCCCCTGCCTCTGTCTGCTGCCCGACAGGATCTAGCAGTGAGCGATGAACACAAGCCAGGGCCCAGCTCACTGCAATGACTTCCTCTCCTTAGGCTCATCCTGGTACTTCTCTTTCAGATATTTCCCCACCTCAGCTGGGTTCTGAATTTGCTCATGGGGAAAATCCCAGACTATAGGGTCAGAGAATTCCTTCAGGATTTGGCCCATATCCTCCCATTTCCCACACCACTTAGGATTTTCCACACCGGGGTCTACTCCTGAGTCAGGGGTCTCATCAGCCCATCTAGAAATCTCAGCCCTCATCCTAGAGAAGCAGCAGGCTGTATAGAGGAAGGTTACCAGATTGAATACCAGAAAGATGGTTTCTTTAACGTTCAGGGGAAACTGAACATCCTTCAATAGTGATGCAACAGATTCATAGAAGAAGGAAAGCAAAGGCTGAAATGCCTGATCCCCTGCTGCTCCTCCTCTAACAAACTGGATGCATAACCATGGCCATGAACCATTCATACCTGGAGCAGACCCCAGCATGTTTATAAACTTTTTACAAATCATTACCACCAAGCCCAGCAGGATAGCTATTCCGGTTTTAACCCTTTAAAATTGTTTTAAAAGTAATATTGCTTTAATTAATCAACCATTTGTGAAAATTGTTATGATAATCAATATTATGTTTGTTTATTGTTTCCCTTTCCCCCTCCTACTCCTATCCTTTTTTTTCCCTCTTTCACTCTTTTTCCTCTCTTTCTATCGTCCCTATTTTTCCGGGTTATACTACCAATGTACGGCGAGTTCTGCAGACTCATCAATGATGCTCCAGACTTCTGCTGATGAAGATCCCTCAAGACAATCGTGAGTCATGGGGTCGTGTGAGAGTCTGTCCGAATTTTCCCTCATCTGCCTCATGATTGTCATTGGGGGACCACTGAAGAGAAGAACTCCCTGTCTTAAATCTGTCTCCAAGGGAGAAAGTCATGTGCCTGAGACCTGAGAGCGTTGCTAAGCCATTGTTCTCACAGGTGTTGTTTGCTGTGTGCTACACTGAGCCCAATGAGAAGAAGAAGGGGGCACCGTGCCCTTTTTGCAACAACAGCCTTGGAAGCTGTCCCACCTCTCGGCCTGGCTGGACTTCTGCTGAGTTTCAGGTGATTTCCCCACAGAAGACCCTCACCTGTTTCACAACCACCGTGACAGACAGACTGAGATGTAAGGAGCCTCTCCATCAAGGACTGAGACATGGAACCCCCATGTGAAAAGGCCCCTCTGCTCCTTCCAAGGACTGGGACTGAAACCCCCAGCCCGGGGCAGGTGTGTGGGGGAGGCAAGCTGACCAAAGCGAGATGTTTGCCTGCAGGTTGTGACCGCTGGACCAAGAAGACAATGGCTCTCGTTTACTGCTGAAAGTATGAACTACCTGTTACATCTATTCTTTATTGCATCTGTTTCCCCACCCTCACAATTTCCAATAGAGTTATCATAATAAAAACCTCTGAGTTAGCGAGAGACTTCGAGATCTCCCCGACATAACAGTGGATCCTCGACTGGACTGGACCAAAGGACTTTGTCTCTATGTTTGGTAGCTCTATCCCCTCTCTCTTTCTTTCTCTCTCTCTTTTGTCTCTCTCTTCCTCTCTCTTTTTCTCTCCCTTAATCCCTCTATCGCATTTTGCTGTGGTCATTCAATGAAGGTGCATTTTTTTCGATTATCATTGCAAACCCCCTTGTACTGGGTCGGTTCGTTTTGCACCCTGAGATCAGATCTATGAACCATCACGAAATCCATCCGTGAGGACGGATCGTGCCATCTCCCAAGGACCCCTCCCCAAATTCCCCCCATAGCCCCCCCAGCACCCCCAGACCCCGCTAAAACCCCCTCAAGTTCCCCCCAGACCCTCCCCAAATTCCCCCCCAAACCTCCTCAAGGCCCCTCCCCAAATTCCCCTCACGACCCCTCCAGGAACCCTCACCTGTCCCTGCACCTCCTCAGCAGCTCCCGGAGCCCCCCGTCCTCTCCCAGCGCCTCCCACAGGACCCGCCCGAGCCCGGGGCGGCTCCCGGGGGTTCCTGAGGGGGTCCTGGGGGAGGAGGGGGCGCCCGCTCCATGCCCGACCCCGGGGTCAGGGGGCACTGCTTTGTGCTTGGCTCTCATTGGCTGGAGCGGCGTGGGGAGGGCGGGAGTTCTGGAGGGGAGATGCCCAGTGATTGGTTGGTTTCGTAGAGGGTGTGGTGATTTACAGGAGATGGGCAGGGAGGCGAGCGGTGATTGGTTGGATTGAGGCAAAAAGGCGGGAGTTGGTGAGGGGAGACGTGCGGTGATTGATTGGATTGGGGCACAGGGAGGCCGGTGTTCCTGAGGGGAGACACGCAGTGATTGGTTGGTTTGGGGCAGTACGTGCCGTGATTCGTTAATTTGGGACATGAAGCGCAGTGATTGGATGGTTTGGGGCAGGGCATGCTGCTATTGGCTGGGAAAAGTCCGGGATTTTTAAGGGACATTCCAGTTTTTTGGGGGAAAAACTCTCATATTTTTAAGGAAAAGTTCCCGTTTTTTGCAGGAGAAACATTGCCGGATTTATTGACCCCACATGACCACAAATAACCCAAATAATTCCAAAACACTCAAAATAAACCCTAAATACCTGGAAAAAAACCCAAACAATACCTAAAAGTCCCCCAAATAACCCTGAACAAATCCAAACAACCCCAAAATAAAAAATAAACCCCGAAATTAAACCCAAAAAACACCAATTGATTTCAACTACACCTAAAAAACCCCATATACACCAACATTAACCCCAAGAACCCCAAATAATACCAAATAAGCCCAAAGAAACCCAAATACTTCCAAATAAACCCAAATAATTCCAAATAACCCCAAAAAACAGAAATAAACCAAGTAAAACCCAAGATAAATGCCAAATAGTCCATAAATAACCCCAAATAAACCCCAAACAAACCCTAAATAAACCCAAGTAAACCCCAGTTCCTCCCGTCCCCACCCCAAAACAGATCCCGACCAATCAGAACGCGCAGCGCTGATGACGTTCCACTTGCTGGGCACAGACTCAGAGCACTGGTGTTGCCTTCTGATGCAAGGCAAGGCGACCTGGCTCTGAGGAAACGGCACGGCGACCCAAACTCTCCAGGGTCACTCGGGCCAAGAACACACGCAGACACCAGTATGGTGGACAGTTGAAGACCTTTATTGTCCCATCTCATCGGGTTTTATACTGGGAAAGTTTTTTCTCTACGTCAGGGGGTCTTGCCTTACTGTAATTGGTTAGTAAGGAGTCGAAAGTTATTAGTGTTAGGGGGGACTACATTCTTGGGTGATCCCTTATCACTAGGTGTTAGGGGGAGAGGAACCCTGCTGCTTTCCGTGACATCGCGAGATTTTCCGAGCGCCTGACCCTATCTACTACACACTGGCCCCGCCGAGTGATTTTCAGCCAATCAGCGCACTTGCCAGCCACAGACCAAGGCCTCTCACTTTGGTAAATACTCAGAGATCACACGGGGTAATTTCCAGCCAATCAGAGCGTGTCTCGCTGATGACTCATCAGTTGCCAGGAGCGGAATTTGGGGGGGGGGAAGGTGACCCTGGGGATGGATTTGAGACCCAAAATTAATCCACAACGGGGTCGGGACCCCAAAACGGAGCAGGAGGGGCCTGGAGACCCCAGGAGGACCCTGAAGCCCCTAAAACCAAACACGGGGGAGGGGATTGGGGGAATGATTGGAAAGGGGAGGGAGAGTGGGAAAAAGAGGGGTGTGGGACCCCAAAGTTGAGGTGGGAGATGGATGGGACCCCCAAATTGGGGTGGAAGGGGATTGGGACCCCCAAATTAAGCTGGAAAGGGTATGGGATCCAAAAACTGAGCTGGGAGGAGGATGGGACCCCCCAAATTGAGCTGGGAGGGGGTTGGACCCTCAACCAGGATGAATCCACTTTTGATGCCAGAATATGTAAAGTAGTTTATGGATATACAACAAGGCCATGAATATGCAACAGACTGATGTAATGGGAGACAAGGACCTTCGAGCAAAGGTTGTTATGGCCACCAAGACCCCCCAAGTTATTTTCGGGGACACCTCTTAATTAATCTGGTTTTAATTACATCAGTCTGTTGCATATTCATAGACCCTCATCCATATCCATAAACTAATTTACATCTTTCAGGAACTATTTTACATGGCCCAACCTTGTGGGTTGTCTCCCTATTTCAGGAGTCTCCACTGAAATAGAAAATGTAAACCCCCTCCATTTGATTATTATTATTATTATTACTATTACTATTACTATTATTATTATAGTACAAAAATATAAAATACTTTTGAAATTAAGGAGCTCTCAGGCAAAGATATGGGAGTAGAAATAACAGTTCTTTATTAGGAAGAATTAAACATACAAATGCAGTACTACAAACAAAAAAAAAAGAGTGATAGAGTCAGTATCCTCTGGGAATCCAGTGGAAGAGGTTCATCCTCTTGGAATACAGAGGGAATAGGGCTGATCCTTTGGGAATCCATTTCTTAACCCCGAAAGGCAGGTGAAAGGCAGGGCCATGGAATATTTACAGGGTATCCCAAGGGTGGAATTGGGGATGGGGTCAGGGGAGGAGTTCTTAGCAACACAAGAAGGGTAAGATCAAATTCCTGCCTCTTAGCAACAGCAGCACTCCACACAGAATGCATCCCCAAATCCTAAATTCCCTCTAAAACAACTGAGAAATTATGGAACTTCAGATATATTCGACCAATTTCCTTCATTTAACCCAGTTTTGGGTGTTTTTAAAGGATGAAGGTGAAGCAGAGGAAAATTAAGGCCAAACCAAAAGGAGAAGCAGCCAGGTGTGTTCCCAACATGGATCACAGGGAATGTGAGTGACCAGAGCTGTGCCCAAAGTGCCTCCTCCAGTGGGGGATGGAGCTGGAGCAGCGCACGAAGCTCTGCCCACACTCGGGGCACTCACAGGGCTTCCCTTAGTGGTGCCTCTGTTGGTGTTTGGTCAAGTCAGAGCTCCTGGAGAAGCTCTTCCCACACTGGGGACACTCGTAGGGCCTCCCCCCAGTGTGGATGCACCGGTGGGTGATGAGGGTGGAGTTGCACTTGAATCCCTTCCCGCAGTCGGGACAGCGGAAAGGCCTCTCCTCTGTGTGAATTCGATAGTGCTGGAGGAGAATGGAGCTGGTCTGAAACCCCTTCCTGCATTTATCACACTCGTAGAGCCTCTCTCCCGTGTGGATGCGCCGGTGCGTGATGAGGGTGGAGTTGTACTTGAATCTCTTCCCACAGTCGGGGCATTGGAAGGGCCTCTCCTCTGTGTGAGTCTGATAGTGCTGAAGGAGATCGGAGCTACTCGTAAACCTCTTCCCACACTTGGAACACTCGTAGGGCCTCTCCCCAGTGTGGGTCCTCTGGTGCCTGATCAGGTTGGAGCTCTGGCTGAAGCTCTTCCCACACTCCCCACACTGGTACGGCTTCTCTCCAGTGTGGGTCCTCTGGTGTATGATCAAGTGGGAGCTCCGGCTGAAGCTCTTCCCACACTCCACGCATGTGTGGGGCTTCTCCCCATCATGGAGCTGCTCACAGAGCACCAGCTCCGAGCTCTGGCTCCATCTCCAGCCGCCTTCCCGGCCCAGGCTGGCTCTTTCCCCCTCAGATCCCCACCAGCTGCGTTTGCAGCCCCTCCTCGTGCGGCATCTCCGGGGCTTTTCCTCCCCGTTGGCTTCCTGCACCGTGGAGCCGCTCAAAACGGCCTCTTCCACCAGGTTCTGCCGCGGGCATTTGTCCTCCCTGCTCTCCATGTTCAGCTCCTGCTCTGGGGGAGGAAGGACAAGGACAGGATGGGATTTGCCTCCATGCCACAGGCAAGGGCAAGGAGATCCCCCCAGGCCTGAGCTGCAGCTAGGGCCGTGTTGGCCTGGGAGATGGAGCAGCACAGAGGGGAAAGGGGCACTGACTTCTTCCTCACCTGCCTCAGTGCCCCGGGGCATCTTCCTCTTCCTTGCAGCCTCCATGGGGTCGGCAATGGGAAATCCTGGTTTGGGGAAAACAAGGGATGAGTCCATTTGTAGGAGAGTCAGGAGGTAGGATGGTCAGAACAGATAGAGACGGGAGATCTCTGCAGCCAGGATGTGGAACTTGTGGTTTATTGCAAAGGGCCTGGGTGCAGGGCCCTGCTTGGAGCTGCCAGGCACAGCTCGGAGCAGGCCTGACAGAAGAGAGGGGTAGAGAGGGTGAGAGGGTAAGAGAGTAAGAGGAGAAGAGTGTATGAGAGTAAGGTTCCTGTTACAATACAATCTATCTTCTTCTGTGTTGAATATTCTATTTCTCACTAACCAATCTAGTACAAGATAGAAATCGTATAGCATTTACATACAGCCTGTAAAAGTCATTACATTATCATAATGTGTTACATTTTAAACCCTAAAAATTCCTTTTTGGACTCCCTCTGCCATGCTGTAGGGTCTGCTGTGACCCTTGGATCTGTCTGCAAGCAGAGAGAATTGTTTCATCAAAAGGGGATTACCTTGAGTCAGGCCACACCATTGTTTTCCAGTTGTTCACTAACTAAGGTATTTCAGAGCTTGCTTTCATTTCGATCTTCCTTATACTTTCTATATCCTCAAAATCTTCTGCCAGACAATCATATTTATAAGGTTTTCCTGTTTCATCTTCCCCAACACACACTGAGTTTGAAGGTCCCTCTGCCCAAGTCCATCTCTAAAAGTCACCGGCCACGTGGGCTCCACAAAAACCTCCCAAACACCAAGATTCAGCCCTGAAAAAGCCTCCCAGGAGTTCCCCGTCCCTGGTCCCTCCCCTCTGCTTTTCAGGGGTTCCCCATGTCCCAGCTGCTGGGGTTACCCTAGGATTGGGGGTCCCCCTTGTGCCCGGTGCCCACACTGCCCAGGCTGCTGGCAGTTCCAGCAATGCCAAAAGCTCCCCCCGCTTCGCTCTCCCTATTTCAGGATGGCGGGGCTTTTTGGGCTCCCAGGCTCCCTTCTCCCCTCATTCTCTGCCCTGGGCTGCAGCGGCTCCAGGGAGTCCCCCCTGCCCCTCTCCAGGCTCTTGAGGCTCCCGCCAATGACGGTGCTCCCCCCTCTCTGGGCTCCCCACTTTGGGCTCCTGGGGGACACAGGGCTCTGCTCCTCCAGGCTGCCTCTGCCGGCAGCCGCCACCGCCACTCCCGATGTCCCCCCAAGGGGCCTTTTCCGCTCAGCCTTGGACCCCTTCATTCTCCAAACATCCCCCAAAAACCCAACCCAGGGATCCCCCGGGATATCCGGGCCAAGCTCCCCCTCTCTGCTCACCGGCACGATGGGGGGGCGATGATCCCACAGGTGGGGGCTGTGAATTCAGGCAGGGATCGACAGCGTGGTTTCCTCAGCTCAGCCTCGATCTGCCTTTATCCCTCCTCTTCCTCCCGCTCCTCCCCTTCCACCCCCCTCATCCTCCTCCTCTGTCTTATCTCCACATCCTTCCCCTCTTCCATCCCTCCTCTTCCATCCCTCCCCCTGCTCCTCCCCATAACACCACCTCTTCTTCCCCCTTCATCCCTGCCCTTCCCTGCCTCCTCCTCCTCCCCCAGCAGCAGCCACACCATCGCTGCCCCGTTCCCGCAGCCCTCGCAGCCCGCGGCAGGAGCGGGGATGGAGCCAGGACAGGTCGGGATGGGCAGTGTGGGGCTCTCGGCTGCTCCCAGCCACTGCGGGTGGGGGAAACCCGGCCCGGGCCTGAGGAGAGGCAAACTGGGCAAACTGGGGGCTGCACATCCAAACTGGGCCTTGCTGGGGACCCTGCCTGGGCACTGCCAGCCCTTGGGGCTCCTCTCGGCACATCTGCCAGGCTGAACGCACACAGGGCTGGGGGATCCCAGCAGTGGCAGCATTGCCAGGGACTGGGCTGGACAGGGATCATACTGGGAGTGACTGGGAGTGCACTGGGCTTGTACAGATATCATACTGGGATTGTACTGGGAGTGACTGGGACTGTTCTGGGTTTGTACTGACATCATACTGGGATCATACAGGGAATGACTGGGGCTGTACTGGGCTTGTACAGATATCATACTGGGATTGTACTGGGACTGTACTGGGATTGTACTGATATCATACTGAGATCGTACTGGGTTGATACTGACAGGCTATTGTTTTTAATGGTTAATCCTGTGTTAACGGGTGTCCTTTTTCAGGCTCGGGTGTCCATTTTCAGGCTCGTGCTGCCCAGAAACAGGTACCCAGACATCTGTAACTCTTTGTATTTCTTGTCTCATATTGTCCTAATTCGATTTCTCCAAATTGTTATTACTCTAATTGAATTACAAATTTTTATAACCATTTTATTACTATTAAACATTTAAAATTTTAAAAGCAAGTGATTGGCGTTTTTCACAATTTTGGTAGCAGAGGATGGTTACTAACACCTCGCTGCCGGTGCTTGAGGAGAGTCAGAGTGGGGAAGGCGCGCCCTGCCCCATTAGCAGCCTCGCTCTGTCTCCCCGAACCTCGCTCTCTTACTCTCGTACCCTCTCATCCTCTCTACCCCTCTCTTCTCTCGGGCCTGCTCCGAGCTGTGCCTGACAGCTCCAAGCAGGGCCCTGCACCCAGGCCCTTTGCAATAAACCGCAAGTTCTACGACCTGGCTGCAGAGATCTCTCATCTCCGTCCGTCCTGAACGTCCTACCCCCCGACACTCTGACACCCAAGAGCATCTGGGGTTGGACAACACAGCTGGGTTGAGGGATATCCAAGAGCACGGGGACTGGCCAGAAACACCTAAACTTGTAATAGGTGATGTGAAAGTAAAAGGTACCTTATTGTTGTCTTGTTGTGTGTGAGAGTGAGTCACACACAAAATCAGCCTCAGCTTCCCGGGTGGGTGGGAAGGGGGGGGCTGTGGAAAGAGGAGTGTGTGACCCACAAATAAGCCATTGTTCTCCCGGGTGTGTGGGGGGGCTGTGGCATAAGGTACAGGTGACCTGCAAAGGGGCCATTTTCTCCAGGGCGTGTGAGGGGGCCGTGGCTAAAGAGTGTGAGTGACACACAAATCAGCCTCACGGGTGAACGGCACCGGAAGCTGCAGAGTCAGGGCCCTCCCAGGAGGCCCGGAGATACTGAGACCCAGAGGCCAACCCCAAGGTGAGGGGGGGCCACAGGGACCCGCGATTCTCTGTCAACAGGGATCCACTCTGTGTCCTGAGGGTGGGAAAGAATGTGTGGAAGTGAGTGAGAAATAAAAGTGAGTGAATGTAAATGAATGAAAGTATAGGTAATGTAGATTGTGTATTTTAAGCTTCACTCTATTTCCTTCAAGGGAGATGTATAGTATTGAAAGTAGTGTGAGAAAAAGATTTTTTATTTTCATGAGTGTAGTTGAAAGAAAAGTGGTATTTAGGTTGTTAGTGAATGTGAAAAACAGAGGCAGAAGATGAATAGATAAGATCTTGAAAAATGAGACAGAAAACCAGTAAGTTGGACACAGGGGGAAAAAAATGAAAAAAAAATAGTCCTGTGGGAGTTATGTTAGCTAACAGAGATAAAACTCCTTGCAAAAGGAGAAAATACAGGGTATGCAGTAGTCGGTGGCAAAAACATGCAAACTATGGAAAAAGGGAAATTAACCTCAAATTAGTAAGCTCAAACTTGCGAAATATATACTTTAAAAAGAGCACTAGAATATTTAAGACAAAATAAAGGAACTATATATATTGATTCAAGGTATGCCTTTAGAGTAGTACATACCTTTAAAAAATTTGGAAAGGGAAAAGATTACTTAATTCAAGAAGAAAAGGATTAGTACATGAGGAACTTATTTTAGAGGTTTTAGAAGCATTACAATTACCTAAAAGAGATAGCTATAGTACATATAATGGAACTCCAAAAGGGAAAGACCCCAGAAAGAGGAGGAAATAATTTGGCAGATCACAGAGCTAAGGATGCAGCAGAAAATGGAGTTGAAAGAGTTATGTTAATATTAACTCCAAATGAGGAAAAACCAGAAATTTCAAAGTTTAGGAAAGCCGAGAAAAAAGACTTAAACAAGACAGGAAGTGAAAAAGATAAATCAGGGAAATGAAAACTTCATGATCGAAGACAATTACTTAATAAAATGTGCTTCTAAGAAAATATTAGAAGACAGGCATCAGAAAACCCACTGGGGAACTCAAGCTTTGTGTGATCATTTTTTTAGGAACTATGGGTGCATTGGGATTTTTGGATTTGCAAACAAGTAACTGAAAGATGCTTAATTTGTCAAAGGATAAATAAAAAGATGAAGAGAAAAAAAAATTAGGAGGTTGCGAGTTAGCTAGTAGAGCACTTCAAAGTATCAAAGCAGAAGTTTAGATTTGCTAGGCTCTGGATTTATTTGTAAAAAAACCCATTTAATCTAGAAGAAAAAGAATATGCCATATGTTACACAGGAGATTTTAGAAGAATAAAAATCTTTAAAGTATCAGAAACACCCGGGAAAAAAAACGAGAAAAGAAAAGAAAAGAAAAGAAAAGAAAAGAAAAGAAAAGAAAAGAAAAGAAAAGAAAAGAAAAGAAAAGAAAAGAAAAGAAAAGAAAAGAAAAGAAAAAGTAAAAATGAAAGGGAGGGGAACAAGAGGAAAAATCATAAAGAGTGGGATCCTCTGCAGGTCTTGCCCCCTCCGTTCGCAGCCCAGGCGCCTGTCCCCGGTCCCAGCTCGCTGCCCGCCTCAGCTCCGCCTGCCCCGGTTTCCATCCCAGGTGCGGCCTCACTGCCCAGGGCAGCTCCACCTGCCCCGGCGCTGTCGCTCAATTTGTGTGACCTGCTCCCACTGCCTGGCCCGCGGCCGCTCTGCCGGCCATGCTGGGGAAGATGGGGGTTGCTCTGTCCTGCTGCCTGCTCCGAGGTCACTGCACCCACTGCACCCAGGGGGGGCCCCAGCCATCCCATCCCTGGCTGCCCTGCCCGTGCCACCTGCGCTGGGCACCGGCACTGCTGCCGGGCTCTCCCACCTGCCTTTGCTCTGCCGGGAGCTGCCGGATCAGCCGCCATCACCCATGTGGGGGCTACCCACGCTCCGTCACAGGCTCCACGGGAAGATCTCCCTCTGCCAATTCCATCAGCAGACCCTGCCCACACTCCCACCGAGCCTCGGCGGGATATCCTCCCCTGACCCCGTCCTGCTCTGAGTTATGTCTCATTGGTAAGCACAGCTCCGGCTGTTCAGGGAAACTCTCTCTCTCTACAGGAAGCACCTTATTGAAACACTAGGAGCTCAGTTAAAAGGCAGCCCTCTACAAATTCTTTCCCAGAACACGGGAGAAAGGCTAGAGAAGGTAAAAAAGTGAAAGAGTTAGATGAAGGGATTGCTCTATTTCCGTTCAGAGAGGTTCCCATGGGAGGGATGTGCTGCCCCGCCCCACGGGAGCCACCAGCGCCCCTGCCGGCCATGTCCAGAATTGCACCCAAGGGGAAAGCGCCGCAGCCCAAAGGCCAGGACTGGGTCCGGGCTCTGTTTGCTGTCAGTGCCGCAGCTGTTGGTGTTTGCTTCCTTTATTATACACACTAGTAAAGAACTGGTATTCCTACTCCCATATGTTTGCCTGAGAGTCCCTTCGTTTCACTGGTCTAAACATTAAGAGGGAGGGGGTTTGCATTCTGCATTCCAAGAGAGGCTTTTTCTGCCTTCCCGAGCAGACACCTCTCTTGTAAAATGAGACAAGCACCCACAGGCACTGAGGGGGGCTGCAGGAGGGGCACAAGAAGGCCCTGCAGCACTTGGGCACAAAGGCACAGCAGGTGAATGCAACAAGGGAGCCGCAAAAGACCAAGCTGAAGGCACAGGCCAGGGCACAGTTCCTACAGCCCCTGAGGGATCAACCCCAGGGCCCAAGGGGGCCCCAGCACCCAGGGCACGGCTCGGCCACAAGCTCCTGGCAGAGGCATTGCCCTCCTCGGCAGGGGAGAGCCCACCCAAACAGCCCCTGGCAAGGAACCAGGGCTCCAGCTGCAGGGCACAAGGACACTGCAAGCACAGACAGCAGCACCCTCAGCACCAGCAAGTCCACCCCTTGATGCACATGGATTGGCAGGGCTGTCACAGCTCCCATCACACCAGGGACCCTCCACACTGGAGCCCTTGAGAACATTCAGGGTGGGTCTGCATTGAGAGGAAGCATTTCCTGATGGACACAGGGGCCTCTCAATCCACTTCGAATCTTAGACCTAAGGGTGGGCAAAATGCTAATAATATGTTTCCTTTGTGAGGGGATAAGTGGGAAAGATGTATGGTTTTATTCAATCACTGTTAGTAGATCCAGGAGATGGGTTTGAAATGCGTGAATTTTTATTTGCTCCTAATTGTACCATGATTTACTGGGAAGGGATTTGATTGCTAAACTCATAACACAAATTAATATTATAAAAAGGGATACAGAGGCCGGTCCTGTTGTACCTCTGTGTCAAATGTCTGACCAGGCCTATCTGAAGTGAACCCGGAAATGTGGGCAGCCCCAGGAAAATAGGGAAAATTAGATATGGAGTCTCTCCAAAGCACTCTGAAGCAACCAGGACAACTGGTGTCTAAAAGCAACACCCTGTTCCAGGGGAGGGAAGGAAGGGGAATCAGACACAGCGCAGGTCAGCACCCCATGCTCAGCTCAACCCGCGCAGCTGTGGGTCCTTGTGAGAGCCTGGCACTGAAATGCCCTGAGCAGGAAGGATTCAGTATCTTCTGCTGACACCATGGCACCTAACAGGGGGGCAAAAGCAATTCTCACTGCTTCAGCAACCACTGGAGCAGATATCAAGGCACATTCTCCCACAGGAAGCTGGGCTGGCACAGAGACTGCCCTGGCACTTTGCTGCTG
Source organism: Melospiza melodia melodia (assembly GCF_035770615.1). Lineage (NCBI taxonomy): Eukaryota > Metazoa > Chordata > Aves > Passeriformes > Passerellidae > Melospiza > Melospiza melodia. The sequence goes on along the minus strand of NW_026948497.1, from coordinate 2,464,473 downwards.
CCAACACCCAGCCAGGACATCGGCTCCTGCCTAAGGAGTGCAAAGCAGCACCACTGGTGGCCAAGGGGCCCATGCCAAGTGTCCCTGAGGCCAGAAACAGCCGCCAGCACAGCTCAACATGGGGGGACCCCTCAGCCTGGCCTCAAGGGCTCTGAAGCCCCGGAGATTTGCACTTCCCGCCCGCAGCAGGAGGATGGGAGGCCGTCCCTGAGCCTGCCCTGAAGGCAACGCAGCAGCAGCCAGGGCTCCACAGCGGGCCAAGCCCCTGCGCCTGCCCACAGATCCTCGCCTGGAATCCTCTGCAATCCTGGCCACCCTCCTCTGCCATCTCCAGCCACTGGGGCCAAGCCTTGCTGCCACTGCTGCAGCTTCAGCGCTGGCTGGGCCTGCACTGCCACAGCTGCTGGGGAACACCACGGCACAGTTCCACTCCGGGGCTCACTGACAGCGACACTCTGGGCTGCCTGCCATTGCACTGATGCAAAATGTACCGAGTTTGGTTCTTCTAAATCTTATTTCTCTGCTCAGGCTTGGTTTGTCTTTGCCTTGGGGAAATGAATTTTAAAGGTTTTATTTAAGAGGTGTTACACCACTCAAAGGAGATGAGTTTAACATCTGAACAGACTGGGAATAGCCCAAAAGACACCCACAGAGATAACGACCAGCAACAAAACATCAACGTTGCCCAGCAGCAGGAAGAGAAGCTTCATTCCATGATGCCTCCAGAGGAGCTTAAGAAATGCAAATGAACACTGCCCAGCAAAGTCTGGACAATGCACCTGGGTCTCTTGCCCTGGGCAGGAATTGGGCTGATTCCCTCTGCCCCTCACCCCAAGCTTGCACTGATGGAATTTGCACAGCTCAAGGCAGAGCCCAGGGGGAGGATATCTGACCCTGCAACACAAACGGGTGAAGCTGCGAAGGGAAACAGCAAATGGAGAATGTTGGGAAAACTTCACTATAAACAAATGGGGGGAATCATCCCTCTGCCCACTCCAACATGTGCTGTCACTGTCTGTGTTATATAGGGTATCTTGCAGCACTGGGGATTATTTTGCTACCTAAAATTCAGGGAAATCAATTGGGAATCCAAGGATTTGATGACAGAATTAGAGAAAAGCAGTGAATTGATGCAGCCCTGGCTGGAGAGAGCGGCCAAAAATGGAAAAAGATGAACGGCCAGCAGAACAAATCCTACAACACCATGGACCAGCCCCTGGGAACCCAAACCAATTCATATCAGGAGCCACCGAGCCCATTTCTCATTTCAATAGCATCATTAGATTACAAGCTGCCCTCGCAATAACCAACCAGACAGCTCCAGCTCCTGACCTTCCTGCTGGGCAATCCACTGAAATGAGGAACAGAACACTTAACCATGGGATGGGATCAGATCATCTGTTAGCAGAAAAAGGAGGAGGATTGTGGAAAACTAAATGACACAAACTGCTGTTGGCAAATAGATGACAAAGGAAAAGTGATGAAACAGATAGCAAAGCGAACAAGAAAGCAGCTCATGTACCAGTCCAAACGTGGAAAGGACGGGAATGGGACACGGTTTTGTGGCTCCCTGGCAGACCATGGGTTAAACGAATGCTGTTTCTCCTCTGATGTGCTACAGCAACTCTCATCTTTTTACCGTGCTCCACACCATGAAACTGCAGCTCATTCAGCAGCTGAGCGAGGGGCCAAGGATTTGGAGGTAAGGAAGTAACGGGTGTAACTATCACCTTCCATAAATGTTACTAATTAACATGGACTCCTGCTCCCAAAAGTCCCGCTAAATTCCTGAACTTCCAGAAGAACAAAGACTTACCAGAGCCGTGAATATCGGCTGTTATACAAAAGTGGGGGTGCACAATAATGAGGACATGCAGTTGGCGGATCGGGAGGTCTGAACTTTCCAAGTACCTCAGCCAGTGGGCAAAGGGAGAGGGAGATGAGGCCGGGAAAATGAGGATAAAAAGGAGGCTGCGAACTACAACTATGGCAGAGACCGCACGGCAAATGCCCCTCGACTTCTCCCTCTGCTCAGCAATAAGGTCACTTTTACAGGACTCCTCTGTCTCCTCTGCGCACAGAAACCTCCGGCCACGGCAATTTCCCCGCACAGCCCCGGGCACGGGGCAGCCCCCTCTGTCCCAGCCACAGCAACCGGGCCGAGCCAGCGCTGCTCCGGCAGCGGCTCCTGCCGAGGCAGCGGCCGCAAGGAGACCGCGGGCAGCCGCTCCCGCAGCGCCCTCACGCCAGCGGCAACACGCGCCGGACACGGCACAACGAACCCGCCTGAGCCCCCTGCCACCCCCGAGGCCCGCAGCCAGCCCCGAGCCCCCGCACAACCCAGCGCGGCTCCCACCTGCGCTGCGGCCTCCTCCGAGCTCCGCCGCCGCCTCACCGCGCTCCGGCCGCTGCCGCCGCTCACGGGACTGCACACACGCTCCGACAATGGCGCCGCTGCCCAGCCACGGCCGCCCTCAGCCCGCCACCGGGGCCCTGCTCCGCCCCGCTCCCACCAATCAGCGCGCCACAACCACGACTGACGGCACCATCGTCCAATCCCAGCCAGGGGCGGGCTCTGCACACGGCACAGCCCCGCCCCGCCCTCTCAGGGTCCCCCGGGCTGCGTGAGGGCAGAGCCGGAGCTGAGGAACAGGCCTGGAACGAGCCCGGGCCCGAGGGGATTGAGCTGAAAACACAAACAAACTTCTCCGCACCTCCCGCCACGGCTTTCCCGGCACTGCGGCTCCGGTGGCTCCGGCTCAGCGGGAAGTCCCGGAGCATCACTTCTCCTACCCCTAATTAGGAGCATCATTGCATCGCTTTGATTTCCCCCAGAAAGGGAAAACCGCCCCAAACCCCTGTGGATGAGTGGGAGATGGGAGAGTTTTCTGACAGAAAACTCCTAAAACTCAGAGTAGAATAATAAGAAGTAAGTGAAGATCCTTAATTCCAGATTTTCGCCCACGCCTCCCTCCTCCCAGCTGCACCTCCTACCCCGGCAGTGCCGCAGACAGGGAATGGGGCCGGGCTCAGTTCATGCCCCGGGGCTTCTCCCTCTGCTCAGGGACAGGAGTCGTTCCCCTGCTGCACCCTGGGCTCTCTCCCACCGGAGACTTCTCCAGGAACTTCTCCAAGCTGAGTCCATCCCACGGGGCACAGCCCCCTCCAAGTGCTGCAGCGTGGGTCACTGTGCCCCGGGGTCAGTCCTGCCAGGACAGGCTGCTCCGGCAGGGCCCTCTGGCCGCGGGGTCACAGCCTCCTCTCAGGCATCGCCGTGCTCAGCGTGGCTGCTACGGGGGCTGCAGGGGGATCTCTGCTTCCCCTTTGGATCTGCAGGGGGATCTCTGCATCCGGCACCACTGTTTTTGCAGGCACGAGGAACAGGCTGAGCTCTGCCTGAAGCTCTTCTCACATTGCCCACGCCTTTCCCAGCACAGAGAAGCTTTTACCCTTTTACCTCCTCACAGCTCCCAGGGCTGGGTTTTCAGCCCCTCCTCGTGTGGGATCTCTGGGCCTTTTCTTCCCTGTTGGATTCCTGTACCATGGAGCCGTTCCAAATGGCCTCTTCCACGAGGTTCTGTGGCAGGGATTTGTTCTCCCTGGTCTCTGTCCGCAGCTCAGCGCCTGGGGGAAGGACAAGGAGAGGAAGAGACAGGGAGAAGGGAAAAGGAAAAGGGAGGAGGAAAGGAAGGAACAAGAAGGAACAAGGGAGAAGGAGATGGGACCGGAACATGGATGGATGTAGGACAGAATGAGGAGAAGAAGGAGGGTGGACAAGGAGAAGATGGGATTTGCCTCCATGCCAGAGGGAAGGGGAAGGAGATGCCCCCAGTCCATGCCTGGCAGGATGGCGTTGGTAGTGAGGCTGTCCTGCAGCGATGCTGGGCTGGGAGATGGAGCAGCAGAGAGGGGAAAGGGGCAGTGATTCCTCCTGCCCTGCCTGGCTGTCCCAGCCTGGAGCGTCCTGGTGCTGCCAAGGCCCTTGCAGCGTCTGGCACTCCGGAGCCCGAAGCTCATGGCTGCTTTATAAAGCTGACAAAGTCGGCAGGACGGGTCTGGGTATGATCTCAGCAAAGTGGGTTTATTGGTACAGGAACAGGGCACAGAGTTGAACAGGGCCCAGGGACAAAGACAGGGTACAAGCTGAGGGCACAGGGGGCTTTTGTATGGGATAGTGAGGGTGGAGCTGAGGGTCAGGGTCCAATGGATATGGGGGAAAATGGGGCAAAGGATGGGTTAAGGGTCGGGTCAGCTAATAGGGAAACAGGGGCAGAGGAATGCAGTAAATTTGGGCCAATGGAGGGACAGAGAGGGAGAACATTCTAGAGACGAACCATAGATGGGTAACAGGGGTTGAACTAGGGTAATTAGGCCAACGGGCCAATGGGGTAACATAACTTTCCATAAATCAGCATGTGCCTGCAAAGATCTGTAGGAGAAGCAAGCTTCTCACCATAACCTTGAAATCTATTCTTCTTCTTGAGGACCAGTCCTCCACGGGTGGGAGATTGATACTCCCATGGGCCTCCACACCAGTGCATCTTCCTTTTCCTCACAGCCTCCTTCTCCTCTATCCAGACAAAGTTTAGGATTGGCAAATCCTGGCTTTGGGGGAGGAACAAGGGGTGAGCACCTTGGGTTTTGTGAGAAAGGAGCCTCACTCTTTAGAATTTTTGAAAGATTAATAAAGAATAATAAGGGACAAATCAGTAACAGCGCTGGGTGCTCAGCGATGGCCAGAGGCACACCAGTTAACCACAGCAACTCTTCTTGTCTAGTTTTTTTCCATTGTATTGTTCAAATACATATTCATAATGGTTATACACATTCAAACATTTCTTTGAACACGTTTACATGCTCCAGGAATTCTTTAGGTTGGTTTGACCCCCAACTCGCCTTTTTAGAGCAGGTGCAGGAATCGTGGATTGCTGTTTTGAGGGTTGTGTGTCACTCCCTCACAAGGGCCGCACTTCTGTGGTTTCAGCAGGTGACAGTTATTGACAGTGGAAGGGTCAGTGGCAGGGCTCCTCATCACATCCCTTCCTTAAATGTTATCTGACCATGCAGATGGTTTTAGCTATTTCCACAAGTACTTTAAATGAACATCAGCTATTTCACAACCATCTCTGAGTTATTATTGTCAGTTATTTACAAAAATAAAAGCAGTCGTTATTATTTTACAACTACAGCTACTTCTGCAAAAGTTTACATTATAATGGACAACATCTGGCATCCACTTTAATATTTTGCAAAAGCCAAAACTATAATGTATGTTTTTCACACTGTCCACAAACTAAAATATCATCCATAAATGATGTTCTGAGGATATGAGCTACACAGGGGCCAGGGCATTGGCCACAAAAAGCTGACAAATTATACAACAGCAAAGGCAGTTAAAAGTGATTACAAACTGCACTCTATCAAAATTGTTGTGATTAAGAACAGTTTGGAGAAGTCAATACATAATAGCAAAAGCCAACACTACCTAGTTATTTATAAAAGACCCAGGGGAGGTTTATCCCATGCATGGAGCACTTGGGCCTTCCCCGGGCCCCTTCTGCCCTCGTGCAGAGCCGGTGGCATTTTCCAGCACACCCAGTTTGTAACCAAGAGCCGGGTGCAGGCGAGAAGGCTCCAAGCGCCTCCTTCCAGGCTGACTCTGCAGGGGCCGAGGCTGCTCTGGGCTCTGCCAGGGCTCTGCTGGGGCTCAGCTCTGGGCCAGGCTGGGCCCGCTCTCCCCTCACATTGCTCCGGGCAGCTGAGGCACAGCGGGAGGAGGAAGGGACATGGCAGGGCAGTTGAGGGTTAAGAGAGTTTTTATTCAAACAACTGCCATAACAAACAGGCAATCCTAACTACCCTAACCAACTAGTAGTGCTAACTACCATAATTAACTAGTTTTCCTAACTACTGGAACGGAAAGCTGTCCTCAAGGGCTTCATCTCCTCCGCTGCTCCCTCAGTTGCTTTGCTGCAGTGATCAGAGTGGTCAGGCTGGAGAGAGGCTGGGCTGATGATAAAAATGGGCGCTTCCCAAAGGATACAAAGGAAAGAAATGAACTGTTACTTTCCAGAGTCAAGTTCCTCACAGGCTCTGTTGCAACAAGACAAAAGGAAATGGTTTGAAACTCAGGAGAGGGAAGCAGGCTCAGATTAGATCTAAGGAAGAATTTTTTTAACCAGGAGAGTGGGGAAACACTGACAGAAGGTACCCAGAGATGTGGGAGGTGCCTCCTCCCTGGAAACATCCAAGCTCAGGTCAGGCAGGGCTCTGGGCCCCCTGAGCTGCTTGAAGATGTCCCTGCTCGCTGTGGGGCACCAGGCCCAGATGAGCTCCAAAGGAGCCTGCCAAGCCACAGCAGGCGAGGATTCTGCTTGCTCTGCGTGTGGAACGCAGCCAGACTGGAGACTGTCGGAGGGGGCCCCACAAGAAAACCCCTCCCTGGCGCTGCTGCTTCCCCTGCAGCCCCTGGCCCTCAGCTGCAGCAGCTCCTGGGCAGCCCAGCGCCGCTCCTCGTCCGGCTCCAGGCTGCACTCGAGGCAGCCCCGCAGCAGAGCCGACAGGCGCCGGAGCTTCTGCAGCTGCGGGCTCCCGTTCTGCCGGATCAGAGCGCGAGCCTGCAGGGAAAGCAAACTCAGCGCTCTGCCAGCTCCCTTCACACCCACACGGGCTCACATCCTACCCGGGCCTCAGCCCCAACTCCAGGGGCACTTTCCTCCCTGCCACAGATGCTGCTCAGAGCTCATTTTGCTATGCCAACCAAAACACCCAAACCCTGGGGCTGCCGCAGCCACGGCAACATCCAAATGATCTCGCCTTGAGAGCCAGTTTCATTGGCTGCCTTTGTTAGTAGGAACCTCTATCAGAAATAGCACATTTTGTTTCTCCAAATGTGGACACTAGCTTTACAGGCCATTTTCCAGAGTCAGTGTGGTCTGCCTGTGTTATTTCAGAGGATTCTTACATCAAGTGCATCTCTGCAGTGCCACTGACACTCAAGTAAATGCATTCCTGATGCCCCATCCCAGACACTGCCAGGCAAGAAACAGGAGGTTTGTGTTGCTGAAAGCTCAGGCTTGGTGACACAGAGAAAGTAGCTTGGACTTGGAAAGAAATATGTTAGACTTTGGGAATGTTGAACAATCTCCATTTTTTCAACAAGTTTCCCAGTGAGAAGAATCAGGGGGGAAATCATATCACAAAACTCTTTTAGAAACTGCTGCAGAAATCTTGTTGGGTTTGGAGGCGGGTTGTGGGGTTGGTGTGGGGTTTTCTTGCAAGGTAACATTAGACTTGATACACTTGCTTCACATTTTCAGGTCATCCTCACAGCCAGATGAGCTGCAACAACATAAAGCCTAAAGCAAATTGTTGCTGGAGATTGCAGAATCTTCATCTGTGGTGAGGCACGAGTCCTCTGGGCATTCCCTTCCCATGTGCAGAAACCTCCACTGCTGCTCCCAGTGCAGGGTCCCCCTGTGCTCACAGGCCTCTGCAGCCACTGCAGAATTTGCCTCTTACCATGGCCGCTGTTTCCCTGAAGTAAGGAGGTTCTCCTTCCACCATCCCAATGGTCACAATGCCAAAGGCCCAGATGTCCACCTTGGGGCCATAAGGAGATCTGGTCACAACTTCTGGGGCCATCCAGTGAGCAGTGCCCACCATGGAGCTGCGCTGGTCCTGCTCAGGGCTGAGCTGAGCGCAGAGGCCAAAATCAGCTGAGGACAGAAACAAACCCTGTCAAAGGCAGCTGGAATGAGGAAACCAAGCACCAAGACTCCCCATTCTCAGTCTGAGAGTGCAGTAGTGAAGTCAGCTGGAAAAGCCCTCAGGGCTGTAGCCAAGGAAAGATGGAACTGGCTTCAAGAAACCATTGAGGAAGGTGTGGGGGATGTGAGAGAGAAGAGGGGAAGGAGGCGGGAGGAGGAGCAGGGGGGGATGGGGGATGGGGACGGGGAGGGATTGAACCGGGGGAAGAGAAGGGGGAGATGAGGAGAGGAGCAGAAACAAGAAAAGTAGCGGAGATCCCCCGGCCTTCATCGAGGTGTACACGGGGGTGCCAGGAAGATGTGGAACCCCCAGCCAGGTGTGTTCCCAACACGGGGGCTCTGACCCTGGGGGTCACCCGGGATTATCCAGCACGGATCCTCCCACGGGGGATGGAGATGGAGCGGCGCACGGAGCTCGTCCCGCACCGGGCACTGCGGGATCCGCGGGCAGCGACCCCTCCCCCCGGGCCCAGCCCCCACCCTTTGTCCCCCTCCCTTTGCCCAAATCCCATCGCCCCCCCCCCAAACCCCTCCCCATCGCCCCCCAATAAACGGCCCCGGGGCCAACTGGGAAGCTTTACTGGGAGCACTGGGAGCAGGCACTGGGCGGGGGCAGAGCGCCAGCGGGGCTGGGGGGACACGGGACTCCCCCAAAATCAGCGGAGCGGGGACGGAGCGGGGGGTCCCGGCCGGGCCCGAGCCCACGGGGAGGGGCTGCGGCCGCCGGCGGCTCAGGAGCTCTGTGGGCAGAGAAAAGGGGGTGACACCGGGCTGGGGGCCCCGGCGGGAGCGCACACGCTCCGCCACGGCGGGGACGCCACCCCCGGCACCCGCCCTGACCTTCTTGCGCAGGGAGAAGCCGAGCCCCAGTGCCAGGAAGACGAAGCCCAAGACGAAGCCCCCGATGCCCGTCAGCATCTTGCTGCTGGCGGCGTCCGGCGGCATCTCTGGGGGGTCCGCAGGGCTCAGCAGCCCCAAAACCTCTCACCGACACCCCGAGCCCCTCCCAGCGCCCTCCCTGTGGCCCCCAGCCCAGCCAGGACCCCCTGAAACCTCCCCCCAGTCCCTTTTTGTCCTGGCCAGGAGCCACCAAAACCCCTCCCGTCCCTCTCAGCATCCCACAGCCCCCTCCCAGTTGCCCCCCAGCGCCGCAGGACACCCAAAGCCTCTCGCAGTCCCTTGGCAGCCCCAGCAGGACTCAGCCAGAGCCCTCCCAGGCTGTGCCCAGCACCACCGAGCTCATGGCGAGCCCCGCTTTGCCATCGCCGATCGCCTTCCAGCCCCTCGGGGCTCACTGCGATCCCTCCCAGTCACACCCAGTACCCCCAAACTCCCTCCCAGTCACACCCAGCACCCCCAAACTCCCTCCCAGTGCTCACCAGGACCCCCCAAACCCATCCCACCCTGCCCAGCATCCCTCAACCCCTTCCCAGGCCTTGCCGAGCCCCCAGCCCCTCTCCCACTTCCAGCCCGGCTCTCTCCAGCTCCCTCCCAGTGGCTCCCAGCACAGCCCAGTGCCTCTGCCAACGCCCCGAGGGGTTCCCCCGTACCCCAGTGCCGCCTCAGGGGCTGCTCCAGGCTGACGTGCTCCACCTGGCAGCTGTAGCTGAGCCCGCGCCGGGGCGGCGTTTCCAGCAGCACCAGCAGCTGGTGGGTCCAGTCCCCGTTGGGGACCACGTCGGTGGCCACCACGTGCTCCGAGAGCTCCTGCTGGCCCTGGAACCACCTCACCTGGATGGCAGCAGGGTAGAAATCCATCACGGAGCAGAGCAGGCGGCCAGGGCTGGGCTGGGAGCTCGAGGAGGGCACCAGCGAGATGGACACGCTGCGGGGCACTGGGAGAGAGGGTGGAGGTCTGGGAGTGAAGTGGGAATGAACTGGGAAAAGAATGGAAATGGACTGGGAGGGACTGGGGAGGAATTGGAGACGGGCTTGGAGGGACCCCGGTGGCGCTGGGCGGAACTGGGAATGAGGTGCCCGGCACTGGGAAGGTGAGTGCAGAGAGGGGCACTCGGCACTGCAGGTCTGCCTGGCAACAGATGAGTCATCAAAGGGTCGCGTTCTGATTTTATGAGAAGCGTCAGCTTTACGCGTGGCTGAAATGGACGCGCGGGGGGCACTGAGAGGGCATGGGATGGACTGGGGGAGCCATGGTGGTCAGTGGCAGGGACAGGAGGCCCCGGGGGTGTTCACAAGGAGGGCTGAGGGTTCTGGGCTGATTCCCAGCGAGGTTTTGAGGGGCTCCAGGGTCATTGGCCAGGCAGGGCCGGAGGGGACACGCTCTGCCCCGCGCTCACCTCGGCGCTCGGCGCTGAACGGGCGAACACCCTCGTAGTTGTACGGACAGACCATGTCCACCACAGACCGTGCTTACGCCAGTGTGGCCGGGTTGCTGTTCCAGTCACTGGCCCACCCTTCCCCATAGAGGGTGAACCCCACGTAGTGCCTCACGTCGCTGACGAACATCACGAACTGCTCCCGGTTGTAGATGTACCTCTGCACGAACCTCATCTTCTGCGTGCTGTTAATGAAGTGACACTGTGACTTCAGAACTGGAACACCCCTGTGAGAGCAGGACACAGCTCAGGGTGTGCCCACCCAGCACCCCCCAGCAGCACCCCCAGAGCTCCGGGGGCCACACCGGATCCCCACTCTGCCCCTCCTGTGCCCCACGGCCGCTATGGGACCCTCCTGCCCACGCTGCCTATTCCTCTTTGCCACCTTTCCCCCGTTTCCCCTTCCACATCCTCTCCCCTCCCACCTCCGGCCGCTCCCCAAATCACTTTTGGGGTCCATTTCCCCATTCTGACAAAAATCCCCCAATCCCCAGCACCCTCCCACCCAATTTTGGGGGCCCCTCTCCCCTTTTCCCCCTTCTCCCCCCTGTCCCAGCGCTTCCCACCCCCCGCTCACCTGAGAGCTCCCCGCCCGCAGCCGGGGGGGCTCCCAGCACCACCAGTGCCACCAGCAGGGCCCCAGCTGCCGCCTCTCGCCCCATGGCCGGGGCCGGGCAGGGAGCAGCAGCCCCAAAGCAGCCGCGCTGCGCTGGGAGCGCCAATCCGGAGCAGGGCGGGCTCGGCAGCACCGCGGCTCCTGCCAAGTGGCTCCTGCAATCTGCCATCAGGAACTTGGCCTAATGAGTTTTGTGTGAAAGGAGCAATGGTGGCGTTGGTGTTCGGGTGCCTGTGGTGCTGAGTGCCCGGCCGTCTGCTGGGGTTCTGAAATCCAGGTCGCCCCTGCCCCGTCCCTCACTTCCCCCACTGCCCACCGGTGACTCCCTGCAGCAGCACGTGGGATCCTGAACGTGGCTCTGGGAGACACACAGACATTGCTGAGGGGCAAAGATGGGGGGGCTGGACAGCTGGAGAGCTGACCCTGAGGGCTGGGGTGCACAGGACACAGGGTACCAGGGAGGGTTAGGGCACAGGTGCCACCCTCATGGTGGGACAGCCCCAGAGCCCTCCCAGCAGCTGCAGGCAGTTACCCCGATTGGAAGGTAGAGTTGAGGTTTGGAGGCCACAGAGTTACAGGTAGGAGTTGAACAGCCTTTTAGGGGTTTTATTAGGTTTTTTTCAGGATTTTTAAAGGATATTTTAGGGGGCTTTTTGCAGGAGATTTTTAGGAATTCTCTGGGAATGTTTAGGAACATTTAGAGCTTTTTCAGGACTTTTAAAAGAACTTTTTAGGGCGTTTTAAGGGCTGTCTTACTACTAATTGGAATTGTTAGGGGTGTTTTGGGATATTTTGGGGTTTTTTTTTTAGGACTACTTAAAAGGTTTTAGGGCTTTTTGAAGAGTATTGAGGGTATATGGAGAACTTTTTTAAGGACTAGGTTATTTCTAGGGTTTTGGGGGGAATTTTATAGGCTTTTTTAGGGTCTTACAGGGAATTTTCAAGATTTTAGGGGTATTCTCAGAGCTCTTTAAAAAATCTCTTAGTAGTCCCAAAAGGTTCTTTGGGGATTTTTAGGGGTGTTTTCAGGGCTTTTTAAAAGTAGGGTGTTTTTAGTGTATTCTGAGGCTATTTTTTGTTTTTGTGGGGTGTTTAGGACACTTTGAAAACTATGCCTTTTTTTTAGGGAATTGAGAGGGTTTTTTAGGGTCTTTTCAGGGCATGACAGAGGCTGAGGGGCAGCTTGAGGGGTACTGTGGGGGCTGGAGGGTGGCAGAGGCTGAGAGCTGAGGGAGGAGCAGGGAGAGGGGACAGTGGGTGACACACAGAGATGCTGAGGGTGGCAGGGGCAGCTGGAGGGTGACACTGAGAAGCTGGGGGCTGAGGGGCAAAGAGAGGGATTAAGGGTGACACACAGGAGCTGAGGGGCAGCTGAGAGGGACCTTGAGGGGCACAGGGGGGGGCTTGAGGGTGACAGACAGAGCCTGAGGGGTTGAGGGAGGGTTTGAGGGGTCAAGGGAGAAGGCTTGAGGGCTGCACAGTGCACTGGAGATCAGGGCTACAGGGAACAGCTTAGGAGGCAAGTTAGGGTACAGGCGCACCAGCCCTCAGCCCAGCCCTAAGCTCAGCCTAAGCAGCCCCCCTAACAACAGCACAGCCTTTTCCTCAACAGCAGCACAACACAGCAACCCTGACAGCAAGACCAGAGCGGAACCCATCCGGTGGGACAGGACAGCAACCCTCACACCAGGACAATGACAGAACTCTCAGAGGAAAAGATCCACAGCAAAAAGGTATGCAAGGCATCTGAGGGTTAGAGAGATAGGTGGGGTGTCACAGACATCTTTTCATAAAAATCCTTTCTTTAGGATTTTTCTCCCTTCTGAGAAGCTGTGGCCTCAGCAAAAAAGTGTAAACAATGGTTATCTGTCGCTGTGGAATGCAACAGGTGCATCCATGATTGGTCTCCTGTGGATGTTTGGATTTATTGACCACTCACGGCAGAGCTGCTCTTGCTTTCTGCCGGGACACAGACCTTTGTTATTCATTATTTTCTATTCTTAGCTTAGCTAGCCTTCTGAGAACTTTTCCTTCTATTATTTGTAGTATAGTAATTATGTAATATATATCATAAAATAATAAATCAAGCCTTCTGAACATGAGGTCAACATTCTCGTCTCTCTTTACACCCTGAAGACCCTTGTGACCCCTGTGACAATTGGTGAACCCCGAGTGAGTGAGGAGGACAAAACCATCAATTGGTGATCCCTCATCTGAAGAGTAAATTACTTGGAGAGACCCCCAGAGGAACAATTGCTGCACTGGGTAAACCCCGAATGTGTGGCACTGATGGTTGCTTCACAAATGACCACAGAAATGGATTCTAGCCAGGAGCTGAAGAACTGAAGATCCTGATTTGGAGTTCACAGCAAGGCTGACCACAAAGAGAACCTTCTGAAAAGCCTCCAGGAAGATGTTCGGAAAGCACAGTAGCGCAATGGAGCTGGCCAGAGCATGCTGGACTCTTTCAAAAGGTACTGTTGGCTTTTCCCTTCCTGAAAATGCGGCCCTTCGTAGTTTGTGGCTGCTGACGTGGAGGGCTTCCCCCATAGAGGAGGAGGTTCGGTTCTCCCCTTCAGAGGACAAGCTTATTGCCCTCTGTCAAAAATGGAGTGAAGAGGATGGACTTTGCCTGTTGGAGACAGATTTCTGTGAGTTTTTTCGATGGGCAAAGCTTTTTGGGTTCTTTACGAATGTGCTCTGTGCACTTGATGCTTTCGTATGGGAGTGCATGGACTCCATTTTCCAATTCGTTTTGGACCGCGGGTTTGGATACCCCCAGATTTATCCAGCATTTAGGATGTTCTTTCCAGTTTTGAACCAGAGAGCAGCTGTTTTTCCCTGGATTGCCAACTGCAACTGGCTCGTCCCATTTCCCGATTCCAGCGGGAGAAGATCCTTGGGATCCTTTGGAGGGGGATGATCTGTTGCTTCCCAGCCCCCCTGCATCCTGGCAGTGGGGGAGAAGTTTCGCCAGGAGCCGAAGATTTTTTTACTGCGTCTTCGGAGCATGGTCAGATGCAGCCATCCCTTTCCCCCCCTTCTCTCTCTCCGGGGGGATGGGAGTGGGCTGCACCGCCCCTTACAGCCCTGGCCGGCCTACTGGGCCCTGCCCCGCTCAGAGATGGGGGCAGCACCGGTCTCCGAGGTCCCACCTGCCAGGCCTGCAGGGCCTCCTCCTGGACCCGCCCCGCGGCCGCCTCCCCGGGTGGTCCTGCTCGTGGCTTCACCGGCTTCCCCGCCTGCGCCTGAGAGCTCAGAAACACCGCTCCCTGCGGCTGCGTCGCTGTTGGTAGGAGACACCCAAGGCGACAACCGCGACTCGGCACCGGCCCCCCGGCTGTCCTGCTGCGTCCACAAGCCCCCTCTCCAGCCCCGCCACCTAAAACCGAGCCAGTGCCTGTTCAGGATGATGCTGAAGACGGCGCCGAACCCATGGGACCCTCAGAGCAGACCGCAGCTGCTCCTGCATCCAGTGTGGCTTCCCCCCGAGTTTTTCGGGCTGTCCCGGGGCTGCCCCTGCGGGGGAAGCTGGGACAGGGGAAGAGGGCGCCAGCCTCCCTTTCCGTGGAGGAGGCGTGGCCCGACAGCTGGCTGTGGGTTCAGCCCGTTTGCCTGCCTTCAAAATCAGCATTCTTGGCGGGTTGGGGAGTGTTTGGTCGGTTGCTTTCCCTTGGGGGGTGCAAATCTCTCTGCTGCCCCTCTCGCGCCCCAGCGGCGAGGGGCAGGTGGGTGCCGAGAGTTCTGCCTTTGGTCCCCAGCCCAGAGGGGGTGGTGCCGTGAGGCAGATGGGAGACACACCTGTTGCATTTGCATTGCAGAGGGCACAGCGGGAAGCGATCATGGCTTGTTTGCTGTGGAGAAAAAACATTCCTAGACACGAGATGAGGGTTCTTGGGGCTTCTTCTATTTCCCTGCTGCTGGCATGCCTTGGTGATTTTGGGGAAAAGAAGCGTTTGGTCACCATTCCATTGGCAGCGTGGGGCCAGGCTGTGGGAAGGCAGAGCCCGCCTGCCATGTTGGGCCTGGGCTGTTGGGCTCGGGTCCCTGGGCCAGGGCCACCTCCCGGCCTCCTGATGGGTTTGGTGGTTTTGCTTCTCCCTATCGGTCCTGGCCCGCCTTTCTGTGGGCCAGATCTGGGGTTCCTGATCCCTCCACATGGGCCAGGGCTCCCCAGGGGCTTTCTTTGGCTGCTCTGCTGCTGCTGCTCTTTTTGATCACCAAAAGAAAAAAAAAAAAAAAAAAAAAAAAGAGTTGAAATAGCTGGCAGCAGCTCTGAAGCATTGAAGGGCCAAAAATTAGCTTCAGCCCAAAGTTATTCAATAAAGGGCTGTGGCAGGACATTCCAGAAGTTGTCTCAAATTGTTTGAAATTGTTTGATGACTGTCAATGGCTTTTGATAACTATTGATGGACTTTTCTGCAGCAAGCCTGTTTCAGGACCAAAAGGGACTTTCAGAGATGGCAAAGAGGAACATCTTCAGTCCATGGACTTTTTCCTGAAACTCAGCTGTTTGGGCTTGACCTTTCTTTGCATTGTTTTTGCATTTTCTTATATTGTAAAATTGTTTTGGTGATTTGATAGAATTGTATGTTCTACAGGTGAAGAAATTCCCTGTTCATTCCACACCAGCACTTGAGTGAAGTTTTGATTGGCAACAGATAACCACAATAATTTTCTCTGCTGTGCAGAGAAAATTACAAACACTTTTTCTTTTAATAAACTAAATTATAAAGCTGACATGTCACAGACATCTTTTCATTAAAATCCTTTCGTTAGGATTTTTCCTGCTGAAGCTGAGAAGCTTCAGCAACAAATGTAAACAATGGTTATCTGCTGCTGTGGAATGCAACAGGTGGATCCGTGATTGGTCTCTGGTGGATGTTTGGATTTACTGACCACTCATGGCAGAGCTGTTCTTGCTTTCTGCCGGGACACAGCTCCTTTGTTATTCATTCCTTTTCTATTCTTAGCTTAGCTAGCCTTCTGAGAACTCTCTTTCTATTCTTTTTAGTATAGTCATAATGTAATATATATCATAAAATAATAAATCAAGCCTTCTGAACATGAGGTCAACATTCTCGCCTCTCTCTTCATCCTGCAACCCTTGTGACCACTGTCACACACCAATTCTCCCATACAAGCACTGAGCAAAGAAGCTGGGTTCCCAATGTTAGTTACCGCAATTTCTACATGATCCTGTTCCCCCATTATGGATTGGTATTTCAGGAATCTCTGTGGGGAGAGCCAATGTCCCTCCTTTACTTCCAGCACTGCAGACACTGTGTGGGACACCAGCACTGTCATCTTCGGGCCCAGGGTGAACTTGTGTGCTTTCTGGATGTTCAATGCCACTGCCACAACAGCTCTGGGGCATCCTGGCCACCCCTTAGCCGCTGCATCCAGCTGCTTAGAGAGGTAGGCTGTTACAATACTACACGAAATGAACGACACTCACACCCTCAGATGTCCAAGGCAAAAAATGCACATATTTTTCTGGACCTCGATATTTATAAAATTCCAAAAGCATCCATGGATTGGAAGATGAAATTGCCACCTCTCCAACCACACTGGTCAAACCAACAGTCCATCAATTTTCTCCTCCTCCAGAAAGGACTGCAAAACAATCATTATTTACATGAAAAGTGTGTAAGAAACTCCATTACAAAAATGTAAACATCAGAAGGCTTAGAAGAACCTTCAAAGAACAGGGTGACATCTCACCCTTTTTCCATTAAAAAAAAAAAAAAAGAAAGAAATATGAACAATGTTAAAAGGAAAAATAAACAATGTTCAGTGTCCACTCATGGAGGAATCATCGGAGTGATCACTCACACTATCTGTATCTGAGTCATCACTCGATGATTCATCCACTTGATGACTTTCAGTTGGCCACGGTTTCCATTTTGCCCGTGTGCTGGATTCTGTCTCTGCAGTCGCAGGTCAGGACGAACACACTTCAAAGGTACCCAGCGTACCCCAGTATCTGTGGATACACAAGCATACCCACGCCCCGAAGTGATAAGGTCATAGAGACCTTCCCACTGTTTGGTGACTAAATTCCACATCTGAACCTTCACTTGAGGCTGACGTGTCTCATCCAGAGCCTACAACGAAAGGTGATGATTCAAAATGACAGGATTTTTTGAGTTCTGTGGCACAGTAAGATGATTGATGGTGTACAAAGCTTTTGCCAACTGACTGTGTGGGGTTTTACCCTACATTCCCCATTTTTGTTTCTGAAGAACCCGCTTCAGAGTACCACAAGCATCTTCTACAATAGCCTGACCAGTCGGAGCATGAGGGATACCAAACCTGTGTGACACACCCCACAACTGCAGGAACTGCCACGTCTTCTGTGATGCATAAGCAGGATCATTGTCTCCTTTCCACAAATCATACAGAGGAGACAGTTGTGTGTTGGTCAGTCCCAAGTACGGACGGAACCAAGTGATGACACCTACCAGTTTCTGGGTCTTCAGCTTCAGTGTCTTCACCAAATGTACAAATTGCACCTCCTGGTGTTGGATTGTCTATTCCAGAATTTTGACCCCCAAATACTTCCAAGGAGGTCGTTGTTGAACCTTTTCTGGAGCCACCTGCAGCCCACAAGAATACAAAGCATTGAGCAACTGAGGCTTAATCCTCAGCAGCTCGTCCTGGATGCAGCCACTAAAATGTCGTCCATGTAATGATACAGACGTGTATCAGAAAACTGCTTGTGAACTCCAGACAAGACACAGGCCACATACCATTGGCATATGGCTGGAGAATTTCACATTCCTTGGCTCAAAACTTTCCACTGATATCACTGTGTGGGCTCAGCATTGTTAATTGCTGGCATCGAGAAGGCAAATTTTGGTCTGTCATCAAGATGCAAAGGAATTACAAAAAACAATCCTTCAGATCCACGATGAGGACTGGCCAGTCTGCAGGAAGCATGGTGGACGACGGCATGCCCGCCTGCAATGTTCCCATGCTTTCCATCATGGCATTGACCTTTCGGAGGCCTTGTAACAACTTCCATTTCCCATATTTTTCTTGATGCAGAAGATAGGAGTGTTCCAGGGACTGGTAGAAGTCCCCAGATGACCCTGGTCCAACTGCTCCTGCACCAGATTTTGAAGGTGTCTTAGGGTGACATTATGATGCTTGTGTCCCCATTCATGTGTTCTGTTAATGCTGGATATCATGTTCTGTGCCTTTAAGACTGGCTCCGAAGAGTGAAAGTTTTGTTTGGGTATTCATATCAGCCTGGCGGGACACAGAGAGACTGCGGGTCTTGATTTTGCTGCTTTTGCTTTTTGCTTCGCTCTCTCTCTCTCTGCTCTCGCTTCTGCTTGCTTTTGCTCCTGCTCATTAACTAGTTTAGCTAAACAGTCCAAATTCCTTCCTGGACTGTTTGTCCTCTCCTCTTTTTCGACCATCTCAAACCTGCTCCGAACTGGGACCTGAGAACACCGAGAGTTTGCACCTTGTGGCTGCAGCAGCTGCCCCAGCGCCGGAGGGACTGAGAACAGAGCGACCACCCCCGAGAGAGACTTTCTGAATTTGTCACCTTTTTCAGAGCGGTGTCATCCGGTATTGTTCATTCTGTGGCTGGGGGTGCTGTGCCTGTTAAATAAACAGGTTCTTTCCACTTCTCTCTGAGGAATCCTTCCCAAACCGGTTGCGGGGAAGGGCCGTGTGGGTTTGCTTTCTGGAGGGGCCCCCATTGGAGATTCTCTACCAAATTTACCCTAAACCAGGACAAAATTTGGCGCCCAATACGTGGGGCTCGAGAGAGACTGGAAAAACCCTGTTTTGAGTGCATTTTGGTTGCCATTACTCTGTGTTTGTATAAAGCAGCTAATAGCCATGCTTTTTGAATTCATAATGTCTGTCAGGGTGAAGGCTTGCATGCATTTCTGGTCCCTAGGGTTTTTGAGATCTTAATACCTCTGTGGACCCTAGGTTTATTTTCTTACCCAGAAATAACTTTAGTATTGTCCCTAATATGTAGTGTTTATAGCAGAGGGGCAGAGACCAGAATAGCTATCCTGCTGGGCTTGGTGGTAATGATTTGTAAAAAGTTTATAAACATGCTGGGGTCTGCTCCAGGTATGAATGGTTCATTGCTATGGTTATGCATCAGTTTGTTAGAGGAGGAGCAGCAGGGGATCAGGCATTTCACCCTTTGCTTTCCTTCTTCTCCTATGAATCTGTTGCATCACTATTGAAGGATGTTCAGTTTCCCCTGAACATTAAAGAGACCATCTTTCTGGTATTCAATCTGGTAACCTTCCTCTATACAGCCTGCTGCTTCTCTAGGATGAGGGCTGAGATTTCTAGATGGGCTGATGAGACCCCTGACTCAGGAGTAGACCCCGGTGTGGAAAATCCCAAGTGGTGTGGGAAATGGGAGGATATGGGCCAAATCCTGAAGGAATTCTCTGACCCTATAGTCTGGGATTTTCCCCATGAGCAAATTCAGAACCCAGCTGAGGTGGGGAAATATCTGAAAGAGAAGTACCAGGATGAGCCTAAAGAGAGGAAGGTCATTGCAGTGAGCTGGGCCCTGGCTTGTGCTCATCGCTCACTGCTAGATCCTGTCGGGCAGCAGACAGAGGCAGGGGGGCAGGGAGATAAATCAGCAGCTATCTCGGTGACTCAGGCTGCAGCCAACAGCCCAGGCTCGAAGCCAGCAGCCAAACCAGATAGTGAGCCTAAGCCAGCAGCTAAACCAGAAAATAAGCCTCAACCAATGGCTGTTGCTGCCAGTACTAGAAGTGGGAAATGCACGGACAAGACCAATCGACCAGTGGATGATGAGGATGATGATGAAGGAGAAGGAACCTCCTGACATAAAATCAGGAATCAATGCCTCCTGACATAAAATCAGGAATCAAAGCAGCAGGTGCAAGATCAGATGCAAATATTGAGTCCTTTTCCCTGAAGGAACTTTGTGGCTTATGGAAGGATTACATGTGGAGACAGGGTCTGTTTCTATTGCTGGTGTGACAGGGGGATCACAGGATTTTACTTTGGTGGAAGCTGAGGTGAGCCTGACTGGAAATGAGTGGAAGAAAGACACTGTTGTGACTGGCCCAGAAGCCCCATGCATTTTAGGTATAGACTTCCTCCGAAGTGGCTATTTCAAAGACCCAAAGGGACTCAGATGGGCATTTGGAATAGCTGCTGTAGAGACAGAGGGTGTCAAGCAGTTGAACAGCTTGCCTGGACTGTCAGAAAACCCATGTGCAGTAGGACTTCTGAAGGGAGAAGAGCAACAGGTGCCAATTGCCACTTCCATAGTACATTGATGACGGTATAGAACCACTCGAGATGCTGTGTTCCCCATCCATAAGATGATCCAAGAACTGGAGAGCCAAGGGGTGGTCAGCAAGACCCACTCACCCTTCAACAGCCCCATTTGGCCTGTGGAAAATCTGAAGGAGAATGGAGATTGACTGTGGACTATCGTGCATTGAATGAAGTGACTCCACCACTGAACGCTGCTGTGCCAGACATATTAGAGCTCCAGTATGAGCTGGAGTCCAAGGCAGCGTAGTGCTTTGCCACTATAGACATTGCCAATGCATTTTTCTCCATTCCTCCCAGCAGAATGCAGGCCTCAGTTTGCTTTCACCCGGAGGGGAGTGCAGTACACCTGGAACCGACTGCCCCAGGGGTGGAAGCACAGCCCCACCATCTGCCATGGACTGCACTGGAAATGGGTGAGGCTCCAGAACATCTGCAGTATATTGATGACATCATTGTGTGAGGGGAACACAGCTGCAGAAGTGTTTGAGAAAGGGAAGGAAATCATCCAAATCCTCCTGGGAGCTGGTTTTGCCATTAAAAAGTCAAGGTAAGGGCACCAGCTCGTGAGATTCAGTTCCTGGGAGGGAAGTGGCAAGATGGACTGTAGTAAACCCCATACATTTAGCAAAAGCACCATGGAGAATCTAACAAAAGGGATGCTGACACAGCAGCAAGGAAGCTTCCTGACTCCATGGACATCTGCCCTATAAACTGTCTCTATAACCATGTGAGGCAATGCCATGGTAGCCTTTACCTATCGGTCATTTTATGGTCCCCCTAATCCCTTGCCATTGGTCAAGTTTGGATATTTGCCAAGCCTATAAAAATAGCATGCTGTACCCTACTAGCTCAGAAGAAGAAGAGCTGAGACCCTTCGCGGACCCCCAAATAAAGCCTTCTCTGTGGAACAGCTTCTGCCTTCTCCTTCGCCTCTCTCCGTCTGCTGCTGCCTCAAGCCCGGGGCTCCACTACCCAGCAAGCAAAGAGCTGAGGTCCTAAGAGCTGCTAATCACTATAGAGCTGAATATCCCCAGGCTGGCTAGAAATGTAACCCCCCGGCATTGGCCTGAGATGGCTTCAGGCACCCGGTCCCTCCTCAGGGACTGAGATCCTGAGCACCAAGGCTCTGCTTCATGATAAGGCTGATCGGAGGCCTTATTAATGGACGGCATCAGATTCCTGCAGACGTAATCAACAAGATCACAGCAATGTCTCCACCCACCAATAAGAAAGAAACATAAGCTTTCCTAGGTGCCATAGGCTTTTGGAGGATGCACATTCCTGAGTACAGTCAGATCGTGAACCCTCTTTACCTGGTCACCTGCAAGAAGAACGAGTTCCACTGGGGCCCTGAGCAGCAACAAGCCTTTGCACAGATCAAGCAGGAGATTGCTCGTGCAGTTGCCCTTGACCCAGTCAGGACAGGACCAGAGGTGAAGAACGTGTTCTACTCTGCAGCCGGGAACCATGGCTTGTCCTGGAGCCTTTGGCAGAAGGTGCCTGGGGAGACTCGAGGCTGACCACTGGGATTTTGGAGTTGAAGCTACAGAGGGTGAGAAGCCAACTACACTCCCACAGAGAAGGAAATCTTGGCTGCCTATGAAGGAGTCCAGGCTGCCTCAGAGGTGACTGGCACGGAAGCACAACTCCTCCTGGCACCCCGACTACCGGTGCTGGGGTGGATGTTCAAAGGAAGGGTTCCCACCCCCCACCACACCACTGATGCTACATGGAGTAAACGGATTGCTCTTATCCCACAGTGCGCCCGTACTGGAAACCTGAATCGCCCTGGGATTTTGGAGATAATTACAAACTGGTCGGAAGGTGAGAACTTTGGTCTTACTGATGAAGAGCAACAAGAACCAGTGACACGGGATGAAGAGGCTCCTCCCTATAACCAACTGCCCCCAGAGGAAATGCGCTACGTTCTTTTCACTGATGGTTCCTGTCACATCACAGGGATGGATCAGAAGTGGAAAGCAGCCATATGGAGCCCCACACAACAGGTGGCAGAGGCTACTGAAGGAGAAGGTGGATCAAGTCAACTTACAGAACTCAAAGCCGTTCAGCTGGCCCTGGACATTTCTAAGGGAGAGAAATGGCCAAAGCTCTACCTCTACACTGATTCATGGATGGTAGCCAGTGCTCTGTGGGGATGGCTGGAGAGGTGGAAAAAGGCCAACTGGCAGCGTAGGTGTCATGGTTTGATGCTGGCACAATGCCAGTGCCCCCATGAAAATATATGCTCCCTGGTGTCCGCTGTGAGATGTAACCAGGAATAAGCAAAGCAGGCCCCCACTCAGAAATAAAGAAAAGAAACCTTTATTAACTAAACTACAACTCTAAGTAACAAGAAACACACAGGGAAAATGAAAACTTTCCAAACACATTTCCCCCCCCGCCACCAAATTTCCAATACATCTATCCCCCAAATCATCAACTCTCGGTCCATCACCACCCTTTAGGTAATCAATTCTCACTTCATCAAGAGGAGAGGAGTCCTTCTTGTGCCATAGGCTTCCCCAGGAAGCACCGTTGAAACCTCGTGTGTTCCCACGTCACTTGTGGCACCGCCTGGAGAACATCTGCCATCGTGACATCTTCCTTCCATGTCCAGTACTCTCACCACTGCACATGGACCCGAGCTGCTTCTAGAGTTGTCCTTTTAAGGATGCTTTGTCCCATTCCAAAAAGGGCACAGTCGCACCTTTGGGACACCTGTGCCCACCAAATTTCACCCCCTGGGGCCGAGGGGTACCAACACTGAACCCTCTTGGCTCTGAGCCATTGCCTCCCCCTGGATGCAGTCTCTGTGTCACAGGAAACATGGTTCTGTCCATGGCTATACAGGAAAAGTCCAGCTAAGGCCACTCCATCATCTCTTCCCACCTAAGATTCTTCTCTACTCTCCCGACATCTTTCACTTGCCCAGACCTTCACACTTGCACATTTCCTTGCTCCATTTCATCTCTTATCTCTCTTCCAGGAAAGGTTAATGTTCTGCAAAGATTTCCTTGTCCGAAAAAGGGTTAAAAGCTCGGGCTCTACCCATCCAAAGCTCCCACAGAGGCCGGACCCCTTCTCGCTGCATCCCCCCCGCCCCTTTCCACCAGCCGGGCTGTGCTGCCAGCACAGGATATCAAATTTCACGGTGGCACAGGCGCTCTGTCTCTCTCTCTCTGTCTCCTGGGCAGAGGTGTGGCTGCCCTATGCCTCTCAGGGCTCTTCCACCGTTCCATCCTCGGGCCAGGCCTACCTCACCCAGCCCCAAACCAGCCAGGAGCTGGGCAGGGGAGGCCCGACCTGCTTCCCTCGCTGGAACCCTGGAGAGCTTCCCCTGGGAGTGCTCTGCTTTTTAACCCCTGTGTTCACAGAGGCGTATCCAATGTCCCCAGTGGCCAAACCAGGTGCCAGTATTCAAATGTGAGCACCTACTGGCCTGACCACTTCATATCCCAGAAAACTAACTTCCTCTCAAACCGTGACATCTATATAATCTCAGTCCAGTTTATCCCAGTCTGTAGGAACCCAGTCCATTTGATCCCAATCCATATTTGATCCCAGTCCATATTTGATCCCTGTCCATAGCTTATCCTAGTCCACATATGATCCCAGTCCATAAAATCTGTCATATTTGATCCAGGCCCTATTTTATCCCAATTCATATTTGATCCCAGCCCATATTTGATCTCAGTCTATATAAGCTCAGTCCAGTTTATCCCACACTGTAGGATTCCAATCAATAATTGATGTCAGTCCAAATTTGACCCCAGTCCATATCTGATCGCAGTGAATAGTTGATCCCAGTCCGTATTTCATCCCAGTCCCTATTGATCCCAGTCCCTATTTGATCCAAGTCCCTGTTTGATCCTAGTCCATATTTGATCCCAGTCCATATTGCCCTGCACACATTCCAAAAGTCTGCAATTCCAGCTTCCAGCCAGGAAAAGATGTTCCTGCCCTTGAAGGGAAATGGAGCAAAATCCTACAGAGACATTTCCCTGCCAGCCTTCAGGACTTCAGCTCCTGGGACTGGGAATTGAAATAATAATAGGGAAATAAAATAGTAAATAATCAGGGGAGGGTCTATGGGGCCAGAGGGGTCATCTAAATCAGGGCAGAGGTCAATTAATTCAGGGCAGGGGTCAATTAAATCAGGGGAAGGGGAATTAAAACAGGGAAAGGTCAACTAAATCAGGGGAGGGTCTTTGGTGGCAGGCGTCAATTAACTCAGGAGAGGGGTCATTTAATCAGGGGAGGGTCTTTGGTGGGCACTGGGGCAATAAATCAGGGGAGGGTATTGGGTGGTCCCTGAGGCAACTAAATATAGGGAGGGTCTCTGGTGGTGCCTGGGTCAATTAAATCAGGGGAGGGTCTCTGGTGGTCCGTGGATCCAGGGAGACACTGAGAGAGAAACGGAGCAGGCAAAGAGAGGCAGGAGAGAAAAGGGACACAAAGACAATGAGCTGAGAAGGCGGCACTCTGCAAACAGAACTGCAAAGACTGAACATGAACAGGAGAGAAATCAGTAAGTCTCAGAGTTTTATTTGCTGTCAAATACATCCCACACATCCAACCCCACACAATCTCCATCCCACCACTCTAATTGAGATCCCACGACTCTAAATCACCTCCCAACCTCATCTCAGCCTGATGACTGCGGAATCGAGTGAGTTTGGCATGGGATTGAGTTTTTTGAGGTGGGTTTGAGCTCTTTTTGGGGTCAGATTGAGCTGTTATCACTGGGATTTGAGTGATTTTGAGGTGACAGATCCATTCCTCTTGGCTTTTGCAGTGCAAAGAGATGGAGAATAGAGAAAAATTAAGGTGAAATTAAAAGGCGAAACAGCCAGGTATGTTCTCAACATGGATCACAGGGAATGTGGCTCACCTGGGCTGTGCCCAAAGTGCCTCCTCCAGTGGGGGGTGGAGCTGGAGCAGCGCACGAAGCTCTGCCCGCACTCGGGGCACTCGCAGGGCTTCCCTTACCAGTGCCTCCGTTGGTGTCGGGTCAAGCTAGAGCTGCTGGAGAAGCTCTTCCCACCCTGGGGACACTCGTAGGGCCTCTCCCCAGTGTGGATGCACCGGTGCCTGACGAGGGCGGAGTTGTGCTTGAATCCCTTCCCGCAGTCGGGGCATTGGAAGCGCCTCTCCTCTCTGTGACTCAGATAGTGATGGAGGAGATCAGAGCTGGTCTGTAACCTCTTCCCACACTTGGAACACTCATAGGGCCTCTCTCCAGTGTGGGTCCTCTGGTGCGTGATCAGGCCGGAGCTCTGGATGAAGCACATCCCACACTCGCCACACTCGCAGGGCTTCTCCCCAGTGTGGATCCTCTGGGGCACAATCAGGTTGTAGTTCCACCTGAAGCTCTTCCCACACTCCCCACAAGTGTGGGGCTTCTCCCCATCATGGAGCTGCTCACGGAGCACCAGCTCTGAGCTCTGGCTCTGTCTCCGGCCGCCTTCCCAGCCCAGGCTGGCTCTTTCCCCCTCAGATCCCCGCCAGCTGCGTTTGCAGCCCCTCCTCGTGCGGCATCTCCGGGGCTTTTCCTCCTCATTGGCTTCCTGCACCATCGAGCCGCTCAAAACAGCCTCTTCCACCAGGTTCTGCCGCGGGCATTTGTCCTCCCTGCTCTCCATGCTCAGCTCCTGCTCTGGGGGAGGAAGGACAAGGACAGGATGGGATTTTCCTCCGTGCCACAGGCAAGGGCAAGGAAATCCCCCCAGGGCTGAGCTGCAGCCGGGGCTGTGCTGGGCTGGGAGATGGAGCAGCACAGAGGGGAAAGGGGCACTGACTTCCTCCTCACCTGCCTCAGTGTCCCGGGGCATCTTCCTCTTCCTCTCAGCCTCCCTGGGGTTGGCAATGGGCAATCCTGGTTTGGGGAAAACAAGGAATGAGCGTGTTTGCAGGAGTATCGGGGGGTAGGACGGTCTGGACCGACGGAGACAAGAGATCTTTCCAGCCTTTTCGTGGAACTTGCGGTTTATTGCAAAGGGCCTGGGTGCAGGGCGTTGCTTGCAGCTGCCAGGCACAGCTCGGAGCAGGCCTGAGAGAAGAGAGGGGTAGAGAGGGTGAGAGGGCAAGAGAGTAAGAGGAGAAGAGCATACAAGAGGGAGGTTCCCGTTACAATACAATCAATCTTCTGTGTTGAATATTCTATTTCTCACTAACACATCTAGTACAAGATACAAATCCTACAGCATTTACATACAGCCTGTAAAAATCATTACATCACCATACTATGTTACATTTTAAACCCTAAAAACTCCTCTTTGGACCCCTTCTATTGAGCTAGTGGGGTCTGCTCTGACCTGTTGTGGTGTGCTGTAATGTCCCATTTTGGCCTTCCAGGTCATTTCCCCAAGTGTGCCTATGCCTCTCTCCATTCCCCCTTGCCCCCATGCTTAGTGAGTCCTGTCAATCAGGCTTAACATTCCAGCAACGCGTCGTGTGGTTCGTCAAGTTCAAAGGATGCCCCTATGCCCAGAGGTCATTGGCCTTTCTGGGTGTCATCTTCCCCTGAGACCCTGCCCCTCTCACCTGGTTGGTGGCTCACCTGTACCTCCCCTCCCCCTGTCCCTGAGCTTAAAAAGGTGATCAGACCATGCAGCCGAGATTCTGTTGGAGCAGTTGCTCACGTTCAGACCTCTGTAACCATGGAATAAACCTCTGGACATTAAACCCTCCAGCAGAATCCTCTCCTTTTTCTCTTCACCATCGCCTGAAGCTATTCCTCCTGAGGTAAACGGGGTTCCTAACAAGCCTGGACTTGTTCAGTGCCCAGTTGCAACCAGCAGCAAGCCAAGGTATCTCTGGGGTGATACACCGCAGTTGCTGCCTTTGGCCCAGCAGCGAGCGTCAGACTGGCCCAGGCGCAATCTAACTGGCAATATTGGGAGCCTTTTTCCAATATTTGGCGTCCCTGAGGTGGGCTAAGCGACTCTGCAGCCTGAGACGGACTCGCAGCACCTTGGAGAAGCTTCTAGCAGCCATGCATCCAGCTGAAAGGGGCTTTGGTTGCATCGCCCTCAGCTAGAGACTTTGGGAATATTCCCAGAAGAAGTTTCATGGACTGTTTGGTGCCTCTGGAAAGCCCAGCTCCTTTCTGGTGAGCAGATTTTCCAGAGGGAGGACAGGGTAGCCTCTCTCGCCCACAGAGAGGTCCTTTCCGGTTAAGAGACCTGCCTGTACCCAGCCAGCTACAGCTTCCATTTCGGGTGAGTATCTCTGCTCTCGGTGGAGCAGGAGCTCAAAAACAGACTCTGCCGTGAGTTCTGTTCCTTTTTGGCTTTGCATTTTTCGCTGCGCAGCCCCACAGACGGGAATTCATTGCGTTCTAGCTATTAGCTTTCTGCCGCATGTGTTACTCTCTTTTGAAATTCACGCCGGAGTGGGAGCTCTCTGCCCTTCCCCTCGGCTCTGCAGCGCAGCAGGCTCGGCTCTCTCCACGTGGTCAAGGGATATCGCTCTCTCTCTCTCAGCTCTCTGTGCGGGGGAGGGGGGTTCTCTGCACACGCGGTGCGGGGGGCCCCGGTTTCGGCTTGCCACGTGGCGTGGCTGCTCTCTCTGCTCCGCGGGGGGACTGCATTCCACGGCGGGGGAGGGTTTGTTTCTGCCTGAGCTCGGCAGGGCGTGCCCTGCTGCTGCTGCCCGGGAATTTTAAAAGCAGTATATACAGCTGCATTGTGAAGCTTTTGTCGGCTCGTTATCGCTTTCCTATCTGTGTTGTTTTTTTAGAAATCGGTAGCTGATTTTAGCTTTGTTTTTGGTCAGACGGGATCTGGTACTTTGCTTTTTACATCTAACATGGGTTTGAAACTCAGAAATGTACAAAAAGGAGTGTTTTATAATATTGTTAGCATTTTAGACAGTGGTAATGTGAAGTCCTCAAAGGGAAAATTGAAACAGTTTATAAGATGGATTTTCCTCCACTTCCCACAAATCTCCCCTAAAGAAATCCACAATATTCAATTCTGGGATAAAGTTGGGAATGAATTGATAACCTTAGGACAATCTGGCAATGCACCCTCAGCTAAATTTGTGTTTTGGAGTTTACAAATTCGAACAGCATTGCTCAAACAAAAAGAAATGGAGAAAAAGCCAAAAGTAAAGCCATGTACCTCTGCTCTCCCTGTTTCTCCCTCTCCTAGCTCTAAAACCCCTAAACCTCTTTCCCCAAAACTTGGTATTTTAAACAGAGCACACTCATTGGGAAGTTGACTCCCAGAGTCTGTTGAAATGCCTGAGTTGCCCTGTCCACAAGGCCCTGGCCAGGCTGCGTGGAACCTTTCCCAATCCCCTGTGTCCCCTCCTCTGAAACCCACAGCACGTGTTAGCTTTCCAGAGAGCAGTGATGCCCAAAATGGCCCCCAGCCCCTAGGGGGTCCACAAGATGGTGGATGCCACGTGGCATCTTCCCAAACCTGGTCTTCTTCTTCCCAAAATCCTCTTAAGCATCCCAAAACTCCAGCCCCATCCCCCTCTCCTCTTGTTCCTCGTGACACCTTCCCCCCTCCCCCTCCCTTTCCTGCAATACCCTCAGCTCCGCCCCTCTACTCCTCCCAGGGGGCGTCTGCTGACGTGATGTCACCAGGTGTCCCCGCCCCCTGCCTGCCCCTTGACCCCGCCCCCTGTTCCCACAGTTTCCCCGCCCTCTGCCGGCCCCCTGTCCCCGCCCCCTCCCCGGGCTCCCACGGTGGGGACACACCCACTGCCTGTCCCCAAACCTGTATCTGTGATCCCAATGCTTCCAATTCAAGGGATACAGAGCAGAGAACAGCAGATTCAATGCATAGTCCCATGTTGTCACTGGCTCCTGTTACCTTTCAGCCTGCAGCTCAGGGGGGAGCAGCTCCAACTGCTAATTGGAGTTCTTTTGGACGACAATTGATTAAAGAGATCTGTAAATCTCATAAAGAATATGGTCCACACAGTCCATATTTCCGTGGCCTTTTAAATTCTGAACTGAGTAGGACTGTGGTGATTCCACATGATTTAAAACAGCTTTTTTCCTGTCTCATGACCTCCACGGCATTCAAATTATGGGAAATAGCATGGAAACAACTGCTAAAAGATGCTCTCCCAGGCTTGCATTCTGATCCAAACACAGCCAAAGACAACAGTGGTAACCCTATCACCATTGAGCACCTCTGTGGTGAGGGCCAATGGTCTTCTCCCTCAATCCAAGCTACTGCAATTCCTGCAGAAACACTTGAGAAAGGAAAAGAAGCAGCTGAAAAAGCATTCTTTTCCCTACAACCTGAGGGGCCTTTTGAGCCCTATAGTAAAATTAAACAGCTATCATCAGAGCCTTTTTTGAAATTTGTAGAAAGGTTAACTAGAGCTATTGAAATACCAGTTAAAAAAGAGAATGCTAGAGAAGCAATTTTAGAGGAAATGGCATTTACAAATGCAAATGAACAGTGTCAAGCGGCAATCCTGAGCCTTCCTATAGAATCTCCCCCTACACCCTAAAAAATATGTTCCTAGTGTGTAACAGGAAAGTGCCTCTGATGAGTTTGGCTGAAGACACCAGACCAAGGCTGCTGCCAAGACCACCTCAGCGTGTCGCTGTTGCCAGCCCTGCGCCTTTTCCCTCAGCACAGCAGTACCCTGGGCAGCAGCGGAGACCAGCAATGGTTGAGCCCACAAAACCATGCCTGCTTTGTAACAACCTAGGGCACTGGAGTAACCAGTGCCCCCTGAAAAGGGAATTTGATGAATTTAGAAATGGCAGGCGAGGAGAACTACAAGCCCTCCCTGGGGGTCAACGACAACAAAAAACTGAAAAGGGAGCGCCGGCCTGCCAGGCGCACAGACACAAAAAGAGCAGGCCAAGGGAATAAGAGTAGCAAAACAAATCAAGCGCGCGGTAATATTAATGGTTGTGTAAGTGAAGCAGGTGTATGATTTAAGTGATCCTGTGTTAACCATGTCTTCTGTCAATGAGCCTTACTGGTTGCAGCTGACTGAGTCACTCCATCTGGAGGACACTGATTGGGATTTTGTGTCTGTAAATCCTGAACTGAAAGGTACTTGGAACCGGATTCGTTGTAAGTACATCGTCATTGGGGACACCAAACACACACCACAAGAGATTGAAATTGCTCCGGGAATGACAACATCAGATCTTGAGCAATTTGTTCTCGGCCTGCACTGTTTCCACCCACCCCTGTTTCTTCCCAAGGGACAAATTGTTGCACAAGCTATCCCTGTGCCATCTTTACCTGAAAATATTGATAAACAAGGGCCCACAGTCGCCCAAGTACAAGTTATTGGGAAAGACAAACCCAAATTATGGTGTAATGTCAGTGGGGGTGGGGAGTCTAAACGCATTGAGATGCTTGTAGATACAGGTGCAGACTGCACAGTGATTCCAGTACAAGACTGGCCAGCACATTGGCCTTTGCAAAATGTTGCTGGTCATCTTCGAGGTGTAGGAGGCCTGCAATTGGCAAGACAATCCAAAAGCATTATTCAATTCGAGGGACCAAATGGACAATTGGTAAATATCCGTCCATTTGTGTTAGATTATTCAGAACCTTTGTTAGGGAGAGATTTAATGGCCCAGTGGGGTTTCACAATTGATATTCCAGACTCTCCACAGCATATTTGTACAGCAGTCATTGAACAACAGCGCCCCACCCAAAAACTGAGGTAGAAAACAGACAAACCAGTTGATGTGAAACAGTGGCCGCTCAGTAAACAAAAAATAAAGGTGCTTGAAGAACTAGTGGAAGAGCAACTAAAAAAGGGCCACATTGTGGAGACCGTGTCCCCATGGAACTCTCCAGTGTTTGTCATCCAAAAAGCTGACAAAAAGAGATGGCGGCTCCTCTGCGACCTCCGACAAATTAATAATGTAATTGAAGATATGGGCTCTCCCCAACCTGGTATGCCATCCCCAACAATGCTTCCCCAAGACTGGAAATTAGCTGTTATTGATATTAAAGATTGTTTTTTCCAAATCCCCTTGCACCCTGACGATGCACCACGTTTTGCATTCTCCGTCCCTTCTATTAATATGGAATCCCCTATGAAAAGGTACCATTAGACCGTTCTTCCTCAGGGATTAAATGTATCTCCTGCTATCTGCCAGTGGTATGTCTCTTCCCTGCTTTCCCCAGTATGTGCAGCCGCAGAGAAGGCCATCATCTATCATTATATGGATGATATCCTTGTGTGTGCCCCCAATGATGATTTACTCACACATGCGCTTGACATAATGATCGATGCATTGATTGTTGCAGGGTTAGAGCTCCAGGAAAAGAAAGTTCAAAAGATGCCACCTTGGAAGTATTTGGGCTTAGAAATTGGAAATAGGACCATTGTTCCTCAAAAATTAGAAATCAATCCAAGGATCAAGACCCTTGCGGATGTCCACAAGTTGTGTGGGTCTTTGAATTGGGTAAGACCATGGCTTGGTCTGACTAATGAACACCTTGCCCCTCTTTTCAATTTATTGAAAGGGGGAGAGGACCCAGGTGCTCCTAGGTCTATTACCCCAGAGGCACAGAAAGCTCTAGAAAAGGTTCAGATTGCAATGTCCACAAGACAGGCCAACCGATGCCGGCCTGACCTGCCATTCAAATTTATCATCCTAGGTAAGTTGCCACACCTCCATGGAATTATTTTCCAGTGGGAGGAAAAACAAACACCTAAGGCAAAGAACACACCAAAAAAGGACCGGGACCAGAGGGACCCTCTCTTGATCATAGAATGGGTTTTCCTCAGTCACAAAAGGTCCAAGAGACTGACAAAGCCTCAGGAGCTGGTAGCAGAACTGATCAGAAAAGCAAAGACCCGGATCAGGGAGTTAGCAGGATGTGATTTTAAGTGCATTCACATTCCAGTTGAGTTAAAATCAGGTCAAAATACTATGAAAATACTGGAACAATTGTTTCAAGAAAATGAAGTGTTGCAGTTTGCTCTGGATTCCTACTCAGGACAAATTTCGGTAGCGCGGCCCGCTCACAAATTGTTCGAACAAGATGTTCAATTTACCTTAAAACTGAGAAGTGCTCTAAGTAGGAGACCTTTAAAAAGGGCTCTAACTGTTTTCACAGATGCATCCGGGAGGTCCCACAAGTCCGTTATGACTTGGAAGGATCCTCAAACCCAGCAGTGGGAGACAGACATTGCTGAGGTGGAAGGTTCACCTCAGGTTGCTGAATTGGCTGCGGTTGTTAGAGCCTTTGAAAGGTTCTCAGAACCATTTAATCTGATTACAGACTCTGCATACGTGGCAGGAGTAGTATCCAGGGCAGATCAAGGAATACTGCAAGATGTGTCTAACATCACACTTTTTGAATTGCTCTCAAAACTGGTAAAGTTAGTCACTCACCGAGAGCAACCATTTTATGTGATGCATGTCAGGTCACACACTGACTTGCCAGGGTTTATTGCTGAAGGCAACAGAAGGGCAGATGCTCTTGCTGACGTGATGGCCACTCTCCCAAATGTTTTTGAACAGGCAAAAATCAGCCACCAGCTTTTCCACCAAAATGCACCTGGCCTGGTTCGTCAGTTTAACATCACTCAAGAACAGGCCAAAGCGATTGTGGCCACATGCCCAAATTGCCAACAACATGCACTCCCTACAGTGAGTACGGGAGCAAACCCAAGGGGACTGAACAGTTGTGAACTGTGGCAAACAGATATAACACACATACAGTCTTTTGGACGGCAGAAATATGTTCACGTTAGTGTAGATACCTTTTCTGGAGCGGTCTATGCTTCTGCCCACACAGGAGAATCATCTATTGATGCTATTAAGCACCTCTTACAGGCTTTTTCTTTCATGGGCATCCCCAAGGAGCTGAAAACTGATAATGGGCCTGCTTACAAATCCAAGGAATTCAAGAGCTTCCTGCAGCAATGGGGAGTAGAGCACAAAACTGGCATCCCCTACTCCCCTTCAGGTCAAGCCATTGTAGAAAGAACTCACTGTGATATTAAAAGGGTCCTGGACCAGCAACAACAGGTTCTGAAGGTAGAACCTCCCCACATCCGGTTATCCAGGGCGCTATTCACAATCAATTTTCTGAATTGTTCTTTTGACAGCCTGAACCCACCCATCCTACGCCACTTTGGGGGGAGCAGTCATAAGTTAATGAAAGAAAAGCCTCCGGTTGTAGTAAAGGACCCTGAGACTTGGAAAATGGTGGGACCTTACAAATTGGTTACTTGGGGACGTGGATACACCTGTGTGTCCACCCCCTCTGGTTTAAGGTGGGTTCCTTCCAAATGGGTAAAACCCTATGTTCCCAAGGTCTCAGAGAAATCTACAGAAGCACCCCAGTTTGCTCATGCTGCCTGGTGAAGAAAACGCCGCACGCTTTCTCTGGAGGAAATTCCATTTAAGCCTCCTATCTGGAATAGTTTATAATATATGTTTGTTTCAAGTTTTTGTACCAGTTTAGATCCCACTGTTCGTGTGTAGCCTCGAGATGCCACGAGACCGAGCCTGCTTCTCGTCCTACTCGTGATCATCCCACCTGCGATCTCCTGCATAGTGCCTCCGCCCAAACCACATATGGACTACCTTGACAAAGGCTCTCGGACATCAACAGAGAAACTGACAACTAGCTGAATGGACTGTTCAAAGGCTGGGGACTCTCGGGCTGGTTGAGATCTATTCTGAAAACTGTGTTTTAGTGCTGTTTGTTTTTCTATAGTTGTGTAGTTGTTAGCATTGTTTTTGAACTAATCAAACGCATGGTTCTCAAGTTAATTTCAAGCTCATCTCCCCCTCCTGAGGTCTACCATTTGGAAGCCCTCAGTGCTCCAATGGATGACCTAGAAGCCTCAGTGGAAAACACTGACCCTCCTGTAGAGGAAGATCTGATTTACCAACCATGGTTTGGCAATCATTCTGCACCACAAACACAGTCCTCTTCTTTTTAAACAAAAATAGGGGGAGATGTTGTGGTGTGCTGTAATGTCCCATTTTGGCCTTCCAGGTCATTTCCCCAAGTGTGCCTATGCCTCTCTCCATTCCCCCTTGCCCCCATGCTGAGTGAGTCCTGTCAATCAGGCTTAACATTCCAGCAACGCGTCGTGTGGTTGGTCAAGTTCAAAGGATGCCCCTATGCCCAGAGGTCATTGGCCTTTCTGGGTGTCATCTTCCCCTGAGACCCTGCCCCTCTCACCTGGTTGGTGGCTCACCTGTACCTCCCCTCCCCCTGTCCCTGAGCTTAAAAAGGTGATCAGACCATGCAGCCGAGATTCTGTTGGAGCAGTTGCTCACGTTCAGACCTCTGTAACCATGGAATAAACCTCTGGACATTAAACCCTCCAGCAGAATCCTCTCCTTTTTCTCTTCACCATCGCCTGAAGCTATTCCTCCTGAGGTAAACGGGGTTCCTAACAAGCCTGGACTTGTTCAGTGCCCAGTTGCAACCAGCAGCAAGCCAAGGTATCTCTGGGGTGATACACCGCAGTTGCTGCCTTTGGCCCAGCAGCAAGCGTCAGACTGGCCCAGGCACAATCTAACTGGTAATATTGGGAGCCTTTTTCCAATACTGACCCTTGGATCTGTCTGCAAGCAGAGGGAATTGTTTTTTTAAAAGGGGATTACCTTCAGTTGAGCCACACCATTGTTTTCCAGTTGTTCACTAACTGAGTTATCTCAAAGCTTGCTTTCATTTTAATCTTCCTTATACTTTTTATGTTCACAAAATCTTTTGCCAGACAATCGTATTTATAAGGCTTTCCTGTTTCATCTTCCCCAACACACATTGAGTTTTAAGGTCCCTCTGCCCAAGTCCATCTCTACAAGTCACTGGCCATGTGGGCTCCAGAAAAACCTCCCAAACACCAAGATTCAGCCCTGAAAAAGCCTCCCAGGTGTTCCCCGTCCCTGGTTCCTCCCCTCTGGTGTTCAGAGGTTCCCCCTGTCCCAGCTGTTGGGTGTCACACTTGGATTGGGGGTCCCCTTTCTCGTCGTTGGCTGCCCTGCCCAGGCTGCTGGCAGTCCCACCAATGCCAAAAGCTCCCCCCGCTTCGCTCTCCCCATTTCGGGATGCCGGGGCTTTTTGGACTCCCGGGCTCCCTTCTCCCCTCATTCTCTGCTCTGGGCTGTGAATGAGACGAGGGCTGGTTGTCCCAGACCTGCCAAGTGAGTGCTGGAGTCTCCCACGCTGCATTTCCAACTTTCCTCGAGGGAAGCAGCCAGTAAAGAGACACAGTGAGTGATAAGAGGAGTGAGAGAATCCCCTGGGGTAACTGGGACTGGGTCTCAGAGAAGAGCTGGACCCCTCGGAGGAAGGGAGCAGAGGAGTTTCCGAGCCCAATCCACTAGGAAACGGGAGAAAAGGGGCTCCAAAAAATTCTGCTGGATTGAGGGATAAGAGAGCCCAAAAGCATCCAAAATTAAAACCTGCTGGGTTGAGGAATAAACATTCCAAGAGCATCCACGGTTGAGCAAAATTCTGCCGGATTGAGGATATGCTCAAGAGCATCTGGGGTTGGACAGCGCAGCTGGGTTGAGGGATATCCAAGAGCACGGGGACTTGCAAGGAGCACCTAAAGTTCTAATAGGTGATGTGAAAGTGTATGGTAGATATAATTAAAGCTATTAATGTATAAAATATTGTAAAATCCACATTATGTCTTTTGACCATCCTGGCCAGGAGCAGTGTCTTATTCATATACATCCAGTTCCTGGACTTGGTTGAGATAAACATCAGGGTTTTCAATGAAAGAATAGAAGCTTCCAGGGTGATAATCGCTGGCTTCCCCGAGTCACCAGGTCCAGCCAAGAGTGATTATTGCCTCATCGATTACAGCTACCACAATGATCCACAGCGCCACCCTGATGCATGTGAATGCTGACTTCCCCAGAGTCTACTGACAACATCAGACACCAGGACTGAGTCTTTGTCCACCTCTGCTCAGGTAAAGACACGGTTATGCATGGGAAGAGACACAAAGAACATTCGGTCATCTCTGCCTCGAGCAGACTAAACTGTAAAAGAACTCGCTGTGTCAGGCAGCATTTGTGAACAGGGGGAGACTCTGACATTCGGAGGTCAGATCCGTGTTCACTCAGCACCGAACCCGGGCTCGACGCTGACCCTCGGCCGTGGTGCTTTTGACAACCGAACTTCAGTCTCACAGACAAATTAATAAATCTTTGCTAAATTTTCTTATAAGTTTGGCTCTCGATTTGATCATTTATAAAAGAAGGTACCTTATTGTTGTCTTGTTGTGTGTGTGAGTGAGTCACACACAAAATCAGCCTCAGCTTCCCAGGTGGGTGGGAAGGGGGGGGCTGTGGAAAGAGGAGTGTGTGACCCACAAATAAGCCATTGTTCTCCTGGGCGTGTGGGGGGGCTGTGGCATAAGGTACAGGTGACCTGCAAAGGGGCCATTGTCCCCAGGGCGTGTGAGGGGGCCGTGGCTAAAGAGTGTGAGTGACACACAAATCAGCCTCACGGGTGAACGGCACCGGAGGCAGCAGAGTCAGGGCCCTCCCAGGAGGCCTGGAGATACTGAGACCCAGAGGCCACCCCAAGGTGAGGGGCGGCCACAGGGACCCGCGATTCTCTGTCAACAGGGATCCACTCTGTGTCCTGAGGGTGGGAAAGAATATGTGGAAGTGAATGAGAAATAAAAGTGAGTGAATGTAGATGAATGAAAGTATAGGTAATGTAGATTCCGTATTTTAAGCTTCACTATATTTCCTTGGAGGGAGGTGTATTGTAGTGAAATTAGTGTGAGAAAAAAGATTTTTATTTTTGTGTGTGTAGTTGAAAGAAAAGTGGTATTTAGGTTGTTAATGAATGTGAAAAACAGAGGCAGAAGATGAATAGATAAGATCTTGAAAAATGAGACAGAAAACCAGTAAGTTGGATGCAGGGAAAAAAAAGAAAAAAAAATAGAGATACAACTCCTTGCAAAAGGAGAAAATACAGGGTATACAGTAGTCGATGGGGAAAACATGCAAACTATGGAAAAAGGGAAATTAACCTTAAACTAGTAAGATCAAACTTGTGAATTATATACTTTAAAAAGAGCACTAGAATATTTAAGACAAAATAAAGGAACTATATATACTGATTCAAGGTATGCCTTTAGAGTAGTACATACTTTTAAAAAATTTGGAAAGGGAAAAGATTACTTAATTCAAGAAGAAAAGGACTAGTACATGAGGAACTTATTTTAGAGGTTTTAGAGGCATTACAATTACCTAAAAGAGATAGCTATAGTACATATTAGGGAACTCCAAAAGGGAAAGACCCCAGAAATAAGAGGAAATAATATGGCAGATCACAAAGCTAAGGATGCAGCAGAAAATGGAGTTGAAAGAGTTATGTTAATAATAACTCCAAATGAGGAAAAACCGGAAATTCCAAAGTTTAAGCCGAGAAAAAAGACTTAAACAAGACAGGAAGTGAACAAGATAAATCAGGGAAATGGAAACTTCATGATGGAAGACAATTACTTAATAAAATGTGCTTCTAAGAAAATATTAGAAGACAGGCATCAGAAAATGCACTGGAGCACTCAAGCTTTGTGTGATCATTTTTTTAGGAACTATGGGTGCATTGGGATTTTTGGATTTGCAAACAAGTAACTGAAAGATGCTTAATTTGCCAAAGGATAAATAAAAAGATGATGAGACAAACAACATTAGGAGGTCATGAGTTAGCTCATTGACGATTTCAAAGTATCCAAGCAGAAGTTTAGATTTGCTAGGCTCTGGATTTATTTGTAAAAAAACACATTTAATCTAGAAGAAAGAGAATATGCCATAGGTTAGACAGGAGATTTCAGGGGAATAAAAACCTTTAAAGTATCAGAAAGCCCCAAGAAAAAAAAACAAGAAAAGTAAAAGGGGAAATGAAAGGGAAGGGAACAAGAGGAAAAATCAGAGAGTGGGATCCTCTGCAGGTCTTGCCCCCTCTGTTCGCGGCCGAGGCGCCTGTCCCGGGTCCCGGCTCGCTGCCCACCTCAGCTCCGCCCGCCCCGGTTTCCATCCAAGGTGCGGCCTCACTGCCCAGGCCAGCTCCACCTGCCCCAGCGCTGTCGCTCAATTTGTGTGCCCTGCTCCCACTGCCTGGCCCGCGGCCGCTCTGCCGGCCATGCTGGGGAAGATGGGAGTTGCTCTGTCCTGCCGCCTCCTCTGAGGTCACCGCGCCAAACCGCACCCAGGGGAGGTCCCAGCCATCCCATCCCCGGCTGCCCTGCCCGTGCCACCTGCGCTGGGCACCGCTGCTGCTGCCGGGCTCTCCCACCTGCCTTTGCTCTGCCGGCAGCTGCCAGATCAGCCGCCATCAGCCATGTGGGGGCTACCCACGCTCTGCCTCGGGCTCCACAGGAAGATCCCCCTCTGCCGATTCCGGCAGCAGACCCTGCCCACACTCCCACCGAGCCTCAGCGGGATATCCTCCCCTGACCCCGTCCTGCTCTGAGTTATGGCCCCTTGGCAACCACAGCTCCGGCTGTTCAGGAAAACTGTCTTGCTTTACAGGAAGCACCTTATTGAAACACTAGGAGCTCAGTTAAAAGGCAGCCCTCTCCAAATTCTTTCTCAAAACACACGAGAAAGGCTATAGAAGGTAAAAAAGTGAAAGAGTTAGCTGAAGGGATTTCTCTATTTCCGTTCAGAGAGGTTCCCATGGGAGGGATGCGCTGCCCTGCCCCGCGGGAGCCACCAGCGCCCCTGCCGGCCGTGCCCGGAACTGCACCCAAGTGGAAAGCGCCACCACCCAAAGGCCGGGACTGGGTCCGGGCTCTGTTTGCTGTCAGTGCCGCAGCTGTTGGTGTTCGTTTGCTTTATTATACACACTAGTAAAGAACTGTTGTTCCTATTCCCATATCTTTGCCTGATAGTCCCTTGATTTCACTAGTCTAGAAATTAAGAGGGAGGGGGTTTGCATTCTGCATTCCAAGAGAGGCTTTTTCTGCCTTCCTGAGCAGACACCTCTCTTGTAAAGCAAGACAAGCACCCGCAGGCAATGAGGGGTGCTGCAGGAGGGGCACAAGAAGGCCCTGCAGCACTTGGGCACAAAGGCACAGCAGGTGAGTGCAAGAAGGGAGCAGCAAAAGGCCAAGCTGAAGGCAAAGGCCAGGACACAGTTCCTACAGCCCCTGAGGGATCAACCCCAGAGCCCAAGGGGGCCCAAGCAACCAGGGCACGGGCTCGGCCACAAGCACCTGGCAGAGGCATTGCCCTCCTCGGCAGGGGAGAGCCCACCTGTGGTAGATAGGGAGAAGGCGCTGCGGAAGATCACGCGATGTCACGGAAAACCAGGACCCTTTGTTCCTCTAAGATAAGAGATTACCCTAGGAATGTAGCCCCACTAACAGTAGGAATGTTGCCCCACTAACAGTAATGCCAGTAACTTTCCACTCCTTACCCAGTACT
Source organism: Melospiza melodia melodia (assembly GCF_035770615.1). Lineage (NCBI taxonomy): Eukaryota > Metazoa > Chordata > Aves > Passeriformes > Passerellidae > Melospiza > Melospiza melodia. The sequence goes on along the minus strand of NW_026948497.1, from coordinate 2,425,074 downwards.
TTTCCATTCCTTACTAACCATAGATAAGAAGGACAATCCCCCTTTTGACGTAGAGACCCCTTAGACTATAAGACCCCATGAGAAGAAGTAATAAACGCCTTTTGACCATCCACCATATTAGTGTCTGCGTGTGTCATTGGCCCGAATGGCCCTGGAGAGTGGGCCATCGTGCTGATCCTCAGAACCAGGTCGCCTGCCTTGCTCCAGAAGGCAACATTTTGGTGCCGGCACCCGGGAAGCGACTTGCGCCCGGGGAACGGGAATTCTCCTGGAAAGAGGACGATGGCTGTGGCAGCAGGTCTGACCACAGCGGGAGGGACGCCTCCGGACCAGCGTGGACCATGGAAGCCATAGCGAAGTTCGTAACAGAGATGCATGCACAATGGGGTATAGAATGTAAACTTAGGGATTTAACTCTCGCATTGCCGAGATTGATTAAGCTTGGGGCTATAGAAAGCCCTGTGGATATCCTACATTTGGGGGTGTGGGATAATTGTACAAAAGCTCTGGCGGATGACACTATGTCCTCGGGCTCAGGGAAAGCCCTAAAGTCGTGGGGCAGAGTTATCCAGGCTCTGCAAAAAGCTCGACAAGAGCAAGAAACTTGGAAAGCCGCGCGAAACTGTTTATTAGCCACGCCGCAGCTCAGGGTGGGCACAGCAACACAGACCACGGAGGGTTTTGGCCCAGGTGAGTGCGCAGAGGCATGATCGCCAGAACCCCCTCAGCGAGCAGACTCACCATCGGAGGGGGGAAAAACATGCGGGCGTTCTGGCAGGGGCTCGCAGAGGAGGCGCGTAACGCGGCCGGATTGTCGGACCCCGTAGGGTCCGTAGGTAAAAACGCCCCCCCACCACATGTGTTTGAAAATGGCGCCGAGTCGCGTGGTCAGGGCCGAAAGGAGGAGGCGGGGGGGGGAAATGCAGTCAGCCTGCTTAACAACTCATGTGCGGGCGAGCGGGGAGAAGGGGCAGCCCCCACGGAGGAGCGTAAGACCAATCAGAGCGCTCTATTCAAATTAGGTCCTTATAGGGCAAGGACCTCCCCCAGCAGGTTAGGCGGGGGGACCCCAGGGAGAGGGAACGGCCCGACCCCCGCAGGAAGGGGCAGGGTCGGAGCCCGAGAAAAAGGCAGAGCAGCCCGGAAACATCTGGACAGTCGACTTCTGGCTTGGACTCGGATTCGAGCTCTGAGCTCGAGAGGGAATCGGAGGATTCCGATTCAGATTCAAGCTTTAATAGAGAGAGAGCAGCGGCATGTAAGGTCACTAGTCACAGTGCTCCCACGTGGTTGAAGGGGATATCAGGGAAAGGCCGAACCCCACTTACAGACTGGCGGAAAATAAAAATGGCTTACATGGAATGGGCCCCGTCTGCGACACTGGTGTTCCTGGTGCGTGTGGGGGGGGCAGGTGGAAACCAAAGAACCAATTCCCCCGTAAACCCAAAAGATGTGCAGGCAATTGTTAAAGCGATTGCGGACAAGGGAATTAATTCTGCCATGGTTTCCACACTCATTGATAGCCTTTTTGGAGGGGACGACATGCTTCCCTTTGATATTAAGCAGACGTGTAGGATGATTTTTGATGGGGCAGGGATGATTGTTTTTAAACAAGAGTGGGAAGACAATTGCACGAAGCAGCTAGCCTTAGTAACAGGAGCTGACCATCCACTGCACGGCTCCAGCATACAGAGGCTAATGGGAACAGACCCCACTATGACCACCCCCCAGGCGCAGGCTGAGGGCTTGCGGGCCCATGAGATCATGACAACAACCCATGCTGCCCAAGAAGCCATCCATGATGCTTCCAAAGTAGTAGCCAAACCCTCCACATGGTCTTCCATAAAACAGAGTGAGAGTGAGAGCTTCATTCAGTTTGTGGACAGGCTTCAGGCCGCATTAGATTCCTCTGCGTTGCCCTCAGAGGCTAAGGGTCCGCTGCTGGCAGAGTGCCTACGCCAGCAATGCAACTCAGCCACCAAGGACATTTTAAGATCACTGCCACAGGGGTCTAATATAGCAGCCATGATAGACACGTTGCAAAGGAGGAACATCTAGCTCCCATCCAAGCAGCAGTTCACACTGCAATAACCAGTGTGATGGCGTGCCTTAAGTGTGGCCAGGCAGGCCACTTGGCAGTAAACTGCCCTCAGCCAAGACACCTATCAGCAGCTGCTCAACCACGCCAAGGGGGACTTAGGGGACCGTGCTGGGTGTGTGGAAGGAAGGGGCATTTAGCTAAGGAATGCAGATCCAGACCGCAGGGAAACGGGAGAGGGAGGGGGCAGCCGGGCCATATCCAGCCTCCTCCCACCTGGAATATGCAGCAGCCCAGCTACAGCAACCCCTAGTGGGGCAGGGGACCCTCATACCCCATGCCCCCACAGGGAACAGTCAATTTCGCATCCCCACCTACAGTGCAATGGCAGAGTTATGCAGCACCACCAGTAACACCTTTGCACCCCCCACCGCCACAAGTCGCGCCGGTGTCACAAGACCAGCAGGGGACACCCCAGAGCGGGACCCCTGGGTGGCCTTGGCCATAAAAATAGGGAAAGAACCCCTGATGGTGTGGGGGACAAGCTGCCTTTACGGCACTTAGGATCCCCAGGTCATAGGCTTTCAGTTTTGGGCGGACACGGGATCAGACTGCACGATTTTTCCCCAAGCATATTGGCCCGGACATTGGCAATTCAAAGAAGTCCCTCCAGTGAACGGAGTGGGAGGGTGGTCCCGGGAATGAAAAGCACCCAGCTGGTGGCTATAACACTTCACACGATAAAGGGACCAGAAGAGACAGTAGCGATCTACCCCTACATTTTGCAAAATTCTCCACCCCCGTTAGGAAGGGGCGTTCTTTCCATGCTAGGATTCAGGATTACAAATTTATCCTGAGCGCCACTGCCGTACACCCTCCGCCCTCCGCTGCCAATCAAATTGACTTGGAAATCATCAGACCTCATATGGGTCGAGCAGTGGCCCCTGACAGAGCCTCGAGCGGCAACCTTGCTGGACCTGATTGACCGCGAACTGCAAAAGGGTCACATAGAACCCTCCATCAGCCTATGGAACACCCCTGTATTCGTGATCCCCAAAAGGTCGGGAGAAGGCTATCGCCTCATCCACGACCTGAGAGAAGTGAACAAGACGATCCGACCCATGGGTCCAGTCCAGACACTGCTACCCACAAACTCAGCCATCCCCGCAGGGCAGCCATGCGCAGTACTGGACATGAAGGACTGTTTCTTTTCAATACCCCTGCACCCTGAGGACAGAGAATGATTCGCCTTTTCCATGGTGGTTCGAAATGGTGAGCGGCCAACCTCCGCTTCCAATAGCGAGTATTGCCACAGGGCCTTGTGGACAGCCCTGTCATATGCCAAATCACCGTGGACAAAGCACTGACGCCAGTCCGACACTTCTACCCCACCGCAAACATCATCCAGTACATGGACGACATCCTAGTCACAGCACCATCAGCAAGCCAAGTAGATCACCTGGTGTCCACAATCATAGAAACCCTTCAGGCCAATGGCTTCGAGATCGCAAGCGCAAAGATCAAGAGAGGACCCTGCGTGACCTTCCTGGGAGTAGGGATCACAAGCTCCTACGTTGACACCCCCCCAAGGTGAAGGTCAGTCGAGACATCAAGACGCTCCACGATGTGCAACGCCTGGTGGGATTGTTGCAGTGGCTTCGCAACATCGTCCTGATTCCTCCTGAGGTCAGGGACCCTCTATATGACCTCCTGAAAGGAAAGCACCCCTGGGAACCCAAGGAGCTGACGCCGCAAGCCACGAGCTCCCTCGACTTCATCGAAAGCCAGATGTCCACAGGCACGCTTGCCAGGTGGAACGCAGCCGTGCCCCTGGACCTATACGTCCACTTTACACCGAAAGGGGGGAGTGGGAGCACTGGCCCAAGGACCTTCCAAAAAGTCCCGACCAATCCAATGGGTGGTCCTCAGAAGACCTGCTCGTGCATTTTCCCCGGGAATCGGATGCATCACTAACCTCATCATGAAAGGCAGGAAACTCGCCTTGAACACCTAGGAACCGAGCCGATAATCATCCACCTTCCTTTCCGCAAGCAAGTGACCACAGAGTCAACCACAATATCAGAGTACCTAGCCCTTGCTCTCACCGGCTTCGGAGAAGAAATCTCCTATTCCGCCAGACCACCCTGGACTCAGCTGCTGACTGCAGTCGACATGGACATGCCGCCAAAGGTCAAGGACCGACCGCAGCCAGGACCAACGGTCTTCACAGATGCTTCGTCCACGACTTCAACTGCAACAGCAGTGTGGCAGGCAGGAGAGCAATGGCATTGCGCCAAAGCGTGTGACCCCACACTGTCAGTGCAACAACTGGAGGCAGCAGCAGTGGTCTTGGCATGCGGACTCTTCCAAGATGAACACCTCAACATTGTAACAGACTCTATATTCGTGGCAAGGCTCTGCCTAGCCATGGCAGGACCAGGTGTGTCAACATCAGCAGCAGCCCTAATGCTGGAAGAAGCACTCTCCTCATGACAGGGCACCATGTCAGTCATTCACATCAACAGCCATGACCCAGTCAAAGGCTACTTCCAGATTGGCAACGACAAAGTGGACGCCGCAGAAAAAGGTGTGTGGACGTTGCAGGAAGCTTGTCAACTGCATGAGTCACTCCACATCGGAGCCAAAGCACTGGCAAAGAGATGCAAAATCTCAACAGCGGACGCAAAACATGTGGTAGCCACTTGCCCTCATTGCCAGAAGTCACCCCTGTCGACCTGTGGGGTCAACCCAAGAGGTCTCAAGCCTTCAGTCGGACTTCACCTTGTGTCAACTCCTGAAGCCCCGAGCATGGCTTGCAGTGACAGTGGACACTTATAGCGGAACGATCATAGCCACACAGCACCACAAAACTAACTCCAAGGCCACAATTCAGCACTGGCTGACAGCCATGGCTTGGCTTGGTATCCCCAAGCAGATCAAAACTGACACCGGTCCCAATTTCACCTCCAAACCAGTGCAAGAATTCGCCTCAAAATGGGGCATCACATTAGTGCAAGGTATCCCGTATAACAGTACCAGGCCTGCCATAGTTGAGAGAGCAAATCAGACCCTGAAAACCAAGCTAGAAGTGTTGGCGAAAGCAGAGGGCTTTGCCAATTCCATTCCCCCAGGAGATCAGGCACGTATACTGGCAACCGCCTTGCTAGCAATTAATCAATTCCCTATGGGAGATGAAACAAACAGTCCCGTTCAAAAGCACTGGGCCGACTGAACGCTAGAGGAGGGCCCACAGGTTGTAATTAGAAATGAGTTAGGCGAATGGGAACGGGGCTGGAGGCTGATGCTCACGGGGCGAGGGTACGCAGCTGTCAAAAAGGACGGCAAAATCAGGTGGTGTCCACTTAAGTCAATCAAACCGGACATTCACAACGAGCAGAATGAGACTGATGAGAATTGTGAGTTTCTGTTTACTGGACATGCTTGTGGGATGTCCTCGTGACACGTACATCCCAGTTCCAGAGGAAAGTGACAGACCACCAAGCCGCCAGGCAGCGCCTGAGAGACCTGCACGAGTGAGACCCAAGCATCAATGGTGTTTCTGTGTGATTTTGCTGTTGGGGCTTGTCGCCAGAGGGCAAGCCAGCCCAGACCACTACCCCCATCGGCCCTTCAGGTGGGTCATGCAACACCTTAGTAGCGACAAGGTGCTCAAAGAAATCACCACACTGAACACCCCATCCTTCATGCTCCACATTACCGACCTGTTTCCAGGACAACCAAAGGTAGACCCCAATTCCCCACATGCCACACACATGTACCTATCCTACTGGTGCCCAGCTTCAAACCCAGGAAAAAGCTAAGCAACCACCCAGGGTGGGGACATTGTAGGCACCGAGGCTGCGAAACCATTGTTACAGATGCCAGACTGTCAGGGCCTGGATGGGATCCACAAGAGCCCGAAAAATTCTTACAGTTCACCTGGGCACCCACCGGCTGAAAACACCTGTCTTTCTCCAGGGAAGTTTTTATCGAAACTGCCATAAAATCCCAAAATTTCGGAAATGCACTGGCTACAACATGACGGTTTTGCAGCCAGATCACCCTAGTTGAGCCATAGGCAAAATGTGGACAGTAGTCCTTCAAGGGTTGAAAGAGAGGGTGAATGTGTGAATTATCAGGCTCCAACCGTCGGCACCCCGAGCAGTCAGACCCAACAAAGTGATTAAAAGCGCACCAAAAGGGAGAAACGCGACCCACCCCAAAGCCTTGCCCACAAAGGTCAGCAATATCCCGACCGGCCATGCGGAAGCCATTCAGATAGGCCGCTCAGCCGGGTCGGACTCAGACCCAATCCTTCGTATGTTAGAAGCTACCTACCTATCCCTGAATGAATCCAACCCTAACCTAACTGACTCCTGCTGGCTTTGTTACAATGTTGAACCCCCCTTTTACGAAGGAGTCGCTTTAAACACTTCCTTAGGTTACTCCACAGCCGGTGCCCCTCACCAGTGCAGATGGGATATCCCCTGCAAAAGAAACACCCTGAGTCAAGTCACAGGCTGAGGCAGATGCTTTGGCAATGCCACCCTAGCTAGGCGGAAAGGCAACGTCTGCACCAAATTTATCAAGCCCGACAGGAAAAACAATAAGTGGGTAGTCCCATCCGCATCTGGGATGTGGGTTTGCCAGCGATCTGGAGTGAGTCCCTGTGTGGTCCTTGCCAAATTCAATGACTCTAACGACTTTTGTGTCCAAGTTCTAATTGTTCTTTGGGTCCTGTACCACTCAGATGAAAAAGTGTACCACCTTTTTGAGGAACCTAGCCGGCTCCACAAAAGAGAAGTAATAACAGGTATAACTATCGCAATGCTGCTCGGCCTAGGAGCAGCCGGAACGGCCACGGGTGTCTCAGCCCGAGCAACCCAACACCAAGGACTGTGCCAGCTGCAAATGACCATCAATGAGGACCTGCAAAGGATCGAGAAATCCATTTCCTTTCTAGAGAAGTCAGTCTCCTCACTCTCAGAAGAGGTCTTGCAGAACAGGTGAGGACTGGACCTCCTGTTCATGCAGCAAGGGGGCCTGTGTGCCGCCTTGAAAGAGGAGTGCTGCTTCTACGCAGACAACACAGGAGTTGTAAGAGACTCCATGGCAGAACTCCGAAACAGACTAGCTCAGAGACAGAAAGACAGAGAAGCCCAACAGGGCTGGTTCGAGTCCTGGTTCAATCGATCACCATGGCTAACCACACTAATTTCTACCCTAATAGGTCCATTGGCAATGCTACTTTTAGCTGTTACCTTCGGACCATGCCTGCTGAACAAGCTGGTCTCATTCGTTCAGACCCGCCTAGAACGGGCCAACATCCTTTTCATAGGCCAGCAACAAATGCTGTGAATTCAACCAGGGAACACTGCCAGTCACAAGATTTTCTAAACTTGCCTGGCAAAAACTTACTCAGGTTTACCAAACCCCTTTCCTTGTCAAACTACATCCTTATACCTCATTTCAGTGCCTATGTATATGACTACCTCATTCATTTGTGAAAAAGGGGGGGGGGGAAGATGTGGTAGATAGGGACAGGCGATCGGAAGATCACGCGATGTGACGGAAAGTCGCAGGACTCCTTTTCCCCTAATCCCTTAAGATAAGCGATTGCTCTAGGAATGTAACTAGGAATGTAGCCCCCCTAACGATAGTAGTGCTAGTAACTTTCCACTCCTGGTAACTTTCCACTCCTTACGAACCATAGATAGTAATGCAGACCCCCTCTGATGTAGAGAGACCCCTACGACTATAAAACCCCACGAGATGAGATAATAAAGGCCTTTGACTGTCCACCACATTGGTAGCTGTGTGCTTCTCTGGCCCGAGTGACCCTGGAGAGTCGGGTCGCCGTGCTGTTCCTCAAAACCAGGTCACCTTGCCTTATATCAGAAGGCAACATGCAGCTGCTCTCCATTCGTCTCTTCCAAGACGTGATTGCCTTTGTAGAGAAAAGCCCCTGAAGAAGCCTGGGAGTCAGAGCCTGCTCCCACTCTTCTTCCACTGCCACGACGAGAACCAGTGTGTGGCACAGGTGAGGCCTCCTGGGTGTCCCCATGGAAGGGGGCTCAGCTGTCTCCCCACCCCCTGGCACCTGACGGGCTCCAGCCTCCTCCCAGCCCTGGCACAGAGATGTGGGTCCTGTGGCCCGGGCTGCGGTGCCATCTCTGGCTCTCTGCTGCTCTGCAGGCCTCTTGGGAAACGCTGCTTTCTGCGGTGAGGTTCCTGAAGAGGAAGGATCTCAAGCAGCCGCTGAAGACGGATCAAATGTAGAGATTTGCCAAGTGCTTGGTAAGGACAGCCTGGAATGCCCAGCCCAATCCCTGGAGCAGCCGCCTGCCCACGGCGCCCAGTCTGTGGGGCTGGCAGCTGTGGCCCCTGCCCAGTGCCGCACGCAGGGGCACCAGCCTGCGCCCCACACGCCGCTCCCTTCCCTGGGCTGTGTGGGCTCTTCTCCAGGCTCCTTTGGCGCCAAGGCCGGTGCCGATGGAGCCCTGAGCCAGCCGGGCTCTGCTGCCGGGCGGCACCGCGGCTCGCCGGGCCCTGTGCCCCGTGCCGAGCCTGGCGCCTGCAGCTGCTGGCCAGGTCTCGGGGCTCTGTGGGCAGGTGGAGCAGCGCCGGCCGTGGGGAGTGCCCGGCCAAGGGGCAGGGCCCGCATCAACCCTTTCCCACCATGCCCTGCCGCTCTCTGCAGCTGGCAGAGGACAGGAGCCGAGCGGCCGAGCACCTGCGCCGGGCCCTGCCCTACCTGCGGAGCGCACAGGAGCCCCTGCGAGAGGCGGCTGTCAGGTTCATGGGTGAGCGCCAAGCCTGGCTCCCTCCCCAGCCCGCCCCATTGCCACAGCTCAGCCCTGGCCTCGCCTGCTGTGCTGGCAGCAGGATCAGGGCACAGGCATGTGCAGCCCCCACTGGCTTGGGCATTGCTGCTGCTGCCCTCTGGCAGCCATGCCCTGGGGCGGCAGCATGCGCCAGGGGCCCAGGCTGAGCCCTGCCGGGCCAGCAGGGCGTGTGACCTCAGGACTGGCAGCGCCCATGGGCGGCAGCTGTGGCTCTGAAGGCAGGACACGCTCTGTGTTCCTCAGGGATGGCCGGGCGCTACCTAACAGGGCAGCAGCCGCAGTTCCGCATCATCTGCAGCGGTGAGTGAGGCCCGCGGGCTCTCGGCGGGGGCTGACGCTGGCAGCTGCGTTCCCTGGCAAGCCCACCGACGGCTCCGCTCCCTGCGCGCCCCAAGGGCAGCGAGGCCACAGCACAGACACCTTGCAGGGGCCTGGGGGGCATTCCTGGCCAGCAGTTGCCAGCTTGTCCTTCTTGGCTCCTGCTTCCTCCAGGCCGTGCCAGGAGCTGCGTGGCACGGACCAGGCTGGAGGCTCTGCCCAGCTCCCCACAGATCCAGCCTCTGACTGTGCCTCTGTTTCTCTCTCTGCAGCCCTTCAGGACATGACGGATGACAGCAGCCCTGCCATCTCATGCCTGGCGCTTCAAGCTCTGCACATCCTTTTAGCTGTACAGAGCGTTCCCTCCTCCCGGCTCCAGAGGATGCGAGACCAACTCCGCCATCTCTGGAAGTCGCGGCCTTTCCTGTGTGCCCGTGGCTGAGTGTCCTGCCGCGGCGCTGTGGAGAACTGATCCGGGAGGCTGCGTCTGCTGAGGCCACCTGAGCCTGCGGGGAACACCTCTCCTGTGCCAGCACTTCCTTTCCCTTCACCCACTCGAGGAAAATTAAATTGCTGTGTTGGATACCCGGGTGTCCAGGAGCTTTCTCTTGGTGCACAGTGTCTTCAGGCCAATGGAGAAGAGGGGAAAGGTTGCTTGGTCTGCGCAATTTGCCCAAGCGTGCGGTGTGGAAGGGAAAGTGACCAAACGCCCCTTGGCCTTTGGTGGTTCCTGCAGGAATGTTTTTGATGCTGCATCGAGTGTTCTGGAGCTGGGGGAACAAGTGTGTTCTGTGTCCATGGAAGAGCAGAAATTGGCAGGATGTGTCTGCTTCCAGAGCTTGTCTTGGCTCTTCCTTCACAGTACTGGCAGCATCTTCAGAGACACAGCACACGCTCTCTCATGCCAGGGTCATCCCAATCTTCTTAACTTGCCCAGGCTCCTGCCAGGTTCACCAGGGAAACTGGCTGCTCGTGCCAGTCCATCCCCTTGCCCAGAAGGCACCCGCTTGTGTTTGGACATGAGCTGCTGGCCACAGGTAGAGGGGCAGCACCCGCAGCATTGGCCATCAGACGCTGGGCTGATGTTTTCATCCAGAGAGCAAGAAAAACAGCCAGAAGAAGGCAACATGACAGTATCTCTGTAAGAATGGCATTGCCCTGTGAAAGTCAACAATGGATGGTGATTTTGTGCTGCAGATAATCACTTCCGAGCAAAAATCATTCCAGGAAGGGACAACAGCCTCTGCCTTCTGATGGATAGCAAGGGTCTTGGTTTGGAAAGACAGGAGTCTGCTAAGGAAGGCAGGAGCCTCCCCTGAAATGGAGAATGTAAACCCTCCCCACCCCTCCTGATTGCTATAAATTTTAAATTAAGAGGCTCTCAGGCAAAAATATGGGAGCAAGAAATAACAGTTCTTTACTAGGGAAAAGAAAAAAAAAAGAATAAAAGAAACAATGCAGTATACTAGAACAACACCGACAGAGTCAGAACCCAACCTGACACCCTGTGGGGTGTTGGTAGCAGTCCAATTGGAAATGTGGCTGCAGTGCTCCTGGAGGGTCAGGTGTGGTTCTGTTGGAGCAAGGGTGTCCTGTAGAGAAGCATGTGTTTTTCCTCTGAAGATCCCATGGAAGAAGAGACAGCTGCTGTTCCTCTGGGGAATCCCATGGAGAAAGCCCTGCTAGTGTCTCAAAAACTTCTGGATTATACCTGGGTAGCAATGCTTGGCTCCTCCCTCTGGGCGGAGCATCTCACAATGGGATTTAGAGTTCTTATCAGTCATGCAGTGACATTCAATCGTCTGTTATCAGCAGATGTCCCCTCCAGAGGGAGGTGTGAATGTGGTCTCTCAAAGAGAGATAAGGCAAACTGCCCACTTGCCCACTTGACAAAAGATAATCTGCCATACAGATGGTAATTGTAAACATCTTGCATTGCAATCTTCAACACTCGGATATTTTTTAAAGAAAGGAACGAGGTATTCACACCAGAAAGCAACCACAGGACAGATAAATCTTTCAGGAAAAGAATTTATTGCTCTATTATCAGAAGAAACTAAGTTTTTCCCACCTTGCTCAGCCCTGAAGACTCCATTAGCATTCAAAGGAAGAAGTTGACACTGACCAGACAGAATCCTTTGTTTTAATAGAATTTAGGCATCATGCATGAGTTGTATGAATATGCAATAGGCTATTGCTTTTAAAGGTTAATCTCTTTACATGTGTGTCCTTGTTTGGACTTATTTTCCCCGGAAAAAGGTACCCAGAGCTTCGGTAACACTTTGCTCTTATTGCCTTGTATTGTCCTACATCTCAGTTATTCAAATTTTTATTACTCTAATTATATTACTATTTTTATAACAATTTTATTATTATTAAACTTCTAAAATTCTAAAACCAAGTGATTCGCGTTTTTCACAAGTACAACCTCCAGTGCAGGCGAGCAACTGGACTACAGCCAACAGAAACAATAAAGACTTGAAATTGATCCTTGCGAGAGTCTGTCCGAATTTTCCCTCATCTGCCTCACGATCTGCATTTGCGGACCACTGAATAGAAGACCCCCCTCTCTGAAAACCTCTGGCTTTGTAGGAGAAAGTTACACATGCCAAAGGCGCCGAGACCTGAGAGCGTTGCTAAGCCATTGTTCTCACAGGTGCTGTTTGCTGTGTGCTACACTGAGCCCAATGAGAAGAAGAAGGGGGCACCGTGCCCTTTGTGCAACAACAGCCTTGGAAGCTGTCCCACCTCTTGGCCTGGCTGGACTTCTCCTGAGTTTCAGGTGGTCCCCCCACAGAAGACCCTCACCTGTTTTACAACCACCGGGACAGACAGACTGAGATGTAAGGAGCCTCTCCATCAAGGACTGAGACATGGAACCCCCATGTGAAAAGGCCCCTCTGCTCCTTCCAAGGACCGGGACTGAAACCCCCAGCCCGGGGCAGGTGTGTGGGGGAGGCAAGCTGACCAAAGCGAGATGTTTGCCCGCAGGTTGTGACCGCTGGACCAAGAAGACAATGGCTCTCGTTTACTGAGAGCATGGACTACCTGTTACATCTATTCCTTATTGTATCTGTTTCCCCATCCTCGCAATTCTCAATAGAGTTATCATAATAAAAACCTCTGAGTTAGCGAGAGACTTCGAGATCTCCCCGACGTAACAGGCGGATCCTCGACTGGACTGGACCAAAGGACTTTGTCTCTACGTTTGGCAGCCCTATTCCCTCTCTTCCTCTGTCTTTTTCTCTCCCTTAATCCCTCTATCGCATTTTGCTGTGGTCATTCAATAAAGGTGCATTTGTTTTGATTATCATTGCAAACCCCCTTGTACCATGTCAGTTCTTTTTGCACCCTGAGATCAAATCCATGAACCATCACGAAACTTGTCCATAAGGACAGATAGTGACACCCCCCAAGGACCCCTCCCCAAATTCCCCCCCAAAGCCCCCCCAGCACCCCCAGACCCTGCTAAAACATCCTCAAGTTCCCCCCAACCCCTCCCCAAATCCCCCCCAAGCATCCTCAAGACCCCTCCCCAAATTCCCCTCATGACCCCTCCAGGACCCCTCATCTATCCCTGCACCTCCTCAGCAGCTCCCGGAGCCCCCCGTCCTCTCCCAGCGCCTCCCCCGCTCTCTCCAGCGCCTCCCGCAGGACCCGCCCAAGCCCGGGGCGGCTCCCGGGGGTCCCTGAGGGGGTCCCTGAGGAGGTCCCGTGGGGGGAAGAATAGGGGGCGCCCGCTCCATGCCCGGCCCGTGGTCAGGGGGCGCTGCTTTGGGCTCGGCTCCAATTGGTTGGAGACGCGCGGGGAGGTCGGGAGTTGCTGATGGGAGACGCCCGGTGAGTGGTTGGTTTGATAGAGGACGCAGTGATTGACAGGAGACGGGCGAGGGAGGCGGGTTTTGCCGAGGGGAGGCGCGCCGTGATTGGTTGGTTCAGCTCGAGAGAGGCGGGAGTAGCTGAGGGGAGACCTGCGGTGATTGGCTGATTGGGCGCGCGAGAGGTGGGCAGTGGGGAGGCATGCGGTGATTGGTTGAATCCGCGCACGGGAAGGCCGATGTTCCTGAGGGAATACCTGCGGTGATTGGTTGGTTTGGGGTGGGGTGCGCCATGATTCGTTAGTTTGAGAGATGAAGCGTGGTGATTGGATGGTTTGGGGTGGGGCGTGCTGCTATTGGCTGGGAAAAGTCTGGGATTTTTAAAGGACTTTCCCGGTTTTTTGGGGAAAAACACTCAGATTTTTAAGGAAAAATTCCCGGATTTTTGCAGGAGAAACATTCCCGGGTTTTTTGACCCCACATGACCCCAAAAAACCTAAATAACCGCAAAACACTCAAAATAAACACCAAAGAACACCCAAAAAACTCCAAATACCTGAAAATAACCCAAATAAACCCAAACAAATCCAAATAACCCAAAAAAAAAACAAACAAAAAACCCAAAATTAAACTCAAAGACCCCCAAATGATTTCAAGTACGCCGAAAAAAATCCCACATACACCAACATAACTCCCAAGAACCCCAAATAATTCCAAATAAGCCCAAATAAACACAAACAAACCAAAATACTTCGAAATAAACACAAAGAATTCCAAATAACCCCAAATAAACAGAAATAAACCAAGTAAAACCCAAGAAAACCCCAAAGAGTCCATAACTAACCCCAAACAAACCCTAAATGAACCCAAATAAACCTCAAGAAACCCCTGTTCCTCCGGTCCCCACCCCAAAAAAGATCCCAACCAATCACATCGCGAGGCACTGATGACGATCCAGTTGCTGGGCGCAAACTCAGAGCACTGGTCCCACCCAGCGATTTGCAGCCAATCAGCGCCCGGCCCGACTCTGACTCATGACTTGCCGGGCACAGACCAAGGCCTCTCGCTGCAGTAATTACGCAGAGTCCGTGCAGGGTAATTTCCAGCGAATCAGAGCATGTCTCGCTGATGACTCTTCAGTTGCCAGGAGCGGAATTTGGGGAGCGGGGGGAAGGTGACCCTGGGGATGGGCTGGGGACCCCAAATTAATCCAAAATGGGGTCAGGACCCCAAAACGGAGCAGGAGGGGCCTGGAGCACCCAAAACCAAACACGGGGAAGGGACTGGGGGAACGATTGGAAATAAGAGAGCGGGAAAAAGAGAGTCGGGACCCCAAAATAGAGCTGGGAGGGGAATGGGACCCCCAAATTTACCTCGGAGGGGGATGGGAGGCCCAAACCCGAAGACAGGGCAAAGGCAGAGCCGTGGAGTTTTTACAGGATATCTCAAAGGTGGAATTGGGGTTGGGGTCGGGGAGGAGTTCTTAGCAATACAAGAAGGGTGAGATCAAATTCCTGCCTCTTAGCAACAGCAGCAATCCACACAGAACCTGTCCCCAAAACCTAAATTCCCTCTAAAACAACTGAGAAATTATGCAACTTCAGATATATTCGATCAATTTCCTTCATTTAATCCAGTTTTGGGTGTTTTTAAAGGATGAAGGTGAAGCAGAGGAAAATTAAGGCCAAACCAAAAGGAGAAGCAGCCAGGTGTGTCCTCAACATGGATCACAGGGAATGTGAGTGACCAGGGCTGTGCCCAAAGTGCCTCCTCCAGTGGGGGATGGAGCTGGAGCAGCGCACGAAGCTCTGCCCACACTCGGGGCACTCGCAGGGCTTCCCTTAGTGGTGCCTCCGCTGGTGTCGGGTCAAGTTAGAGCTCCAGGAGAAGCTCTTCCCACACTGGGGACACTCGTAGGGCCTCTCCCCAGTGTGGATGCGCCGGTGGGTGATGAGGGTGGAGTTGCGCTTGAATCCCTTCCCACAGTCGGGACAGCGGAAGGGCCTCTCCTCTGAGTGAATCCGATAGTGCAGGAGGAGACAGGAGCTAGTTGCAAACCTCTTCCTGCATTTATCACACTTGTAGGGCCTCTCCCCAGTGTGGGTGCGCCGGTGGGTGATGAGGGAGGAGCTGTGCTTGAATCCCTTCCCGCAGTCGGGGCATTGGAAGGGCCTCTCCTCTCTGTGAATCCGATAGTGCTGGAGGAGATGGGAGCTGGTCTTGAACCTCTTCCCACACTTGGAACACTCATAGGGCCTCTCCCCAGTGTGGGTCCTCCGGTGGCTGATCAGGCTGGAGCTCTCTCTGAAGCACATCCCACACTCAGAACACTTGTACGGCCTCTCCCCAGTGTGGATCCTCTGGTGCGTGATCAGATTGCCGCTCACACTGAAGCTCTTCCCACACTCCCCACACTCATAGGGCCGTTCCCCAGTGTGGATCCTCTGGTGCCTGATCAGGTCGCCTTTCCACCTGAAGCTCTTCCCACACTCCACGCACGTGTAGGGCTTCTCCCCATCATGGAGCTGCTCATGGAGCACCAGCTCCGAGCTCTGGCTCCGTCTCCGGCCACCTTCCTGGCCCAGGCTGGCTCTTTCCCCCTCAGATCCCCGCCGGCTGCATTTGCAGCCCCTCCTCGTGCGGCATCTCTGGGGCTTTTCCTCCCCGCTGGCTTCCTGCGCCGTGGAGCCGCTCAAAACGGCCTCTTCCACCAGGTTCTGACGCAGGCATTTGTCCTCCCTGCTCTCCATGCTCAGCTCCTGCTCTGGGGGAGGAAGGACAAGGACAGGATGGGATTTGCCTCCACGCCACAGGCAAGGCCAAGGAGATCCCCCCAGGGCTGAGCTGCCGCTGGGGCCATGCTGGGCTGGGAGATGGAGCAGCACAGAGGGGAAAGGGGCACTCATCGCCAGCTCGGGGCTGTGCACAAATCACAAACAGGACTGGACTGCTGGGAATGCCTCCTGAGCTGTGTGATTTTCCAACATCTGTCTCATTACTTGGTTATGACAATGGCAAAATGTCAGCAGCTCATATCACAAGTAGTAGAAAAAGAACTTCACGTTAAAATTTACTTTAAAAAGTTTTTGACCAATCATGCAAAGCAAAAGCATATTGACATTAGTTCTATCCAAGCACTATAAGCACATTGACAGTTAAAACAATGCTTGCTTATTTCAAATACAATACCTGCCTGTAAGCCTTAAAACACAATGCACAGAGCTCCATTATTAATCTTGGAACTTCCCAATATCTTGCTAGATACACTTTTCAGCAGGTTAGGGAGTTATTCTAGATAAGCATTAATGCACACAGACCATTGTTCTATTTCTCCTTAATTTCAACTTCTTATATAATTATTCTGCTGACCAATCTATTGGCTGCTGCAAAGCTCAAATCAGTTCTAATGTCTCTGAGGCTTGTCTTTTGCAGCTTTCCCAAAACCCTCTGATTTTAAGAATCCAGAGACACTAATTTCCTCCTCACCTTCCTCAGTGTCCCAGGCATCATCCTCGCAGCCTCCAAGAAGTTGGCAAAGGGAAATCCTGGTTTGGGGATTAAAAGGGATGAGAATGTTGAGTTCCCTCTGCCCGAGTCCATCTCTACAAGCCACTGGCCATCTCGGCTCCAGAAACACCTCCCAAACACCCAGACTCAGCCCTGAAAAAGCCTCCCAAAAGTTCCCCGTCCCTGGTCCCTCCCCTCTGCTTTTCAGAGGTTCCCCCTTGTCCCAGCTGCTCGGGGGTCACGCTTGGATTCGGGGCCCCCCTTGTGCCTTGTGTCTGCCCTGCCCAGGCTGCTGGCAGTCCCAGCAATCCCAAAAGCTCCCCCTGCTTCACTCTCCCAATTTCAGGATGCCGTGGTTGTTTAGGCTCCCGAGCTCCCTTCTCCCCTCATTCTCTGCTCTGGCCTGCAGCAGCTACAAGGAGTCCCCCCTGCCCCTCTCCAGGCTCTTGAGGCTCCCGCCAATGGTGCCGCTCCCCCCTCTCTGGGCTCCCCACTTTGGGCTCCTGGGGGACACAGGGCTCTGCTCCTCCAGGCTGCCTCTGCCGGCAGCCGCCACCGCCACCCCCCGATGTCCCCCCAAGGGGCCTTTTCCACTCAGCCTTGGACTTCTTCATTCTCAAACACCCCCCCAAAAACTCCAACCCAGGGACCCCCCGGGATATTCGAGTCGAGCTCCCCCTCCCCGCTCATGGGTGCGATGGGGGGACGATGATCCCACAGGTGGGGGCTGCGAATTCAGGCAGGGATGGACAGCGTGGCTCCCTCAGCTCAGCCTCCATCTGCCTTTGTCCCTCCTCTTCCTCCCGCTCCTCCCCTTCCTTCCCCCCTCCTCCTCTGTCTTATCTCCACCTCCTTCGCCTCAACCATCCTTGCTCTTCCATACCTTCTCCTCTTCCACCTCCCTAACCCCACCTCCTCCTTCCATTGCTGCTCTCTCTACACCTCCACCGCTTCTCTTCCATCCCTTCTCCCCCTGCTCCTCCCCTCTAACCCCACCTCCTCCTCCCCCTTCATCCCTGCCCTTCCGTGTCCCTCCTCCTCCTCCCCCAGCAGCAGCCACACCCTCGGTGCCCCGTTCCGCAGCCCTCGCAGCCCGCGGCAGGAGCGGGGATGGAGCCGGGACAGGTCGGGATGGGCAGCGCGGGGCTCTCGGCTGCTCCAGCCGCTGCGGGCGGGGGGAACCCGGCCCGGGCCAAAGGAGAGGCAAACTGGGGAACATCACAAAGCTAAGGAGGCAGTAGATAATGGAGATAAAAGAGTTATGTTAATAATAACTCCAAAAGAGGAAAAGCTGCAAATTCCAAAGTTTAGGGAAGCCGAGACAAAAGAATTAAACAAGACAGGAAGTGAAAAAGATAAATCAGGGAAATGGAAACTTCTTGATGGAAGACAATTTCATAATAAAATGTGCTTACTAGGAAAATATTAGAAGACTTGCATCAGAAAACCCACTGGGGTACTCAAGATTTGTGTGATCATTTTTTAAGGGAGCATGGGTGCACTGGGATTTTTGGAGTAGCAAAGCCAGTACCTGAGAGATGTTTAATTTGCAAAAGGAGAAATAAAAAGGTGAAGAGAAAAACAACATTTGGAGGTCATGAGTTAGCTGGTTGACCATTTCAAAGTATCCATGCAGAAGTTTAGATTTGTGAGGCTCTTGGTTTATTTGCAAAAAAAACCCGCTTAATCTAGAAAAAAGACAATATGCCACATGTTAGACAGGAGATTTTAAGAGGATAAAAATCTTTGAAGTATCAGAAAGCCCCGAGAAAAAAACAAGAGAAGAAAAAGGGGAAATGAAAGGGAGAGGAGCAGGAGGAAAAATCAGAAAGAGAGTGGCATCCTCTGCAGGTCTTGCCCCCTCCGTTCGCGGCCCAGGCGCCTGTCCCGGGTCCCGGCTCGCTGCCCGCCTCAGCTCCGCCTGCCCCGGTTTCCATCCCAGGTGCCGCCTCACTGCCCAGGGCAGCTCCACCTGCCCCTGCGCTGTCGCTCAATTTGTGTGCCCTGCTCCCACTGCCTGGCCCGCGGCCGCTCTGCCGGCCATGCTGGGGAAGATGGGGGTTGCTCTGTCCTGCCGCCTGCTCCGAGGTCACTGCGCCCACCGCACCCAGGGGGGGTCCCAGCCATCCCATCCCCGGCTGCCCTGCCCGTGCCACCTGCGCTGCGCACCGCCGCTGCTGCCGGGCTCTCCCACCTGCCTCTGCTCTGCCGGCAGCTGCCGGATCAGCCGCCATCAGCCATGCGGGGGCTACCCACGCTCCACCTCGGGCTCCACGGGAAGATTCCCCTCTGCCAATTCCGTCAGCAGACCCTGCCCACACTCCCACCGAGCCTCGGCGGGATATCCTCCCCTGACACCGTCCTGCTCTGAGTTACGGCCCCTTGGTAACCACAGCTCCGGCTGTTCAGGGAAACTCTCTCTCTCTACAGGAAGCAACATATCGAAACACTAGGAGCTCAGCTAACAGGCAGCGCGCTCCAAATTCTTTCCCAAAACACGGGAGAAAGGCTAGAGAAGGTAAAAAAGTGAAAGAGTTAGATGAAGGGATTGCTCTATTTCCGTTCAGAGAGGTTCCCATGGGAGGGATGCGCTACTCCGCCCCGCGGGAGCCATCAGCGCCCCTGCCGTCCGTGCCCGGAACTGAACCCAAGGGCAAAGCGCTGCAGCCCAAAGGCCGGGACTGGGTCCGGGCTCTGTTTGCTGTCAGTGCCGCAGCTGTTGGTGTTTGTTTGCTTTATTATACACACTAGTAAACAACTGGTATTCCTATTCCCATATCTTTGCCTGAGAGCCCCTTGAATTCACCATTCTAAAAATTAAGAGGGAGGGGGTTTGCATTCTCCATTCCAAGAGAGGCTTTTTCTGCCTTCCTGAGCAGACACCTCTCTTGTAAAGCAAGACAAGCACCCACAGGCACTGAGGGGGGCTGCAGGAGGGGCACAAGAAGGCCCTGCAGCACTTGGGCACAAAGGCACAGCAGGTGAATGCAAGAAGGGAGCAGCAAAAGGCCAAGCTGAAGGCAAAGGCCAGGGCACAGTTCCTACAGCCCCTGAGGGACCAACCCCAGGGCCCAAGGGGGCCCCAGCACCCAGGGCACGGCTCGGCCACAAGCTCCTGGCAGAGGCATTGCCCTCCTCGGCAGGGGAGAGCCCACCCAAACAGCCCCTGGCAAGGAACCAGGGCTCCAGCTGCAGGGCACAAGGACACTGCAAGCACAGACAGCAGCACCCTCAGGACCAGCAAGTCCACCCCTTGATGGACATGGATTGGCAGGGCTGTCACAGCTCCCATCACACCAGGGACCCTCTACACTGCAGCCCTTGAGAACATTCAGGGTGGGTCTGCATTGAGAGGAGGCATTTCCTGATGGACACAGGGGCCTCTCAATCCACTCTGAATCTTAGACCGAAGGGTGGAAAGAGTAAAGGAATATTTGATTTTTAAGGGAATGAGTGGGAAAGATGAGCAGGTATGACTTGTTCAACTACTATTAGAAGTTGTGGGGCATAGGTTTGAATCAAATCAATTTCTTTTTCTTCCTCCTGTGATTGTAATTACCTAGGAAGGAATTTGAGAGCAGGATTTTAATACTGTAAAAGGGGTTGCAGAGGCCAGTTCTGTTCTACATTTGTGTGACAAGATTGAAAAGGTCCATGCTGAAGTGAACCCAGAAGTGCGGGCAGAGCCAGGGAAAGAGGGAAAATTAGATATGGAGTCACTACAAATTACTTTAAAACAACTAGGACAAGCAATACCCTGTTCCAAGAGAGGGAAGGCAGGGCTCACAGCCTGGTATTGAGTCCCTGTTAAAGGCAGGGCTTTTGGAGCCAGGGATGTCTCCCTACAACACTCCTATCCAGCCAGTCAAATAACTGGATGGATGGACAGGAGGAGGAAACACAGAATTTTCAAGTGTTAAAATGAAGATTAACTGAGGCAGTTTTCCTGGGCCTTCCAAAAAGGAAAAAGAATCTGAATTATAGGTGGATTTTAAACAGGGTCTAGTCAAAGGAATTCTTGTGCTAAAATGTTTAACCCAGTGGCCAGAGAGTGGCCTCGCCTGAAAAGTGATGATAACAGGAGGATCTCCTATAGTTCAAGTCTGGCATCAAGGTAAAGGTTTGACAACCTAAACAGCCTCTAAATGGATGAGCAGGGCTTGGTTATTACAGTATGAAACTTGTTCAATGGCACAGGAGGATTTAGAACTGAGGACAGGGAAAGGGTTAAACCCAGCCTCCTGTCTGAACAGCCTGGAGAGGGGCTGGCAAGGAACCCACGACTGCACTCAAGGGACAGAGCTCCAGACCCAGGCTGGAACAGATTGATGATGGGACATTCCCTGGCCTGAGGGAGAAAATGTGTTTGTGGATGGCTCTGCAAGGGCAGCAGAAGGGAAAAGAGCTACAAGACAGGCTGCTATTAAGGAAGGGGAATCAGACACAGCCCAGGTCACTGCCCCATGCTCAGCTCAACCCACGGAGCTGTGGGTGCCTGTGAGAGCCTGGCACTGAAATGCCCTGAGCAGGAAGGCTTCAATATCTTCTGCTGACACCATGGCACCTAACAGGGGGGCAAAAGCAATTCTCACTGCTTCAGCAACCACTGGAGCAGATATCAAGGCACATTCTCCCACAGGAAGCTGGGCTGGCACAGAGACTGCCCTGGCACTTTGCTGCTGCCAACACCCAGCCAGGACATCGGCTCCTGCCTAAGGAGTGCAAAGCAGCACCACTGGTGGCCAAGGGGCCCATGCCAAGTGTCCCTGAGGCCAGAAACAGCCGCCAGCACAGCTCAACACGGGGGCACCCCTCAGCCTGGCCTCAAGGGCTCTGAAGCCCCGGAGATTTGCACTTCCCGCCCGCAGCAGGAGGATGGGAGGCCGTCCCTGAGCCTGCCCTCAAGGCAACGCAGCAGCGGCCAGGGCTCCACAGCGGGCCAAGCCCCTGCGCCTGCCCACAGATCCTCGCCTGGAATCCTCTGCAATCCTGGCCACCCTCCTCTGCCATCTCCAGCCCCTGGGGCCAAGCCTTGCTGCCACTGCTGCAGCTTCAGCGCTGGCTGGGCCTGCACTGCCACAGCTGCTGGGGAACACCACGGCACAATTCCACTCTGGGGCTCACTGACACCCACACTCTGGGCTGCCTGCCATTGCACTGCTGCAAAATGTACTGATTTCGGTTCTTTCAAATCTTATTTCTCTGCTCAGAAAGGTTTCTCTACTCAAAGGTTTGCCTTTGGGAAAGGAATTTTAAAGGTTTTATTAACGGGATGTTACACCACGCAATGGAGATGAGTTTAACATCTGAACACACTGGGAACAGCCCAAAAGACACCCACAGAGATAACGACCAGCAACAAAACATCAACATTGCCCAGCAGCAAACAGCAACCAACAGCTACCCCAGACACTGCCCCCAACAGAGCTAGAGACACCTGGGCTGGAAAAGGCTGAGAAGGAAATCCAGGAGTGTGGAGACCGA
This sequence comes from Melospiza melodia melodia, assembly GCF_035770615.1. Lineage (NCBI taxonomy): Eukaryota > Metazoa > Chordata > Aves > Passeriformes > Passerellidae > Melospiza > Melospiza melodia. The sequence continues at coordinate 2,403,064 of NW_026948497.1, read as the reverse complement.
ATTCACATCAGAGGGGAAGAAATCCGGATCCAACAGGAAACCAAATACTAAAAACTGACAGAACTTGGAAGCAATGAACATTAAAGCAGTGGATTTAGATTGGTTCCGACCACATAAAGTTGAGAGAAAATCGAGTAAAACTCACATGGCATGGAATGATTTTCTCTGCACAGCCAGGCTATTTGTGAAAGAAATTATTTCTGTTGCACATCCAGGTCAGAACCAAGGAATGCCTTGACTGTCTAACACTAAAGAGATTCTTGGAGAGTTTTTGTTTTCCCTGCAGTTTCAGTGATAAGATAACAAAATTATAATAACTTTTTATAATAATTCCCACTTTATATTGTCAGGTGGGTTTTGGACAGAAGTGTGAGAATCAATTTTTGGTCTGGGTTTTTCCAAGTTCTCCTTTATGGTGCATTTGTAGAAGTGAAGAGCTTTAACCGTAATACTTGGAACTCGTAAATAGTTAATACATTTATTTAAAACACAGCAGATTCTTGGGGGACCACATGTGACTCACCAGATGGCTGCCCTGGAAGAGAAGCTTCATTCCAGGCAGCCTCCAGAGGAGCTTTAGAAATGCAAATGAACACTGCTGGGCAAAGGGTGGACAATGCACCTGGGTCTCTTGCCTGGGGCAGGAATTGGGCTGATTCCCTCTGCCCCTCACCCCAAGCTCTGCCTGCTGGCATTGATGGAATTTGCACAGGTCGAGGCAGAGCCCAGGGGGAGGATATATGACCCTGCAACAGAAACGGGTGAAGCTGCAAAAGGAAACAGCACATGGAGAATGTTGGGAAAACTTCACTATAAATAAGGGGGGAGGATTCATCCCTCTGCCCACTCCAACATGTGCTGTCACTGTCTAAGTTATATAGGTTATATTAGACCACTGGGGATTTTTTTGCTACCATAAATTCAGGGAAATCAGTTGTGATTACAACTATTGGCTGATTTAATTAGAGCAAAGCAGTCAATTGATGTAGCCCTGGCTAGAGAGAGCAGCCAAAAATGGGGAAAAGATGAACGGCCAGCAGAACAAATCCTACAACACCATGGACCAGGCCCTGGGAACCCGAACCAATTCATATCAGGAGCCACAGAACCCATTTGTCATTTCAATAGCATCATTAGATTACAAGCTGCCCTCGCAATAATAACCAACCAGACAGCTCAGGCTCCTGACCTTCCTGCTGAACAATCCACTGAAATGAGGAACACAACACTTAACCATGGGATGGGATCAGATCATCTGTTAGCAGAAAAAAGAGGAGTTTGTGGAAAATTAAATGACTCAAACTGCTGTTGGCAAAGAGGACAAAGGAAAAGTGGTGAAACAGATAACAAAGGAAGTAAGAAAGCACCTCATGCTCCAGCCCAAACGTGGAAAGGATGGGAATGAGACACGGTTTTGTGGCTCTCTGGCAGACCATGGGTTAAACGAATGCTGTTTCTCCTCTGATGTGCTACAGCAACTCTCATCTTTTTACCATGCTCCACACCTTGAGAGTGCAGCTCATTCAGGAGCTGAGCGAGGGGCCAGGGACTCGTCGATAAGGAAGCAACAGGCAAAACCATCGGCTTCAATAAATGTTCCTAATTAACATGGACTGCTTCTCACAAAAAGTCCCGCTAAATTCCGGAACTTCCAGGAGAACAAAGGCTTTACAGAGCCGTGAATATCGGCCGTTATACAAAAGTGGGGGTGCACATTAACGAGGACATGCAGTTGGCGGATCGGGAGCTATGAACCTTCTAAGTACCTCAGCCAGTGGGCAAAGGGAGAGGGAGACACAGCCGGGAAAATGAGGATAAAAAGGAGGCTGCGAACTACAACTATGGCAGAGACCGCACGGCAAATGCCCCACGGCCTCTCCCTCTGCTCAGCAATAAAGTCACTTTTACAGGACTCCTCTGTCTCCTCTGCGCACAGAAACTTCCGGCCACGGCAATTTCCCCGCACAGCCCCGGGCACGGGGCAGCCCCCTCTGTCCCAGCCACAGCAACCGGGCCGAGCCAGCGCTGCTCCGGCAGTGGCTCCTGCCGAGGCAGCGGCCGCAAGGAGACCGCGGGCAGCCGCTCCCGCAGCGCCCTCACGCCAGCGGCAACACGCGCCGGACACGGCACAACGAACCCGCCTGAGCCCCCTGCCGCCCCCGAGGCCCGCAGCCAGCCCCGAGCCCCCGCACAACCCAGCGCGGCTCCCACCTGCGCTGCGGCCTCCTCCGAGCTCCGCCGCCGCCTCACCGCGCTCCGGCCACTGCCGCCGCTCACGGGACCGCACACACGCTCCGACAATGGCGCCGCTGCCCAGCCACGGCCGCCCTCAGCCCGCCACCGGGGCCCTGCTCCGCCCCGCTCCCACCAATGAGCGCGCCACAACCATGACTGACGGCATCATCGCCCAATCCCAGCCAGGGGCGGGCTCTGCACGCGGCACAGCCCCGCCCCGCCCTCTCAGGGTCCCCCGGGCTGCGTGAGGGCAGAGCCGGAGCTTAGGAGCAGCCCTGGAACGGGCCCGAGGGGATTGAGCTGAAAACACAAACAAACTTCTCCGCACCTCCCGCCACGGCTTTCCCGGCACTGTCGCTTCGGTGTCTCCGGCTCAGCGGGAAGCCCTGGAGCCTCACTTCTCCTACCCCTAATTAGGAACATCCGTGCATCGCTTTGATTTCCCCCAAAAAGGGAAAACCGCCCCAAAGCCCTGTGGATGAGTGGGGGAGGGGAGAGATTTCTGACAGAAAACTCCAAAAACTCAGAGCAGGATAATGAGAAGTAAGTGAAGACCCTTAAATGCAGCTTTCCCCCACGCCTCCCTCCTTCCAGCTGCACCTCCTACCCCGGCAGTGCCGCAGGCAGGAATGGGGCCGGGCTCAGTTCATGCCCCAGGGTTTCTCCCTCTGCTCAGGGACAGGAGTCGTTCCCCTGCTGCACCCTGGGCTCTCTCCCACCGGAGACTTCTCCAGAACTTCTCCAAGCCGAGTCCATCCCACGGGGCACAGCTCCCTCCAAGTGCTGCAGCGTGGGTCACTGTGCCCCGGGGTCAGTCCTGCCAGGACAGGCTGCTCCAGCGGGGCCCTCTGGCCGCGGGGTCACAGCCTCCTCTCAGGCATCGCCGTGCTCCAGCGTGGCTGCTCTGGGGGCTGCAAGGGGATCTCCGCAGCCCGATGGATCTGCAGGGTGATCTCTGCTGCCCCGTGGATCTCTGCATCCGGCACCGCCGTTTTTGGAGGCACCAAGAATAGGCTGAGCTCTGCCTGAAGCTCTTCTCACATTCCCCTCACCCTTCCTAGCACACGGAGGCTTTTACCTCCTCACAGCTCCCCGGGCTGGTTTTGCAGCCTGTTGCCTTCTCACGGCGTGGCGACCTGGTTCTTATTCTGGCACGGTGGCGCAAAGCCCAGGGTCACTCGGTCCATATGCTCTTGACACCAATGTGGTGGACAGCAAATGGCATTTATTGCTGGGTTACACGGGTTTTTATGGCTTGGGCAGTCAGTGTCATTTCCTTCTGCTCACGTCTGTCTGGGTGCGCCCAGGCACGGAGCAAAGGTCTGACCGCCGGGTGGGGGGTGTCCTGACTGACCGTACAGCCCGAATTCTTCAGCACGCTTGTCCCTGACTCTCCACAGCAGCCCCTCCTCGTGTGGGATCTCTGGGGCTTTTCCTCCCCACTGGATTCCTGCGCCGTGGAGCCGTTCCAAATGGCCTCTTCCATGAGATTCTGTGGCAGGGATTTTTTTCTCCCTGGTCTCTGTCTGCAGCACAGTGCCTGGTGGAGGAAGGACAAGGAGAGGAAGAAAGAGGGAGAAGGGAAAAGGAAAAGGCAGGAGGAGAGGAAGGAACAAGAGGGAACAAGGGAGGAAGGAGATGGGAAAGGAACATGGATGGATATAGGACAGAATGAGGAGAGGAAGGAGGGCGGACAAGGAAAAGATGGGATTTGCCTCTGTGAAAAATGCCAATCACTTGTTTTTAAAATTTTTAAAGTTTAATCATAATAAAATGGTTATAAAAATAGTAACACAATTAGAGTAATAACAATTTGGACAAATTGAATTTAGACAATATGAGACAATAAAAAGAAAGAGTTACGGATGTCCGGGTATCTTTTGTGGCCAGCAGGAGCCCGAAAAAAAACCGCGTTAACAAAGGATTAGCCCTTAAGAACTGTTGCATATTCACACACTTCATACATGATGCATAAATCCCATTCAAATACCGGATTCTGTCTGGTCAGTGTCAACTTCTTCCTTCTAATCCTAACAGCGCCTCCAAGGCGGGAAGAAGTTCGTTTCTTCTGATAAGAACGCAAAAAATTCCCTTTCTGTGAAAGATCTTTCTCTGAAAGGTGTCCTGTGGCTGCTATCTCACTGCAAGCCCTTTCTGTTAAACAAAGCATCTTACATAGCATAGTTTCTATTTTTATAACCTAAAACTATATTTAACACATTATTTAAGAAAATTAATACAGCATTATTTTCTAACACAACACTTATAATATTCATTTTAATATTTGTGAAAAACCAATCATAAAATACATGCATTTTTCACAATCCCCACTCTTATTCTTTGTAAATAATTTGGCTTGAGCAATATCTTTTTCTACTTGTATCTTCTGGACTATGCTAGTGAAATAAAACAGGGGACTACACAAGTAAGAAATATAAAAACAGTCGTAACACAAAATGAAAGATCTTAATTTCTTCTAATACATTACGCCACCAGCTAGATTTTAACATTGTTTTCTAATTTTTGGACTGGTACCTGGGTTATTATATGCATATATATTTTTCTTTTTGATTTCTTTTGCTTTTGCTAGAATGACTTTTCTGTGGTCACCAATTTTCAATGATCTGATATATTGAACTTTCCACAAACACCCCCTTCTTTGGCTAATAAATAGTCTAAAGCCAACCTATTCTAATACCCTACAGTTTTCGTTTGGCTTAGCTAGCTTAATATTAACTCTAATGCCTGGGTAGCCTTATTTGCTATCATTTCTATAATTGCTTGGAGTCTTGTAATACAATTCAACAGATAATTTGGAGTCAATACAGAGTTAGATGGCTGTCCTGGTTTTACCTTTTCGTTTATTATTTGTTTTTTTACCAAATCTTGAACCATATCTTCAAGATTAAATTTAAAACAAATCCATCTCTCTCCTTTTGGACATTCAGTTCTAAATCTATTGCCACTTTTTCTTAAGTTTCTTGTAATCTAATAATTTACTCTATTTTGCCTACAGGTTTTTAATTTGGATGGGTTATAACAGTGGCTGTTGACATGGGTGTGTGTAATAAAAGAGAAACTTTGGTTTCTTTCCATGTGATGCTTTCTGTAGCATTTTTGACACAATCTTGCTGATATCCCGAAAGGGAAAAGACAATAAATGAGTGCTGGAAACAGGAATAACAGAGGTCCAGTATGGCTTATACTCCCACCTCCCATGCCTGTGAGGTTGCAACCCACAGCAGGTTTATTTGATCTTCTCGGTGGCAAAATGCAGAGGCCAATCTGGTCTTGCCCTCTATTTTCTTGTCACCTTCTCTTAACTAATTTCTAGGCAAATTGTTTTTGACACTCTTGAACTGTGGTCTCTTACTGTTCCTCAGGTATCTCTCGTTCAACAGGCACTAATAATTCCAATCCACAAAACCAAGTTATTACTTTAACACTCTTTTTGCAACAAGAGCATAAATTTTGTGAATTACAATACTAATTACTCTCACAATTTAAGCATTTACTTATAACCCAGATAGCGTGTCCAGTATTGGAATGAATCAAATAAAGTTTACTAATGGAAATGGCAATTCCCCTTCTCCCCTGTTCAATTCTCAGGCTAAGGTCAGAATACAAAAGCAGTCTTGATCGTTCTATCTGAAGTTTTCCTCCCCCAAGGAGATGTTTTATTCAGGCAGTGCTCGAAACCAGTGATATAAGCATTATCTTATTTCTTAATTCAGTGTTAATCTTTGTACATTTCTTGGATCATTTGGGTTTTCCCAAACTATTGCCACTCAGTCCCCATTGGAAAGTCACTTCGGTATCACCCAGTTTAAATGTGATAGTCCATTCCTCAGGTTTCTTCACAAGTCTGTTGATTCTGCTGGCATGAATTCACCCTCTGCAACAATGATTCTGATTGTTGCTTCAGTAGTACCTGGAAAGGACTTCTTAATAGCATAGTAAAGAAAGAAAGATAATACTGCATGAACTTTTACTATTCGCTTTTTTCCCAAACTTTCTAGGTTAAGCTAAAAGCTTTCTCCACAGCAGCCTCTTCTTCTATGCAGCTGCGCTAATAGCTGCAGAGGCAAATTCTTGTTTCTGTGAGTTACAGTTAGTTAAATAAGAAAAGCTAGACCAATTTTAACACGAGATGTATCACATCTATTGTTTTTTACTTTTTGGGCAGCATTTAATTGTTTTAGCCTTACAAACCCATTCTTCAGGAAAAAAACCTTCTCTTTAACAGCAAACAAAACACAAACAAAAAAACCCCAAAAAACCTTCTTACTTAAGAAAAACAAACTGCTTTGTGGGGTTTGGAGAGTCAGCAATCTGCTTTGATTTTATCTTTTAGTGCTAGCCCCTCTCCCCCCCTCTTCACAGCCTTACTGTCAGTGCTGTTCTTCGCCCTTCCCCCGCTGCTGCCCCTTGGCTGCAGGGCCGGAGCAGGGGAGAGCAGCCCCAGGCATGGGGACCCTGGGGGCTGCCTTGGGTCCCCATGCTCTCTCTCTCTCTCTCTTCTCTCTCTTTCTCTTTTTCTCTTTCCTTGTCTCTCTCTTCTTCTCTCTGTCTCTTTCCTTCTCTCTCTCGGCTCACTTACTGGGCCGACGCTGCCATCCTGGGCTCGGCACCCCGACAGTCTTGGGAGCCTCCCGGCAGTTCCACCACGGAGCCAGCCCGCTCCTGGCCGCAAACCTGTGTCCTCTGCTGCCAGCACTGCCACGGGTCACCTCCATGGATTGGTCCCTGCCGCAGCCCCCGAGACCCCGCCGATCGTAGGGAGCGCTCAGACACCTCCCAACCTTGACAACCCCAAACTTGGCATCCCCAGGTGCTCCTGACATTCTTTTTCTTTCTCTAGGCAACTTATCCTCTTTTCTCTTCAAGCAGGGCTCATTCTTCTAAGATCTTTCTGGACCTCAGTGTGGCATTGAATAACCTGCTAACAAGCATGTGTTAAGATACTTCTCTGCCTTTCATGCAAAAAACCTTCATTCACACTTCTGCTCTCTTCTAGCACCAAGATGTCATCACATTCTAACATCTCAGAGTTTCTCAACTACCTCTCTACTTCACCTTCTCTCTTTGTTCTCTCTCAATTGTAACCCTTATGGGGTCGATATCTAATCTTCCCCTATTTTTTTCTCCAGCCCAAACTTCTTTGTTGATATTTTTTTTCTTCATCGCCTTGGCCTAATTTCAAAACTCTAGCTGTCATTTTCCCGTTTTCTGATATAACTCTTACTCTTAATTGCACTTGTAAGACTCTTCCCAATAAATTGCTACATGCCCCTGTTATGAACAAAAATTCAGTTGATTTTTTTCTGTGAGAAAAAGGTTACCACTACTGCTGGGCTGCTGCCTGTGTTATGGTAATTATGGGTCGTTGTGTTAATAGTTGTTTTTGTATCGGTAAAAGCCCTGGCTGGGGTGAGTTAATGGCTCTTCTCTCAGACAGTGAAGGGTGCGGTACCTCCCGAACAGTTAAGAGAAAAGACTTTGGAGGGGAGGGATATGCAAAATAACTCTAAGGACCAGCATGCTGTGTGGGACCCCTACTCCAAACGTGCAGGAAGAACCCCAAAAACAACGAAGGGATCATTATGCCCTAAAGGCTCCCACAAGGACCTGATCCCCAGCTCTGCCCTTAGTGGACAGAGCTGTGCATATCCTCCTCCTCTGAGTTGCCCTGGGAGAGACGACGGGAGACTGCAGCCCTGCCGAGCTGCCCAATCCTGAGCTGATCACTTATAATAAAGGCATTAAAAAGGAGAAGAAGGCTCTTGGCCTCGTTTATTTCACCCCTGGGACCAATAACACATCTCCCATCTAAATTTTAGTTTCTTCCTTCAATTACCACATCTTTAATGACTGGAAATGTAAAGCTTTCTTTTTTTGCCCCTGTTACTTTCACTATATGTTTGCTTACACTATAACTTTTTGGAACATTTAACAGGCAGGTTCTCTCTGCCCCTGTGTCTATTACAAATTCCAATTCTTCTTCTTGGGGACCCACTTTTTAAAGTTATCACAGGCTCCAGATGGTATTTGTCCCCCCCCCAAAAAATTAGAGCCTATTGTTATGAACAAAAATATCTTTGTTGTGAGAAAAAGTTACAAAGAGGCAGCCAGATCACTGGCCCTGCCCAAGTTCTGTGTGTTTTGTTATTGTAATCACGGGTCGTTGTCGTTAATGGTTGTTTTTGTATTAGTAAAAGCCCTGGCTGGGGCGAGTTAATGGCCCTTCTCCTGGGTGGGGACCTTCCCGAGGCTAAGTTGTACCTTTCTCAGAATAGTGAAGACACCTGAGAGGGTGGGAGGGGTTATGCAAAGTGACTCCCAAGACCAGAATGCTTTGTGGGACCCCGACTCCAAACCCACGGGGAAACCCCAAAAGCAACGAGCCGCCTAAGAGTTGAGAGACTGGAGTGATATCTGGATGTGAGGAGCAGAGCGCTAGGCCTGCAGAGATGCGGGAAACCTTCATCGTTCCTCACCCTGTCTTCGAGATCCCCCGGGCCAGGTTTGGGAGGGAGCGAGACCCGGACTGAAGCACCATCTGACGGGGACATCACGCCCTAAAGGCTCCCACGAGGACCGGATTCCCCCAGCCCTGCCCCTGGTGGACAGAGCTGTGCATATCCTTCTCCTCTGAGTCGCCCTGGGAGACGACGGACGCTGCAGACCCGCCGAGCCGCCCAATCCTGAGCTGATCACTTTTAATAAAGGCATTAAAAAGGAGAAGAAGTCTCCTGGCCCTGTTTATTTCAGCTGGGGGCTCTCGTCCAGAATAGCCACACCGCAAGAGGACTCAGGACTGGCCATCTTGGATCTTCAGAGGACAGCTGGCTACTAGGACCAGAGAGATCGGCTCAGGACAGCGACGCAGAGGAGCACCGGAGCACCGGACTGGTGAGAAATCCGGTGGCGGGAGTGGGAGACGAACTAAAAAATCAGGCAGTTGTTTTTCCTGACTGAGGGAGTCAGGCACGACCCGGATTCTTGGCCGAGGCTTCGTGTGTTCAAGTCCCGATAGATGTAAGACCTGACGCTGGGAAGTTGGGCAATCAAGAGATTGGGCAGTTGTTTCAGTATAAAGTCCTGAGCATCAGGCAGAAATTTGAAGTTCAGTGGAGGAGGCTGAAGCTCCTCAAACAAGGTTTTTTGAAATTCCCGGTCTGTAGAGGCACCTTTGGGATTTTTTATTGAGACCTGAAAAATGGGAGGTTGTAATAGTAAAAAGACCGGCAAGAGACTGAGGTATATACATCCCAATAGTCCCTTAGGAGAACTGTTAGTAAAATGGGATTCTCTAGAGGCCACGGAGGGATTAGATAAAGTGAAAATGATCCATTATTGTATGGAAGCGTGGTCAGAATTAGAGTTGCAAGGAGGATGGCCTTGGTGTGGGACAAAGGATAAGTGGATGTGCCAACAATTAAATAATTATCTGACAGCTCAAAGAGATACTGATCCTGAGCAATTATTGTATGTGGCTTGCTGGTTAAAGAGCGCTGTTGGGGATGAAGGGGTGCGAATTTGTAAGGTACAGAGGAAGAAAGAGGGGAATGAAGGAGGGGATGATAGAACTAGTAAAAGATGGGACCCCCTGGATTATTTGCCTCCTTCTGCCCCTCCGCCTTATAATCCTCTTCTTCAAGCACCTCAAATGGCAGGTCCAGTTCCTCCCCCGGCTGCCATCTCATTACCACCTGCTCAAATTCCTCCTTCTACCTCTTCAGCTTCAGCTATGATAAACCCAGTATCTCCTCCAGTTCCTTCTGCACCACCACAAGTGCCTACTCCACTTGCTGCATTCTCCACTCCTTCTCCAGCTCTGCTTAATATCTACTCAGGCTCTTCTCCCCCTCCTATTGCTGTCCATTTACCTCCTTCTACCTGGGACACAAATGCCTCCTCGCCCGATAAACAGCTATCAGCAAATACACCTGCTGATGGGCAGAGAGTTCAGGGTAACCCAGAGAACCCTCAAAGTAGTTTGGCATCTGAAGATGGGCCTTACTGTAGCACCAGATCCAAGACCTCCAAGGCAGAGAGACTCTTTCCCCTCAGAGAGGTTCCTATGGGAGGAGTAGCGGGAGGTGTTGGCTTTGTGAATGTTCCCCTAACTGCTTCTGAGGTGAGAGGATTCAAGAAAGAGTTGGGGCATTTGGTTGAGGACTCAGTGGGCATAGCCAACCAAGTGGATCAATTTCTAGGTCCAAATATCTACACCTGGGGGGAGATGAATTCCATCCTGAGTATATTATTTTCCCCAGAAGAGGTCCAGATGATAAGGGCGGCTGGCATAAGAATATGGGAGAAAGATAACAGTCCAGGACCCCAGGTGCCAACAGGTGAACAGAAATTGCCACTAACGGTTCCCAGCTGGAACCCTAACCAGGAAGAGGGGAGGAAGGCCATGAGGTAATATAGGTCTTTGATAATACGGGGGATCAAAGAGTCAGTTCCCAAAGGAACTAACACCCAATTGGCATTTGAGGGTACACAAGAGAAGGATGAAGCTCCTGCTGCCTGGCTTAACCGCCTAAGGCGAAGCTTTCAGTTGTACTCTAGAATAGACTCAGACACCCCAGAAGGTCAAATGCTGCTAAAAGTCCAATTTGTTACCAAATCTTGGCCTGATATAAGGAGAAAACTGGAAAAGATGGAAGATTGGCAAGAGAAGGGCATTAATGAGTCATTAAGAGAGGCATTGAAGGTGTATTTAAGGAGGGAGGAAGATAAAGCAAGGGCCAAGGCTAAGATCATGGTTGCTGTAGCTAGAGAAAGTGCAGGGTGGGCGGGTCCACCACCAGGAGGAGGCAAGGATAGGCCAGTACTGTCAGGTACAAGAGGGATGGAGACACCTCAAGGCCCTTTGAGAGAGCGACATTGCTATTACTGTGGAAAGGCAGGACACGTCAGGAGGTTTTGTAGAAAACTCAGTCTTGATAAGGCAATAGCCAGGGAACAAGATAATTTAGGGAAGATCCTTAAAGGTGATGATTAGAGGGTCAGGGGCTTTACACTATAGGGGACCTGATGTAACATCTAGAAGAGCCCTTGGTAAACTTTGAAGTGGGACCCTTAAATGAAGAATTAGAATTTTTGAGTAGATACAGGAGCAGATAAGTCCTGTCTCAACAAAGTACTAAGAAGTATAGTATAGTATAGTATAGTATAGTATAGTATAGTATAGTATAGTATAGTATAGTATAGTATAGTGAAAAACATCTGAAGTTAGACAAAAACAGCTAGGTAGAAAGGATATCCAATAGCACCAAAACTGGCCAGTAATACTTAACTTGTAATAAGTGATGTGAAAGTAAAAGGTACCTTATTGTTGTCTTGTTGTGTGCGTGAGAGTGAGTCACAAAGTCAGCCTCAACTTCCCGGGCACGTGGGAAGGGGGCAGTGGAAGTGTGTGTATGTGTGACCTGCAAACCAGGCTTGTGTCCCCCAGGCGGGTGGGGGCTGTGGCCAAAGAGTGTGTGTGACCTGCAAACGAGACTAGTGCTCCTCAGGTGTGTGAGGGAGCCATAGCTGCGAGAGCGTGAGTGACACGCAGACAGCCTCACAGGTGAATGTGCACCAGAGGCAACCAGAGCCAGGGCCCTTCCAAGAGGCCCAGGGATACTGAGACCTGTGGGCCAACCCCAAGGTGAGGGGAGCCACAGTGATTTTCTAGCAATAATGATCCAGTTTGTGTCTTGAGGGTGTGAAGGAATGTGTGAGAATGAATATAGACAAATTAGAATAGAGGTAATGTAGATTGTGCATTATAAGTTTTACCACATCTCCTTAGAGGGAAGTGTATTGTGTAGAAGAATGGTGTAAGAAAAAAAAAAAATTAGGTGTAAGGGGTTGAAAGAAGTATTTAAGCTGTAAGTGAAAGTAAGAAACAGAAGCAAGAGATAAATAGATAAGATCTTGAAAAATAGAACAGAAAAACCATTGAATTAAATACACAGAAAAATAGGGGAATAAAAATACTTTGGGAGTTAAGTTAGCTGAGAAATACAACTCCTTGCAAAATACAGAGTATGTAGAAGTTGATGAGAGAAACATGCAAGCTATGGAAAAAGAGAAATTAACCAATAACATTAAACAGAGAAACTGAGTTTTGATAAAATCATTAAATTGCAGACCACTAATGCCTGTGTTGGAAAGCCCGTTTCAGGTACTCTTCATTACTAACTCGACTGTGCAGACCAAAAGGAAAAGGTTGGACTCGCATCACTCTCACCCCCTGGCATTGGACCAGGATTCAACACCAGTTTTTTTTCCCTCTGGCATTCTGGCATTGGACCGGACTGCACCCCATTCTCCCTCTGGCATTGGACCGGACTCCACCCCTTTGTCCTTCTGGCATTGGGCCAGAGTCCCAGTTTTTCCCTCTGGCATTGGACCAGAGTCCACATCACTCTCACCCCCCGGCGCTGGACAAGATTCATCTGCTTCACAAGTTAATTCACCTGAGTATACTGTGATTTAAAGCTGACTCTCAGAAGGAAGAGTCAAAAAGACTGAACTGTGTGGAAAAAAAAATTGGTATCAGAGTTCTAATATTGCTTAAAATGTTTTAAGACTGTTCTGTGTAAACTATGTTGGTAAAAAGTTTAAGACTGTAAATAAGTAATTCTGGTTAAGTTCCCCAATTTATTTCTAAAGACTCCAGGTTAATCCTCTACAGAACACTCCCCTGGGGGAAGCCAAACTTGGTAGGGAACAGAGCAAGAGAGGTTTAACCAGAGAAACGGGTAGAAGGGACTCTAAAGAGCTTGGAAGCTTTTCCTCAGTAAAATTCCCCAAGAGGCAAGGCCGGGTGGGCAGGCTGTATGAGATGACCCATACTGGACTCTTGGGAAGGGTAGTACTGATGGCTCTGATGGCTGGTGGTGCTCAGGGGAGCCCAGCTGAGCCGTGCAGTGAATGCTACCAACCCCTCTGTGAGGAGGAAGTGAGCTCCTTGGAGAGTCCACATCAGTACTAACCCTGATTGTGTTAACCTCTCCCAATTGGTCCTTTATCAGAAAAATAAGAGAGTGTATTGGAGAGCATACAATACTGCCAGTTTTAGGCAGCCACTTCTAGGAGAGCGCCCTATAGGGGAAGCCTGGTTGTGCTTCGAATGGGATGCTGCTGAAACAAGCTCAGCAGATCTAGTAAAAAGCAAAGAAATGGTGAAAATGGTAAGAAAATTTGTTTGTAACAAGTATCTATATGAGTATACTGGAAAAGAGAAAAACTCCTTTTGGAACACATTTCAGGGGAGCCTTAAACCCCTAGATTTGATCTTGTCTGGCAGCTGCGCCGCTAGAGTGATAAAACCAATTTTCTTATTACCCAAAGAAACTGGATCAAGTTTGGGAGTTCCTATATATAATGATTTGGGAGAAATTAAACAGAACAGGCAAAGTGGAATAGAAATAGAGAAAATCCAAAATTGTAAAAGCCAAATTCGGATTCCACTATCTATGTTAAACAAAGTTATCTGGCTCCAGGCAGTATTAAAAATAAAGAATTCAATTATTAGGAACATTTCAAACGAAATAAAAAGGTTAGCATGTGTAAATAATGAGGAACAAACTCCTACACTTGATCCCAGTGGGTGGGAGAACCTAAAGATTTTCAAAAAGGATGTATGGGAAAATACTTTTTCTCACTGTGTGTGTACTTGGAGGATTGCTCTTTTTACTATGCTTATTTATCTGTTTTAGTAGAATAGTACTTGCCATGCAGACCAACCTGAAGAAACCAAGGACAGTAACAAGGTTAAGTAACCATGATTACCAAAGTGCACAAGAGATTTATAGTAGATTCAAAACAAAAAAATTGTGAGTTGATGCAAGCTTAGAATTTAAGCTCGATCAAAGAAAGAGGGGGGACTGTTATGAACAAAAATTCGGTTAATATTTTTTTCTGGGAGAAAAAGTTACCACTACTGCTGGGCTGCTGCCTTTGTTATTGTAATCACGGGTCGTTGTCGTTAATGGTTGTTTTTGTATTAGTAAAAGCCCTGGCTGGGGCGAGGTAATGGCCCTTCTCCTGGGTGGGGACCTTGCCCGAGGCTAAGTTGTACCTTTCTCAGAATAGGGAAGACACCTGAGAAGGTGGGGGGGTTATGCAAAGTGACTCCCAAGACCAGAATGCTTTGTGGGACCCCCATCTCCAAACTCATGGAGAAACCCCAAAAACAACGAGCCGCCTAAGAGTTGAGAGACTGGAGTGATGTCTGGATGTGAGGAGCCGAGTGCTGAGCCTGCAGAGACGCGGAACACCTTCGGAGCCTCTTGCCCTGACCGAGAGAGTTGACCCGGGCGGTGAGACCAAGCTGATGGAGTGGGAGGGGCACCATCTAACGGAATCAGCAGGCCCTAAAGGCTCCCAAGAGGATCTGATTCCCCAGCTCTGCCCCGGTGGACAGAGCTGTGCATATCCTCCTCCTCTGAGTCGCCTTGGGAGAGACGACGGATGCTGCCGACCGTCGAGCCGCCCAATCCTGAGCTGAACACTATTAATAAAGGCGTTTAAAAGGAGAAGAAGTCTCCTGGCCCTTGTTTATTTCAATGTATGTGGGATACTTTTTAAAGAAAGGAATGAGGTACTTGCACCAGATAGCAGCCACAGGACACCTAAATCTTTCAGAGAAAGAGAATTTACTGCTCTCTTATCAGAAGAAACGAACTTCTTCCCGCCTTGCTCAGCCATGAAGACGCCGCTGAGGATTAGGAGGCAGAAGTTGACACTGACCAGACAGAATCCTTTGTTTGAATGGAATTCATGCATCATGTATGAGGTGTATGAATATGCAACAGGCAATTGCTTTTAAGGGTTAATCCTCTGTTAATGGGTGTCCTTTTTCGGGCTTATTTCGCTCAAAAAAGGTACCCGGTCCTCCGGTCCTCCGTACCTTTCTTCTTATTGTCTCGTATTGCCCTAATCTCAATTGTTCAAATTTTTATTACTCTAATTATATTACTATTTTTATGACAATTTTATTACTATTAAACTTTAAATTATTTTTTTAAAGTGATGGGTCTTTTTCACAATGGAGGCATGGAAGGAAAAGTGGATTTAAGGGTCTTCACTTAGTTCTCATTATTCTGGTCTGCGATTTGGGAGTTTTCTGTCAGAAATAGCTCCCTTCCTCCACTCATCCACAGAGCTTTGGGCAGATTTCCTTTTCTTGTGGTAAATTAAAGCGATGCACTAATGCGCCTAATTAGGGGTAGGAAAACTGAGAGCTTTCCTCGGAGCCGGAGCCACCGGAGCCGCAGTGCCGGGAAAGCCGTGGCGGGAGCTGCGGAGAAGTTTGTTTGTGTTTTCAGCTCAATCCGCCTCGGGCCCGGGCCCGTTCCAGGGCTGCTCCTCAGCTCCGGCTCTGCCCTCACGCAGCCCGGGGGGCCCTGAGAGCGCAGGGCGGGGCTGTGCCGTGTGCAGAGCCCGCCCCTGGCTGCGATTGGGCGATGGTGCCGTCAGTCGTGTTTGTGGCGCGCTGATTGGTGGGAGCGGGGCGGAGGAGGGCCCCGGTGGCGGGCTGAGGGCGGCCGTGGCTGGGCAGCGGCGCCATTGTCGGAGTGTGTGTGCGGTCCCGTGAGCGGCGGCAGCGGCCGGAGCGCGGTGAGGCGGCGGCGGAGCTCGGAGGCGGCCGCAGCGCAGGTGGGAGCCGCGCTGGGTTGTGCGGGGGCTCGGGGCTGGCTGCGGGCCTCGGTGGCGGCAGGGGACTCGGGCGGGTTCGTTGTGCTGTGTCCGGCGCGTGTTGCCGCTGGCGTGAGGGCGCTGCGGGAGCGGCTGCTCGCGGTCTCCTTGCGGCCGCTGCCTCGGCAGGAGCCGCTTGCGGAGCAGCGCTGGCTCGGCCCGGTTGCTGTGGCTGGGACAGAGGGGGCTGCCCCGTGCCCGGGGCTGTGCGGGGAAATTGCTGTGGCCGGAGGTTTTTGTGCGCAGAGGAGACAGAGGAGTCCTGTAAAAGTGACTTTATTGCTGAGCAGAGGGAGAGGCCGTGGGGCATTTGCCGTGCGCTCTCTGCCATTGTTGTAGTTCGCAGCCTCCTTTTTATCCTCATTTTCCCGGCTTCATCTCCCTCTCCCTTTGCCCCCTGGCTGAGATACTCGGAAGGTTCAGACCTCCCCATCTGCCAACTGCATGTCCTCGTTATTGTGCACCCCCACTTTTGTATAACGGCCGATATTCACGGCTCTGTTAAATCCTTGTTCTGCTGGAAGTTCAGGAGTTTAGCCG
Organism: Melospiza melodia melodia; assembly: GCF_035770615.1. NCBI lineage: Eukaryota > Metazoa > Chordata > Aves > Passeriformes > Passerellidae > Melospiza > Melospiza melodia. Next base: position 2,386,585 of record NW_026948497.1, on the reverse strand, counting down.
GTCTTCCTGTGAGCAGCAGTCCATGTTCATTCATTAGTAACATTTATTGAAGCTGGTGATTTCGTCCCTTACTTCCTTATCTGCAAGTCCCTGGCCCCTCACTCAGCTGCTGAATGAGCTGCACTCTCAAGGTGTGGAGCATGGTAAAAAGATGAGAGTTGCAGTAGCACATCAGAGGAGAAACAGCATTCGTTTAACCCATGGTCTGCCAGGGAGCCACAAAACGGTGTCCCATTCCCATCCTTTCCATGTTTGGACCAATACATGAGCTGCTTTCTTGTTTCCGTTGTTGTTTTGTTTTTCACCACGTTTCCTTTGTCATCTGTTTCCCAACAGCAGTTTGAGACATTTAATTTTCCACAAACCCTTATTTTTCTGCTAAGAGATGATCTAATCTCATCCCATGGTTAGGTGTTGTGTTCCTCATTTCAGTGGGTTGGTCAGAAGGAAGGTCAGGACCTGCAGATGTTTGTTTGGTTATTATTGCGAGGGCAGATTGTAATCTAATGATGCCATTGAAATGAGAAATGGGTTCTGTGACTCCTGATATGAATTGGTTCGAGTTCCCAGGGGCTGGTCCATGGTGTTGTAGGATTTGTTCTGCTGGCCGTTCATCTTTTCCCTGTTTTTGGCCGCTCTGTCCAGCCAGGGCTGCATCAATTGACTGCCTTTCTCTAATTAAATCATCAAATCCTTGGATTCCCAACTGATTTCCCTGAATTTTTGGTAGTAAAAAATCCCCAGTGCTCTAATATACCCTACATAATACAGACAGTTACAGCACATGTTGGAGTGGGCAGAGGGATGATTCCCTCCATTTGTTTATAGTGAAGTTTTCCCAACATTCTCCATTTGCTGTTTCCCTTTGCAGCTTCACCCGTTTGTGTTGCAGGGTTAGATATCCTCCCCCTGGGCTCTGCCTTGAGCTGTGCAAATTCCATCAGTGCCAGCAGGCAGAGCTTGGGGTGAGGGGCAGAGGGAATCAGCCCAATTCCTGCCCCGGGCAAGAGACCCAGGTGCATTGTCCACACTTTGCCCAGCAGTGTTCCTTTGCATTTCTAAAGCTCCTCTGGAGGCTGCCTGGAATGAAGCTTCTCTTCCTGCTGCTGGGCAATGTTGATGTTTTGTTGCTGGTCGTTATCTCTGTGGGTGTCTTTTGGGCTGTTCCCAGTCTGTTCAGGTGTTAAACTCATCTCCATTGAGTGGTCAAACACCCCTTAAATAAAAGCTTTAAAATTCCTTTCCCCAAGGCAAAGACAAACCAAGCCTGAGCAGAGAAAGAAGACTTAGAAGAACCAAACTCAGTACGTTTTGCAGCAGTGCAATGGCAGACAGCCCAGAGTGTGGGTGTCAGTGAGCCCCAGAGTGGAATTGTGCTGTGGTGTTCCCCAGCAGCTGTGGCAGTGCAAGCCCAGCCAGCGCTGAAGCTGCAGCAGTGGCAGCAAGGCTTGGCCCCAGGGGCTGGAGATGGCCGAGGAGGGTGGCCAGGATTGCAGAGGATTCCAGGCGAGGATCTGTGGGCAGGCGCAGGGGCTTGGCCCGCTGTGGAGCCCTGGCTGCTGCTGCGTTGCCTTCAGGGCAGGCTCAGGGGCGGCCTCCCATCCTCCTGCTGCAGGCGGGAAGTGCAAATCTCCGGAGCTCCAGAGCCCTTGAGGCCAGGCTGAGGGGTGCCCCCGTGTTGAGCTGTGCTGGCGGCTGTTTCTGCCCTCAGGGACACTTGGCATGGGCCCCTTGGCCACCAGTGGTGCTGCTTTGCACTCCTTGGGCAGGAGCCAATGTCCTGGCTGGGTGTTGGCAGCAGCAAAGTGCCAGTGCAGGCTCTGTGCCAGCCCAGCTTCCTGTGGGAGAATGTGCCTTGATATCTGCTCCAGTGGTTGCTGAAGCAGTGAGAATTGCTTTTGCCCCCCTGTTAGGTGCCATGGTGTCAGCAGAAGATATTGAAGCCTTCCTGCTCAGGGCATTTCAGTGCCAGGCTCTCACAAGCACCCACAGCTCCCAGGGTTGAGCTGAGCATGGGGCGGTGACCTGCGCTGTGTCTGATTGCCCTTCCTTAATAACAGCCTGTCTTGTAGCTCTTTTCCCTTCTGCTGCCCTTGCAGAGCCAGCCACAAACACATTTTCTCCCTCAGGCCAGGGAATGTCCCATCATCAGTCTGTCCCAGCCTGGGTCTGGAGCTCTGTCCCTTGAGTGCAGTCCTGGGTTCCTTGCCAGCCCCTCTCCAGGCTGTTCAAACAGGAGGCTGGGTTAAACCCTTGCCCTGGCCTCAGTTCTAAATCCTCCTGTGCTATTGAACAAGTTTCATACTGTAATAACCGAGCCCTGCTCATCCATGTAGAGGCTTTTTTGGTTGTCGGAGCTTTAACTTGATGCCAGACTTGAACTATAGGAGATTCTATATAGAGTTAAATATTTTAGCACAAGAATTCCTTTGGCAAGACCCTGTTTAATATCCACCTATAATTCAAATTCTTTTTCCCTGTCTGGAAGGCCCAGGAAAACTGCCTCAGTTAATCTTCATTTTAACACTTGAAAATTCTGTGTTTCCTCCTCCTGTCTATCCATCCAGTTTGTTGACTGGCAGGATGGTAGTGTTGTAGAGAGACATCCTTGGCTCCAAAAGCCCTGCCTTTAACAGGGACTCAATACAGGGTTGTGAGCCCTTCCTTCCCTCTCTTGGAACAGGGTATTCCTTGTCCTGGTTGCTTTACAGTAATTTGTAGAGGCTCCATATCTAATTTTCTTTCTTTCCCTGGGGCTGCCCACACTTTGAGGTTCACATCAGCATGGGCCTTGTCACATTTTGGCACAAAAGTAGTACAGAACTAGCTTCTGTATCCCTTTTACAGTATTAAAATCCAGCTCTCAAATTCCTTCCTATTTAATTACAATCACAGGAGGAAGAAAAAGCAATTCATTTATTTCTGACCTGTCCCCCACAGCTTCTAATAGTGGTTGAACAAATCATACCTGTTCATCTTTCCCACTCATTCCCTTAAAAATTAAAACATTCCTTTGCTATTTTCCCCCTTCAGTCTAAGATTTAGAGTGGATTGAGAGGCCCCTGTGTCCATCAGGAAATGCCTCCTCTCAATGCACACCCACCTGAATGTTCTCAAGGGCTGCAGTGTGGAGGGTTCCTGGTATGATGGGAGCTGTGACAACCCTGCCAATGCATGTCCATCAAGGGGTGGACTTGCTGGTCCTGAGGGTGCTGCTGTCTGTGCTTGCAGTGTCCTTGTGCCCTGCAGCTGGAGCCCTGGTTCCTTGCCAGGGGCTGTTTGGGTGGGCTCTCCCCTGCCGAGGAGGGCAATGCCTCTGCCAGGTGCTTGTGGCCAAGCCCGTGCCCTGGGTGCTGGGGCCCCCTTGGGCCCTGGGGTTGATCCCTCGGGGGCTGTAGGAATTGTGCCCTGGCCTTTGCCTTCAGCTTGGCCTTTTGCTGCTCCCTTCTTGCACTCACCTGCTGTGCCTTTGTGCCCAAGTGCTGCAGGGCCTTCTTGTGCCCCTCCTGCAGCCCCCCTCAGTGTCTGTGGGTGCTTGTCTTGCTTTACAAGAGAGGTGTCTGCTCGGGAAGGCAGAAAAAGCCTCTCTTGGAATGGAGAATGCAAACCCCCTCCCTCTTCATTTTTAGACTAGTGAAATCAAGGGGCTCTCAGGCAAAGATATGGGAATAGGAATACCAGTTGTTTACTAGTGTGTATAATAAAGCAAACAAACACCAACAGCTGTGGCACTGACAGCAAACAGAGCCCGGACCCAGTTCCGGCCTTTGGGCTGCGGCGCTTTGCCCTTGGGTGCAGTTCCGGGCACGGCCGGCAGGGGCGCTGTTGGCTCCCGCGGGGCAGGGCAGCGCATCCCTCCCATGGGAACCTCTCTGAACAGGAATAGAGCAATCCCTTCATCTAACTCTTTCACTATAATCCCTTCTATAGCCTTTCTCCCGTGTTTTGAGAAAGAATTTGGAGAGGGTTGTCTTTTAACTGAGCTCCTAGTGTTTCGATAAGGTGCTTCCCCTAGAGAGACAGGGTTTCCTTGAACAGCCGGAGCTGTGGTTACCAAGGGAACGCAACTCAGAGCAGGACGGGGTCAGGGGAGGTTATCCCGCTGAGGCTTGGTGGGAGTGTGGGCAGGGTCTGCTGCCGGAATCGTCAGAGGGGGATCTTCCCGTGGAGCCCGAGGCGGAGCGTGGGTAGCCCCCACATGGCTGATGGCGGCTGATCTGGCAGCTGCCGGCAGAGCAAAGGCAAGTGGGAGAGCCCGGCGGCAGCAGCGGCGGTGCCCAGCGCAGGTGGCACGGGCAGGGCAGCCGGGGATGGGATGGCTGGGAACCCCCCCTGGGTGGGGTGGGCACAGTGACCTTGGAGCAGGCGTCAGGACAGAGCAACCCCCATCTTCCCCAGCATGGCCGGCAGAGCGGCCGCGGGCCAGGCAGTGGGAGCAGGGCACACAAATTGAGCGACAGCGCCGGGGCAGGTGGAGCTTCCCTGGGCAGTGAGGCCGCACCTGGGATGGAAACCGGGGCAGGCGGAGCTGAGGCGGGCAGCGATCCGGGACCCGGGACAGGCGCCTGGGCCGCGAACGGAGGGGGCAAGATCTGCAGAGGATCCCACTATCTTTCTGAATTTTCGTCTTTTTCCCTTCCCTTTCATTTCCCCTTTTATTTTTCTCGGAGGTTACTCATATTTAAAGATTTTTATTCTTCTAAAATCTCGTGTCTAAGATATTGCCTATTGTCTTCTATGTAAATGGTTTTTTTTACAAATAAATCCAGAGCCTAAGAAATCTAAACTTCTACTTGGATACATTGAAATGATCGATGAGCTAACTCACGACCTCCTAATCTTGTTTTTCTCATCACCTTTTTATTTATCCTTTGGCAAATTAAGCATCTTTCAGTTACTTGCTTTGCAACTTCAAAAATCGTAGTGCACCCATAGTTCCTTAAAAAATAATCGCACAAAGCTTGAGTACCCCAGTGGGTTTTCTGATGCCTGTCTTCTAATATTTTCCTAGAAGCACATTTATTAAGTAATTGTCTTCCATCAAGAAGTTTCTATTTCCCTGATTTATCTTTTTCACTTCCTGTCGTGTTTAAATCTTTTTTCTCGGCTTTCCTAAACTTTGGAATTTCCAATTTTAACTCGTTTGGAGTTAATATTAACGTAATTCTTTCATCTCCATTTTCTCCTACATCCTTAGCTTTGTGCTCTGCCCCCAGTTTGCCCAGTTTTCCTCTCCTTTGGCTCGGGCCGGGTTCCCCCCGCCTGCAGCGGCTGGAGCAGCCGAGAGCCCCGCGCTGCCCATCCCGACCTGTCCTGGCTCCATCCCCGCTCCTGCCGCGGGCTGCGAGGGCTGCGGGAACGGGGCACCGAGGGTGTGGCTGCTGCTGGGGGAGGAGGAGGAGGGACACGGAAGGGCAGGGATGAAGGGGGAGGAGGAGGTGGGGTTAGAGGGGAGGAGCAGGGGGAGGGATGGAAGAGGAGCGATGAAGGTGGAGAGTGAGCAGTGATGGAAGGAGGGGAAGGAGGGGGGGTTAGCAAGGAGGAGGAGGAGATGGGATGGCATGGGAGAGATGGAAGAGGAGAAGGAGGTGGGGGTAAGACAGAGGGGGAGGAGGAGGGAGGAAGGAAGAGGAGGAGCGGGAAGAAGCTGAGGGACAAAGGCAGATCAAGGCTGAGCCGAGGTAGGGAACCAGGCAGTCGATCCCTGCCTGAATTCGCAGCCCCCACCTGTGGGATCATCGTCCCCCCCAATCACGCCGGTGAGCAGAGAGGGGGAGCTTGGCTGGATATCCCTGCAGGTCCCTGGGTTGGGGTTTTTGGGGGGATGTTTGGAGAATGAAGAAGTCCAAGGCTGAGTGGAAAAGGCCTCTTGGGGGGACATCGGGGGGTGGCAGTGGCGGCTGCCGGCAGAGGCAGCCTGGAGGAGCAGAGCCCTGTGTCCCCCAGGAGCCCAAAGGGGGGAGCCCAGAGAGGGGGGAGCGGCGCCATTGGCGGGAGCCTCCAGAGCCTGGAGAGGGGCAGGGGGGACTCCTTGGAGTCGCTGCAGCCCAGAGCAGAGAATGAGGGGAGAAGGGAGCCCGGGAGCCCAAACAGCCCCGGCATCCCGAAATGGGGAGAGCGAAGCAGGGGGAGCTTTTGGCATTGCTGGGACTGCCAGCAGCCTGGGCAGGGCGGGCACCGGGCACAAGGGGTCCCCCAATCCAAGCGTGACCCCCAAGCAGCTGGGACAGGGGGGAACCCCCGAACACCAGAGGGGAGGGACCAGGGACGGGGAACTCCTGGGAGGCTTTTTCAGGGCTGAATCTTGGTGTTTGGGAGGTTTTTCTAGAGCCCAGAGTGTCAGTGACATGTAGAGATGGACTTGGGCAGAGGCACCTTCAAACTCAACGTGCTCATCCCTTGTTTTCCCCAAACCAGGATTTTCCATTTCCAACTCCTGGGAGGCTGCAAGGAAGAGGAAGATGCCCAGGACAATGAGGCAGGTGAGGAAGAAGTCAGTGTGTCTGGAATGCTTAAAATCAGATGGTTTTGAGAAAGCTGCAAAAGACAAACCTCAGAGACAGTAGAACTGATTTGAGCTTTGTAGCAGGCAATAGATTGATCGGCAGAAAAATTATATAAGAAGTGGAAAGTAAGGAGAAATAGAACAATGGTCTGTGCATTAACACTTACCTAGAATAACTCCCTAACCTGTGGAAAAGTATATCTAGCAAGATATTAGGAAGTTCCAAGCTTAATACTGGAGCTCTGTGCATTGTTTTTTAAGGCTTACAAGCAGGTATTGTACTTTAAATAAGCAAGCATTTTTTTAACCCTCAATGTGCTTGTAGTGCTTGGATAGAACTACAGTCAATATGCTTTTGCTTTGTGTGATTGGTCAAAAACCTTTTAAAGTAAGTTTTAACATGAAGTCCTTTGTCTGCTACCTGTGAAGTGAGCTACAGCCATCTTCCCATTGTCATAATCAAATAATGAGACCAATGGTTGGAAAATCACACAGCTCAGAACGCATTCCCAGCAGTCCAGTCCTGTTGGTGGTTTGTGCACAGCCCTGAGCTGGCGATGAGTGCCCCTTTCCCCTCTGTGCTGCTCCATCTCCCAGCCCAGCACAGCCCCGGCTGCAGCTCAGCCCTGGGGGATCTCCTTGCCCTTGCCTGTGGCACGGAGGCAAATCCCATCCTGTCCTTGTCCTTCCTCCCCCAGAGCAGGAGCTGAGCATGGGGAGCAGGGAGGACAAATGCCCGCGGCAGAACCTGGTGGAAGAGGCCGTTTTGAGCGGCTCCACGGCGCAGGAAGCCAATGGGGAGGAAAAGCCCCGGAGATGCCGCACGAGGAGGGGCTGCAAACGCAGCCGGCGGGGATCTGAGGGGGAAAGAGCCAGCCTGGGCCGGGAAGGCGGCCGGAGACGGAGCCAGAGCTCGGAGCTGGTGCTCCGTGAGCAGCTCCATGATGGGGAGAAGCCCCACACGTGCGTGGAGTGTGGGAAGAGCTTCAGCCTGAGCTCCGACCTGATCAGGCACCAGAGGATCCACACTGGGGAGAAGCCCTATGAGTGTGGGGAGTGTGGGAAGAGCTTCAACCTGAGCTCCAGCCTGATCAGGCACCAGAGGATCCACACTGGAGAAAGGCCGTACAAGTGTTCCGAGTGTGGGATGTGCTTCAGAGAGAGCTCCAGCCTGATCAAGCACCTGAGGAACCACACTGGGGAGAGGCCCTACGAGTGTTCCAAGTGTGGGAAGAGGTTTCCTACCAGCTCCCATCTCCTCCAGCACTATTGGATTCACAGAGAGGAGAAGCCCTTCCAATGCCCCGACTGCGGGAAGGGATTCAAGTGGAACTCCGATCTCACCAACCACCGACGTGTCCACACAGGGGAGAGGCCCTACGAGTGTCCCCAGTGTGGGAAGAGCTTCTCCAGCAGCTCTGGCTTGACCAAACACCAACGGAGGCACCACTAAGGAAAGCCCTGCGAGTGCCCCGCGTGCGGGCAGAACTTCGTGCGCTGCTCCAGCTCCATCCCCCACTGGAGGAGGCACTTTGGGCACAGCCCTGGTCACTCACATTCCCTGTGATCCATGTTGGGAACACACCTGGCTGCTTCTACTTTTTGTTTGGCCTTAATTTTCCTCTACGTCACCTTCATCCTTTAAAAGCACCCAAAACTGGGTTAAATGAAGGAAATTGATTGAATATATCTGAAGTTCCATAATTTCTCAGTTGTTTTAGAGGGAATTTAGGATTTGGGGATGTTTTCTGTGTGGCGTGCTGCTGTTGCTAAGAGGCAGGAATTTGATCTCAACCTTCTTGTGTTGCTAAGAACTCCTCCCCTGACCCAAACCCCAACTCCACTGTTTGGATACCCTATAAAAACTCCACGGCCCTTCCTGTGCCCTGTCTTTGGGTGGTAAGAAATGGATTCCGAAAAGATCAGCCCTATTCGTACTGGATTCCAAAGGATCCCCGTTATTTTTCACTGAATTCCTTGAAGATCAAGGTTTTCCCACTGGATTCTAAGAGGATCAGCTCTTTTCCCCTGGATTCCCAGGGGATCAGCCCTTTTCCCACTGGATTCCAAGGAGTACTTGAAATCATTTGGGGGATTTTGAGTTTAATTTGGTTTTTTGTTGTTTGTTTTTTTTGGGGTTATTTGGGGCATTTTCTGCTATTGTTTAGGGTTTTTTGGAGGTTCTTTGGGGTTTATTTCGAGTGTTTTGGGGTTATTTAGGTTATTTGTGGTCATGTGGGGTCAAAAAATCCGTCAATGTTTCTCCTGCAAAACACGGGAATTTTTCCTTAAAAATCTGAGAGTTTTTCCCCAAAAAACCGGGAATGTCCCTTAAAAATCCGTGACTCTTCCCAGTCAATAGTGACGTGCCCCGCCCCAAACCATCCAATCACCGCCCTTCATCTCCCAAATTAGCGGTGCACCCTGCCCCAAACCAACCAATCACCGCGGGTCTCCTCTCAGCAAGTCCCGCCGTTTTTGCCTTTATCCAACCAATCACCGGGCGCCTCCCGTCGGCAATGCCCGCCTGCCCCGCCCCATCCTGTCAATCAGCACACCCTCTACGAAACCAACCAATCACCGGGCGTCTCCCCATAGCAACTCTCGCCCTCCCCGCGTGTACCAGCCAATCAGAGCTGAGCCCAAAGCAGCGCCCCCTGACCCCGGGGCCGGGCATGGAGCGGGCGCCCCCTCCCCCTCCCGCCCCCGGTACCCCCTCAGGGACCCCCGGGAGCCGCCCCAGTCTCGGGCGGGTCCTGCGGGAGGCGCTGGAGAGAGCGGGGGAGGCGCTGGGAGAGGACGGGGGGCTCCGGGAGCTGCTGAGGAGGCGCAGGGACAGGTGAGGGGTCCTGGAGGGGTCGTGAGGGGAATTTGGGGAGGGGTCTTGAGGAGGTTTGGGGGGGATTTGGGGAGGGTCTGGGGGAAACTTGAGGGGGTTTTAGCGGGGGGGTGCTGGGGGGGCTTTGGAGGGGAATTTGAGGAGGGGTCCTCGGGTTGTCACGATCCGTCCTCACGGACAGGTTCTGTGATGGTTCGTGGATTTGATCTCAGGGTGCAAAAAGAACTGACACAGTACGGGGGGTTTGCAATGATAATCAAAACAAATGCACCTTTATTGAATGAGCACAGCAAAATGCGATAGAGGGATTAAGGGAGAGAAAAAGAGAGAGGAAGAGAGAGACAAAAGAGAGATAGAGAGAAAGAGGGGATAGAGCTGCCAAACGTAGAGACGAAGTCCTTTGGTCCAGTCCAGTCGAGGATCCACTGTTACCTCGGGGAGATCTCAAAGTCTCTCGCTAACTCAGGGGTTTTTATTATGGTAACGCTATTGGAAATTGTGAGGATGGGGAAGCAGATACAATAAGGAATAGATGTAACCGGTAGTCCATGCTCTCAGCAGTAAGTGAGAGCCATTGTCTTCTTGGTCCAGCGGTCACAACCTGCAGGCAAACATCTCGCTTTGGTCAGCTTGCCTCCCCCACACACCTGCCCCGGGCTGGGGGTTTCAGTCCCGGTCCTTGGAAGGAGCAGAAGGGCCTTTTCACATGGGGGTTCAGTGTCTCAGTCCTTGATGGAGAGGCTCCTTACATCTCAGTCTGTCTGTCATGGTGGTTGTAAAACAGGTGAGGGTCTTCTGTGGGGGGACCACCTGAAACTCAGGAGAAGTCCAGCCAGGCCGAGAGGTGGGACAGCTCCCAAGGCTGTTGTTGCAAAAAGGGCACGGTGCCCCTTCTTCTTCTCCTTGGGCTCAGTGTAGCACACAGCAAACAACAGCTGTGAAAACAGTAACTGAACACTGTGCTCTGGGGTCTCTGGGTCTTGTGGTATGTGACTTTCTCCTACAGAGGAGATGGGGGGCGGGGGTCTTCTCTTCAGTGGTCCTCAAATGACAATCGTGAGGCAGATGAGGGAAAATTCTGACAGACTCTCCCGAGCCACCACCCTTTGTATCCCTCCCTTTGCCCAAATCCCTCCCCATCACCCCAATAAACGGCCCCGAGCCCAACTGGGAAGCTTTATTGGGAGCACTGGGAGCAGGCACTGGGCGGGGGCAGAGCGCCAGCGGGGCTGGGGGGACACGGGACCCCCCAAAATCAGCGGAGCGGGGACGGAGCAGGGGGTCCCGGCCGGGCCCGAGCCCACGGGGAGAGGCTGCGGCCGCTGCCGGCTCAGGAGCTCTGTGGGCAGAGAAAAGGGGGTGACACCGGGCTGGGGCCCCGGCGGGAGCGCACACGCTCCGCCACGGCGGGGACGCCACCCCCGGCACCCGCCCTGACCTTCTTGCGCAGGGAGAAGCCGAGCCCCAGTGCCAGGAAGACGAAGCCCAAGACGAAGCCCCCGATGCCCGTCAGCATCTTGCTGCGGGCGGCGTCCGGCGGCATCTCTGGGGGGTCCACAGGGCTCAGCACCCCCAAAACCTCTCAACGACACCCCGAGCTCCTCCCAGCGCCCTCCCTGTGGCCCCCAGCTCAGCCAGGACCCCCTGAAACCTCCCCCCGATCCCTTTTTGGCCAGGAGCCACCAAAGCCCCTCCCGTCCCTCTCAGCACCCCACAGCCCCCTCCCAGTTGCCCCCAGCGCCGCAGGACCCCCAAAGCCTCTTGCAGTCCCTTGGCAGCCCCAGCAGGACTCAGCCAGAGCCCTCCCAGGCTGTGCCCAGCACAACCGAGCTCATGGCGAGCCCCGCTTTGCCATCGCCGATCTCCTTCCAGCCCCTCCAGGCTCGCTGCGATCCCTCCCAGTCACACCCAGCACCCCCAAACCCCCTCCCAGTCACACCCAGTACCCCCAAACTCCCTCCCAGTCACAACCAGCACCCCTAAACTCCCTCCCAGTGCCCACCAGGATCCCCCCAAGCCTATCCCACCCTCCTCAGCATCCCCCAAACCCCTTCCCAGCCCTTGCCCAGCCCCCAGCCCCTCTCCCACTTCCAGCCCGGCTCTCTCCAGCTCCCTCCCAGTGCCTCCCAGCACAGCCCAGCGCCTCTGCCAACGCCCCCAGGGGCTCCCTCGTACCCCAGTGCCGCCTCAGGGGCTGCTCCAGGCTGACGTGCTCCACCTGGCAGCTGTAGCTGAGCCCGCGCCGGCGCGGCGTTTCCAGCAGCACCAGCAGCTGGTAGGTCCAGTCCCCGTTGGGGAGCACGTCGGTGGCCACCACGTTCTCCGAGAGCTCCTGCTGGCCCTGGAACCACCTCACTTGGATGGCAGCAGGGTAGAAATCCATCACGGAGCAGAGCAGGCGGCCGGGGCAGGGCTGGGAGCTCGAGGGGGGCACCAGCGAGATGGACACGCTGGGGGACACTGGGAGAGACAGAGAAAGAGAGAGCGGGGACACCCTGGGATCAGCTGGGGGGCACTGGGAGAGAGAGGGGAGGGCTGGGCTGGGCTGGAGAGGGAGTGGGAACGGACTGAAATGTACTCGGAGTGACAGGGAATGGATTGGGGAATGTGGTGGGAGGGACTGGGAATGTGCTGGGAGGGAGTGGGAGAGACTGGGAGGGAGTTGGGTGACACAGAGAGATGGGAAGGAATGGGGGAACTGGGAGAGAGGGTGGAGGTCTAAGAGTGAACTGTGAATGAACTGGGAGGAAACTGGGAATGGACTGGGGGAGACTGGGGAGGAACTGGGCATGGTCTTGGAGGGACTGGAATGGCACTGGGAGGGATCTTGGTGGCACTGGGAGGAACTGGGAATGAAGTGCGCGGCACTGGGAGGTCGAGTCCGGCGCGAGGCACTCGGCGATGCGGGTCCGCCTGGCAACAGATGAGTCATGAACAGGATGCGATCTCATTGGTTGCCAAGTGTCAACTTTACGGGTCGCTGAAATGGACGCGCGGGGGGGCACTGGGAGGGACTGGGAGGATCTGGAGACCCCGGGGGTGGGGACAAGGAGGGCTGAGGGCTCTGGGCCGATGCCCAGGGAGATTTTGAGGGGCTCCAGGGTCACTGGCAGGGCAGGCCCCGAGGGTACACGCTCTGCCTCGCGCTCACCTCGGCGCTCCGTGAGGAACGGGGTAAAATTCTTGTACCAGCACCGGCAGAACCAGTCCACCGCAGTCCGTCTGTCCTCCATGAATACCGCGTTGCTGTTCCAGCGCTTGGCCAACTTCTCCCCATAGGGGGTGAACCCCACAAAGTGCCCCACGTCGCTGTCGAACATTATGAACTGATCCCGGTTGTAGATGGATCTCTGGACGTACCTCACCTTCTCCGTGCCGTTAATGAAGTAACACTCGGACTTTGTCATCCTTTGGAACACCCCTGTGTGTGCAGAACATAGATCGGGGGGTGCCTCTCCAACACCCTCCCCCAGCACCCCCAGAGCTCCGGGGCCACCCCGGATCCCCACTCCGCACCCCCTGTGCCCCTCGGCCGCCATGGGACCCGCCTGCCCGCCCTGCCGCTTCCTCTTTGCCGCCCTTCCCCCATTTCCCCTTCCACATCCTCTCCCCTCCCACCTCCGGCCGCTCCCCAAATCACTTTGGGGTGCCATTTCCCCATTTTCCCACAAATTCCCCAATCCCCAGTCCCCATTGCGATCAGTTTTGAGTTCCTCCCCTCCGCTTTTGCCCTCTTCCCCACCCTCTCCCACCCCTCCCTCTCCTCCCCCCACACCTCACCCCCTCCCGCTCTCCCTTTGGGGGGTCCCTTCTCCTCCCCCTCCGTTCCGGGCTCCCCCCTTCGCCCCCTTTTCCTCCTTCTCCCCCCTGTCCCAGCGCCTCCCGCCCCCCGCTCACCTGAGAGCTCCGCGCCCGCAGCCGGGGGGGCTCCCAGCACCACCAGTGCCACCAGCAGGGCCCCAGCTGCCGCCCCTCGCCCCATGGCCGGGGCCGGGCAGGGAGCAGCAGCCCCAAAGCAGCCGCGCTGCGCTGGGAGCGCCAGTCCGGAGCAGGGCGGGCTCGGCAGCGCCGCGCGCTCTCATTGGCTGCCGCCGCTTGGGGGCAGCGATCGGCCACGGGCTCTGCCCGGCAACCGATGACGCAATCCAACGCCCCGACCTCTCATTGGCTGCGCTGCCTCCTGCCTGCGCTGCCATTGGCTGAGGCCTTTCCGGGACGCTGCAGCCCCGGGCTGGGGGTTTTTTGGGCAGGGGGAACCTTGGGGCGCGGGGCAGGTGGGAGCTCAGGTGAGCCCAGAAATGCGTGCCCAGGTTCGCGGCATCTCAGGGCTGCCCGTGGCGAGCGGTGACGCTGGCCCGATGCCAGGCACCCCCAGAGCCGCTCTGTCCCTGCCCCCCGCAGCCGCACAGGGACAGAAAATGGAACCGAGGGTTCCTGCGTGGGGACAAGGACCGGGAGAGATCCCGAAGCAAATCCCACACGGGCACAACAGATCCGGCCTGGGCACACAGAGGGAATTTATTACCAACCAAATCACAGCAGCAAAAGGAGAAGGGAAAGAAATCTCTCCAACACCTTCCCCCTGCCCAACACGGATCACCCAGAACAGGGGTCACCAGGGCTCTTCCCAACGCGGCTCACTGTGGATCATCCAGCCAGGATCCTCCCATGGGGGATGGAGCTGGAGCAGTGCACGAAGCTCTTCCCACACTCGGGACACTCACAGGACCTCTAACTGGTGTGGAAGTGCTGGTGAGTGACGATCTCTGAATCCCACCTGAAGCTCTTCTGACATTCCAAACACTCCTAGGGCCATTCCCCAGTGTGGATCTTGTGGTGCTTGCTGAGGTCAGAGGTCCCACTGAAGCTCTTCCCACATTCCCCAACTCACAGAGCCTCTCCCCAGTGTGGATGTTCAGGTGTTCCATCAGGGGGGAGCTGGAGCTGAAACCCTTCCCACATTCCAAGCACTTGTGGGACTTCTCCCTGCCATGAGGCTTCTCCACCAGCTCTGAGCTCTGGCTGCATCTCCGGCCGCCTTCTTGGCTCAGGGGGGCTCTTTCCTCCTCAAACCTACCTGGGCTGGGTTTGCAGCCCTTCCTTGTGAGGGATCTCTGGGGCTTTTCCTCCTCCTCCATCTGGCCATAGCTTGGGAATGATAGACACTGGTTTGGGGGAAACTAAGGTGGGAGTGCCTTGGAGTAGAGGCTCCTCCTGGCAAGGTCCATATCTGGAACTCAGCAGGATTCTTGTGTCCATGAAAATCTCCACGCATCAATATTTAGCCTGAAAAAACTCTCCCAAGGGCTCCCTATTGCTGATCTCTCCAGTTTTGGGGTTCCACAGGTTTCCTTTCCTTGGGATCACAGGGGTCCAATGGTTCCAGGGGTTCTTCATTCTCCGGCGTCCTGCTTAGGGATGATCCAGGGGCTTTTGGGGGTCCATGGGATCCCTTCTACCCTGATGCTCTGCTTTGACATCCCAGGGGTCCCTCCTCTCCTGGCTCCCCCCCTTTCCAGTCTGCCAGGGTCCCCCAGCTCTGGGATTGCCCCTCTCTGCTCTCCCCACTCTGGGGGTCCCAGGGGTTCCCCTCCTCTGCTCTCCCGGGGGTCCTCAGGACCAATGTCCTCCCCTGCCCATACTGGGCAATGGCCGCGTGGGCCCCCAAAGATCCCCCAAGGGGCTCAGCTTTGGGCTCCTGCAAGATCCAAACCTACACACACAGAGAAAAAAACCTCCCAGGGACACCAGATGATACTTGGGGTCAATTTCACAATCTGTGAGCTCCAAACACACCCCAATAAAAAACCCTCACCGGGACCCCCCAATGGATTTGGGATGAGCTCCCTCTCCCCGATCACCTGCAGGGCGAGCTGGGGGCGATGGTCCCGTGGCTGCGGCCACAGGGGGTACAGGATCCTCCTGTTCCTCCTGTTCCTGCTCCCACTCCTCCTCTTCCTGCTCCTCCTTTTCCTCTCTCCATCCTCCTCCTCCTCCTTCCTAATCCCACCTCCTCCCCAGTTCCTGCCTTCTGTGTATTTAGAGTGGAGAACCTTGCTTGCATTTAGAACTGGAACAAAGATCCCAGAGGGAACAAGGCTTGCTGCTTTTAGTCAGAAGTATCAGTGACTAAAGGTCACGTTTCCTTTGGTTTGGTGCCGTCCTTGCTCCTCCTCAGTGTTCAGGCTGGGCTATGGGGTGTCCTTGTTTGCTGCATTTTCCGAGTTCCTCTTGCACCCTTCAGGCCATAGGCTGTGCCCTGGGAGGGTTCTTTGTGCTCCTTTGTGACACAGGAGAACCTTCCAGGCGGTTTCTGCGTGAGCTGCTGCTGGGATGTCTCAGGAACAGCGCCACGTCCCGGTGGTGTTCCCGTTGCTATGGGACACGGAGGCCTCAGTGCCCAGAGTGGCTCTGGGCTTGTTGCCGGAGGATCCTCCTGCCCGAGGCATTCTCAGCAGCCAGCCCAGAAGGTGTCCTTCTGTGCTTGCAGGAGTTATGTTTGCCCAATTATCCTATCATAAAAAAACCCCAAACAATATTTAAGGTAGCTGCAATTTTAATTAAATAGTTTAGAAAATATATAAATAAGGGATAATATGGTTCAAATAATAACGCATAAGCAAAAACAACCACGGGGTACGGAGGGCAGGGTTCAATGACCCTTGCCACTTCACGTACAAGCTTGCCAAGTGAAAGTCACCCCTTATATGCCATGTGTCAATGCCATCTCCTCCTATTTTCTGTTCGTCACATTTTTGTCTCCGCCCTCCTCACCACCTTTACCACGCATGCGCCACCACTCGGTTTGGTGGTCGCACAAGTCTTTGGGGATCGTCACTGATGAAGGCCCTATAGTCTTCTTCGTTGTCCTTTAATTCACCTTTGGGTTACACATGCGCACCAAACCAGTATAATGTAAGCCAAGACTAACGTATCACTGCATCTACATATCAAGGCAAAAAATCCCTTATAATTAGCATTTTCTGTGACTGACCGAGGTTCTTGGTCATTTTTAGCAACTATATCTTCAGCTTCTTTCCTGTGGTCCTTGAAAAACATCTGCTGGGAAGGGGGGGGTGGAGCCTCTCCTCTCCCTCTCCTCCTTGGCATTACAACTTTTAACTATTAACTATTTTATTATTCTCAAATATTAATTACTGTATCAATATTGATTACTGTTTCAATTTTTATCAGCACAAATCATACCTATTTATCGCAAATCCCCCATTTCTCTTTTTGATCATTATTATTTGTGCTGTATTTAAAAAGCTGTGCCCTGATATCTTTTATATTTTTCAGAATTTTTGTTTCCTCGTTGTCTCTTTTCATCTTCAAACTTTTCCAGCATTTCTATTACTGCTTCTAGTCTTTCACACTCTCTTTCAAGTTTAGTTAGCATTTCCTGGTCTATTTCAATCTTTTTAGGTCCTTGTTCTTTAACAGGGGTCGATTGAGCTTTTAATACCATTATAGATCTTGATTTTCCTTTTTCTGCTGATTCTGAATCTAGAGATGTTGTAATCTGCATCTTTTGAATCACTGATTCAAAAGATTAGCCTAATAGTTACAAAATCATACAAGGCAGAAACAGAAGTCCCAGAATTGAGCATAACAACATGAACTTTAACTTTTTTCTCCAAACATTTCCAAAGAGGTTACCCCACCAATCTGCTTTCAAGATTGAATTCCACTTTTGTAGTGGCACATGAGCTGCTCTTTTAATTTCCTCTACAAGTTTTGTGGTAGCTTCCCCATAATCATCAATTTCTACACAGCACTTAAATTCATTAAATCTCCCACAAGCTCCTCCTTCTTTTGCTAACAGATAGTCTAGGGCGATCCTGTTTTGATACACAAACGCCCGCATTTGTGTATATTGCCTGGCCAACATTTTTAAAGCATCAGAGGTGTGATTTGACACCACTTCCACTAGTGCTTGGAGCCTTATTAGTTTATTCAACAGGTAAATTGGCGTCCTATATCCCCATGACCCATCCTGAGCCCATGTTGCTGGGTCATAATATGCTATAATTTGTTCTGCAGGCCATTCATCCTCCTCCCATTTTTGATTCCCTCCTGCTGTTGGAAAATTTAAATTCAAATCTCCTTTATTCCGCTACAGGGTTTCATACAGTGGAGTTCCTAGCACATTGCTCCTAGACCTCAGTAGAACAAAGAAGGAGGGTTGTATTACTCCCAAAGTACAGGTTCCTCCCCATTTTTGAGGTAACACACTGTATCCTCGTTGCTCACAAATCCAATATATATCATCTGAGGCTTTCCATTTCTTATCAGTTTTTTCTCCAGTTGTTCCCAATAAGACCTCAGGCTGTCGATGGATTGGTGGGGGTTAGCTCCAGGACTTCTGTACCAGCATAAATTAATCTGTTCATCCCATTCACAATTTATTTCTTTTATTGGTCCCCAATATCCAACGGGGTTTTCAGGTCACTAAATTTTTGAACGATTATCTGTATTAACCACCAGTGTGGATTTACAAGGAGTATGCCCTATTATTTTATTAAATTTCCTTCCTTCTCGAGTTATACAAATGATTCCAATTACTTAATGGCTTAAAATCCATCCTACAGGTCTCTTCAATGTTCCAGAAATTTAGGTATGGTTCCATTTTAAAAATTGCTCTGGAGGTAAGCTCTCACCTTTCCACGGCCATCTTTCAGCCATTTGTAGACCTCCACAAATCCAACATTTTGATAATCCTAATTCTGTAGCTATATCTTGTTGTAGTGTGTTCTATTAGTTTGTTTAATTTCTCCCCCATTTTCTGTAATGGTTCTTCCAGTTTTTCCCACCTTAGCTTTGTCAGTTATTATGTTCCCATGGCAAATCCCGCCATGATATTGTCTGTCATTTGGTTACCTTGGTTACTCCCACCACAGTTTATGTCAATCCTCTCTATTATATGATTTCCCCTCCCCTGTGTTTCCTTATATGTGAATTTGTTCTCCTCCCTGGGCCCAGTCAATCACTCCCCACTCCTCCTCGTTTGCCAGAATCTTCTGTGCTGAGAGAGACTTGATTGGCTGTGGCTCAGGGGCCCCTCCTTTACATTGTTTCTATTGGGTTTTTCCTCATGTCAATTATCCTAAGTTCACTCCCCTACCTTCCCCTATTGGTCCTTTGTAAACCCCTCCCTGGGATCCCTCGTCCCCTTTATAACCCTGTTGCACTCTTTGTTCTTGGTCACACGCTGGTAGACACTTTAGATTCAACGCCTGGGTGTCTGTCACTCCCTGGTTGATGATAAATCTGACAAGTCCCCAAGTAAAGAGTGTCCGGACTCTTTACTCTCGTTGGCCAGCAGCGATTCCATCCACTGTGAGCACAGCCCGAAGCCTTCTGACGCCGAGGGGTGCTCCCACATTTGCAGCTGGGTGTTGGCCACCCTTCTGCCAGCCGAATACCGGACTTTAAGGCCACACCTCGCTGCAGTTTGGTGTCCAACGTTGGGGCCTGGATTACGGCCGGACGCCTTGCCGTTTGGACCGATGGACCCCACGGATGGATTCCTTAGAGTCCACTGGCCACCGGACTACCCTCAGTTGCAGCAGACTCCGTTTTAGGGGTAGTGCTCCTGGGGGACCCGAAGTCGGAACTCCCCGCACCCGTGGAGGACTTCGGAAGACGAGAGCCACTCGCCCGGGTTTTCTCTTGTGCCACCGCTGGGTCAGGTAAGCCCCAGACTTGGTGGTTTCCCCCCTGCCTTTTTAACCCCCCCTTGGAGTTTATGCCCTGCTCTGGGGACCACTCCCTACCCTTTTCCCTAGAGGGCTGAAATCCCAAGCGGTTTCAGCTCCCACGTGGTGATCACGTGCTGCGGGAAGCCCGGCGGATGCTGCCTGCCCTGTCTCCTCTGGCGCCGCGTGGCGTTACCGCGTGGCACGGGGCAGGGGGCTGGCAGACACTGCCTGCCAATTCCGCTTTTCGTGCGCGTGGCTCTGCTGCTTTTCGTGCGCTGCAGGAAGCCCGGCAGACTCTGCCCACTGCGCCGTGCAGCGGAGCCCTCTGCTGCTTTTCGTGCACGCGGTTTCCCTGTACGGTGGCGCCGGGGCAGGCTTCGGGCTCTCTCGGTGTGGCACTGAGCGGCTGCTGCGGGTATTTCAGCGTGGGGCGGCTTTTCAGCACAGGTCGGCATGGCGCGGTCATCCACCTCCCCCCCGGGCGGCGCGCCCCCCCCCCCCCCCCCCCACTGCTTTTCGCACGGTTTCAGAGCGGGGTGGCGTCGCCGCGGCTTTCAGTGCGGGTGGTACTGGTCGCAGTCTCCCCAGGAGCCCTGGCGGAGCCCCGGTCTTTTGGGGACAGCCCTCTCCCCCTCGTTTTTTATTTTTCCTTTCCCGTGGGGTCTGAATCCCCAGACTTCAGGCCAAACCTCACTGCCCAACATCCTTCCTTTCCTCGAGTTGAAACCCCAGACTTGGGGACAGCAAAGGGAGCAGGGGCCGGTGGCATGTACCTAAGTGCTTTAGTTTTCGTTTTCCTGGGTGGGTAGAGTGCAACATCAAGAGTTCTAGATCCCTTTAAGGTAGCATTGTCTAGTGCTTCTTAGAGGTTAGACCATGGGTGCAGGTCTGATCAGGACTCAAACGAGAGTCTACTGTGTTGTTAAGGGTTTGTTGCCTAGGGGAGGGTCTCAAGCCCCCAAAAAGGAGTTGAAAATGTTAATTAAGTGGATCTTTTCTCAGTTCCCCGAGGTTTCCCCAGAAATTGCGAAGGAGCCACGGTTTTGGGCAGCTGTTGTAGCAAAATTAGAGCAGGCAGTCGACTCTGGGGAAACCCAATTATCTGTCGTGGCATACTGGGTGGGCAGAGTGTTAACCTCACTCCGACCGCCTGGGGAACTAAAGGAAAGTCCATCGCGTTTAAGTCTGGTCCCCAGTTCTCCCAGTTGTTGTGTTCCTATCCCTCATTCCTGACCCTCTTCCCTCAGGCAGGAGCCCTTGGGAGGGATTCTTAAGGCCAACAAGAAGCAGGGGGTTCACCTTGCCCCTGCTCCCTCTCGACCGGCTTGGCCACCTCCTCCGAAGAGTCCTGGCCAGTCTCTTCGGAGCCCTCCTCCCTATCCCTCTGCCCCTCTCCCTAAGTCCTCAGTTGCCACTCCTAAGGTTGTCAGGTTCGATGAACTGGCTCAAGATGGCTCATAGGGAGCACAAAATGGCAGAAACCTCATGGTTTTTCCCGCCACAACCCCTTCTCCCTCCCACAATCCTTCCCTTGATCCATCCCCTTGTCCTGTATCCCCTCCCTCCATTCCTCCCCCTGCTCCTCTCCCTACTCCGCCCATGGCTCCGCCTCCCGCAAACTCCTGCCTAAACCCTCCTCCCTATTCCACCCCGCCTCCGAACTCCACCCCGGAGGTGGAGAAAACCAACTTGCCAGGCACAAGCCAGTGCCCCTCCTAAGTGCCAAGCCCCGCCTCAGCCTCCCTCCTTTTCAGTTCCCACGCTCCTCCTTCCGGTTCCCACGCTTTGTGTTCCGGGGGGTGGGGGGTGGGTGGGTGGATGCCCGGAAGCCAGGGCAAGCACCTTTATTGGAAGCTGCCCCGGTTACATACCGCCTCAGTGGGGAGGGGAGTTCTCAGGCCCAGTGGGTGCCGCTTGTACAGGCCCAGATCAAGGAACTGTGCAAGGCCCAGAGGGAGCTCTTCCAGGAATCGGAGTATTTCCAGGGTCTCCTTTGCTCAGTCCTTTCTCCGGGAGACCTGGTGCCGGCGGACCTGAGGGCTCTCTTCTCTAGCCTTTTGGGGCCCATGGAGTTTAGGGTCTGAGTGGCAGAATGGGGGAGGGAGATTGTGGAGGTTCTCCCAGTGCTCTGGGGGAGCCAGGCCATGTCTCACGATGCGGACGGCTTGGTACTATCCACGGACCATCTGGTGGGCACCGGGGTTTGGGCAAGCAGGGCAATGCAGTCAAAGGTTTTGTTCTCTGCTCAGCTATTGGAAACCTGCAAGGCCACAGAGCGTGCTTTTTACAAGCTCTCCTCTGCCACATCACAGCTAGAAGTGGAAGAGGTGAAGCAGGGCACACAGGAGCCATATCTCGTGTTTGTTGTTAGACTGTATTGGTTTGTAGAGGCTCAGGTTCTGGGAGAGCGAGAGAGAGAGAGGATGTTATGAGGCTGATGGCCTACCTGAATGCCAATGTGGCATGCAGGGGGGCCATCCGGTCTCTCCCCCTGAGCCCTCGACCTACAGTCGAACAAATGATAGAAGTCTGTGCGAGGAAGGTTCCCCTTCAGGATCCGAAGATGTGCCCCAAGAGAACATCAGTGGCTTTTGCAGAGTTTCCATTCATCGAATGCCCTGAAGCCGAAGCTGCTGCTGCTGCGAACGGACGTTTAACACCAGGTTCCAGCAGGAGGACGATGGCAACCCATCGTTGTCATCTCTGTGTCAAGATGGGGCACTGGATGCTGCAATGTCCCCTGCGGCACAGGTTTCTTGAGTTGAGAAAAAAGGATGGGGAGGGAGGTAGCGAACAAAAAAACTAACTTATGAGCGCAGCCCCTCCCTGCGCCAGGACAAAAATAAGGCGGGCCAATTAACATCCAGCAGGGAGGGAGGAGTAAAGGGAGAGCCACCATACACGTTACCGGATTTGACTTATCTGTTATCGGATTTGGCATTTAGCACCTGTGAGTTGTAGCCTAACCCTGTTCTTACCACCTTGTCTTCTGCTTCCCCTTACAGGCTGCAGCTAACTAGGGAAATCTATCTTCCCAACAGCGATTTTCAGCTGGTGTCTGCCGATCTGCAACATCTCGGTCGCTGGAGGAAATTAGGACGGTGCAGGTGGACCATTGTCAGTGATACAAAGCACACACCGCGTGACCTTCACATCGTCCTGGGGCTGGTTACTACAGACCGGGACCGTTGCGTGGTGGGGCTGTACTGTGTCCGACCCCCACTCTTCCTCCCCAAAGGTCAGATTATTGCCCAGGCCATTCCAGTGCCAGAGGAGACACACTGGCAAAGATCATCCAAGATACATCGCCTCCAACTGTGGCCTGGGCACAGGTAGTGGGGAGGGAGAAACCCCGACTAACTTGTCAACTTTCTTTAGGGGGAGATCGAAAAATAGTGAGGGATCTGTGGGACACAGGGGCAGATGTGACGATCATTCCCTCTCGGGAGTGACTGTCACATTGGGGCTTGCAAAACGCAGCTGGAACCATCCAAGATGTAGGGGGTCTCCAATTGGCCAAGCAATCAAGGAGCATTGTACAAATTATGGGACCAGACGCGCAATTGGCTTCTGTGCGCCCGTTCGTATTAGATTACACCGAGCCTCTCTGGGGGAGAGACCTTTTAGCCCAGTGGGGAACCAAAATTGACCTTCCCAAGGCTCCCCAGGTTTTTCGGGCAGTGGCCACTGAAGAGTGCCGGACCTGGAAGCTGGAATGGCGGACTGATGAACCAGTACAGGTCTTGCAGTGGCCACTAAACAAACAAAAATTGAAGGCGCTCAACGAGCTTGTTCAGGAGCAGTTACTTCAGGGCAGTATCGTGGAGACTATGTCTCCCTGGAATTCTCCAGTTTTTGTGATCAAGAAGCCCAATAAACATAAGTGGCGGCTCCTGACCAACCTCGGCCAAATTAAGGAAAAAATAGCAGACATGGGGTCTCTCCAACCAGGGATGCGCTCCCCGGCAATGGTCCCCCGAAACTGGAATTTGGCTGTTGTTGACATCAAATATTGTTTCTTCCAAATTCCCCTACACCCTGACGATGCCCTGCGTTTTGTGTTCACAGTTCCTTCCATCACCTGTGAGTCCCCAGACAAGCGCTACCACTGGCGGGTCCTTCCGCAAGGAATGAAGAACTCTCCAGTGATCTGCCAGTGGTACGTTGTTTCTCTGCTGTCCCCCATTTTTGCAGCCCTCGGGGATGCCGTCGTGATTCATCATTATATGGACAACATCCTCGTGTGTGCGCCCGACGATAGTCTCCTTGCCCGTGCGCTTGACCTGACAACCAATGTGTTGGTTGCTGCAGGGTTCAAGCTCCAGCAGAACAAGATTCAACGGATGCCACCTTGGAGGTACCTGGGCCTTGAAATTACCAAGTGGACCATTGTGCTGCAGAAATTGGCGATAAGGACTAAGGTCCAGATCATTGTGGATGTCCATCAACTGTGTGGGTCTTTAAATTGGGTGAGACCCTGGCTGGGCATTTCTACCGAGGACCTGGCCCCCCTTTTCAATTTGTTGAAAGGGGGAGAGGGGCTTAGTTCCCCTAGGACTCTCACCCTAGAGGCTTAGGTAGCTCTGGAGAAGATCCAAAAGGCTATTTCAGCCAGGCAGGCCCACCGTTATCACCCGGGCTTGCCATTCAAATTCATAATACTGGGAAAATTGCCACACCTCCATGGCATTATCCACCAGTGGGACAGGACGCTGAAGGACCAAGGCTGGGGAGATAAGCTGTTATTCATAGAGTGGGTCTTTCTCAGCCACCATCAGTCCAAAAGAATGACAAGGCCACAGGAGCTGGTAGCCAAACTGATCGTCAAAGCAAGATCGAGGATCAGGGAGTTGGCAGGATGCGATTTCGAATGCATTTACATACCAATTGAATTGGAGTCGGGCCAACTAAAAATGAAGACCTTCAATGAACTGCTGCAAACTAATGAGAACCTTCAGTTTGTGTTGGACAGTTACACTGGGTGTATTGCAGTAAATCGGCCAGCCCACAAATTGTTTAATTCGGAGTTTAAATTATCACTCAAAAAGGTTCAAAGTAAGGAGCCTCTAGATGCCGTGGCAGTTTTTACAAACGCGTCGGGAGCATCCCAACAAAGTCAGTTATGACTTGGAAGGATCCTCAGACTCAGCAGTGGGAGACAGATGTTGCTATCGTGGAGGGTTCTCCACAAATTGCTGAGTTAGATGCAGTCATCAGGGCATTCCAGAGGTCCCAGGGACCTTTCAATTTGGTAACAGATTCTGCGTATGTCGCCGGTGTAGTGTCCAGAGCTCAATCAGCAGTTCTGCAGGAGGTCTCAAACCAAAAATTATTTGAACTACTTACGAGGCTCGTCGATTTAGTCTCCCACCGTGAGCATCCATTCTTTATAATGCATGTGAGATCGCATACTGACCTGCCTGGGTTCATTGCTGAGGGCAACCATCATGCCGATTCCCTGGCCGCAGCTGCAGTCACGGTGGGCCCACTCCCAGACGTGTTCGGCCAGGCTAAGATCAGCCACCAGCTCTTCCATCAGAACGCGCCTGGCCTGGTCCGGCAATTCCATCTGACCCAGGACCAGGCCAAGGCAATCGTGGCCACATGTCCCCAATGCCAGCGAGACCAGATGCCCACCATTGCCTTGGGGGCTAATCCCCAGGGCTTGGCGAGCTGTGAGGTGTGGCAGATGGACGTGGCACACATCCCTTCTTTTGGTAGATTGTGTTACGTCCATGTCTCAGTGGATACCTTCTCCGGAGCTATCTATGCCTCTGCCCACACAGGGGAGAAGGCCGCGGATGTCCAGGAGCATCTGCTTCTGGCGTTCGCTGTCTTGGGCATCCCTAGGGCCATCAAAACTGACAATGGCCCAGCATATATGTCCAAGGAACTGCGGAGCTTCCTGCAGCAATGGGGAATGGAACATAAGACCAGCATCCCCTATTCCCCAACAGCCCAAGCCATGGTGGAGAGGGCCTACCAGAGCCTGAAGAAGATCTTAGATAGGCAGCAAGCGGCTGTGAAGGTGGAGACCCCCCACATCCGGTTGTCAAGAGCACTTTACACCCTCAACTTCCTCAATTGCTCTTTTGACAACCCCAACCCTCCGGTGGTCCATCACTTCGGCAGTCACCAGCAGCTGCAGCCTAAAGCCAGGCCGCCGGTCCTTATCAAGGATCCGGAGACCTGGCGGACGGAGGGGCCATTTGACCTGGTGACCTGGGGGAGAGAATACGCTTGCGTGTCCACTCCCTCAGGCCCCCGCTGGATACCCTCAAAATGGGTCAGGCCCTTCGTCCCGAAGCAGGGGACGCAGAAAGGGGCTGTGCCACGGGTCCAGGTAGTGTGTTGGTGGTGGCGGAGGAAACCCTCCACTATAACATCTTCCTTTTTCTCTGAACTTTCTCCCATTCCTGAAGCAGAGCCCTCTTCTCCCTCTTCTCCTTCTCCTTCCGATTTTCCATTAGTTTGTGAGTCTCGAACCTCATCTCCTGTTTCCTCCCCATCTTCTTCAGATTTAAGTTGGTTGTTTGGGGCAAAACCATCAGAGTGATTTCCTTATACTTTCACCATTTCTCTTTTGTTTTAGTACATCTCCCTGATGGCCCCCGCATCGTCACCAACGGCTCCCAACCCGGGCATTCTGCTGGCAACCTACGGACTCCTGCTGCCATCTTCGAAACCATGGGTCATCCCCCAGCCAAAGGTCAATGTCTGGCGTGCCTTGGCTCAGTCTTTAGGACAAGACCACATTTGCCTCAACACCAGCACAGCAGAGGACCCAATGTCGTCTTGTCTTGTGGGGATCCCTTTCGCTCCAGGCGAGTTTCCCCCTGCCTTTCAGTCAGCCTTTTCCCCTATTTTGGCCCGGAGCCTTACTATCCTCCCCAGTTTTGATTCTAGTAACGCCTGGAGCGACGGAGTGTTTAGGCTGGATCCTTTAGCCTCCGAGCCCACAGAATTACATCTTCTCGGTTCTGCCAACTCCTCTATCTGTTTTCAGTTCGATTATACTTTAGCTCCTATAAAGAAGGGCGTGGAGGTGGTCCAGCAAACTAAAAAAGAATATCAAGCGAATCAGTGGTGCAGAGCCGTATTAAAGATCAGCGGTCCCACTACCACTGGACAGATCCCTTATGCCCTTCCCAGGGGAGTGTTTTTGATTTGTGGCAACCAAGCGTGGGCAAGCTTCCCCTCTGGTCTGATCAGAGGGCTGTGCACTTTTGGCAGAGTGACGCTCTTTACCCCCAACATCACCCAAATTGTCAATTGGAGAAAAACAAACGTCACGTCCGAATTGGCCAGGTCTAAGGATCTTAAGGATCTCACTGAGGACTGTGATGACAAAATTACTCATTGGTCTCACTCAAAATCCGTCACTTTTACCATCCTATTGCCGTGGGTATCAGTGGCGAAATCTCTGGGTGAATTGGGCTGCCTGGAGTGTTGGGTGGCTAAACAAGCCAATCTTACCTCAGCTGCTCTATACGACCTCCTCACAGACAAGGAAATAACAAGAAAGGCGACACTCCAAAACAGGGCAGCAATAGATTTTCTATTGCTGCTTCACCATCACCACTGTGAGGAGTTTGAGGGCCTCTGCTGCATGAACCTGTCCTCACGAGCCGAGGACGCCAGGCACTGAGTGAAACGCCTTCAAGACCTTCTGCATCAAATAAAACAAGAAACATCTGACTGGCTGGGGGACACCTTCAAGGGTTGGGGCCTTAGCGGGTGGGCCAGTTCAGTTTTAGAATCAGTTAGTAAGGTTATTTTAAGTTTGATTATACTCTTGATTCTTGTTACTGTGATCCGTGGACTGGTCAAAAGACTGATGACAAAAGTAGCAACGCCAAGTGTGAACCACACCACCGTTCCCCTCAATGAGCCCGTCGAGTTGGAGGACCTCTCCTCAGAGGCCGGAGAAGCCATGGATGAGGAAGGGGCAACCACGCCACCCTTTGACCACCTATGGGCGGATGGACTCCAAATTGAGGAGGGCAAGACTTGGCTGGACCAGCCGCGGGTCCCTGCAGTTTAAGTTTTATATGGACTTTTCCATTCTTTCTAATTTTATTTGGTAAAAAACGGGGAGATGTTGTGGTGTGTTTGTTAAGTTTATTGTATTACTCCCCCATTTTTGTATGGTTCCCCCCGTTTTATGTAAATGGTTCTGCCCTTCCCAGTTTTCCCGCCACTTGTATTGTCAGTCTTTTAAGTTATATAATTCCTCCTCCCCCCTCATCTCCTTATATGTAAACTTTTTCTCCTCCCTGGGCCCAGTCAATCACCCCCCACTCCTCCCAGATTTCCAGAATCATCTTCTCTCTGGCGGTTGTGGTAGGCTGTGGTCCCGGGGCCCCTCCCTTACTTTATGCTTATTGGTTCTCATCTGTTGCTTGTCATGTTTAGTTCACTCCCTTCCCTTCCCTGATTGGCCCTCTGTAAACCCTTCCCCTTGAATCCTTCCCCCTTTATAAGCTTGGTTCACCCTCCCCTCTTGGTCACTCCCTGGTTGGTTTCCTTGGGCGATAAGCCTGACTTCACCCCCAGTGAGTGTCCTGCTCCTTACTCGTCCTACCTGCAGCGAGATCCTGTCTGCAGCCAGCACAGCCTGAGGCCTTACGACGCCGAGGGGTGCTGGCAGGGAACGCAGCTGGGTGTCGGCCTTTACCTCAGCTAGCCAGACACTGACCTTTTGGGCCACATACACCTCACCACAGCTGTCCTCAAGGGATTCATCTCCTCCGCGGCTGCCTCAGTTTGCTCCAGTGGTCAGAGGGGTCAGGCTGGAGAGAGGCTTGGCTGATGATAAAAATGGGTGCTGCCCAAAGGATACAAAGGAAAGAAATGAACTGTTACTTTCCAAAGTGAAGTTCCTCACAGGGTCTGTTGCAACAGGACAAAGGGAAATGGTTTGAAATTTAGGAGGGGGAAGCAGGCACAGATTACATCTAAGGAAGAATTTTTTAACCAGCAGAGTGGGGAAACACTGACAGAGGTTACCCAGAGATGTGGGAGGTGCCTCCTCCCTGGAACCATCCAAGCTCTGGTCAGGCAGGGCTCTGGGCCCCCTGAGCTGCTTGAAGATGTCCCTGCTCGCTGTGGGGCACCAGGCCCAGATGAGCTCCAAAGGAGCCTGCCAAGCCACAGCAGGCGAGGATTCTGCTTGCTCTGCGTGTGGAACGCAGCCAGACTAGAGACTGTCGGAGGGGGCCCCACAAGAAAACCCCTCCCTGGCGCTGCTGCTTCCCCTGCAGCCCCTGGCCCTCAGCTGCAGCAGCTACTGGGCAGCCCAGCGCCGCTCCTTGTCCGGCTCCAGGCTGCACTCGAGGCAGTCCCGCAGCAGAGCCAACAGGCGCCGGGGCTCCTGCAGCTGCGGGGTCCCGTTCTGCCGGATCAGAGTGCGAGCCTGCAGGGAAAGCAAACTCAGCGCTCTGCCAACTCCCTTCACACCCACACGGGCTCACATCCACTCCGGAGCCTCAGCCCCAGCTCCAGGGGCACTTTCCTCCCTGCCACAGATGCTGCTCAGAGCTCATTTTGCTATGCCAGCCAAAAAACCCAAACCCTGGGGCTGCCACAGCCACTGCAACAACCAAATGATCTCGCCTTGAGAGCCAGTTTCATTGGCTGACTCTGTCAGTATGAACCTCCATCAGAAATAGCACATTTTGCTTCTCCAAATGGAGACACCAGCTTTACAGGCCATTTCCCAGAGTCAGTGTTGTCTGCCTGTGTTATTTCAGAGGATTCTTACATCAAGTGCATCTCTGCAGTGCCACTGACACTCAAGTAAATGCATTCCTGATGCCCCATCCCAGACACTGCCAGGCAAGAAACAGGAGGTTTGTGATGCTGAAAGCTCAGGCTTGGTGACACAGAGAAAGTAGCTTGGACTAGGAAAGAAATATGTTAGACTTTGGGAATGTTAAACAATCATCTTCATTTTTTCAACAAGTTTCCCAGTGAGAAGAATCAGGGGGGAAATCATCTCACAAAACTCTTTTAGAAACTGCTGCAGAAATCTTGTTGGGTTTGGGGGCAGGATGTGGGGTTGATGTGAGGTTTTCTTTCAAGGTAACATTAGACCTGATGCACTTGCTTCACATTTTCAGGTCATCCTCACAGCCAAATGAGCTACAACAACATAAATCCTAAAGCAAATTGTTGCTGGAGACTGAAGAATATTCTTCTGTGTTGGGGCTGGAGTCCTCTGGGAATTCCCTTCCCATATGCAGAAACCTCCAGCTGCTGCTCCCAGTGCAGGGTCCCCCTGTGCTCACAGGCTTCTGCAGCTCCTGGAGAATTTGCCTCTTACCATGGCCGCCGTTTCCCTGAAGTAAGGAGGTTCTCCTTCCACCATCTCGATGGTCACAGTGCCAAAGGCCCAGATGTCCACCTTGGGGCCATAAGGAGATCTGGTCACAACTTCTGGGGCCATCCAGAGTGAGCAGTGTCCACCATGGAGCTGCGCTGGTCCTGCTCAGGGCTGAGCTGAGCACAGAGGCCAAAATCAGCTGAGGACAGAAACAAACCCTGTCAAAGGCAGCTGGAATGAGGAAACCAAGCACCAAGATTCCCCACTCTCAATCTGAGAGTGCAGTAGTGAAGTCAGCTGGAAAAGCCCTCAGGGCTGTAGCCAAGGAAAGGAATGATGGAACTGGACCCTTCAAGAAACCATTGAGGAAGGGGCAGGGGATGTGAGAGAAGAGGGGAAGGAGGCGGGAGGAGGAGCGGGGAGGGGGGGGGAACGATTGAACCGGGGGAAGAGAAGGGGGAGATGAGGAGAGGAGCAGAAACAGGAAAAGTAGCGGGGACACCCGGCCTTCATCGAGGTGTCCACGGGGGGGCCAGGAAGATGTGGAACTCTCAGCCAGGTGTGTTCCCAACACGCAGGGCTCTGACCCTGGGGGTCACCCGGGATTATCCAGCGTGGATCCTCCCACGGGGGATAGAGATGGAGCGGCGCACGGAGCTCGTCCCGCACCGGGCACTGCGGGATCCGCGGGCAGCGACCCCTCTCCCTCCTCCTCCCGCGCCCAGCCCCCACCCTTTGTCCCCCTCCCTTTGCCCAAATCCGTCCCATCGCCCCCCCCCCACACCCCTCCCCATCGCCCCCCCAATAAAAGGCCCCGGGCCCAACTGGGAAGCTTTACTGGGAGCACTGGGAGCAGGCACTGGACGGGGGCAGAGCGCCAGCGGGGCTGGGGGGGACACGGGACCCCCCAAAATCAGCGGAGCGGGGACGGAGCGGGGAGTCCCGGGCGGGCCGGGGCCCACGGGGAGGGGCTGCGGCCGCCGCAGGAGCTCTGTGGGCAGAGAAAAGGGGGTGACACCGGGCTGGGGGCCCTGGCGGGAGCGCACACGCTCCGCCACGGCGGGGACGCCACCCCCGGCACCCGCCCTGACCTTCTTGCTCAGGGAGAAGCCGAGCCCCAGCGCCAGGAAGACGAAGCCCAAGACGAAGCCCCCAGTCCCCGTCAGCAACTTGCTGCGGGCGGCGTCCGGCGGCATCTCTGGGGGGTCCGCAGGGCTCAGCAGCCCCAAAATCTCTCACCGACACACCAAGGCGCTCCGAGCGCCCCCTCCAGGCTCATTCCAGTCCCTTCCAGTCGCAACCGGCATCCTCTAAACCCCCTGCCCTTTGCACCCAGCGCCCCCAAACTCCCTCCCAGTCACACCCAGCACCCCCAAACTCCCTCCCAGTGCCCACCACGACCCCTTCAACCCCATCCCACCCTCCCCAGCATCCCCCAAACCCCTTCCCAGCCCTTGCCCAGCCCCCAGCCCCTCTCCCAGTCCCAGCCCGGCTCTCTCCAGCTCCCTCCCAGTGGCTCCCAGCACAGCCCAGCGCCTCTGCCAGCGCCCCCAGGGGCTCCCCCGTACCCCAGTGCCGCCTCAGGGGCTGCTCCAGGCTGACGTGCTCCACCTGGCAGCTGTTGCTCACCCCGCGCCGGGGCGGCGTTTCCAGCAGCACCAGCAGCTGGTAGGTCCAGTCCCCGTTGGGGACCACGTCGGTGGCCACCACGTGCTCCGAGAGCTCCTGCTGGCCCTGGAACCACCTCACCTGGATGGCAGCAGGGTAGAAATCCATCACAGAGCAGAGCAGGCGTTTCGGGCTGGGAGCTCGAGGGGGGCACCAGCGAGGTGGACACGCTGGGAGGCACTGGGAGAGAGAGAGGAGAGGGCTGGGTTTGGCTGGAAAGGGACTGGGAATGGGCTAGAGAGGGACTGGGAGCGATTGGGGTGGCGCTGAGAGAGATGGGACAGGGTGGGGCACACTGGGACGGATGTTGGACGTCCGGGCTTGAACGGAGAATGAACTGGGAATTAATTTTGAATGGATTTGGAATAGCCTGAGAAGAGGAGGGAGGGACTTTGGAAGTACTGAGAGCGACTAGGATGGCACTCAGAGGGATTTTGGTGGCCCTGGAATTAACTGGGAATGAAGTGCGCGGCACTGGGAGGCCGACTCCAGCGCGGGGCCCTCGGGATTTGAGCGCCAGGGACTCTGCATGGCAACCGATGAGTCACCGGAAAGACGCGCTCTCATTGGCTAAAAGGAGCCGGCTACACGGACAACCTACACGGGATGGACACGCCGGGCAGGCACAGGGATGGACTGGGACGGACTGGGAGGCCCCGGGGTTTTTCCGAAAGCGGGCTGAGGGCCCTGGCCCTGATGGTGAGGTACATCCACCACTGGCTCACAGCCAATGAGTCTGCTGGGCACAGTCTGGACAAGGCCCTTCTGGAGCTGACCCAGGAACACCCCTGTGACGTGCTGATCACCCTCTTGCGCTGGGCCCCATCGTGTGACAGGTAGGGCAGCCCCACGTGCCTTGAGGGCTTAGGCTTCACCTGCCCGTCACCCTGTAGAGCCTGTCCCTGCTGACTGCCAGACAGGCGGGCAGTTCCAGGATCCTCTGGATCCTCTGTTTTCCAGTGCTGCCATGTCAGCTCCTGAGCCTGGTGCCACGCTCCCTCCCTGCCCCTCCGGGCCTGTACCCACATGGGCTGGCTGGCCACTGCCGGCCAGGGGCAGTGGGCAGAGGCAGGGCTGAGGGCCAGCACGGGGCCCTGCAGCTGCCCAGGCCACGGCGCTGTGGCCGAGCCCGCCCTGACACAGAGCTCTGACCCCACAGAGCTGCCGCCACCATGTGCGGAACCATCATGTCCTCGAGCAGGACTGCGGAGCCGGCGCTGCAGCTGCTCCTCCATGTGCTGAGGGCCTGGCCAGTGCACAGCGTGTGCACCTCCAATGGGGATGACGCAGGAGTCTTTGCCCTGGCTGTGAGTTTCTGGTGCCGGCCTTTGCCAGCCCCCAGGCCGCCTCTCCAGCAGCCAGCTCTCTGTGCTCCCCCCAGCTGCATCTCCCTGCCTCAGGCACTGGGCTGAATCCTGCCTTAGGGGCAGGGCTCAGGGGCACCAGGCCGGATGCTCCCCCCGTGTCTCCCTCGACCTCTCCCTCGCACGCTCGGGCCCTGCCACGTGGATGTCTTGGCACTGAGCGTTGTCTCTGGCTGTTTTATTTCATGCAGGGAACCGTGGCACTGTGGAAAATCTTCAATCTGGCCTGGCGCTCGCCTGCTGTGCTGGAGTATTTCCCCAGTCTCTTTCTGCATCTGCTCTTCCAAGCTTACATCAGCACGCAGGAGATGCCAGAAGAGGTTGAGACCTTCTGGCAGGGATGCCAGGAGCAACACGGCCTCTCCGCCAACCCCAACAGGTGCTCCGTGCCAGTCCTCCCAGTCTCCCCATCCCTCCCATGCCCCAGGGCAGGAGCCGGGGCTCCCAGCGTGACCTGGCCTTTGCTCTGCACACAGCTTTGCGCTGCAGACCCTGAAGGCCCTGCTCTGCCAAATGCGCTATGAGCACGTGGTGCTGTCCATGGAACACAAGCGTGCCTGGGACACGCTGCTCTGTGCCGACACCCACCACTGTGCAGTGGGTCTGCTGGCCAGGTGAGACCTCGTTCTCCCCACCGCCCCTCTCCTTTGTGCCCACAACACCGCACACCGTCCCCGTGCTCATGGGCGGCAGGGCCTTGTCACCAAGGGAGGGATGAGCAGACTGGAAAAGGCCGGCAGAGGAGGGTGCCCGGGAACAGCCACCTCCCAAAGCGCCCCCGGGGTGCTCGGGAGCAGAGCAGAGCTCTGCCAGTCAGCCCTGGGAGAGGTTTGCCCGCCCGGCCCAGGAGCAATGGTGCCTTTTCCTCCCTGCCAGGGAGATGCGCCGTGTCTCCATCATCTGGTGCTGTGGCATGGCATCCTGCCTCTTTGAGCTGCTCAGCCAAGGCCTTTCAGACTGGGAACTGCCCGCCCTGGCCTTCCTGGTGGAGGTGAGCCCCATGGCCAGCGCTGCCTGGCTGAGCTGCCTCCCAGCCCTCTGCCCTCTCGTAGCCGCAGCTGCCTGGGACGCTGCCTGTGCCCTGTGCTGCTGCCTTGGCTCGGCCCTGTGCACTTCTGAGCTCCTGCCAGCTGGCACCTCTGTGCCTGCTCTGTGCCTTGCAGCTCCTGGATTGCCTGGACTTGAGCGAATGCATTGAACAAGTCCTGGAGATCCTGACAAGGCACCTGCAGAGCCAGTCCAGGGAGATGCGTCGCGTGGCGCTCCGAGGCCTCGTGGTGCTCACCTCGATGGTGAGCAGGAGGCAGCAGCTGAAGCTGTGCTGGCAGCGTGGGGCTGGGGCAAGCAGCCCCTTGGGCTTAGCTGGGCTTTGGCAGCTGTGGCAGCTGCTCCCAGCTCTCCAGGCTCGCTGTTCAGCTGCCTGAGTGCTTCGGTGTTGGGAATTTAGCTGACTAGAGACTGGAAAAGTACAGGGCCATGGCTAATTCCAAGTCCTGCACCTGCAAGATAGCGTGTCCTTGGGCCTAGCTGAGTATCATAACGAAGTGAACAGAGAGACGTGAGAAGTAGAGAACGTAGGCCCAAAGGAATGAGGAACAATTGATGGTATAGTTTAACCAACAGATCGCTTGGCTTACAGAATATTCATAAGCTTATTATTTGCTGTAAAAGTGTTTGATGCTTTCTGCAATAAACAGGACCTGTTGATGACCACCTGGTGTCCTGGTCTCCCTACTTTCGACACTTCGGGACAGGCCTTTGGCCTCTGAGCCCTGCAGCAGCAGCAGCAGCGTGGGGTTGCCCAGCCTTGTTTTGCACACAGGATCCAAGCATATACAGCCTTACTGAAAGCCTTGTGAAGCTACTGTGGGATAGGGATGAAGACATCGTGGAGAAGACCCTCATTGTGCTCAGCCTCCTGATGCTGCAGAAAGACCTGGCAATAGCCAGCCCCATCGCCCTGCAGCTGGCTGAGGCGCTCTGGCACCTCTTTGTCAATGTGAGGCTCTGTGCCCTCAGCCACGGGCACTTGGGTGCTGCCTTGGGCCTGGGCACAGGGGGGCCTGGAGCAGCGGATGTGGAGGACTTTGGCTTCCTTTCCAACAGGACAACAGCCTTGTGCAGCTGCTCTCCATTTGCCTCTTCCAAGATGTGATCATGCTAGTAGTGGCGAAGGGAGAAAAGCCCCTGAAGAAGCCTGTGAGCCAGAGCCTGCTCCCACTCTTCTTCCACTGCCACGATGAGAACCGGTGTGTGGCACAGGTGAGGCCTCCTGGGTGTCCCCATGGAAGGGGGCTCAGCTGTCTCCCCACCCCCTGGCACCTGACGGGCTCCAGCCTCCTCCCAGCCCTGGCACAGAGATTCGGCTCCTGTGCCCTGGGCTGTGGTGCCATCTCTGGGTCTCTGCTGCTCTGCAGGCCTCTCGGGAAACGCTGCTTTCTGCAGTGAGGTTCCTGAAGAGGAAGGATCTCAAGCAGCCGCTGCAGACGGATCAAATGTGGAGATTTGCTGAGTGCTTGGTAAGGACAGCCTGGAATGCCCAGCCCAATCCCCGGAGCCTGCCCACGGCGCCCAGTCTGTGGGGTTGGCAGCTGTGGCCCCTGCCCAGTGCCGCACGCAGGGGCACCGGCCTGCGCCCCACACGCCGCTCCCTTCCCTGGACCATGCGGGCTCTGCTCCAGGCTCCTGTGGCCCCACGGCCGGTGCCGACGGAGCCCCGAGCCAGCCGGGCTCTGCTGCGGGGCGGCACCGCGGCTCGCCGGGCCCTGTGCCCCGTGCCGAGCCCGGCGCCTGCGGCTGCTGGCCGGGCCTCGGGGCTCTGTGGGCAGGGGGAGCAGCGCCGGCCCAGGGAGGGATCGCCTGGCCCAGGGGCAGGGCCCGCATCAACCCTTTCCCTCCGTGCCCTGCCGCTCTCTGCAGCTGGCAGAGGACAGGAGCCGAGCGGCCGAGCACCTGCGCCTGGCCCTGCCGTCCCTGCGGAGCGCACAGGAGGCCCTGCGAGAGGCGGCCGTCAGGTTCATGGGTGAGCGCCAAGCCCGGCTCCCTCCCCGGCCCGCCCCATTGCCGCAGCTCGGCCCCGGCCCCGCCTGCTGTGCCGGCAGCAGGATCCGGGCGCGGGCATGGGCAGCCCCCGCTGGCCTGGGCATTGCTGCTGCCGCCCTCTGGCAGCCGTGCCCTGGGGCGGCAGCGTGCGCCAGGGGCCCGGGCTGAGCCCTGCCGGGCCAGCAGGGCGTGTGGCCTCAGGGCTGGCAGCGCCCGTGGGCGGCAGCTGTGCCTCTGAAGGCAGGACACGCTCTGTGTTCCCCAGGGATGGCCGGGCGCTACCTGGCAGGGCAGCAGCCGCAGTTCCGCATCATCTGCAGCGGTGAGTGAGGCCCGGGGGCTCTCGGCGGGGGCTGCCGCTGGCAGCTGCGTTCCCTGGCCCGCCTGCCGACGGCTCCGCTCCCTGCGCGCCCCAAGGGCAGCGGGGCCACAGCGCAGACACCTTGCAGGGGCCTGCGGGACATTCCTGGCCAGCAGCTGCCAGCTCGTCCTTCTTGGCTCCTGCTTCCTCCAGGCCGAGCCAGGAGCTGCGTGGCATGGACGAGGCTGGAGGCTCCGCCCAGCTCCCCGCAGATCCAGCCTCTGACTGTGCCTCTGTTTCTCTCTCTGCAGCCCTTCAGGCCATGACGGATGACAGCAGCCCTGCCATCTCATGCCTGGCGCTTCAAGCTCTGTACATCCTTTTAGCTGTACAGAGCGTTCCCTCCTCCCAGCTCCAGAGGATGCGAGACCAACTCCGCCACCTCTGGAAGTCGCGGCCTTTCCTGTGTGCCCGTGGCTGAGTGTCCTGCCGCGGCGCTGTGCAGAACTGATCCGGGAGG
The DNA here is from genome assembly GCF_035770615.1 of Melospiza melodia melodia. Lineage (NCBI taxonomy): Eukaryota > Metazoa > Chordata > Aves > Passeriformes > Passerellidae > Melospiza > Melospiza melodia. The sequence goes on along the minus strand of NW_026948497.1, from coordinate 2,350,321 downwards.
CTGCGTCTGCTGTGGCCACCTGAGCCTGCGGGGAACACCTCTCCTCTGCCAGCACTTCCTTTCCCTTCACCCACTAGAGGAACATTAAATTGCTGTTGTTGGATAGCCGGGTGTCCAGGAGCTTTCTCTTGGTGCAGAGTGTCTTCAGGCCAATGGGGAAGAGGGGAAAGGCTGCTTGGTCTGCGCAATTTGCCCGAGCGTGCAGTGTGAAAAGGAAAGTGGCCAAACGGCCCTTGGCCTTTGGTGGTTCCTGCAGGAATGTTTTTGTTGCTGCATCGAGTCTTCTGGAGCTGGGGGAACAAGTGTGTTTCGTGTTGAGAGAGTCTGTCTGAAATATCCCTCGTCTGCCTTATGATTGTCATGGAGAGAGACCACCAAAAAATTAAAACCCCCGTTTGCTGATCCGGTGGCTGGGAAAGTCATGTGCCTGAGGCCTGAAAGCGTTGCTAAGTTGCTGTTTTCACAGATGTTGTTTGTTATACGCTACACTGAGCTCACAGGGCATCCTGCCCTTTTGCACAATAGCTCTGGAATCCTCCCTACCTCTCAGCCTGGCTGGTTTGAGCGTTAGGGTGGTCCCCTCCTCCAAGAGAAGACTGTTCATAACCACTGTGACAGACAAGTAGAGATGTAAGAAACCTCTTCATCAAGGGACTGAGACATGAAATCCCTATGTGAGAAGGCCCCTCTCACCTTCTTCCAGAGACTGGGACTGAAAGCCCCAACTCGGGGGAGGTGTACAGGGCGAGGAAGGAAAGCTGCCCAAAGCAAGATGGATGTTGCAGGTGTAGGCAGTGGACAACGAAAACAATGACTCTCGCCTGCTGCCAAACTTGGACTGTGTGTACCCTTATTTCCCACCCCCCCCGAAGATACAATAAACTACCTTTGTTCCAGCTGCAAAATCCATCCCCTTTGCCCTAATGAAAAAGAGTATAATTGGGGTCCAGATGAACTGGGCCTCTGAGACTTCCCCGACGCAACAGGCGGGTCCTCGACTGGACTGGACCAAAGGACGTCGTCTCTACGTTTGGTAGCTCTATTCCCTCTCTCTTTCTCTCTCTCTCTCTTTTGTCTCTCTCTCTTCCCCCATCTTTTTCTCTCCCTTAATCCCTCTATCGCATTTTGCTGTGCTCATTCAATAAAGGTGCATTTGTTTCGATTATCATTGCAAAACCCCTTGTACCGTGTTGGTTCTTTTTGCACCCTGAGATCAAATCCATGAACCATCACGAAACCCGTCCGTGACGACCGATCGTGACATCCCCCGAGGACCCCTCCCTAAATTCCCCTCCAAAGCCCCCCAGCACCCCCAGACCCCGCTAAAACACCCTCAAGTTCCCCCCAGACCCTCCCCAAATTCCCCCCCAAGCCTCCTCAAGACCCCTCCCCAAATTCCCCTCACGACCCCTCCAGGACCCCTCACCTGTCCCTGCGCCTCCTCAGCAGCTCCCGGAGCCCCCCGTCCTCTCCCAGCGCCTCCCCTGCTCTCTCCAGCGCCTCCCGCAGCACCCGCCCGAGCCCGGGGCGGCTCCCGGGGGTCCCTGAGGGGGTCCCGGGGGGCGGGGGGGGGAGGGGGCGCCCGCTCCATTCCCGGCCTCGGGGTCAAGGGGCGTTGCTTCCAGCTCGGCTCTGATTGGCTGGAGCAGCGCGGAGAGCACGGGAGTTGGTGACGGGAGACGCCCGGTGATTGGTTGGTTTCGTAGAGGGAGTGGGGGCATGGTGATTGACAGGAGATGGGCGGGGCAGGCGGGCTCCGCTGAAGGCAGGCGCGCGGTGATTGGTTGGATAGAGGCAAAGAATGCGGGAATTGCTGAGGGAAGACGCCCGGTGATTGGTCGGTTCAGGTCGAGAAAGGCGAGAGCAGCTGACAGGAGGAACGCGATGATTGGTTTGTTCGGTGTGTGAGAGGCGGGCATGTCTGAAGGGAGGCATGCAGTGATTGGTTGGATAGGTGCACAGAGAGGCTGGTGTTCCTGAGGGGAGACCCGCGGTGATTGGTTGGTATGGGGCCGGGCGCGCTGCTATTGGCTGGGAAAAGTCCGGGATTTTTAAGGGAACATTCCTGGTTTCTTGGGGGAAAACTCTCGGATATTTAAGGAAAAATTCCCGATTTTTGCAGTAAAAAATCACCCGGAGCTTTTGACCTTACGTGACACCAAACAACTCAAATAACCCCAAAACGCCTGAAAAAACCCCCAAATATCACCAAACAACCCCAAACAATACCTAGAAATCCCCCAAATAACCCCAAACAAATCCAAAGAACCCCAAAAAACGAAAAAAACCTCCCCGAAGTTAAAGCCAAAAAAACCCAAATGATATCAAGCACACCGAACAAAAAAAAAACCCCATATACACCAACATTACCCCAAGAACCCCAAATAATTCCAAATAAACCCACATAAACCCAAATAAACCCACATAAACCCAAATAAACCCAAACAAACACTAATACTTCCAAAATACCCAAATAATTCCAAATAACCCCAAATAAACAGAAATAAACCAAGAAAAACCCGAAAGAAACCCCAATTAGTCCATAAATAACCCCAAATAAACCCCAAACAAACCCTAAATACACTCAAATAAACCTCAAGAAACCCCAGTTCCTCCCGTCCCCACCACAAAACAGATCCCGACCAATCAGAACGCGCAACACCGATGACGTTCCACTTGCTGCGCACAAACTCAGAGCCCTGGCCTCGCTCAGCGATTTTCAGCCAATCAGCGCCCGGCCCGACTCTGACTCATCACTTGCCAGCCAAAGACCAAGGCCTCTCACTGCGGTAAATACTCAGTGACGGCGCGGGGTAATTCCAGCCAATCAGAGCGTGTCTTGCTGATGACTCATCAGTTGCCAGGAGCGGATTTGGGGAGGGGGGGAAGGTGACCCTGGGGATGGGCTGGGGACCCCAAATTAATCCAAAACGGGGTCGGGACCCCAAAACGGAGCAGGCGGGGCCTGGAGCACCCAAAACCAAACATGGGGGAGGGGACTGGCGGAACAATTGGAAAGGGGAGGGAGAGCAGGGAAAAGAGGGTTGGGACCCCAAAATTGAGGTGGGAGGGGAATGGGACACCAAAATTGAGGTGGGAGGGGAGTGGGACACCAAAATTAGGCTGGGAGAGGTATGGGATCCCAAAACTGAGCTGGGAGAGGGATGGGACGCCCTAAATTGAGCTGGGACAGGGGTGGGACCCAAACAGGACGAAGCCAATTTTGTTTGTTCCTAAAATATATAAATGAGTTTATGGATATGCAAAAAGTCTATGAATATGCAACAGGCTGATGTCATGGGAGACAAGGACCAACGGGTGAAGGTTGTTATGGCCTTCAAGACACCCCAGTTATTTTCGGAGACACCCCTTAATTATTCTGGCTTGATTACATCAGCCTGTTGCATATTCATTGACCCTCATGCATAACCATAAACTCATTTACCTATTTGAGGAACTATTTGACATGGCCCATCATTGGGGGTGTCTCCCCATTTCAGGAGCCTCCACTGGAATGGAAACTATATACCCCCTCCCTTTGATTAATAATAATAGTAATAACAATATACTAATACTAATACTACTACTACTAATGCTAATAATAATAATAATTTGAAATTAAGGAGCTCTCAGGAAAAGATATGGGAATAGAAATATCAGTTCTTTATTAGGAAAAATTAAAAATATGAATGCAGTAGTACAAACAAAAAAACAACAGTGACAGAGTCAGAATTCTTCGGGAATCCAGTGAAAAAGGCTGACCCTCTTGGAATCCAGTGGGAAAAGGGCTGATCCCCTGGGAACCCAGTAGAAAAAGAGCTGATCCTTTGGGAATCCAGTGGAAAAGAGCTGATCCTCTGTGAATCCAGTGGGAAAAGCTTGATCCTCTAGGAATCCGGTGGAGAATGAGGATGATCCTTTGGGAATCCATTTCTTACCCCCCCAAAGACAAGACAAAGGCAGTTTTTACAGGGCATCCCAAGGGTGGAGTTGGGGTTTGGGTCAGGGGAGGAGTTCTTAGCAACACAAGAAAGGTGACATTAACATCCTTCCTCTTAGCAACAGCAGTACTTGACACAGAACGCGTCCCCAAATCCTAAATTCCCTCTAAAACAACTGAGAAATTATGGAACTTCAGATATATTCGATCAATTTCCTTCATTTAACCCAGTTTTGGGTGTTTTTAAAGGATGAAGGTGAAGTAGAGGAAAATTAAGGCCAAACAAAAAGTAGAAGCAGCCAGCTGTGTTGTCAACATGGATCACAGGGAATGTGAGTGACCAGGGCTGTGCCCAAAGTGCCTCCTCCAGTGGGGGATGGAGCTGGAGCAGCGCACGAAGCTCTGCCCGCACTTGGGGCACTCGCAGGGCTTCCCTTAGTGGTGCCTCCGTTGGTGTTTGGTCAAGTGAGAGCTGCTGGAGAAGCTCTTCCCACACTGGGGACACTCGTAGGGCCTCTCCCCAGTGTGGATGCGCCGGTGAATGACGAGGGCGGAGTTGCGCTTGAATCCCTTCCCACAGTTGGGGCAGCGGAAGGGCCTTTCCTCTCTGTGAATCCGACAGTGCCGGAGGAGACAGGAGCTGGTCTGAAACCTCTTCCTGCATTTATCACACTCGTAGGGTCTCTCCCCAGTGTGGATGCGCAGGTGGTTGGTGAGATCGGAGTTCTGCTTCAATCCCTTCCCGCAGTCGGGGCATTGGAAGGGCTTCTCCTCCATGTGACTCTGGTAGTGCCGGAGGAGATGGGAGCTGGTCGGAAAGCCCTTCCCACACTTGGAACACTCGTAGGGCCTCTCCCCAGTGTGGGTCCTCTGGTGCGTGATCAGGCTGGAGCTCTGGCTGAAGCACATCCCACACTCGGAGCACTTGTAAGGCCTTTCTCCAGTGTGGATCCTCTGGTGGCTGATCAGGCTGGAGCTCAGGCTGAAGCTCTTCCCACACTCCCCACACTCATAGGGCTTCTCTCCAGTGTGGGTCCTCTGGTGCACAGTCAGGCTGGAGCTCTGGCTGAAGCTCTTCCCACACTCCCCACACTCATAGGGCTTCTCCCCAGTGTGGGTCCTCTGGTGCACAATCAGGTCGGAGCTCACGCTGAAGCTCTTGCCACACTCCCCACACTCATAGGGCCGTTCCCCAGTGTGGATCCTCTGGTGCCTGATCAGGTCCCCTTTCCACCTGAAGCTCCTCCCACACTCCACGCACGTGTGGGGCTTCTCCCCATCATGGAGCGGCTCACAGAGCACCAGCTCCGAGCTCTGGCTCCGTCTCCGGCCGCCTTCCCGGCCCAGGCTGGCTCTTTCCCCCTCAGATCCCCGCCGGCTGCGTTTGCAGCCCCTCCTCGTGTGGCATCTCCAGGGCTTTTCCTCCCCATTGGCTTCCTGCGCCGTGGAGCCGCTCAAAACGGCCTCTTCCACCAGGTTCTGCCGCGGGCATTTGTCCTCCCTGCTCTCCATGCTCAGCTCCTGCTCTGGGGGAGGAAGGACAAGGACAGGATGGGATTTGCCTCTGTGCCACAGGCAAGGGCAAGGAGATCCCCCCAGGCCTGAGCTGCAGCCGGGGCCGTGCTGGGCTGGGAGATGGAGCAGCACAGAGGGGAAAGGGGCACTGACTTCCTCTTTACCTGCCTCAGTGTCCCGGGGCATCTTCCTCTTCCTCGCAGCCTCCCAGGCCTTGGCAATGGGAAATCCTGGTTTGGGGAAAACAAGGGATGAGCGCGTTTGTAGGAGCACTGGGGGGTAGGACGGTTGGGACCGACGGAGACGAGAGATCTCTGCAGCCAGGTCGTGGAACTTGCGGTTTATTGCAAAGGGCCTGGGTGCAGGGCCCTGCTTGGAGCTGCCAGGCACAGCTCGGAGCAGGCCCGAGAGAAGAGAGGGGTAGAGAGGATGAGAGGGTAACAGAGAGCAAAAGCATAAGAGAGTAAGATTCCCATTACAATACAATCAATCTTCTTCTGTGTTGAATATTCTATTTCTCACTAACCAATCTAGAATCAGATGCAAATCCTACAGCATTTACATACAGCCAGTAAAAATCATTAGATCACCATAATGTGTTACATTTTAAACCCCAAAAACTTCTCTTTGGACCCCTTTTGCTGAGCCAGTAGGGTCTGCTCTGACCCTTGGATCTGTCTGCAAGCAAAAGGAATTGTTTCATCAAAAGGGGATTACCTTCAGTTGGGCCACACCATTGTTTCCAGTTGTTCACTAACTAAGGTATCTCAAAGCTTGCTTTCATTTCAATCTTCCTTATTCTTCCTATATTCCCAAAATCTTCTCCCAGATAATCATATTTATAAGGTTTTCCTGGTTCATCTTTTCCAACACACATTGAGTTTGAAGGTCCCTCTGCCCGAGTCCATCTCTACAAGTCACTGGCCATCTGGGCTCCAGAAAAACCTCCCAAACACCCAGATTCAGCCCTGGAAAAGCCTCCCAAGAGTTCCCCGTCCCTGGTCCCTCCCCTCTCCTTTTCAGGGATTCCCCCCTGTCCCAGCTGCTGGGGGTCATGCTTGGATTGGGGGTCCCCCTTCTCCTCAGTGCCCGCCCTGCCCAGGCTGCTGGCAGTCCCAGCAATGCCAAAAGCTCCCCCCGCTTCGCTCTCCCCATTTCGGGATGCCGGGGCTGTTTGGGCTCCCTTCTCCCCTCATTCTCTGCTCTGGGCTGCAGCGGCTCCAAGGAGTCCCCCCTGCCCCTCTCCAGGCTCTTGAGGCTCCCGCCAATGGCGGCGCTCCCCCCTCTCTGGGCTCTCCCCTTTGGGCTCCTGGGGGACACAGGGCTCTGCTCCTCCAGGCTGCCTCTGCCGGCAGCCGCCACCGCCACCCCCCGATGTCCCCCCAAGGGGCCTTTTCCGCTCAGCCTTGGACTCCTTCATTCTCCAAACATCCCCAAAAAACCCAACCAAGGGACCCCTGGATTTATTAGTTAAAAAACCTCATTTAATTGAGAAGAAAGATAATATCCCATATGTTAGACAGGAGATTTTAGGAGAATAAAAATCTTTGAAGTATCAGAAACACCCTAGACATAACAAGAAAAGACAAAGGGAAATGAAAGGGAGAGGAACAAGAGGAAAAATCATAAAGAGAGTGGGATCCTCTGCAGGTCTTGCCCCCTCCGTTCGCAGCCCAGGCGCCTGTCCCGGGTCCCGGCTCGCTGCCCGCCTCAGCTCCGCCTGCCCCGGTTTCCATCCCAGGTGCGGCCTCACTGCCCAGGGCAGCTCCACCTGCCCCAGCGCTGTCGCTCAATTTGTGTGCCCTGCTCCCACTGCCTGGCCTGCGACCGCTCTGCCGGCCATGCTGGGGAAGATGGGGGTTGCTCTGTCCTGCCGCCTGCTCCGATGTCACCGCGCCCACCGCACCCAGGGGGGGTCCCAGCCATCCCATCCCCGGCTGCCCTGCCCGTGCCACCTGCGCTGGGCACCGCCACTGCTGCCGGGCTCTCCCACCTGCCTTTGCTCTGCCGGCAGCTGCCGGATCAGCCGCCATCAGCCATGTGGGGGCTACCCACGCTCCACCTCGGGCTCCACGGGAAGATCCCCCTCTGGCGATTCCGGCAGCAGACCCTGCCCACACTCCCACCGAGCCTCGGTGGGATATCCTCCCCTGACCCCGTCCTGCTCTGAGTTACGGCCCCTTGGTAACCACAGCTCCGGCTGTTCAAGGAAACTCTGTCTCTCTCTAGAGGAAGCACCTTATCAAAACACTAGGAGCTCAGTTAAAAGGCAGCCCTCTCCAAATTCTTTCTCAAAACATGGTAGAAAGGCTAGAGAAGGTAAAAAAGTGAAAGAGTTAGATGAAGAGATTGCTCTATTTCCGTTCAGAGAGGTTCCCATGGGAGGGATGCGCTGCCCTGCCCCGCGGGGGCCACCAGCGCCCCTGCCGGCCATGCCCGGAACTGCACCCAAGGGCAAAGCGCTGCAGCCCAAAGGCCGGGACTGGGTCCGGGCTCTGTTTGCTGTCAGTGCCGCAGCTGTTGGTGTTTGTTTGCTTTATTATACACACTAGTAAACAACTGGTATTCCTATTCCCATATCTTTGCCTGAGAGCCCCTTGATTTCACTAGACTAAAAATTAAGATGGAGGGGATTTGCATTCTCCATTCCAAGAGAGGCTTTTTCTGCCTTCCCAAGCAGACACCTCTCTTGTAAAGCAAGACAAGCACCAACAGGCACTGAGGGGGGCTGCAGGAGGGGCACAAGAAGGCCCTGTAGCACTTGGGCACAAAGGCACAGCAGGTGAATGCAAGAAGGGAGCAGCAAAAGGCCAAGCTGAAGGCAAAGGCCATGGCACAGTTCCTACAGCCCCTGAGGGATCAACTCCAGGGCCCAAGGGGGCCCCAGCACCCAGGGCACGGCTCAGCCACAAGCACCTGGCAGAGGCATTGCCCTCCTCGGCAGGGGAGAGCCCACCCAAACAGCCCCTGGCAAGGAACCAGGGCTCCAGCTGCAGGGCACAAGGACAATGCAAGCACAGACAGCAGCACCCTCAGGACCAGCAAGTCCACCCCTTGATGCACATGGATTGGCAGGGCTGTCACAGCTCCCATCACACCAGGGACCCTCCACACTGCAGCCCTTGAGAACATTCAGGGTGGGTCTGCATTGAGATGAGGCATTTCCTGATGGACATAGGGGCTTTTCAATCCACTCTGAATCTTCGACATATGGGGGGGAAAATGCTAAAAATATGTTTAATTAGTGAGGGGATAAGTGGGAAAGATGCGCGTGGTTTTATTCAACCACTATTGGTACATCTGGGAAAGGAATTTGAAATACATGAATTTTTACTTGGTCCTAATTGTTATCATGATTCACTGGAAAGGGATTTGATCACTAAACTTGGAATGCAAATTAATATTATAAACGGTGATACAGAGGCCAGTTCTATTGTACCTCTGTGTCAAATGTCTGGCCAGGCCTATATTGAAGTGAACCCTGAAGTTCTGGCAGTCCCAGGGAAAGAGGGAAAATTAATATGGAGTCTATCCAAAGCACTCTGAAGCAAGCAGGACAAGTGGCGTCTAACAGCAGCACCCTGTTCCAGGGAAGGGAAGGAAGGGGAATCAGACACAATACAGGTCACCACCCCATGCTCAGCTCAACCCACGCAGCTGTGGGTGCTTGTGAGAGCCTGGCACTGAAATGCCCTGAGCAGGAAGGCTTCAATATCTTCTGCTGACACCATGGCACCTAACAGGGGGGCAAAAGCAATTCTCACTGCTTCAGCAACCACTGGAGCAGATATCAAGGCACATTCTCCCACAGGAAGCTGGGCTGGCACACAGCCTGCCCTGGCACTTTGCTGTTGCCAACACCCAGCCAGGACATCGGCTCCTGCCTAAGGAGTGCAAAGCAGCACCACTGGTGGCCAAGGGGCCCATGCCAAGTGTCCCTGAGGCCAGAAACAGCCGCCAGCACAGCTCAACACGGGGGGACCCCTCAGCCTGGCCTCAAGGGCTCTGAAGCCCCGGAGATTTGCACTTCCCGCCTGCAGCAGGAGGATGGGAGGCCGCCCCTGAGCCTGCCCTGAAGGCAACGCAGCAGCAGCCAGGGCTCCACATCGGGCCAAGCCCAGGGGGAGGATATCTGACCCTGCAACAGAAACGGGTGAAGTTGCAAAAGGAAACAGAACATGGAGAATGTTGCGAAAACTTCACTATAAACAAATGGGGGGCAATCATCCCTCTGCCCACCCCCAACATGTTCTGTCAATGTCTATTTTATATACGGTATATTAGAGCACCGGGGTGTTTCTGCTACTCCAACTTCAGCGAAATCAGCTGGGAATCCAAGTTTAAATTGATATTTAAATTAGAGAAAATGGGCCATTGATGCAGCCCTGGCTCCTGAGGCAGTGCAAACAATTACAAAATCATAAACGTCCACCAGAACAAATCCTACAACATCATGGACCAGCCCTTGGGAACCCCAACCAATTCATATCAGGAGCCACAGAACCCATTTCTCATTTCAATGGCATCACTAGATTACAAGCTCTCCTCGCAATAACCAACCAGACAGCTCCAGCTCCTGACCTTCCTGCCGACCAATCCACTGAAATGAGGAACACTTCACCAAGGGACGGGATCAGATCATCTGTAAGCAGAAAAAAGAGGAATTTGTGGAAAATTAAATGTCTCAAACTGCTCTTGGCAAACAGATGACAAAGGAAAAGTGGTGAAAAACAAAACAACAGAAACAAAAAAGCAGTTCATGTATTGGTCCAAATGTGGAAAGGATGGGAAGGGGACACGATTTCGTGGCTCCCTCACAGACGATGGGTTAAACGAATGTTGTTTCTTCTCTGACGTGCTATAGCAACTCTCATCTTTTTACCATGCTCCACACCTTGAGAGTGCAGTTCATTCAGCAGCTGAGCAAGGGCATGCAGGTGGCAGCCAGGCCTCCAGATGCAGAAACGACTAAAGAAGGACAGGGAATGAGGACACTGCGAATAATCCCAAAACCTAAGAAGACTCAGTAAGGAAAAAAGAAAGAGAAAAAAAAAAAAAAGGAAAAGAAAACAAAATCACTGAGTGAATCCACCTGGAGATTGGGTCAGGGACTCGTACATAAGGAAGGAAAAAAACATCAGTTTCAAAAATTGTTACTAATTTACATGGACCGCTGCTCAGACAAAGTCCCGCTGAATTCCTGAACTTCCAGAAGAACAAAGACTTAACAGAGCCGTGAATATCGGCTGTTATACAAAAGTGGGGGTGCACATTAACGAGGACACGCACTTACCGGATCGGGAGGTCTGAACCTTCCAAGTACCTCAGCCAGTGGGCAAAGGGAGAGGGAGATGAGGCCGGGAAATGAGGATAAAAAGGAGGCTGCGAACTACAACAATGGCAGAGAGCGCACGGCAAATGCCCCACGGCCTCTCCCTCTGCCCAGCAATAAAGTCACTTTTACAGGACTCCTCTGTCTCCTCTGCGCACAGAAACCTCCGGCCACGGCAATTTCCCCGCACAGCCCCGGGCACGGGGCAGCCCCCTCTGTCCCAGCCACAGCAACCGGGCCGAGCCAGCGCTGCTCCGCCAGCGGCTCCTGCCGAGGCAGCGGCCGCAAGGAGACCGCGGGCAGCCGCTCCCGCAGCGCCCTCACGCCAGCGGCAGCACGGGGCGGACACGGCACAACGAACCCGCCCGAGCCCCCTGCCGCCCCCGTGGCCCGCAGCCAGCCCCGAGCCCCCGCACAACCCAGCGCGGCTCCCACCTGCGCTGCGGCCTCCTCCGAGCTCCGCCGCCGCCTCACCGCGCTCTGGCCGCTGCCGCCGCTCACGGCACTGCACACACGCTCCGACAATGGCGCCGCTGCCCAGCCACGGCCGCCCTCAGCCCGCCACCGGGGCCCTGATCCGCCCCGCTCCCACCAATCAGCGCGCCACAACCACGACTGACGGCATCATCGCCCAATCCCAGCCAGGGGCGGGCTCTGCACACGCACAGCCCCGCTCCGCGCTCTCAGGGCGCCCCGGGCTGCGTGAGGGCAGAGCCGGAGCTGAGGAGCAGCCCTGGAACGGGCCCGGGCCCGGGGGGATTGAGCTGAAAACACAAACAAACTTCTCCGCAGCTCCCGCCACGGCTTTCCCGGCACTGCGGCTCTGGTGGCTCCGGCTCAGCGGGAAGCCCTGGAGCCTCACTTCTCCTACCCCTAATTAGGAGCATCAGGGCATCGCTTTGATTTTCCCCAAAAAGGGAAAACCGCCCCAAATCCCTGTGTATGAGTCGGGGAGGGGAGAGATTTCGGACAGAAAACTCCAAAAACTCAGAGCAGGATAATGAGAAATAAGTGAAGACCCTTAAATCCAGCTTTCCCCCACGCCTCCCTCCTTCCAGCTGCACCTCCTACCCCGGCAGTGCCGCAGACAGGGAATGGGGCCGGGCTCAGTTCATGCCCCGGGGCTTCTCCCTCTGCTCAGGGACAGGAGTCGTTCCCCTGCTGCACCCTGGGCTCTCTCCCACCGGAGACTTCTCCAGGAACTTCTCCAAGCTGAGTCCATCCCACGGGGCACAGCCCCCTCCAAGTGCTGCAGCGTGGGTCACTGTGCCACAGTTTCTCAGTGCTAATCTCAGGGGACTGTCTCTCGGGATATTACCACTACAGCACTCGCAGCAGAATATACACACGGAATTTTAACAGTTCTGAGCAGAAATTAAAAGAACCAACGAGAGAGAGAAAGAGCGAGATTCCGATCGTGGCGCTCCGGAGCGGCGGTGCGGGAACGATCCCTGCGCCAGCACTGCCGGCCCCAGGCCAAGCCCAGCCCCGCAATCCAACCCCGCTGCTCACAGCGCCCGCCCTCCCCGGCCCGGGGCACAGCGAGCCCCGCACCCGCTGCGCTCCCGAGCACAAAACGCCCCTTCCCACCGCGCTCACCCGATAAACACAGCGCCCCTGCAGCCGCTCACGCCTCTCTCGCTCCTCCCGAGCTTCTCGGCCTCCCGCACCCTCTGCCCCGCACCTGGGCCCCGCCAGTGCCGCGGGCTGGGGGCAGCAGCTGCACCTTCCTCTGCCTCTGCTCCAGCCCTGCCCAGGTGCCTCGGCTCCCTTCGTGCTCGCCACAAACTGAGGCCTTCACAAGGCTGACCTAGAACAGAGGCCAGACACGGTTACACAATAAAGCAGGCATTTGTTAAAAGGCCTCCATGGATACACCTTGGGCAGAACAAGAGCCCAGCCAGGGCTACGCCCAAGATGCACCAAAATGGCCACAAAATGGACGGCTGGTCACGAGGTCTGTCAGTTTTATAAGTTCTGCTCCATTTGCATATTGGAGTTAATTGTCCAATTATGTCTTTAGATGATGAAGTCCCGTCCTTCTTGTTTTTCTCTCTTCAGTGCCCGTTGTTTATGCTCTTGGGCCTGAAGTTTGGATTATTTGTCCTTGGGTTCACAGCTGGAAAGGAATTGTTTTGTCTCCCTGCTCTGTGAACAGAGCTGAGCATCCCTTAATATGAAGCCCAGACCCACAGAGTAAAGCAGCACAGAATCTGAAAAATAGAAAAGCCAAAACCTGAGGCATCAAATCCATGAGAGCCCCCCACACACTCACCACGCCTCCCCCTCGGCACCCCCCAGGCCCTCCCCATTGATTGAAGCCCCCAAAATGCTCTCAGGCCCCAGCCCCTCAGCCCCCCTGAACCCCCGGCCTGTGTTCTCACCTGGGAAACCCCAAATCTTTGGGAATTCTCAACTGGGATGACCCAATTCCCTGGAAACCTCACCTGGGACCCCCAAAACCTCACCTGGGAACTCCAAACCTTCCAGGATCTCCCCAACTCCCCCAGGACCCTCCAAACTTTATCTGGGATTCCCCCAACCTCCCCCGGGAGCCCCCAAACTCCACCTCGGATCCCCCAAACCCCCAAAACACTGGCGACAGTGGGACAGAACTGGTGGCACTGGGTTGCTGACACTGGAATGGAACTGGTGGCACCAGGTTGGTGGCACTGGAATGATGACACAGGGGTGGTGGCACTGGGACAGCTTTAGGGACACTGCGGTGGTGACAGTGGGATAGAACTGGTGGCACTGGGATGGAATTGGTGGCACTGGGCTGGTGGCACTGGGATGGAACTGGGGACACTGGGACAGGACTGGTGGCAGTGGCACAGGGACACGGGGATTGAACAGGTGGCACTGGGCTGGTGGCACTGCCGTGTCCCTGGTGCCACCTGTCCAGTGTCCCCATGTCCCTGCAGTGTCCCTGCGGGTGGCCGAGGATGGTCACCTGCTGCTGGCCCTGGCCATGGTGGCCGTGTCCTGCAAGGTGGCCTGGCGGGATCTGGGGACATTGCAGCATCACCTGGCCACCAGCAGGGCCACCAGCAGGACATGGCCCTGCGCCTGCATGACCGCGCCCGGCGGGTGGCGGCCACCAGGGCCAGCGCCGAGGCCACCACGGCCACCAACGAGGTCACCGCGGATGTGCTGGGGCAGCTGGAGGAGGTGACGCGGGCGCTGGGGACGTTGGTGGCCGCTGTCACTCAGGACAAGGAGGTGACGCCATGGGGGACAAGGAGACAGGGCTTCCCCAGCGCTGCCCAGGTTCTCGGGGACATCATGGTGGCCTTGGGGACACCGGGGGAAGGGCACAAGGAGGTGACACGGAGGCTGGAGGTGCCCCAGGGGGCACTGGCGGGGCAGGGGTAGGGACAGGGTGGGGAGACGTGGGTGGCACTGTCACCACTGGGGCACGGGGACACCCTGAGGGACATTGGGGACCTTGGGGACACCCCCGTGTTGTCCTTCCCTTGGGGACACCAGGGCCAACTTGACATCCCCTGTCCCGTTTTGGGTCACCACAATGTCCCTGATGTCCCCACAGTGTCCCCAACAGGACATCGGGGGACACTTGGGCCTTGTTCAGGACCCTGAAGAGACATCAGGGCCATGTGGGGACACTCAGGGGACATTGGGGTCTCGTTGGGGACATCGGCGGGACATTGGGGACCCCGCCCTGGCCCTGCCGGCGGGGGGCGGTGCTGGGGGGGTGACCTCACCTTTCCCTCGCCCCTCCCCACCCCCCCGGCCGCCCCATTCGGGCGAGTCTCTGACTGTCGGGTGTGTTCACTCCCCGGAGTGTCACCAAAGTGTCACCAGAGTGTCTCCAAGGCGTCCCTGGTGTGTCCCCCAGCAGCCATGGAGCCCCGCGAGGTGCGACAATCCCGGCGCGGGGGCGGGAGGGGACACAGGGGACACAGGGGGTGGCAGGAGGGGCCGGGGGGGCCAGAGGGGACCAAGGTGGTGGAGGGGCAGGAGGGGAGAGGGGTTCACAAGGGGGACAGGAGGGTGTGGCAGGAAGGGGGGATGTGACAGAGGGGTGGAGGGGACTGAGGGTGGTGGGGTTGGGGGGGACAGTGGGGGGCAGGCTGTGGCAGAGGGGACGAGGGAGTAACAAAGGGACAGAGGGGACAGCAGAGCCCTCCAGGGAGGGGACGAATGGGACCCTGGGAGGGCACAAAGGCACCACCACAGGAGGCCACAAGAGCCCCCAGGTCCCTGACACCTCCCCTGTCCCCTCCTCAGCTGTTCCCATCCCTGCTGGAGTCGCTGGTCACCGTGGTGGCCACCCTGAACAAGGTAGCAGACACCACGGCCCCACTGGAAAAATTGATGAGGTGCTGGATGTGCCCCCAGAGTGCCTGCACGCAGGCCTGGAGGGCTTTGCCACTCGCCTCCGGAACCCCCTGGACCACGGTGGCATCACCTGGTGGCACCGTGGTGTCACCTTCGAGCACAAGTACACTCTCACCTCCCTGGGCCAGGCCCTGGCCGCCTATGAGAGCACCCCATGGACCACCTGGGCCCAGGTGACGAGGGTGGCCAGGGCCTGGCGGAAGTCGGTGGCCACACTCGTGGACAGCTGGTTCCAGCTGCTGGGGAAGGCCACCGAGCTCCGGGACGCCTGCAGGGACGTGGTCGCCGGTGAGGGCACCACTGCGGCCATAGAAGCTGCTATGGGAGAAGCCGAGGTGGACAGCAGTGAGGAGGAGGAGGAGGCCACCACAATGAGAGAGCAGGCAGAGGCGGCCTTGGAGATGCTGGAGCAATTGGTGGCCGCATGTGACGAAGACACTGCATTCCCCCGGGAGCTGTGGCGCAGGGTTCGGGACATCGAATCTGCCCTGAAGGGGACAAATGAGCCGACCCGCGACTTCCATGTGACCTTGGCGGCCAAGGTGGCCGAGGCCAGGCGGCTGTGGGATGCCAGCGCCCGCCTGGCCAACGATCACCTGCTGCACACACTCGGGGACATGGAGTGCATCTACTGGGCTTCCTGTTATGACCCTTGGCATGATAACCATAGCCACCGTGAGGTGGTCGAGAAATGCCAAAGAGCCATCGAGGACATCCCAAGTCTGCTGTGGGAACAGTGATGTCACCACTGTGCTGTCACTGGGGACAGTGACTTCATCTGGGACATCACTGGTGTCACTTGTCCCCTCCCTAATCCCCACATGGGATTTGAGACAAATTTAGGGAATTTTCTGGGAATTTTCTTTGAAATTGTCCCAAATCCTGATGGGAATTCCTGGGGTACTGTCACTTGGGATGCTCAGGGACACACAGGGACACTTTGGGGACACGCAGGGACATGCAGGGTCATGGTAGCAGGTCAGGGGGTGAATGAGCCCCCTCGGTGCCTTCAGCAGAGGCAGCTTTCCGCCGTGGCTGCAGTGGAGCCGGGTTATAAATGACAATATAACAATTGGCTTTTGCAATTCCTGTATTGGCTTTTGCAATTGTTGTTATTGATCACAAGTATTTTGCTATGGTGCTTGATATTGATACTGATGACTGATAATCCCTTGCAGCTGCTTGCTGGTACAATATAATCTATCCATTGATGTGTGCACTGTGTTACCCATTTATTGTTCGCCTAATGGTGCCTTGAGTCCCTGCCTCTGCCCCCAGCCCCGTTATCATCAAGGACCCCCCCCCAATCTACCAGGGCCCCCCCATTCACTGCTCCCCCCCTCCACCGATTCCCCCAAAGCGCTGGGACCCCCCCGATCCATGAGCTCCCCCCAGTGCGCCAGGACACCGACACCACCATCCATGGGACCCGACCCTCACCCCCCACCCCTCACTGCCCTCCCACTCACCAGGACCCCCCAATCCATGGGACCCCCCCGCACCCACCAGGGCCGCCCCCGGCACCCCCCCCATTGATTGAACCCCCCCGAAACGCCCCCAGCCCCTCCCCGGCCCCCCCGAGCCCCCGCGTTGGGCCCCGATGGGGCCGCCGCTGAGCGGAGCCTGTCAATCAACGCCGATCGGGCTTGTAGCCACGCCCATGGGGAGGCGGGGCCCCGCGGGGCGGCCAATGGAGACTGGCAGAGAGGGGAGGGGGCGGGGATTGGAAAGACAAGGAATGGGTGCGTAGAAAAGGGGCGGAGCCCCATAAGCTGCGGCCAATGGGGAGGGGAGAGGGCGTGGCCTGGGATGCAAAAAAAGGGGAGCGCGGGAAAAAGCGGGCAAGGAATGGGGGTGTGGGAAAGGGGCGGGGCCTGGAGGGAAACAAAAGTGGGCGTAGCTTGACCGAGAAGGAATGGGGCGGGGAAAGGGACGGGGCCTAAAAGGAAACGAATCTGGGCGGGGCCTGGCGAGCAAGGAATGGGGCGTGGGAAAGGGGCGGGGTTCCAAGCGAAGCCTGGAAAGGGGAGAAAAAGAGACCCCTTGGGGACATTGGGGGGTTGTTGGGGACACCAAGGCTCCCAAGCGATCCCAAATCCTACTGGATCCCAAGGAATAACCTGAAATGGTCTCAAATCCCAAATCTTGGATCTAAAACTTCCCAGATCCCAAATGCCGCTGGATACCCCAAATCCAATCCTAAAAGGTCACAAATCCTGGATCCAAACCAATCCCAAAGCCCAGACCCCTACTGGATCTCCAAAAACAATCCACAAAACCCAATTTCAAATCAAGATCCTGGCAGGAAAATGGACAGGGATAGTGGGACAGGAAGGGGGACACTGGGGTGAAACTGGTGGCAATGGGATGGAGACATTGGTATGGGGACAATGGGGTGGTGGCACTGGGATGGAACTGGGCAGGTGGCACTGGAGCAGGACTGAGGACACTGGGCTGGAGCTGGGGACAATGAGAGGGGACTGGGAAGACTGGGATGGTGACATTGGTATGGGGACAGTGGGGTGGTGGCACTGGGCTGGCACTGAGAGCACTGGGATAGAACTGGGCTGGTGGCACTGGGATGAACCTGGTGGCACTGGGATTGAACTGGGGACACTGAGGTGTGACAGTGGGGCAGCCCTGGGGACACTGGACTGCTGGCACTGGAGTGGTGGCACTAGGATGGAACTGGGGACATGGGGACAGGGCTGGTGGCAGCGGCACAGGGACACTGGGATTGAACTGGTGCCACTAGGATTGAACAGGTGGCACTGGATGGGTGGCACTGCTGTGTCCCTGGTGCCACCTGTGCGGTGTCCCCGTGTCCCCACAGTGTCCCTGGGGTGGCATGGACGGTCACCTGCTGCTGGTCCTGCCCGTGGTGGCCGTGTCCTGCCAGGTGGCCCAGCAGGGGAGGAGACATCGCGGTGTCACCTGGCCACCAGCGGGGCCACCAGCGGGCCGTGGCCATACGGGGGGCGGGGCCGGGTGTTGTGACATCATCTCGCCCCGCCCTTTTCCGGCGGGCGCCATTCCTTGGACATCGGCTCCGGCGCTGCGGGGAGATCGAACCGGCACCGAGAGATCAAAGGAACGATGGGAAGGGTTCCCCTGAGTGATGGATGCAAAAAGAGATTTGCCTTCGCAAACAATCGGGGCTTGGGGGGTTAATTAATTAATTAATGCTGGCATCAGCAACCCAGTGCCAGCCCAGTGTCCCCAGTCCTGTCCCAGTGCCACCAGCCCAGTGCTCCCAGTGCCAGCCCAGTGCCACCGCCCCAGTGTCCCCATACCAATGTCACCAACCCAGTGTCCCCATCCTGTTCCAGTGTTCCTGTCCCAGTGCTCCCATTTCTGTCCCAGTGTCCCCAGTTCCACCCCGGTGGAAAAACAGTAAAAAAGAAGAATTAATGAATTCTTCTCTCATCACCAGAGAGTGGAAACACGACACGATTTAACTGCAAGGAGAAATAAAATAAATTGGTTTAATGCACAAGACAGCGTGGAGGCAAGTCAAGGGTTAAAACCAAACAAAAGAACATCTGGACTCACAGGAATGTTTGAAAATAATTTATATAGAATATAGAAAATTATATGCATAATTTTATATTAAAAGGAGCAAATTTTTAGTTAATATATGAATAAGACATAAGTATATTATAAATTCTGTTAGTATAAAAATACATTAATGTAAAATATTTTAATCAAATATATAATATATCCATTGTATTACTCTCTATATAGAATACTAATATATATTTTGATTAACATTATGTTATGAATATGCATAAACCCTAATGAATATGCATGAACCTCTGCGATGTAACAGGACGTAAAGCACATGGCTTAATTAACGGTGAGCTTTTGGCAATTAGCACCAGAATTTTAACCTTTAATGAACTTTTATAAATATTTCAATTCTGACCCGTGTTTCTCACAGGGGGTCCCGGCTGACAATGGGGGAGGGGGGGACAGGACTGAGCCTCAAGAGACCCCCCCAGTGCTGGGGACCCCCTGTGCCCCCCCAGCACTCGGAGCCCCCTGGTCCCACTCCCGGCTCCCCCCAGTCCCGGTGCTGCTCCCGGGGGTCCTGCGGCTCTGGGGGCTCAAAGGGGAGGGGGCAGAACCCCCGTGATGGGGGGGGGGCACAATGGGGGGTCCTGGCCCGGCGCTCGGGGGGGTCGGTGCACGAGGGGGGGTCCGGTCCCTGTCCCGGTGCTCGGTGAGGGGGGATCATGGCACGAGGAGGGTCCAGTCCCAGTGCTGGTGCACAGGGGGTGCTCAGTGATTCGGGGGAGTTTCCAGTGGCCCCAGTGCACGAGGGGGGGTCTCAGTGCTCAGTGATTTGGGGGGGTTTCTGGTGGTCTCAGTGCCTGAGGGGGGCTCCCAATGAACGATGACAGCACTGATTGATGGGGGGGTCTCCGGTGGTCCCGGTGCACCAGGGGAGGGTCCCGGTTCCTCGGGGGGGGTCCGGTGGTGCCGGTGCACGAGGAGAGGGAGGGAAACTCGAGGGTCCTGATGCCTGAGGGGGGTCCTGAGGGGGGCATCCCGGTGCACGAGGACGGTGAAATTCGGGGGTCCCGGTGCTCAGGGGGGTCCCAGTGGGTGCTCAAGGGCAGTGTGTGACACAGAGAGAGACCCCGGTGACACCAGGGACCCCCACACAGTGACTGGGCCAGTCCTGGTGACACTCGGGGGTCTCTTGGTGCCACTTGAGGAACCGGTGGCACTCTGGAGGCTCATGGTGACATAAGGAGCTGGTGGCACTCGAGGGGCTCTTGGTGACACACAGCGCTGTGGCACTCAAGGAGCTGGTGGCACTTGACTGCCCACAAGTCTCTCCAGTGACATCACTGCACCAATGACATCACAGTGGTGACATCACTCTCCCCGCAGCAGCCTTGGGATGTCCTTGATGGCTTTTTGGCACTGCTCAGCCACTGCATGGCTGCCGGGGCCACTGGGGCCACTGTGGCCACTATAGGGACTCAAGACGAGGTCGTGGATGTCCCAAAGTGTCCCCAAAAGGTGATGCTTGAACAGGTGGGCGCTGGCCTCCCACAGCTGCTCAAACTTGGCCACTTTGGCCACCAAGTCCTCAGGGACATTGGGGGATGCCTCCTTTGTCCCCTCCAGGGCAGCCTCAATGTCCCTGAGCTGGCACTCCATGTAACTGATAAACTCAGTGGCTCTGTCACATGCATCCACCAAGCGCTGCAGTGGCTCCAGGGCCACCTCTGCCCAATGTCTCCTCCTGATGGCCGCCCTCGCCCACCTGGAGGCCACCACGGCCTCTCCCATGGCCTCGTTGGTGGCCATTGCCACCTGGGTATCACGTGTGGCCCCCACTGAGGCCTCCTCATCCCTGTCCAGGGCCACCATGAGCTGCTGGGCTGTGGCTGCCAGGTTGTCCCCAGCTGTCCCCGGGCAGGTGGCCTTGTCCTGCTGGTCCCTGGCCCAGGCGAGGGCTGCGTCCTCGCAGGCATCACGGAGCTTGGTGATCTCCTCGACCAGCTGTTTCCATCTCTCCTCACACGCAGACACCAACTCCCGCCAGGCGCTGCCTGTGGCTCTCACATCGGCCCAGGTAGCCCCAGGGGTGGCTCCGAGTATTGGAAAAAAATGCTCCCAATATTACCAGTTAGATTGTGCCTGGGCCAGTCTGACCCTCGCTGCTGGGCCAAAGGCAGCAACTGCGGTGTATCACCCCAGAGATACCTTGGCTTGCTGGTGGTTGCAGCTGGGCACTGAACAAGTCCAGGCTTGTAAGGGACCCTGTTACCTCAGGAGGGATAGCTTCAGGCGATGGTGAAGAGAAAAAGGAGATGGATTCTGCTGGAGGGTTTAATGTCCAGAGGTTTATTACATGGTTACAGAGGTCTGAACGTGAGGAACTGCTCCAACAGAATAATGACCGCATGGTCTGATGACCTTTTTAAGCTCAGGGACAGGGGGAGGGGAGGTACAGGTGAGCCACCAACCAGGTGAGAGGGGCAGGGTCTCAGGGGAAGATGACACCCAGACAGGCCAATGACCCCTGGGCCTGAGTGGCATCCTTTGAACTTGACCAACCACACACGCCTTGCTGGAATGTTAAGTCTGAGTGACAGGACTCACTAAGCATGGGGGCAAGGGGGAAGGGAGAGAGGTATTGGCACACCTGGGAAAGTGACCTGGAAGGCCAAAATGGGACAATACAGCACACCACAACATCTCCCCCTAGTTTTGTTTAAAAAGAAGAGGACTGTGTTTGTGGTGCAGAATGATTGCCAAACCATGGTTGGTAAATCAGTTCTTCCTCTACAGAAGGGTCAGTGTTTTCCACTGAGGCTTCTAGGTCATCCATTGGAGCACTGAGGGCTTCCAAATGATAGACCTCAGGAGGGGGAGATGAGCTTGAAACTAACTTGAGAACCATGCGTTTGATTAGTCCAAAAACAATGCTAAAAACTACAATAACTATAACTAAAATAAACAGCACTAAAAACACAGTTTTCAGAATAGATCCCAACCAGCCCGAGAGTCCCCAGCCATTGAACAGTCCATTCAGCCAGTCGTCAGTTTCTCTCTTGATGTCGCTCACCATGGTTTTCATCTTGTCAATTGTGGCATGTACGTTCTCTGCCTTTGATGACAAGTCAAGACAGCAGAGTCCTTCAAATTCTTCACAGCGATGGTTGTGCAGAAGGAGCAGATAGTCTATGGCTGCCCTATTTTGAATGGTGGCTTGCCTGGTGATTTCCTCATCTGATAAGAGGTCACTCAGGGCAGTAGAAGTGAGGTTTGCCTGTTTTGCAACCCAACATTCCAATCGGCCTAATTCTCCCATGGTTTTTGCTGCCGAGATCCACGGCAGAAGGACTGTAATTGCGGTGGCCTTAAGTCTGGACCAGTGAACAATTTCTGAATTACAGTCAGGGTCTAATTGCCTTAGGTCTCTTTTTTTGATAGCCAATGTATGTGTGTTGTTTTTAGTTTGCCAATGTATTAGGTTTGTTCGATTTGGTGTTAACAGGCTCAGCTTGCCAAAGGTACATGGACCTCCGAGCAGACGAGGAGGGAGACCTGCCCATGCTCTGTCTCCACATATTAAAAACACACCCTTTGGGAGTTCACGAGGCTTGTAATCACCACCAGATGAGTGCATGACTAAAACTGAATTTTCACACCAGTTCTTGTCTGTGTAGTGTGGGTTGCTAGGGTCAGAATAGGTGTTTGGTTTAACTTCATGATATGGTAAGCGGGAATTGAATTTAAAGTGAATGCAAAAGGTTGCATTCATGGAGCCTAAGAGATGGAACTCTTGTGGCTCCCTTTTTGATACTGGTAACTTTCTCGCCCACTCCTGCCAAAACAGTAAAGGATTGTCAGCAGGGTAACGGCCAGGGGAAGGTGCGAGTAAGTTAACTTCATTTAAGGCACTCCACATTTCATTTGGGAACTCTGAGGATTTAAAAGGAACTCCCACCCTGGCAAGTTGACAGGGGGTCAGAGGCTGTCGCGGTGGAGAGGCAAATGTGATCTTGTCCAAGGGCTCTGGCCAGAGTGGTCCATACATTCGCTTTGGGCTGAGGGACTAACCAGGAGGTCGCTGGAGAAATGATCGCAAGTAGGACGAGAAGCAGGCTCAGTCTCATGGCGTCTCGAGACTGCACACGAACAGCAGGATCTAAACCGGTAAAAGGAAACTTAAGACAAACATATATTACAAACTATTCCAGATAGGAGGTTTAAATGGAATTTCTTCCAGAGAACATGTGCGGCGTTTTCTTCTCCAGGCAGAATGAGCAACCTGGGGTGCTTCTGTAGATTTCTCTGAGACCTTGGGAAGATAGGGCTTTACCCATTTGGAAGGAACCCACCTTAAACCAGAGGGGGTGGACACACAGGCATATCCACGTCCCCAAGTAACCAATTTGTAGGGTCCCACCATTTTCCAAGTCTCAGGGTCCTTTACTAAAACTGGAGGTTTTTCTTTCATTAACTTATAATTGCTCCCCCCAAAGTGACGTAGGATGGGTGGGTTCAGGCTGTCAAAAGAACAATTCAGAAAATTTATTGTGAATAGCGCCCTGGATAACCGGATGTGGGGAGGTTCCACCTTCAGAACCTGTTGTTGCTGGTCCAGGACCCTTTTAATATCACGGTGAGTTCTTTCTACAATGGCTTGACCATGTAGAAAGTTCTTTCTACAATGGCTTGACCAATGGGGAGTAGGGGATGCCAGTTTTGTGCTCTACTCCCCATTGCTGCAGGAAGCTCCCGAATTCCTTGGATTTGTAAGCAGGCCCATTATCAGTTTTCAGCTCCTTGGGGATGCCCATGAAAGAAAAAGCCTGTAAGAGGTGCTTAATAGCATCAATAGATGATTCTCCTGTGTGGGCAGAAGCATAGACCGCTCCAGAAAAGGTATCTACACTAACGTGAACATATTTCTGCCGTCCAAAAGACTGTATGTGTGTTACATCTGTTTGCCACAGTTCACAACTGTTCAGTCCCCTTGGGTTTGCTCCCGTACTCACTGTAGGGAGTGCATGTTGTTGGCAATTTGGGCATGTGGCCACAATCGCTTTGGCCTGTTCTCGAGTGATGTTAAACTGACGAACCAGGCCAGGTGCATTTTGGTGGAAAAGCTGGTGGCTGATTTTTGCCTGTTCAAAAACATTTGGGAGAGTGGCCATCACTGCAGGTGCAGCAAGAGCATCTGCCCTTCTGTTGCCTTCAGCGATAAACCCTGGCAAGTCAGTGTGTGACCTGACATGCATCACATAAAAAGGTTGCTCTCGGTGAGTGACTAACTTTACCAGTTTTGAGAGCAATTCGAAAAGTGCGATGTTAGACACATCTTGCAGTATTGCTTGATCTGCCCTGGATACTACTCCTGCCACGTATGCAGAGTCTGTAATCAGATTAAATGGTTCTGAGAACCTTTCAAAGGCCCTAACAACTGCAGCCAATTCAGCAACCTGAGGTGAACCTTCCACCTCAGCAATGTCTGTCTCCCACTGCTGGGTTTGAGGATCCTTCCAAGTCATAACGGACTTGTGGGACCTCCCGGATGCATCTGTGAAGACAGTTAGAGCCTTTTTTAAAGGTCTCCTACTTAGAGCACTTCTCAGTTTTAAGGTAAATTGAACATCTTGTTCGAACAATTTGTGAGCGGGCCGCGCTACCGAAATTTGTCCTGAGTAGGAATCCAGAGCAAACTGCAACACTTCATTTTCTTGAAACAATTGTTCCAGTATTTTCATAGTATTTTGACCTGATTTTAACTCAACTGGAATGTGAATGCACTTAAAATCACATCCTGCTAACTCCCTGATCCGGGTCCTTGCTTTCCGGATCAGGTCTGCTACCAGCTCCTGAGGCTTTGTCAGTCTCTTGGACCTTTTGTGACTGAGGAAAACCCATTCTATGATAAAGAGAGGGTCCCTCTGGTCCCGGTCCTTTTTTGGTGCATTCTTTGCCTTAGTTTTTCCTCCCACTGGAAAATAATTCCATGGAGATGTGGCAACTTACCTAGGATGATAAATTTGAATGGCAGGTCAGGCCGGCATCGGTTGGCCTGTCTTGTGGACATTGCAATCTGAACCTTTTCTAGAGCTTTCCGTGCCTCTGGGGTAACAGACCTAGGAGCACCTGGGTCCTCTCCCCCTTTCAATAAATTGAAAAGAGGGGCAAGGTCTTCATTAGTCAGACCGAGCCATGGTCTTACCCAATTCAAAGACCCACACAACCTGTGGACATCTGCAAGGGTCTTGATCCTTGGATTGATTTCTAATTTTTGAGGAACAATGGTCCTATTTCCAATTTCTAAGCCCAAATACTTCCAAGGTGGCATCTTTTGAATTTTCTTTTCCTGGAGCTCGAACCCTGCAACAATCAATGCATCGATCGTTAGGTCAAGCGCATGTGTGAGTAAATCATCATTGGGGCACACACAAGGATATCATCCATATAATGATAGATAATGGCCTTCTCTGCGGCTGCACGTACTGGGGAAAGCAGGGAAGACACATACCACTGGCAGATAGCTGGAGATACCTTTAATCCCTGAGGAAAAACAGTCCAATGGTACCTTTTCATAGGGGATTCCATATTAATAGAAGGAACTGAGAATGCAAAACGCGGTGCATCGTCAGGGTGCAAGGGGATTTGGAAAAAACAATCCTTAATAACAGCTAATTTCCAGTCTTGGGGAAGCATTGTTGGGGATGGCATACCAGGTTGGGGAGAACCCATATCTTCAATTACATTATTAATTTGTCGGTGGTCGCAGAGGAGCCGCCATCTGTTTTTGTCAGCTTTTTGGATGACAAACACTGGAGAGTTCCATGGGGACATGGTCTCCACAATGTGGCCCTTTTTTAATTGCTCTTCCACTAGTTCTTCAAGCACCTTTATTTTTTGTTTACTTAGCGGCCACTGTTTCACCTGAACTGGTTTGTCTGTTATCCACTTCAGTTTTTGGGTGGGGCGCTGTTGTTCAGTGACTGCTGTACAAATATGCTGTGGAGAGTCTGGAATATCAATTGTGACACCCCACTGGGCCATTAAATCTCTCCCTAACAAAGGTTCCGAATAATCCAACACAAATGGACGGATATTAGCCAATTGTCCGTTTGGTCCCTCAAATTGAATAATGCTTTTGGATTGTCTTGCCAATTGCAGACCTCCTACACCTTGAAGGTGACCAGCAGCATTTTCAAAGGCCAATGTGCTGGCCAGTCTTGTACGGGAATCACTGTGCAGTCTGCACCAGTGTCTACAAGCATTTCAATGCGTTTAGACTCTCCACCCCCATTGACATTACACCATAATTTGGGTTTTTCTTTCCCAATAACTTGTACTCGGGCGACTGTGGGCCCTTGTTTTTTGATATTTTCAGGTAAAGATGGCACAGGGATAGCTTGTGCAACAATTTGTCCCTTGGGAAGAAATAGGGGTGGGTGGAAACAATGCAGGCCGAGAACGAATTGCTCAGGATCTGATGTTGTCATTCCCGGAGCAATTTCGATCTCTTGTGGTGTGTGTTTGGTGTCCCCAATGACGATGTACTTACAATGAATCTGGTTCCAAGTACCTTTCAGTTCAGGATTTACAGACACAAAATGCCAATCAGTGTCCTCCAGATGGAGTGACTCAGTCAGCTGCAACCTGTAAGGCTCATTGATAGAAGACGTGGTTAACACAGGATCACCTAAATCATACACAGTCTTTGAAGCACCTGCTTCACTTACACAAACATTAATATTATCGCGCGCTTGATTTGTTGTGCTACCCTTATTCCCTTGGCCTGCTCTTTTTGTGTCTGCGCGCCTGGCAGGCCGGCGCTGGCTCTTCAGTTTTTTTGTTGTTGTTGACCCCCAGGGAGGGCTTGTAGTTCTCCTCCCCTGCCATTTCTAAATTCATCAAATTCCCTTTTCAGGGGGCACTGGTTACTCCAGTGCCCTAGGTTGTTACAAAGCAGGCATGGTTTTGTGGGCTCAACCATTGCTGGTCTCCGCTGCTGCCCAGGGTACTGCTGTGATGAGGGGAAAGGCGCAGAGCTGGCAACGGCGACACGCTGAGGTGGTCTTGGCTGCAGCCTTGGTCTGGTGTCTTCAGCTACACTCATCAGAGGGACTTTCCTGTTACACACTAGAAGCATGTCCTTTAACGTAGGGGTAGGTTCTATAGGAAGGCTCAGGATTGCCGCTTGACACTGTTTATTAGCATTTGTAAATGCCATTTCTTCTAAAATTGCTTCCCTAGCATTATCTTTTTTAACTTGTATTTCAATAGCTCTAGTTAACCTTTCTACAAATTTCAAAAAAGGCTCTGATGGTAGCTGTTTAATTTTACTATAGGGCTCAAAAGGCCCCTCAGGTTGTAGGGAAAAGAATGCTTTTTCAGCTGCTTCCTTTACTTTTTCGAGTGTTTCTGCAGGAATTGCAATAGCTTGGATCGAGGGAGAAGACCATTGGCCCTCACCACAGAGGTGCTCAATGGTGATAGGGTTACCACTGTTGTCTTTTGCTGTGTTTGGATCAGAATGCAAGCCTGGGAGAGCATCTTTTAGCATTTGTTTCCATGCTATTTCCCATAATTTAAATTCCGTGGAGGTCATGAGACAGGAAAAAAGCTGTTTTAAATCATGTGGAATCACTCCAGTCCAGTTAAATTCAATTCAGAATTTAAAAGGCCACGGAAATATGGACTGTGTGGACCATATTCTTTATGAGAATTACAGATCTCTTTAATCAATTGCCGTCCAAAAGAACTCCAATTAGCAGTTGGGGCTGTCCCTCCCTGTGCTGCAGGCTGAAAGGTAACAGGAGCCAGTGACAACATGGGACTATGCATTGGGTCGGCTGTTCCCTGCTCTGTATCCCTTGAAACAGAAGCATTGGGATCACAGCTACAGGTTTGGGGGATGGCAGTGGGTGTGTCCCCACCGTGGGAACCCGGGGAGGAGGCGGGGACGCAACGGGGACAGGGGGCGGGGACAGGGGGCCGGCAAGGGGCGGGGAAACCGTGGGAACAAGGGGCGGGGTCAAGGGGCAGGCAGGGGGCGGGGACACCTGGTGACATCACGTTAGCAGACGCCCCCTGGGAGGGGTAGAGGGGTGGAGCTGAGGGTATTGCAGGAAAGGGAGGGGGAGGGGGGAAGGTGTCACGAGGAACAGGAGGAGAGGGGGATGGAGCTGGAGTTTTGGGATGCTTAAGGGGATTTTGGGAAGAAGAAGACCAGGTTTGGGAAGATGCCACGTGGCATCCACCATCTTGTGGACCCCCTAGGGGCTGGGGGCCATTTTGGGTATCACTGCTCTCAGGAAAGCTAACACGTGCTGTGGGTTTCAGAGGAGGGGACACAGGGGATTGGGAAAGGTTCCACGCAGCCTGGCCAGGGCCTTGTGGAGAGGGCAACTCAGGCATTTCAACAGAATTTGGGCGTCGACTTCCCAATGAGTTTGATCTGTTTAAAATACCAAGTTTTGGGTAAAGAGGTTTAGGGGTTTTAGAACTAGGAGAGGGAGAAACAGGGAGAGCAGAGGTACATCGCTTTACATTTGGCTTTTTCTCCATTTCCTTTTGTTTGAGCAATGCTGTTCGAATTTGTAAACTCCAAAACACAAATTTAGCTGAGGGGGCATTGCTAGATTGTCCTAAGGTTATCAATTCATTTCCAACTTTATCCCAGAATTGAATATTGTGGATTTCTTCAGGGGAGATTTGTGGGAAGTGGAAGAAAAGCCATCTTATCTTACAAACTGTTTCAATTTTCCCTTTGAGAACTTCACATTACTACTATTGAAAATGCTAACAATATTATAATACACTCCTTTTTGTACAATGCTGAGTTTCAAA
Source organism: Melospiza melodia melodia (assembly GCF_035770615.1). NCBI lineage: Eukaryota > Metazoa > Chordata > Aves > Passeriformes > Passerellidae > Melospiza > Melospiza melodia. The sequence continues at coordinate 2,321,819 of NW_026948497.1, read as the reverse complement.
CCCATGTTAGATGTAAAAAGCAAAGTACTAAATCCTGCCTGACCAAAAACAAAGCCAAAATCAGCTACCGATTTCAAGAAAAAACCACAGATGGAAAGGGATAACGAGCCGACAAAAGCTTCACAATGCAGCTGTATATACTGCTTTTAAAATTCCCGGGCAGCAGCAGCAGGGCACGCCCTGCCGAGCAAAGGCAGAAACAAAGCCTCCCCCCCCCGCCGTGGAATGCAGCCCCCCGCGGAGCAGAGAGAGCAGCTACGCCATGTGGCAAGCCCAAACCGGGCCCCCCCTGCGCCACGTGTGCAGAGAACCCCCCTTCCTCCACAGAGAGAGAGAAAGAGCGTCCCCCGCGGCAAGAGAGCCGAGAGCCCCCCCTCCCCCGCACAGAGAGAGAGAGAAAGATCTCCCGACCATGTGGAGAGAGCCGAGCCTGCAGAGCCAAGAGGAAGAGAGAGAGAGCTCCCGCGCGAATTCCAAAAGACAGCAAAACATGCGGCAGAAAGCTAATAGCTAGAAATCAATGAATTCCCGTCTGTGGGGCTGCGCAGCCAAAAATGCAATTGCAAAAAGGAACAGAACTCACGGCAGAGTCTGTTTTTGAGATCCTGCTCTACCGAGAGCAGAGATACTCACCCGAAATGGAAGCTGTAGCTGGCTGGGTACAGGCAGGTCTCTTCACCGGAACAGGACCTCTCTTGGGCGAGAGAGGCTACCCTGTCCTCCGTCTGGAAAATCTGCTCACCAGAAAGGAGCTGGGCTTTCCAGAGGCGCTGAACAGTCCACGAAACTTCTTCTGGGAATATTCCCAAAGTCTCTAGACGAGGGCCTTGCAACCAAAGCCCCTTTCAGCTGGATGCACATCTGCCAGAAGATTCTCCAAGGTGCTGCGGGTCCGTCTTGGGCTGCAGAGTCGCTTTGCCCACCCAGGGACGCCAAATATTGGAAAAAAAAGCTCCCGATATTACCAGTTAGATTGTGCCTGGGCCAGTCTGACCCTTGCTGCTGGGCCAAAGGCAGCAACTGCGGTGTATCACCCCAGAGATACCTTAGCTTGCTGGTGGTTGCAGCTGGGCACTGAACAAGTCCAGGCTTGTAAGGGACCCTGTTACCTCAGGAGGGATAGCTTCAGGCGATGGTGAAGAGAAAAAGGAGAGGATTCTGCTGGAGGGTTTAATGTCCAGAGGTTTATTACATGGTTACAGAGGTCTGAACGTGAGGAGCTGCTCCAACAGAACCATGACCGCATGGTCTGATGACCTTTTTAAGCTCAGGGACAGGGGGAGGGGAGGTACAGGTGAGCCACCAACCAGGTGAGAGGGGCAGCGTCTCAGGGGAAGATGACACCCAGAAAGGCCAATGACCCCTGGGCCTGAGTGGCATCCTTTGAACTTGACCAACCACATGACGCCTTGCTGGAATGTTAAGTCTGAGTGACAGGACTCACTCAGCATGGGGGCAAGGGGGAAGGGAGAGAGGTATTGGCACACCTGGGAAAGTGACCTGGAAGGCCAAAATGGGACAATACAGCACACCACAACATCCGAGGGTGGCCAGGGCCTGGCCCAGGGAGGGGACACTGGGGTGTTCCAGGCCCTTCCGGAGGCTCCAGGTGAAGATCCTCAGGGCCGCGTGCAGCAACTTTGGGGGCACACAGCGCCGCACACCCCAGTGTGGCCTGGTCACGGTGGCCATCACATTGCCCAGAGTGGCCACCACGGACACCAGAGCTCCAGCAGCTGGGGAGGGGACAGCTGAGGAGGGGACAGGGGAAGTGTCAGGGACCTGGTGGCACATGTGGCCTCTTGTGTGGCCCCTGTGCCCTTCTGGGATCCCATTTGTCCCTTCCCTGTGTTGCCCAATTGATAAATGACACAAAACTCGGATAAGTTTTGTGGGTGCTTTATTAAGGGCCCGGGGAACTGGGGGACTCCTGTCCCAATGTCCGAGCCCCCAAATTCACGTATGGGTGCTTCCCTCTTATACATGCGATTCACGACAAAGTCTCCAAGAAACAGTTTCCCGTTTCCCTTGCCTGGTCACAGACCCCTTGTGATACATTCCTTGGTTCACAAACAAGATAATTAATCCTCTGCTATCTTATTCTAAGAGCATTGTATGCTGCCTCCAGACAGGTTAGCATTCTTACTTTCCTGCACTAGTTTAATTATTTATTAAATCCCTAAGACTGCCTGCTAGGTTACACACAAAACCCAACACACTTTCAATGGCTACAAAACTACTTAACAAACCAGTTCACACACAACTCACTATAATTAAATATTTTGCTAAATTTCATTTTTTTTCCAACACCTGGAGGGCTCTGCTATCCCCTCTGTCTCTTTGTCACCCCCTCATCACCCCAGCCACCCCCTACCACCCTCCCTGCTGTCCCTGCTGCCAGGCCCTGCCACCACACTCGTAGCCTCTGAGACAAAGTAAAGATCCATTCTGAATTAGGTGAAGTGTCTAAGAGAGGTGAAAAGTCTGTGAGGCCAAAGCTGAAGGAAGAACTCGCATGCCGAGACAGCAAGGAGACAGAGAAAGAAAAACAGAAAAGACCACAAGGTCGATTTGCCCCGACTTAGAAATTCCTTTGATAAAGAAGAACTGGTGCTAAATGTCACACGGAATGAATATGTATGAACTTATTGTGAAACTGTATGCATATGCATTTGGAAGGGGGATAAAAGAAGACCCGAGGTCTTCAGAAGTATGCACGCCTTGTTGGGAGACTTGCGTCCGGGCGTGCATCGTAAATAAACATACCGGGCTTTACAACTTTTATAAAGTTGTGAGGTTTCTTCTTTTCTCCGCAAAACATTATGGCGAGCCAGGCAGGAGTTCTCTGTCCCTGCAGGGGCGGGGGGGATAGACGGACCTCCAAGGCGCGCCCTAGGATTTTTTCCTGGTGGGGCTCCGCTCGTCTCAGCTTGCCACCTGTAAGGACAGACAACGACCTGCTGGCCTGCGGAGGAAGATACGGTATGTACTGAGGGGCCCCAGGGGAGGGAAAGGAGAGCAAGGGAGTAAACCACCCAGAGACATCTGGGTATAGCTGATGGAGCAGCTGTATTAGAGACGGGGTTCATCGTTCTGATAGAGCAGACCGCAAGCGGTTCTGGGGGTGAGCCGGGTGAACCCGTGTATGTGTGTTGGGGGTTCATAGTTCTGATAGAGCAGAACTGTTGAGCCCGTGTGTGTTTTGTTTGTATGTGTGTGTGATGTCCGGACACTGTGTTGCTGTATGGTTAATGTGTGCATTGTGTGGTCAGTGCACTGTGTTTCTAATTGTGCAAGTGTATAAGTGTATGGTGTATAAAAGAGAATAAATCTACAGTGCTGGGGGGGGGTCAGTACTACCCGTGTTTGAAGCAGCCGAGTGAGGCCTGAGGCGTCGGCTGCAGCAGGCTGCGGGGGCAGGGACAGAAGTGCCCCACAGAGAAGCGAGTGGAAGAATGTCAGTGATGGTATTTATAGTGTTTAAATGTAGTGATTTGTGTAGATTTGGTACATTTTAACCGTGAGTATGAGTATGAGCTCAGAGAGTTCCTTTGCCTTGGATGTTTGATTTTGATTGTGTCCAAGAAAATTGATGTGAGTAAATGCTGAATTATGGTATGCTGTGTTGTGTTGAGAAAAGTGAGCACTTTGAGAGATATGCCCTTTCCCAGTGGTTTTGTGTAGTGATTTTCTTCCGCTGCATTGTGGTAATTTGATTCTCAGATTGTATAGTAGTGTTTGTGGAGATTTTAAGGTTTTGTTGCAACAAGAGTGGCATTTTACATAGAAGAACTATAGTACGGTGATTTATGCTTAATTACGATAGAGTTAAAGGAATTCCAAGAATCCCTCCCCCTCACAGCAATTCAAGCCTTGGCTCTAGCGAATTTGAGATAAAGGGGGGGTGGGGGTGCGAGTGGGCATATCAGAGTTTCGGCTGTGACTAGCAACAGCCTTTTTGCAAAGCAGTAAAACAAGTGTAAGTAGACACAGGGCTTAATTAGATTGTGCAAGAAGAGAACTAGAAAAGACTGATATTTTGTTTGATCAGAACATAGTGTCTCTATCACGTTTTTGATTAGCATGCTGTGTGAGGTGACAGTGGCTGTCCCCTGGGCACAGGGACAGCTCTGGCTGCCCCGTCTCCCCAGGGAACACGGGAATGGCCTGTGAGCAAAAGCTGGATGTGCAGTTATTATTGCAGTGCGGTGTTTATGAGAAACACTGGTTTTGCTGTTCTAATAAGTGTCAGGGCACATGTAAATTAGAGGTTTCTGGTCAAGCGGATTCAGAACCTAAGGTCTTAGAACTTGTGTATGTGGGAACCACATCTGATACCTGCCACCTGTAGCTGTGTGTATAGGAGGAAAGTTGAGAAACTACTGTGAAGGTCTGTAAAAAGGTTTGAGTGGAAGCGAGATAGGGCAAGGAGAAATAAATAATGAGAACTGACCAGAGCAAAGAGGTTCCTAAATTAGCCCCTTTTGGGAGGGGCTCACTGGGAGAAGGCTGCCAGTAGCAGCAGCTCAGAAAATAAAAAGATTTATAATACTTCATTGCTGTTAGTACTGTTTTAAAATAGGAGGATAAATGGGATAGAGTTTTGTATGCTGAAATGTCTTTGTGTTTTAAGAAATCACCCAGATTTCTTGAAAAGGGAAAACAAGGCAAAGAGAAAGCAAATCAAACATGTTGTTCAGCATGCAGCATAAGATAGCAACATATGAAGTCAAACAAAGATTATCATGCTGAAATGCAAAGCAATCACAGTTCACAAAATGAGTACATATGATTTGCTAAAGGTTCCTCCCAAGGTAAGGGAGGAAGGGTAAAGATGACCTCCCCAAAAGGGAAGAATTTTTGTTGACACAAGGGCCATATATTCAGTTTTAAATAAAACTTTAGTACCTGTGGAGAATGTTTATGTTGCAGTGTGGGGAACAACTGAACAACTGGCCAGTCTGAGAAGGCATCCTTGTGCAAACCTTTAAAGTAATATGCGTACTATGTGTACCTAAAAGCTTTTGTACACTTCGCTCAATTTGCTAAACATTCTCAAATGAGAAAGGTTACTCTGGAGGCAAATGATATAAAGATGTTAGGCTTAACATTAACAGACACTGAAATTAAGAAAGACATTAGTAAGGAGATATTAGAATAAGTAAACAAGTGTTTTCAAGGGTATGGGCCTCTGCTGTACCAGGGAGAGTGAAAGATGCTCCCCCATGAGCATCAAGTTTAAGGAAAGAACACAACTAGTGAGAACTGAGTACTACCCTCAAAAGGAAGGAATCAGTCCAATAATTGATAGTAGTGGATTGAGGGCTGTCAATAAGATAACACAGAATTTATACCCTGTGGTAGCAAATCCATATACTTTACTAACTTGTTTAACACCTGAGCTAACCTGGTTCACTGTTTTAGGCCTAAGAGATGCCTTCTTTTGCCTCCCTATCCACAAAGCCAGACAGAAAATTTTTGCATTCAAACACAGCTCACATGGTCCATGTGCCTGAAGGCTTCAAGATTCCCCACTCCGATTGGAGAACAGCTTGCAAAGACCCAGAGTCCCGGGAAGTTCCACAAGAGGAAAGGAGGCTGTTGCAGTACGTGGATGATCTTCTAGTAGCCACTTGGACGAGGGAAGCGAGGGAAGCCTGGACGGTAAGCCTTTTGAATTTCCTAGGACTCCAAGGACGCAGAGTCTCAAAGAAAAAGGCACAGGTAGTGAAACAGAAGGTAATCTACCTGGGGTAAGAAGTGAGTGCTGAGCAGCAGACTTTAAGGCAGGGAAGCCCTATGCCAAACCCTGAAACCCCAGACAATGAAAGAACTCCGAACCCTCTTAGGCATGGCAGGGTGGTGCCGGCTGTGGGTTTATAGTTATGCACTGCTCGCCAGACCCCTCTATGCTCTTATTGCCAATGGAAACAGAGATCTCCAGTGGACACAAGACACCACATGGGCCTTTCGCCAGCTAGAGAGAGTGCCCTCATGTCAGCTCCAGCTTTGAAACTTCCAGATGTAAGTATTTTTCCCACGCAAGGAATTGCCCAGGGAATACTGGCTCAGGACTTGGACCCTTACTGAAGGGCAGTTGCTTACTTCTCTAAGCAACTAGATGCAACAGCCAAAGGATGGCCAGGTTGCCTCACAGCTGTAGCAGCAGTCGTGCTGAATATTCAAGAGACATGCAAGTTTACCCTGGGACAAAAATGACTGTGCTAGTGTCCCACACAGTGTCCGCAGCGCTGGAAGTAAATGGTGGCCACTGGCTCTCACCACAGAGGTTTCTGAAATGCCAGGCCATCATGGTAGAGCAAGACGATGTAGAGATAGTGGTGACTAATATTGTCAACTCAGCTTCTTTTCTCAGTGGACACCATAGTTGCCTCGAGACCACCGAAGCTACCTACTCCCGCCGCCCAGACTTAAGGGACACTCCTCCGGACGATGCAGAGACCTGGCTCACTGACAGGAAAGCGACATTGCAAAGTTCACGGTGACTACCTGTAGAGAGGTAATCGAGTCTGGACCCTTACCAACAGGTACCTCTGCACAGAAGGCTGAGATAATTGCCCTGACCCGTGCCCTGGAAAGGGCAAAAGGGAGGAGAATAACCATCTACACAGACCCAAGGAATGCATTTGGAGTCACACATGCACATGGAGCCATCTGGAAAGAGAGGGGACTGCTGACCTCACAGGGAAAGAAGAGACAATCCAGCTGCTGGAAGCAGTTCAGCTACCTGAAAAGGCATATTAAGGCACACTAGAGAGTGAGCTTAAAATTGGAGGAAAGAAATGAGCTGGCGGATGGAGAGGCAAAGAAAGCAGCAAAGGGTGAGGTACAGATTTTCCTCGAAGGTAAGCCATAATACAATAATACTAACCAAAAGAGACGTACAACTGCAAGGGGTGGGCTACCATTGAAAGAGAGCTAGGAATCCCTTCCCATTTTCATGGTTACTAGTGAAGGAAGGGCACTAGAAAACACACTAGGGCCTAACTACTTAGAAGCCTTTTATAGAGTGTGGCTCCTTTTTCGAAATGACCAAGGCTGCGAGTGATACAGAGTGCATTACACAAATCTGATTGAAACAATCGTTGTATCGTTGTCAGGAATTTATATGCCACTATCACTCAGGTAAGCCTGTGATCCTTGCCTCCAGACTAACCCCAAAATACGCCCCCGGCCAAAACTCGGTCAGACTGGGAGAGGCCATGGGCCTGTACAGCAGTGGCAAATTGACTTTTCAGAACTCCCAAGGAAAGGGGGGTATCAGTATTTACTGGTATTGATAGATACATTTTCAGGGTGGCCAGAAACATTCCCCACCAGAACTGTCAAAGCTCAAGAGGTGACCAGATTATTTTTATAAGAAATAACACCACGCTTCAGAGTTCCAGCCACGATATCCTCAGATAAAGAATCACATTTCATTTCCAAAATAGTGCAACAGATTAGTAGCCATCTGGGCATAGATCAGGAACTTCACACCCCATACCACCCCCAATCAAGCGGCCAGGTGAAGAGAATGAATCATTTGATTAAGCAGCAAATCATAAGACTGGGGCAAGAAGTTAATCTACCCTAGCCCAAGCTCTTCCACTAGCACTATTGCAAATTCAAACTAAACCTTGAGCTAAAGGAATGCTGAGTCCTTTTGGAATGCCTTATAGAAGACCATATAGAATACAAAGGGAATGTCCAGAATGTCCACCTACACGGTGGCATTAAGCAAACAGCTCAGAGTAATTGAGAAACATGTGGCTGGAACTCGGAGCAGGGAGTTAGATAGCCTGGGGATGATGTATATGTTAAGTCTCTTACAGAGAAGACTTCGGAACCACAGTGGGAGAGACCACTGCGAGTACTTCTCACCACCTTCACTGCAATCAAAATCAAGGAGCAGAATGCCTGGATCCATCACTCTCGGGTGAAGAAGGCCCAGAAACCCCTTAAGGAGTGACGCCATGAGACAATGAACTGAGATTAAACTTACTCGGGCAAAATGAGTATATTGCGGTCGGGAGTAGCTCATATTTTAGTTTGTAGAATTGTATTGTGTGTAATCATAACTGAAGTTTCAGAACTTGAGAGTACCTCTGTTCAAAGTAATGCTAAATGGCCTTGGTCCCTGGCATTTAATCAGTATACTGGATCATAGGAAAACCTTCTGAGATAAAAGATTTAAACATATCTACTGTAGTCATCCACGAGAATCAGATATGTGAGGAGCAAGAATGGCAAGAACAGGAACTGTGGACTCTTCAAGGAATCAGAGGAGAAGAAATCAAAGTAGGGTGCCAGGTCATCAATAGGGTAGCTTATGAGAGACCAGATGTAATTAGTGTCTGAACCTCCCCTGGTGTATATGAACACCAGGAAGTCTGTGATAACCTAAGTGAATCAGACTGTTGGTGTAATTTCACCTTGATACAGGCTGTAGAAGTGACCTACCTTTGAGCTCGAATTAATATCAGACTTTCATTTGAATTCAAAGTGGATGTGACTGAACAACAGCTATTATTCAATCCAGAATGGTCTCTCAAATGTGCGGAGTTGATAATGCAAATTAACATCTCAAAAATCCAACCAGCCCGCTCCTCCTTCCTAAAAACTTCCTTTGAGGGCTGGACAACATGGTTACAAAAACAGGCATATCTCAGGAGCAGAACAAGAAAGGAAGGAGCCAGCTCTCCTGGTGCCTAAAACCAGGAACACCAAGAAATCAGTTTCCTTAGGTCATTTTCCAAGCCGGTTGGCTGAACACTCAGGCAATGACTGGTAAAGGGTGCTGAACTGCAGGTGGTAAATTAACCCAAGCAAGGAAGGTGATTTTCTTTATTTATAGCTATCCCCTTTCCTACTGAGATTTGGATCAGTGATTGTCCCAGTCTGAGGCAGTTGGATTCTGCTTAAAAGAGGTAGAGAGAGACCCCCCCTCAGAGCTCAGCAGCAGGCTGTAGGATTTTGAGCATCACTTTTGTGCTGAGTGTTTCAAGTAGCAGAAACCTGATCCCAGTTTCTTCTGAGGCACTGCAATGAATTTAGGCTCTTCTCTCAGACTTCCCCTTCATTATTTACTTGAGGCTTGGACCTGAAGCTAGGGGCAAGGTGGGTGAGGTTTCGTAGACCAGGAGAGACATTCCTGCTTGCCACACATCTGGGAAATCAGGTGCTTTGGAGGGGGAAGGAGATTCCTGAGGTCTCTACATTTCAGAACAAACATCTGCCTCAAATATGACCTAAACCTCTGTCAGATACACTTGTGAAGTGTGTCTGAATTTGCAGTGTGAGCCCAGCACATCCCTCTGGCAGGGAGGGATGGTCATAAACAGAAAGAAGTTCCTGTTCCCCATAACAAACATCTAACTGGCATATTAGGGACAAGATTAGGAGTTTTAAATGGAATTGATTCAGAAATACTGGTGAATAAACTGGCCACTGCAGCAAGTAGCCTAACAAAATTGAAGCAGCCTTTATAGTAATCTCTATTGGCATTAGGAACTAGCCAGTGACAGATTTCAAAAGTACTGCCAAAGTAAGGAAGTATGAAAAGGCCGGGGACCAAGACCACACGTTGATAGTAGAAGCACTTAGTATAGTGCTTGAGAACTGTTTGTGCTGCTGTATGCTACAACGAATAGCTGTACTAACATCTTTGTCAAAAGCACATGGTGAAGCACTAAAAGACACTGTTGTGAAGGTTTTCATTAAGTAAAAGAATTTACTTATTTCCTAGGAAAGGGGGGAATGAGACAGAGTAAAGATCCATTCTGAATTAGGTGAAGTGTCTAAGAGAGGTGAAAAGTCTGTGAGGCCAAAGCTGAAGGAAGAACTCGCATGCCGAGACAGCAAGGAGACAGAGAAAGAAAAACAGAAAAGACCACAAGGTCGATTTGCCCCGACTTAGAAATTCCTTTGATAAAGAAGAACTGGTGCTAAATGTCACACGGAATGAATATGTATGAACTTATTGTGAAACTGTATGCATATGCATTTGGAAGGGGGATAAAAGAAGACCCGAGGTCTTCAGAAGTATGCATGCCTTGTTGGGAGACTTGCGTCCGGGCGTGCATCGTAAATAAACATACCGGGCTTTACAACTTTTATAAAGTTGTGAGGTTTCTTCTTTTCTCCGCAAAACACCTCTGCCAGCCTCTGCTGTCCCTTCTGCCAGCCCTCATGTCCCCATTCCCCTGTGTCACCCCCATCCCCCCCTGCCCCCACACCATTTCACGTCTCCCCTTCCTGCCACTGCCTCCTGTCCCCTTTGCGACCCCCTGTCCCCTCCCACCACATCCCCCATCTCCTCCCATTCTCCACTGCCCCTCACCCCCAGTGTCCCCTCTGTCCCCCTCTCCCCCACCCCATCGCACCTCTTGGGGCTCCACGCTCACTGGGGACACACTGGGGATGCTCTGGGGACACTCTGGGGGTCGAAGGAGCCTCGGGATGTCCTCAACGGCTCTTTGGCACCGCTCGGCCACCCCACAGGCACTGGGGCAGGCAGGACCACCAGTGAAATAGACCTTGATGATGTCATCAACTGCCCCCAGCAGGTGATCCTTGGCCAGGTGCGTCTTGGCCTCCCACAGCTGCTCGGCCACGGCCACCTTGGCCACAAAGTCCTCAGGGACATCAGGGGACGCCTCATTTGTCCCCTCCAGGGTGGCATCGATGTCCCTGAGCAGGTGCAGCAGCTCCCAGGGCAACGCGGTGGCTTCGTCACACGCGGCCACCAAGCGCTCCAGCAGCCCCAGGGCCGCCTCCACCCGCTGTCTCACCATGGTGGCCCTTGTTGCCTCGCTGGCAGCCACCCTGGCCTCTCTCCTCACCTGGGCTTCATGCCCGGCCACCACCTCGGCCCCCTCCTCCCTGCCCAGGGCCTGACCCAGCTCCACCATGTTTTCCTGAGCTGTCCCATCATGGGCAGCCTCGTTCTGCAGCTCCCTGGCCCGGGCAGTGGCTGTGGCCGCCCTGTTGGCCGCCTTGGTGGCCAAATCCCTGCAAGCGTTGCGGAGCTTGGTGGCCGCCCTGGCCAGCTGGGCCCAGCTGTTCACAAGCAGAACCACCGACCTGTGCCACTCGCTGGCTGCCATTGTCACACGCTTCTGGGGGGGCCATGGGGGTTTCTCTCCGATGAACAGGGCCCGGCTCCGGGAGGTGACAGGGTCTTCATCATCGCAGGGGACATTGTGGCGCCACCAGGGGACTTCACTGCAGTCCCGGATGGCCTGGAGCTGCCAGCTGAATGACCATAGGTGCGAGTACATGTGCCTTGAGGGCGTGAGCAGCAGATTCATCTCATCACGACTGGGCAGGGTGGCCAGCAGCTTGCCCAGGATGGCTGCCATTGTGACCTTGGGTTGCAGCAGGGCCTGGGACAGCTGGGAAGGGGACAGTCAGGGAGCTGGTGCCATTTGTGGCCTCCTGGGGTGGCCCTGTGCCCCCAGTGGGTTCCCTTTTGTCCCCTGCATCCCTCTGTCAGCCTCTTGTTCCTTCTGCCACTCCCTGCCCCTCCCTTCGCAGCCCCTCCTGCCCCCTGCCTGTCTGCTGTCCCCTCTGTCACCACCCTGCTGCCACTGCTGTCCTCTCTGCCACCCCCTGCCACCACATTCCTAGCTCCTGAAAACCCCTCCTGTCCTGTCTGTCACCTTCTGCCAGGCCCCATGTCCCCACCACCCCATGTCCCCCAAATTCCTCACTGCCCCCTCCCCATCATGTCTCCTCGCCTGGCACCTCACCCTCACCCGCCACTCACTCCTGTCCCGTTTACGACCCCCTGTCCCCGCCTGCCACCCCCCAGGATCTCCCATCCCCCATTAGCCCATCCCCCCCAGTGTCTGCTCTGTCCCCCTCACCCCCCCCCCCCCCCCCCCCCCGTCGCACCTCTTGGGGATCCGTGCTCACTGGGGACACTTTGGAGACGCTCTGGAGATCGAACAAGCCTTGGGATGTCCTCGATGACTCTTTGGCACTGCTTGGCCACCTCACAGGCACTGGAGCTGTTGGGACCATCAGTGAACAAGAATTCAATGGTGTCTGGAAGAGTCTTCCCCAGGTGATCCTTGGCCAGGCAGGCGTTGGCCTCCCACAGCTGCTCAGCCACGGCCACCTTGGCCACCAAGTCCTCAGGGACAGTGGGGGTGCCTCATCTGTCCCTTCCAGGGTGGCATCGATGTCCCTGAGCAGGCGCCGCAGCTCCCAGGGGAACACAGTGGCTTCGTCACACTCGGCCACCAAGCGCTCCAGCAGCCCCAGGGCCATCTCCACCCGCTGTCTCACCATGGTGGCCCTTGTTGCCCAGCCACCCTGGCCTCTCTCCTCACCTGGGCTCCATGCCCAGCCACCACCTCGGCCCCCTCCTCCCTGCCCAGGGCCTGACCCAGCTCCACCATGTTTTCCTGAGCTGTCCCATCACGGGCAGCCTCGTTCTGCAGCTCCCTGGCCTGGGCGGTGGCTGTGGCAGCCCTGTTGGCTGCCTTGGTGGCCAAATCCCTGCAGGTGCTGTGGAGCTTCGTGGCCGCCCTGGCCAGCTTGGCCCAGCTGTTCACAAGCAAAGACACCAACCCCTGCCATTTGCTGGCTGCCATTGTCACATTGTCGCAGGTGGTCCGTGGGGTGCTCTTGGAGGCGGCCAGGGCCTGGCTCAGGGAGGTGACAGGGCCATCATCGGAAGTGACATTGCAGTGCCACCAGGCGGCATTAAGGCGGTACAGGGTGATCTGGAGCTCCTTGGTGAACTCAATCAGGTCCCAGTACAGGCAGCTTGGAGACAGGAGCAGCAGCAGCATCGCGTCCAGGCTGGGCAGGGTGGCCAGCAGCTCGCCCAGGATGGCTACCACAGTGACCTGTGGCTGCAGCAGGGCCGGGGACAGCTGGGGAGGGGACAGGGGAGGTGTCAGGGACCTGGTGCCATTTACAGCCTCCTGAGGTGGCCCCCTGCCCCCGAGGGGTCTCCTCTGTCACCTCCGCCCCTTTCTCAGCCTCCTGTTCCCTCCATTCCCCTGCCCCTCCCCTCGTAGCCCCTCCTGCACTGTGCCCCTCTGCTGTCCCCTCTTCCACTCTGCCCGCACACTGTTGCCCCTCTGCCACCCCCTACCACCGCACCCATAGCCTCTGCCACCTCCCACGTCCCCATCCCCCTATGTCTCCCCATCCCCCACTGCCCCATCCCTCTCTGTGTCTCCTCCCCTTCTCTGTCACCTCCCCACTTCCTGCCACTCCCTCCTGTCCCCTTTGCGATCCTCTGTACCCTACATCCTCCATTGCCGCCTTCCCCCTCCCCGTGCCTCCTCTCCCTGCCACGTGTCCCCTCTGTCCCCACGTCCCCCCGCATCCCCCATCCCCCTGTCGCACCTCTTGGAGCTCCATGCTCACTGGGGACACATTTGGACACTCTGGGGATCGAACGAGCCTTGGGATGTCCTCGATTGCTCTTTGGCACCACTCGGCCCCGATGCGGCAACAGGGACTGTCGGGACCACAACCGAAATAGAAGTCAATGATGTCTTGAATTGTCTACCCCAGGTGATCCTTGATCAGGCGGGCGTTGGCCTCCCACAGCCACTCGGCCACAGCCACCTTGGCCACCAAGTCCTCAGGGACATTGGGGGACACCTCATTTGTCCCCTTCAGGGTGGCCTCAATGTCCCCAACCCTAAGCTGCAGCTCCCAGGGGAACGCGGTGGCTTCGTCACACGCGGCCACCAAGCGCTCCAGCAGCCCCAGGGCCGCCTCCACCCGCTGTCTCACCATGGTGGCCCTTGTTGCCTCGCTGGCAGCCACCCTGGCCTCTCTCCTCACCTGGGCTTCATGCCCGGCCACCACCTCGGCCCCCTCTTCCCTGCCCAGGGCCTGACCCAGCTCCACCATGTTTTCCTGAACTGTCCCATCATGGGCAGCCTCGTTCTGCAGCTCCCTGGCCCAGGTGGTGAATGCCTCAGCAGCCACCTCCCTCCAGGTGTTGCGGAGCTCAGAGGCCTTCCTGGCCAGCACGGCCCAGCTGTCCACAAGTGCAGTCACCAACCCCTGCCACTTGCTGGCCACCATTGTCACACGGTTCTGGGAGATCCAGGGCGTGCTCTTGCAGGCAGCCAGGGCTTGGCTCAGGGAGGTGACAGGGTCATCATCATTCACGGTGACAAACCTCCTGTTTCTTGCCTGGCAGTTCCTGGGATGGGGCATCAGGAATGCATTTACTTGAGTGTCAGTGGCACTGCAGAGATGCACTTGATGTAAGAATCCTCTGAAATAACACAGGCAGACCACACTGACTCTAGAAAATGGCCTGTAAAGCTGGTGTCTCCATTTGGAGAAGCAAAATGGGCTATTTCTGATGGAGGATCCTACTAACAGAGTCAGCCAATGGAACTGGCTCTCAAGGCGAGATCATTTGGATGTTGCAGTGGTTGTGGCAGCCCCAGGGTTTGGGTTTTTTGGCTGGCATAGCAAAATGAGCTCTGAGCAGCATCTGTGGCAGGGAGGAAAGTGCCCCTGGAGCTGGGGCTGAGGCCCGGGGTGGATGTGAGCCCGTGTGGGTGTGAAGGGAGCCGGCAGAGCGCTGAGTTTGCTTTCCCTGCAGGCTCGCGCTCTGATCCGGCAGAACGGGACCCCGCAGCTGCAGGAGCCCCGGCGCCTGTCGGCTCTGCTGCGGGACTGCCTCGAGTGCAGCCTGGAGCCGGACGAGGAGCGGCGCTGGGCTGCCCAGGAGCTGCTGCAGCTGAGGGCCAGGGGCTGCAGGGGAAGCAGCAGCGCCAGGGAGGGGTTTTCTTGTGGGACCCCCTCCGACAGTCTCCAGTCTGGCTGCGTTCCACACGCAGAGCAAGCAGAATCCTCGCCTGCTGTGGCTTGGCAGGCTTCTTTGGAGCTCATCTGGACCTGGTGCCCCAGAGCGAGCAGGGACATCTTCGAGCAGCTCAGGGGGCCCAGAGTCCTGCCTGGCCTGAACTTGAATGTTTCCAGGGAGGAGGCACCTCCCACATCTCTGGGCACCTTCTGTCAGTGTTTCCCCACTCTGCTGGTTAAAAAATTCTTCCTTAGATCTAATCTGAGCCTGCTTCCCCCTCCTGAGTCTCAAAGCATTTCCCTTTGTCCTGTTGCAACAAAGCCTGTGCGGAACTTGACTCTGGAAAGTAACAGTTCATTTCTTTCCTTTGTATCCTTTGGGCAGCACCCATTTTTATCATCAGCCAAGCCTCTCTCCAGGCTGACCCCTCTGATCACTGCAGCAAAGCAACTGAGGGAGCAGCGGAGGAGATGAAGCACTTGAGGACAGCTTTCAGTTACAGAAGTAAGGACAACTAGTTAGTTATGGTAGTTAGCACTGGTAGTTAATTGTGGTGGTTAGCACTGGTACTTATTTATGGCAGTTAGGACAGCATGTTTGTTATGGCAGTTGTTTGAATAAAAACTCTCTTAACCCTCAACTGCCTTGCCGTGTCCCTTCCTCCTCTCGCTGTGCCTCAGCTGCCCGGAGCAATGTGAGGGGAGAGCGGGCCCAGCCTGGCCCAGAGCTGAGCCCCAGCAGAGCCCTGGCAGAGCCCAGAGCAGCCTCGGCCCCTGCAGAGTCAGCCTGGAAGGAGGCGCTTGGAGCCTTCTCGGCTGCACCCGGCTCTTGGTTACAAACTGGGTGTGCTGGAAAATGCCACCGGCTCTGCACGAGGGCAGAAGGGGCCCGGGGAAGGCCCAAGTGCTCCATGCAAGGGAAAAACCTGCCCTGGGTTTGTTACAAATAACTGGGTAGTGTTGGCTTTTGCTATTAGGTATTGACTTCTGCAAAATATTCTTAATCACAACGATTTTGATAGAGTACCGTTTGTAATCACTTTTAACTGCTTTTGCTGTAGTATAATTTGTCAGCTTTTTGTGGCCAATGCCCTGGCCCCTGTGTAGCTCATATCCTCAGAACATCATTTATGGATGATATTTTAGTTTGTGGACAGCATGAAAAACATACATTATAGTTTTGGCTTTTGCAAAATATTAAAGTGGATGTCATGTGTTGTGCATTAGAATGTTAACTTTTGTAGAAGTAGCTGTAGTTGTGAAATAATAAGTAATGCTTTTATTTTTATTTTTATAAATAACTGACAATAACACTTCAGAGATATTTGTGAAATAGCTAATGTTCATTTCAAGTACTTGTGGAAATAGCTAAAACCGTCTGCATGGTCAGATAACATTTAAGGAAGGGATGTGATGAGGAGCCCTGCCACTGACCCTTCCACTGTCAATAACTGTCACCTGCCGAAACCACAGAACAGGGGTCCTTGTGAGGGAGTGACACACAATCCTCAAAACAGCAATCCACGATTCCTGCACGTGCTCTAAAACAGCGAGTTGGGGGTCAAGCAAACCTAAAGAATTCCTGGAACATGTAAACGAGTTCAGAGAAATGTTTGAATACGGATAATCATTATGAATATGTATTTGAACAGTACAATGGGAAACCTAGACAAGAAGAGTTGCTGTGGTTAACCGGTGTGCCTCAGGCCATCGCCGAGCACCCAGCGCTGTTACTGATTTGCCCCTTATTATTCCTTATTAAACTTTCAAAAATTCTAAAGAGTGAGGCTCCTTTCTCACAAAACCCAAGGTGCTCACCCCTTGTTCTTCCCCCAAAGCCAGGATTTGTCAATCCTAAACTTTGTCTGGACGGAGGAGAAGGAGGCTGCAAGGAAAAGGAAGATGCACTGGTGTGGAGGCCCATGGGAGTCTCAATCACCCACCTGTTGTGGTGTGCTGTAATGTCCCATTTTGGCCTTCCAGGTCACTTTCCCAGGTGTGCCAATACCTCTCTCCCTTCCCCCTTGCCCCCATGCTGAGTGAGTCCTGTCACTCAGACTTAACATTCCAGCAAGGCGTCGTGTGGTTGGTCAAGTTCAAAGGATGCCACTCAGGCCCAGGGGTCATTGGCCTGTCTGGGTGTCATCTTCCCCTGAGACGCTGCCCCTCTCACCTGGTTGGTGGCTCACCTGTACCTCCCCTCCCCCTGTCCCTGAGCTTAAAAAGGTGATCAGACCATGCGGTCGGCGGTTCTGTTGGAGCAGTTGCTCACGTTCAGACCTCTGTAACCATGGAATAAACCTCTGGACATTAAACCCTCCAGCAGAATCCTCTCCTTTTTCTCTTCACCATCGCCTGAAGCTATCCTCCTGAGGTAACGGGGTCCCTTACAAGCCTGGACTTGTTCAGTGCCCAGCTGCAACCACCAGCAAGCCGAGGTATCTCTGGGGTGATACACCGCAGTTGCTGCCTTTGGCCCAGCAGCGAGGGTCAGACTGGCCCAGGCACAATCTAACTGGTAATATTGGGAGCCTTTTTTTTTTCCAATATTTGGCGTCCCTGAGGCGGGCAAAGCGACTCTGCAGCCCAAGACGGACCCGCAGCACCTTGGAGAAGCTTCTGGCAGCTGTGCATCCAGCTGAAAGGGGCTTTGGTTGCAAAGCCCTCGGCTAGAGACTTAGGGAATATTCCCAGAAGAAGTTTCGTGGACTGTTCGGCGCCTCTGGAAAGCCCAGCTCCTTTCTGGTGAGCAGATTTTCCAGAGGAAGAACAGGGTAGCCTCTCTCGCCCAAGAGAGGTCCTGTTCCGGTGAAGAGACCTGCCTGTACCCAGCCAGCTACAGCTTCCATTTTGGGTGAGTATCTCTGCTCTCGGTAGGGCAGGATCTCAAAAACAGACTCTGCCGTGAGTTCTGTTCCTTTTTGTATTTGCATTTTTGGCTGCGCAGCCCCACAGACGGGAATTCATTGATTTCTAGCTATTAGCTTTCTGCCGCGTGTTTTGCTGTCTTTTGGAATTCGCGCCGGAGCGGGAGTGCTCTCTGCCCTTTCCCCAGGCTCTGCAGCGCAGCGTGCTCGGGCTCTCCACGTGGTCGGGAGATCTTTCTCTCTCTCTCTGTGCGGGGGAGGGGGGGGGCTCTCGGCTCTCTTGCCGCGGGGGATCCCTCTCTCTCTCTCTCTCTCTGTGGGGGAAAGGGGGGTTCTCTGCACACGCGGTGCGGGGGGCCCCGGTTTCGGCTTGCCACGTGGCGTGGCTGCTCTCTCTGCTCCGCGGGGGGTTGCATTCCACGGCGGGGGAGGCTTTGTTTCTGCCTTTGCTCGGCAGGGCGTGCCCTGCTGCTGCTGCCCGGGAATTTTAAAAGCAGTATATACAGCTGCATTGTGAAGCTTTTGTCGGCTCGTTATCCCTTTCCATCTGTGGTTTTTTTTTTTTTAGAAATCGGTAGCTGATTTTGGCTTTGTTTTTGGTCAGGCGGGATTTAGTACTTTGCTTTTAACATCTAACATGGGTTTGAAACTCAGCATTGTACAAAAAGGAGTGTATTATAATATTGTTAGCATTTTAAATAGTGGTAATGTGAAGTTCTCAAAGGGAAAATTGAAACAGTTTATAAGTTGGCTTTTCCTCCACTTCCCACAAATCTCCCCTGAAGAAATCCACAATATTCAATTCTGGGATAAAGTTGGAAATGAATTGATAACCTTAGGACAATCTGGCAATGCACCCTCAGCTAAATTTGTGTTTTGGAGTTTACAAATTCGTACAGCATTGCTCAAACAAAAGGAAATGGAGAAAAAGCCAGATGTAAAGCCATGTATCTCTGCTCTCCCTGTTTCTCCCTCTCCTAGCTCTAAAACCCCTAAACCTCTTTACCCAAAACTTAGTATTTTAAACAGATCAAACTCATTGGGAAGTCGACGCCCAAATTCTGTTGAAATGCCTGAGTTGCCCTCTCCACAAGGCCCTGGCCAGGCTGCGTGGAACCTTTCCCAATCCCTTGTGTCCCATCCTCAGAAACCCACAGCACGTGTTAGCTTTGCAGAGAGTAGTGTTACCCAAAATGGCCCCCAGTCCCTAGGGGGTCCACAAGATGGTGGATGCCACGTGGCATCTTCCCAAACCTGGTCTTCTTCTTCCGAAAATCCTCTTAAGCATCCCGAAACTCCAGCCCCATCCCCCTCTCCTCCTGTTCCTCGTGACACCTTCCCCCCTCCCCCTCCCTTTCCTGCTATACCCTCAGCTCCGCCCCTCTACTCCTCCCAGGGGGCATCTGCTGACGTGATGTCACCAGGTGTCCCCGCCCCCTGCCTGCCCCTTGACCCCGCCCCTTGTTCCCACAGTGTCCCCGCCCCTTGCCGGCCCCCTGTCCCCGCCCCCTGTCCCCGTTGCGTCTCCGCTCCCTCCCCGGGTTCCCACGGTGGGGACACACCCACTGCCATCCCCCAAACCTGTGTCTGTGATTCCAATGCTTCTGTTTCAAGGGATACAGAGCAGGGAACAGCCGACCCAATGCATAGTCCCATGTTGTCACTGGCTCCTGTTACCTTTCAGCCTGCTGCTCAGGGGGGAGCAGCTCCAACTGCTAATTGGAGTTCTTTTGGACGACAATTGATTAAAGAGATCTGTAATTCTCATAAAGAATATGGTCCACACAGTCCATATTTCCGTGGCCTTTTAAATTCTGAATTGAGTAGGACTGTAGTGATTCCACATGATTTAAAACAGCTTTTTTCCTGTCTAATGACCTCCACGGAATTTAAATTATGGGAAATAGCATGGAAACAAATGCTAAAAGATGCTCTCCCAGGCTTGCATGCTGATCCAAACACAGCCAAAGACAACAGTGGTAACCCTATCACCATTGAGCACCTCTGTGGTGAGGGCCAATGGTCTTCTCCCTCGATCCAAGCTACTGCAATTCCTGCAGAAACACTCGAAAAAGTAAAGGAAGCAGCTGAAAAAGCATTCTTTTCCCTACAACCTGAGGGGCCTTTTGAGCCCTATAGTAAAATTAAACAGCTACCATCAGAGCCTTTTTTGAAATTTGTAGAAAGGTTAACTAGAGCTATTGAAATACAAGTTAAAAAAGATAATGCTAGGGAAGCAATTTTAGAAGAAATGGCATTTACAAATGCAAATAATCAGTGTCAAGCGGCAATCCTGAGCCTTCCTATCGAACCTCCCCCTATGCTAAAAGATATGCTTCTAGTGTGTAACAGGAAAGTGCCTCTGATGAGTGTAGCTGAACACACCAGACCAAGGCTGCTGCCAAGACCACCTCAGCGTGTCGCCGTTGCCAGCCCTGCGCCTTTTCCCTCATCACAGCAGTACCCTGGGCAGCAGCGGAGACCAGCAATGGCTGAGCCCACAAAACCATGCCTGCTTTGTAACAACCTAGGGCACTGGAGTAACCAGTGCCCCCTGAAAAGGGAATTTGATGAATTTAGAAATGGCAGGGGAGGAGAACTACAAGCCCTCCCTGGGGGTCAACAACAACAAAAAAACTGAAGAGCCAGCGTCGGCCTGCCAGGCGCATAGACACAAAAAGAGCAGGCCAAGGGAATAAGGGTAGCACAACAAATCAAGCGCGCGATAATATTGTTTGTGTAAGTGAAGCAGGTGCTTCAAAGACTGTGTATGATTTAGGTGATCCTGTGTTAACCACGTCTTCTATCAATGAGCCTTACAGGTTGCAGCTGACTGAGTCACTCCATCTGGAGGACACTGATTGGCATTTTGTGTCTGTAAATCCTGAACTGAAAGGTACTTGGAACCGGATTCGTTGTAAGTACATCGTCATTGGGGACACCAAACACACACCACAAGAGATCGAAATTGCTCCAGGAATGACAACATCAGATCCTGAGCAATTTGTTCTCGGCCTGCATTGTTTCCACCCACCCCTGTTTCTTCCCAAAGGACAAATTGTTGCACAAGCTATCCCTGTGCCATCTTTACCTGAAAATATCAAAAAACAAGGGCCCACAGTCGCCCGGGTCCAAGTTATTGGAAAAGACAAACCCAAATTATGGTGTAATGTCAGTGGGGGTGGGGAGTCTAAACGCATTGAGATGCTTGTAGACACAGGTGCAGACTGCACAGTAATTCCAGTACAAGACTGGCCAGCACATTGGCCTTTGCAAAATGTTGCCGGTCACCTTCAAGGTGTAGGAGGTCTGCAATTGGCAAGACAATCCAAAAGCATTATTCAATTTGAGGGACCAAACGGACAATTGGCTAATATCCGTCCATTTGTGTTGGATTATTCAGAACCTTTGTTAGGGAGAGATTTGATGGCCCAGTGGGGTGTCACAATTGATATTCCAGACTCTCCACAGCATATTTGTGCAGCAGTCATTGAACAACAGCGCCCCACCCAAAAACGGAAGTGGATCACAGACAAACCAGTTCAGGTGAAACAGTGGCCGCTAAGTAAACAAAAAATAAAGGTGCTTGAAGAACTAGTGGAAGAGCAATTAAAAAAGGGCCACATTGTGGAGACCATGTCCCCATGGAACTCTCCAGTGTTTGTCATCCAAAAAGCTGACAAAAACAGATGGCGGCTCCTCTGCGACCTCCGACAAATTAATAATGTAATTGAAGATATGGGTTCTCCCCAACCTGGTATGCCATCCCCAACAATGCTTCCCCAAGATTGGAAATTAGCTGTTATTGATATTAAGGATTGTTTTTTCCAAATCCCCTTGCACCCTGACGATGCACCGCGTTTTGCATTCTCAGTTCCTTCTATTAATATAGAATCTCCTATGAAAAGGTACCATTGGACCGTTCTTCCTCAGGGATTAAAGGTCTCTCCAGTTATCTGCCAGTGGTATGTGTCTTCCCTGCTTTCCCCAGTACGTGCAGCCGCAGAGAAAGCCATCATCTATCATTATATGGATGATATCCTTGTGTGTGCCCCCAATGATGATTTACTCACACATGCGCTTGACCTAACGATCGATGCATTGATTGTTGCAGGGTTCGAGCTCCAGGAAAAGAAAATTCAAAAGATGCCACCTTGGAAGTATTTGGGCTTAGAAATTGGAAATAGGACCATTGTTCCTCAAAAACTAGAAATCAATCCAAGGATCAAGACCCTTGCGGATGTCCACAAGTTGTGTGGCTCTTTGAATTGGGTAAGACCATGGCTTGGTCTGACTAATGAAGACCTTGCCCCTCTTTTCAATTTATTGAAAGGGGGAGAGGACCCAGGTGCTCCTAGGTCTGTTACCCCAGAGGCACGGAAAGCTCTAGAAAAGGTTCAGATTGCAATGTCCACAAGACAGGCCAACCGATGCCGGCCTGACCTGCCATTCAAATTTATCATCCTAGGTAAGTTGCCACACCTCCATGGAATTATTTTCCAGTGGGAGGAAAAACAAACACCTAAAGCAAAGAACACACCAAAAAAGGACCGGGACCAGAGGGACCCTCTCTTGATCATACAATGGGTTTTCCTCAGTCACAAAAGGTCCAAGAGACTGACAAAGCCTCAGGAGCTGGTAGCAGAACTGATCCAGAAAGCAAGGACCCGGATCAGGGAGTTAGCAGGATGTGATTTTAAGTGCATTCACATTCCAGTTGAGTTAAAATCATGACAAAATACTGTGAAAATACTGGAACAATTGTTTCAAGAAAATGAAGTGTTGCAATTTGCTCTGGATTCCTACTCAGGACAAATTTCGGTAGCGCGGCCCGCTCACAAATTGTTCGAACAAGATGTTCAATTACCTTAAAACTGAGAAGTGCTCTAAGTAGGAGACCTTTAAAAATGGCTCTAACTGTCTTCACAGATGCATCTGGGAGGTCCCACAAGTCCGTTATGACTTGGAAGGATCCTCAAACCCAGCAGTGGGAGACAGACATTGCTGAGTTGGAAGGTTCACCTCAGGTTGCTGAATTAGCTGCGGTTGTTAGGGCTTTTGAAAGGTTCTCAGAACCATTTAATCTGATTACAGACTCTGCATATGTGGCAGGAGTAGTATCCAGGGCAGATCAAGCAATACTGCAAGATGTGTCTAACATCACACTTTTCAAATTGCTCTCAAAACTGGTAAAGTTAGTCACTCACCGAGAGCAACCTTTTTATGTGATGCATGTCAGGTCACACACTGACTTGCCAGGGTTTATCGCTGAAGGCAACAGAAGGGCAGATGCTCTTGCTGCACCTGCAGTGATGGCCACTCTCCCAAATGTTTTTGAACAGGCAAAAATCAGCCACCAGCTTTTCCACCAAAATGCACCTGGCCTGGTTCGTCAGTTTAACATCACTCAAGAACAGGCCAAAGCGATTGTGGCCACATGCCCAAATTGCCAACAACATGCACTCCCTACAGTGAGTACGGGAGCAAACCCAAGGGGGTTGAACAGTTGTGAACTGTGGCAAACAGATGTAACACACATACAGTCTTTTGGACGGCAGAAATATGTTCATGTTAGTGTAGATACCTTTTCTGGAGCGGTCTATGCTTCTGCCCACACAGGAGAATCATCTATTGATGCTACTAAGCACCTCTTGCAGGCTTTTTCTTTCATGGGCATCCCCAAGGAGCTGAAAACTGATAATGGGCCTGCTTACAAATCCAAGGAATTCGGGAGCTTCCTGCAGCAATGGGGAGTAGGGCACAAAACTGGCATCCCCTACTCCCCTACAGGTCAAGCCATTGTAGAAAGAACTCACCGTGATATTAAAAGGGTCCTGGACCAGCAACAACAGGTTCTGAAGGTAGAACCTCCCCACATCCGGTTATCCAGGGCGCTATTCACAATAAATTTTCTGAATTGTTCTTTTGACAGCCTGAACCCACCCATCCTACGCCACTTTGGGGGGAGCAATCATAGGTTAATAAAAGAAAAACCTCCAGGTTTAGTAAAGGACCCTGAGACTTGGAAAATGGTGGGACCCTACAAATTGGTTACTTGGGGACGTGGATATGCCTGTGTGTCCACCCCCTCTGGTTTAAGCTGGGTTCCTTCCAAATGGGTAAAGCCCTATGTTCCCAAGGTCTCAGAGAAATCTACAGAAGCACCCCAGGTTGCTCATGCTGCCTGGAGAAGAAAACGCCGCCCGTGTTCTCTGGAGGAAATTCCATTTAAGCCTCCTATCTGGAATAGTTTATAATATATGTTTGTTTCAAGTTTTTGTACCAGTTTAGATCCCACTGTTCGTGTGTAGCCTCGAGATGCCACGAGACCGAGCCTGCTTCTCGTCCTACTCGTGATCATCCCACCTGTGACCTCCTGCATAGTGCCTCAGCCCAAACCACATATGGACTACCTTGACAACGGCTCTCAGACATCAACAGAGAAACTGACAACTGGCTGAATGGACTGTTCAAAGGCTGGGGACTCTCGGGCTGGTTGGGATCTATTCTGAAAACTGTGTTTTTAGTGCTGTTTATTTTAGTCATAGTTATTGTAGTTGTCAGCATTGTTTTTGGACTAATCAAACGCATGGTTCTCAAGTTAATTTCAAGCTCATCTCCCCCTCCTGAGGTCTACCATTTTTGAAGCCCTCAGTGGAAAACACTGACCCTCCTGTAGAGGAAGAACTGATTTACCAACCATGCTTTGGCAATCATTCTGCACCACAAACACAGTCCTCTTCTTTTTAAACAAAAATAGGGGGAGATGTTGTGGTGTGCTGTAATGTCCCATTTTGGCCTTCCAGGTCACTTTCCCAGGTGTGCCAATACCTCTCTCCCTTCCCCCTTGCCCCCATGCTGAGTGAGTCCTGTCACTCAGACTTAACATTCCAGCAAGGCGTCGTGTGGTTGGTCAAGTTCAAAGGATGCCACTCAGGCCCAGGGGTCATTGGCCTGTCTGGGTGTCATCTTCCCCTGAGACGCTGCCCCTCTCACCTGGTTGGTGGCTCACCTGTACCTCCCCTCCCCCTGTCCCTGAGCTTAAAAAGGTGATCAGACCATGCAGTCGGCGGTTCTGTTGGAGCAGGTCCTCACGTTCAGACCTCTGTAACTATGGAATAAACCTCTGGACATTAAACCCTCCAGCAGAATCCATCTCCTTTTTCTCTTCACCATCGCCTGAAGCTATCCTCCTGAGGTAACGGGGTCCCTTACAAGCCTGGACTTGTTCAGTGCCCAGCTGCAACCACCAGCAAGCTAAGGTATCTCTGGGGTGACACGCCGCAGTTGCTGCCTTTGGCCCAGCAGCGAGGGTCAGACTGGCCCAGGCACAATCTAACTGGTAATATTGGGAGCCTTTTTTTCCAATACCCACCCGTGGAGGACTGGTCCTCAAGAAGAATAGATTTCAAGGTTATGGTGAGAAGCTTGCTTCTCCCATAGATCTTTGCAGGCACAGGCTGATTTATGGAAAGTTATGTTACCCCATTGGCCCGTTGGCCTAATTACCCCAGTTCAAACCCTATTACCCATCTTTGGTTAGTCCCTAGAATGTGCTCCCTCTCTGTCCCTCCATTGGCCCAAATTTACTGCATTCCTCTGCCCCTGTTTCCCTATTAGCTGACCCGACCCTTAACCCCTCCTTTGCCCCATTTTCCTCCATATCCATTGGACCCTGACCCTCAGCTCCACCCTCACTACCCCATATAAAAACCTCCTGCGCCCTCAGGTTGCACCCTGTCTTTGTCCCTGGGCCCTGCTCAGCTCTGTGCCCTGCTCCTGTACCAATAAACCCAGTTTGCTGCAGATCATACCCAGACCCATCCTGCCGACTTTGTCAGCTTTATAAAGCAGCCGTGAGCTTCGGGCTCCGGAGTGCTGGACGCTCCAAGGGCCTCGGCAGCGCCAGGACGCTCCAGGCTGGGACAGCCAGGCAGGGCAGGAGGAATCACTGCCCCTTTCCCCTCTCTGCTGCTCCATCTCCCAGCCCAGCATCGCTGCAGGACAGCCTCACTGCCAATGCCATCCTGCTAGGGATGGACTGGGGGATCTCCTACCCCTTCCCTCTGGCATGGAGGCAAATCCCATCTTCTCCTTGTCTGCCCTCCTTCCTCTTCTCATTCTGTCCTTCATCCATCCACGTTCCTTTCCCATCTCCACCGGGGAGGACAAGGCCCAGAGATCCCACACGAGGAGGGGCTGCAAACCCAGCCTGGGGAGCTGAGAGGAGGTAAAAGCCTCCCTGTGCTGGGAAGGGTTTGGGGAATGTGAGAAGAGCTTCAGGCAGAGCTCAGCCTATTCCTGGTGCCTCCAAAACCGGCGGTGCCAGATACAGAGATCCACGGGGCAGCAAAGATCCCCCTGCAGATCCATGGGGATGCACAGATCCACGTGCTCCATTTGGATGCAGAGATCCCCCTGCAGCCCCCGGAGCAGCTACGCTGAGCACAGGGATGGCTGAGAGGAGGCTGTGACGCCGCGGCCAGAGGGCCCCGCTGGAGTAGCCTGTCCTGGCAGGACTGACCCCGGGGCACAGTGACCCACGCTGCAGCACTTGGAGGGGGCTGTGCCCCATGGGATGGACTCAGCTTGGAGAAGTTCCTGGAGAAGTCTCCGGTGGGAGAGAGCCCAGGGTGCAGCAGGGGAACGACTCCTGTCCCTGAGCAGAGGGAGAAGCCCCGGGGCATGAACTGAGCCCGGCCCCATTCCCTGTCTGCGGCACTGCCGGGGTAGGAGGCGCAGCTGGAAGGAGGGAGGCGTGGGGGAAAGCTGCATTTAAGGGTCTTCACTTTCTTCTCATTATCCTGCTCTGAGTTTTCGGAGTTTTCTGTCAGAAATCTCTCCCCTCCCCCACTCATCCACAGGGTTTGGGGCGGTTTTCTCTTTTTGGGGGAAATCAAAGCGATGCACTGATGCTCCTAATTAGGGGTAGGAGAAATGAGACTCCAGGGCTTCCGGCTGAGCTGGAGCCACCGGAGAAGTTTGTTTGTGTTTTCAGCTCAATCCCCGCGGGCCCGGGCCCATTCCAGGGCTGTTCCTCAGCTCCGGCTCTGCCCTCACGCGGCCCCGGGGGCCCTGAGAGCGCGGGGCGGGGCTGTGCCGTGTGCAGAGCCCGCCCCTGGCTGGGATTGGGCGATGGTGCCGTCAGTCGTGGTTGTGGCGCACTGATTGGTGGGAGCGGGGCGGAGCAGGGCCCTGGTGGCGGGCTGAGGGCGGCCGTGGCTGGGCAGCGGCGGCATTGTCAGAGCGTGTGTGCGGTCCCGTGAGCGGCGGCAGCGGCCGGGGCGCGGTGAGGCGGCGGCGGAGCTCGGAGGCGGCCGCAGCGCAGGTGGGAGCCGCGCTGGGTTGTGCGGCACCTCGGGGCTGGCTGCGGGCCTCGGGGGCGGCAGGGGGCTCGGGCGGGTTCGTTGTGCCGTGTCCGGCCCGTGTTGTCGCTGGCGTGAGGGCGCTGCGGGAGCGGCTGCCCGCGGTCTCCTTGCGGCCGCTGTCTCGGCAGGAGCCGCTGGCGGAGCAGCGCTGGCTCGGCCCGGTTGCTGTGGCTGGGACCGAGGGGGCTGCCCCGTGCCCGGGGCTGTGCGGGGAGTTCCCGTGACCGGAGGTTTCTGTGCGCGGAGGAGACAGAGGAGTCCTGTAAAAGTGACTTTATTGCTGAGCAGAGGGAGAGGCCGTGGGGCATTGGCCGTGCACTCTCTGCCATTGTTGTAGTTCTCAGCCTCCTTTTTATCCTCATTTTCCTGGCCTCATCTCCCTCATCTCCCTCTCCCTTTGCTCACTGGCTGAGGTACTTGGAAGGTTCAGACTTCCCAACTGCATATCTTCATTAATGTGCATCCCTACTTTCGTATAACAGTATATATTCATGGCTCTGTAAAATTATTGTTCTTCTGGAAGTTCAGGAATTTAGCGGGACTTTCTGTGAGCAGCAATCCATGTTAATTAGTAACATTTATTGAAGCTGGTGGTTTCGCCCGTTATTTCCTTATCTACGAGTCCCTGGCCCCTCGCTCTGCTGCTGAATGAGCTGCTCTCTCAAGGTGCGGAGGATGGTAAAAAGATGAGAGTTGCTGTAGCACCTCACAGGAGAAATAGCATTTGTGTAACCCATGGTCTGCCAGGGAGCCACAAAACCGTAGCCCATTCCCATCCTTTCCACGTTTGGACCAGTACAGGAGCTGCTTTCTTGTTTCCGTTTTTTTTTTTTTTTTTTCCCACCACTTTTCCTTTGTCATCTATTTGCCAACAACAGTTTGAGTAATTTAATTTTCCACAAACTCCTCCTTTTTCTGCTAACAGATGGTCTGATCCCATCCCATGGTTAAGTGTTGTGTTCCTCATTTCAGTGGATTGGTCAGCAGGAAGGTCAGGAGCTGGAGCTGTCTGGTTGGTTATTGGGAGGCCAGCTTGTAATCTAATGATGCCATTGAAATGAGAAATGGGTTCTGTGGCTCCTGATATGAATTGGTTTGGGTTCCCAGGGGCTGGTCCATGGTGTTGTAGGATTTGTTATGCTAGTCGTTCATCTTTTCCCCATTTTTGGCCGCTCTCTACAGCCAGGGCTGCATCAATTGACTGCTTTTGTCTAATTAAATCATCAAATGCTTGTGTTGCCCGATTGATAAATGACACAAAACTCGGATAAGTTTTGTGGGTGCTTTATTAAGGGCCCGGGGAACTGGGGGACTCACGTCCCAAAGTCCGAGCCCCCAAATTCACGTATGGGTGCTTCCTTTGTATACATGCAATTCACAACAAAGTCTCCAAGAAACAGTTTCCCCGTTTTCCTTGCCTGGTCACAGACCCCTTGTGATACATTCCTTGGTTCACAAACAAGATCATTAATCCTCTGCTTATCTTATTCTAAGAGCATTGTATGCTGCCTCCAGACAGGTTAGCATTCTTACTTTCCTGCACTAGTTTAATTATTTATTAAATCCCTAAGACTACCTGCTAGGTTACACACAAAACTCAACACACTTTTCAACGGCTACAAAACTACTTTTTAACAAACCAGTTCACACACAACTCATTATAATTAAATATTTTGCTAAATTTCATTTCTTTTCCAACACTTGGATTCCCAACGGATTTCCCTGAACATTTGGTAGCAAGAAATCCTGGGCGCTCTGATATACCCTACATAACACAGACAGTGAAAGCACATATTGGAGTGGGCAGAGGGATGATTCCCCCCATTTATTTATAGTGAAGTTTTCCCAACATTCTCCATGTGCTGTTTCCTTTTGCAGCTTCACCCGTTTCTGTTGCAGGGTCAGATATCCTCCCCCTGGGCTCTGCCTTGAGCTGTGCAAATTCCATCAGTGCCAGCAGGCAGAGCTTGGGGTGAGGGGCAGAGGGAATCAGCCCAATTCCTGCCCCGGGCAAGAGACCCAGGTGCATTGTCCACCCTTTGCCCAGCAGTGTTCATTTGCATTTCTAAAGCTCCTCTACAGGCTGCCTGGAATGGAGCTTCTCTTCCAGGGCAGCCATCTGGTGAGTCACATGTGGCCCCCCCAGAATCTGCTTTTTTAAAAAAACATTTTAACTATTTATAAGTGTAAAGCATTACTTTTAAAGCTGTTCAGTTTTGCAAAATGCAGCATAAAGGCAAACATGGAAACACCCAGACCAAACTTGATGCTTACACTTCTGTCCCAAACCTACCTGACCATATAAAGTGGGAATATTATGAAAATTTTTCTCATATTGTAATTTTGTCACTGAAACTTCAGGGAAAACAAAACCTGCAAGAATCTCTTTAGTGTTAGGGAGTCAAGGCATTCCTTGGTTCTGACCTGGATGTGCAACAGAAATAATTTCTTTCACAAATAGCCCGGCTGTGCAGAGAAAATCATTCCATGCCATGTGAGTTTTACTCGATTTTTCCTCAACTTTATGTAGTCGGAACCAATCTAAATCCACTGCTTTAATGTTCATTGCTTCCAAGTTTTGTAAGTTTTTAGTATTTGGTTTCCTGTTGGATCCGGATTTCTTCCCCTCTGATGTGAATTCGGTCTCCACACACCTGGATGTCCTTCTCAGCCTTTTCCAGCCCAGGTGTCTCCAGCTCTGCCGGGGGCAGTGTCTGGGGTAGCTGTTGGTTGCTGTTTGCTGCTGGGCAATGTTGATGTTTTGTTGCTGGTCGTTATCTCTGTGGGTGTCTTTTGGGCTATTCCCAGTCTCTTGGGATGTTAAACTCATCTCCATTGAGTGGTGTAGCAGCCCTTAAATAAAACCTTTAAAATTCCTTTCCCCAAGGAACCTTTGACTAGAGAGACCCTTCTGAGCAGAGAAAGAAGATTTAAAAGGAGCAAAACCGGTACATTGTGCAGCAGTGCAATGGCAGGCAGCCCAGAGTGTGGGTGTCAGTGAGCCCCAGAGTGGAATTGTGCCGTGGTGTTCCCCAGGAGCTGTGGCAGTGCAGGCCCAGCCAGCGCTGAAGCTGCAGCAGTGGCAGCAAGGCTTGGCCCCAGGGGCTGGAGATGGCAGAGGAGGGTGGCCAGGATTGCAGAGGATTCCAGGCGAGGATCTGTGGGCAGGCGCAGGGGCTTGGCCCGCTGTGGAGCCCTGGCTGCTGCTGCGTTGCCTTCAGGGCAGGCTCAGGGGCGGCCTCCCATCCTCCTGCTGCAGGCGGGAAGTGCAAATCTCCGGGGCTTCAGAGCCCTTGAGGCCAGGCTGAGGGGTCCCCCCGTGTTGAGCTGTGCTGGCGGCTGTTTCTGGCCTCAGGGACACTTGGCATGGGCCCCTTGGCCACCAGTGGTGCTGCTTTGCACTCCTTAGGCAGGAGCCGATGTCCTGGCTGGGTGTTGGCAGCAGCAAAGTGCCAGGGCAGGCTGTGTGCCAGCCCAGCTTCCTGTGGGAGAATATCCCTTGATATCTGCTCCAGTGGTTGCTGAAGCAGTGAGAATTGCTTTTGCCCCCCTGTTAGGTGCCATGGTGTCAGCAGAAGATATTGAAGCCTTCCTTCTCAGGGCATTTCAGTGCCAGGCTCTCACAAGCACCCACAGCTGCGCGGGTTGAGCTGAGCATGGGGTGGTGACCTGCGCTGTGTCTGATTGCCCTTCCTTAATAACAGCCTGTCTTGTAGCTCTTTTCCCTTCTGCTGCCCTTGCAGAGCCATCCACAAACACATTTTCTCCCTCAGGCCAGGAAATGTCCCATCATCAATCTGTCCCAGCCTGGGTGTGGAGCTCTGTCCCTTGAGTGCAGTCTTGGGTTCCTTGCCAGCCCCTCTCCAGGCTGTTCAAACAGGAGGCTGGGTTAAACCCTTGCCCTGTCCTCAGTTCTAAATCCTCCTGTGCCATTGAACAAGTTTCATACTGTAATAACCGAGCCCTGCTCAGCCATTTAGAGGCTCTTTTGCTTGTCAAAGCTTTAACTTGATGCCAGACTTATCTCTAGGAGGTCCTATATAAGGTTAAACATTTTAGCACAAGAATTCCTCTGGAAAGACCCTGTTTAGCATCCACCTGTAACTCAAATTCTTGTTCTCTCTCTGGAAGGCCCAGGCCAGCCGCCTCAGTTAATCTTCATTTTAACACTTGCAAATTCTGTCTTTCCTCCTGCTGTCCATCCATCCAGTTTGTTGGCTGGCAGGATAGGAGTATTGTAGGGAGACATCCTTGGCTCCAAATGCCTTGCCTTTAACAGGGTCTCAATACAGGGCTGTGTGCCCTTCCTTCCCTCTCTTGGAACAGGGTATTGCTTGTCTTGGTTGCTTTAAAGTAATTTGTATAGGCTCCATATCTA
Source organism: Melospiza melodia melodia (assembly GCF_035770615.1). NCBI lineage: Eukaryota > Metazoa > Chordata > Aves > Passeriformes > Passerellidae > Melospiza > Melospiza melodia. The sequence continues at coordinate 2,290,410 of NW_026948497.1, read as the reverse complement.
ATTTTCCCAATTTCCCTGGGCCTGCCCACACTTCTGGGTTCACTTCAGCATAAGCCTTGCCTGACATTTGGCACGGAGGTACAGAACTGGCCTCTGTATCAATTTTTATAATATTAATTTGCGTTACGAGTTTAGCGATCAAATCCCTTCCCAGTAAATCATGATAACAATTAGGAGCAGATAAAACTTCATGCATTTCAGACCCATCTCCTTCTTCTGCTAACAGTGGTTTAATAAAACCACACATCTTTTGCACTTATCCCCTGAATAATCAGAGACATTTTTGGCATTTCCCCCCGCTTAGGTCTATGTTTCAGAGTGGATTGAGAGGCCCCTGTGTCCATCAGGAAATGCCTCCTCTCAATGCAGACCCACCGTGAATGTTCTCAAGGGCTGCAGTGTGGAGGGTCCCTGGTGTGATGGGAGCTGTGACAGCCCTGCCAATCCATGTCCATCAAGGGGTTGACTTGCTGGTCCTGAAGGTGCTGCAGTCTGTGCTTGCAGTGTCCTTGTGCCCTGCAGCTGGAGCCCTGGTTCCTTGCCAGGGGCTGTTTGGGTGGGCTCTCCCCTGCCGAGGAGGGCAATGCCTCTGCCAGGTGCTTGTGGCCGAGCCCGTGCCCTGGGTGCTGGGGCCCCCTTGGGCCCTGGAGTTGATCCCTCAGGGGCTGTAGGAACTGTGCCCTGGCCTTTGCCTTCAGCTTGGCCTTTTGCTGCTCCCTTCTTGCATTCACCTGCTGTGCCTTTGTGCCCAAGTGCTGCAGGGCCTTCTTGTGGCCCTCCTGCAGCCCCCTCAGTGCCCGTGGGTGTCTGTCTTGCTTTACAAGAGAAGTGTCTGCTTGGGAAGGCAGAAAAAGCCTCTCTTGAAATGGAGAATGCAAACCCCGTCCCTCTTAATTTTTAGACTAGTGAAATCAAGGTGCTCCCAGGCAAAGATATGGGAATAGGAATACCAGTTCTTTACTAGTGTGTATAATAAAGCAAACAAACACCAACAGCTGCGGCACTGACAGCAAACAGAGCCCGGACCCAGTCCCGGCCTTTGGGCTGCGGCGCTTTGCCCTTGGGTGCAGTTCCGGGCACGGACAGCAGGGGCGCTTGTGGCTCCCGCAGGGCGGGGCAGCGCATCCCTCCCATGGGAACCTCTCTGAACGGAAATAGAGCAATCCCTTCATCTAACTCTTTCACTTTTTTACCTTCTCTAGCCTTTCTCCCGTGTTTTGAGAAAGAATTTGTAGAGGGCTGCCTTTTAACTGAGCTCCTAGTGTTTCAATAAGGTGCTTCCTGTAGAGAGAGAGAGTTTCCCTGAACAGCCGGAGCTGTGGTTACTGAGGGGCCGTAACTCAGAGCAGGACGGGGTCAGGGGAGGACATCCCACCGAGGCTCGGTCGCAGTGTGGGCAGGGTCTGCTGCCGGAATCACCAGAGGGGGATCTTCCCGTGGAGCCCGAGGCGGAGCGTGGGTAACCCCCACATGGCTGATGGCGGCTGATCCGGCAGCTGCCGGCAGAGCAAAGGCAGGTGGGAGAGCCTGGCAGCAGCGGCGGTGCCCAGCACAGGTGGCACGGGCAGGGCAGCCGGGGATGGGATGGCTGGGACCCCCCCTGGGTGCGGTGGGCGCGGTGACCTCGGAGCAGGCGGCAGGACAGAGCAACCCCCATCTTCCCCAGCATGGGTGGCAGAGCGGCCGCGGGCCAGGCAGTAGGAGCAGGGCACACAAATTGAGCGACAGCGCCGGGGCAGGTGGAGCTGCCCTGGGCAGTGAGGCCGCACCTGGGATGGAAACCGGGGCAGGCGGAGCTGAGGCGGGCAGCGAGCTGGGACCCGGGACAGGCGCCTGGGCCGTGAACGGAGGGGGCAAGACCTGCAGAGGATCCCACTCTCTTTCTGATTTTTCCACCTGCTCCCCTCCCTCTCACTTCCTCTTTTCATTTTCAGATGTTTCTGATAATTTAGAGATTTGTATTCTCCTGAAATCTCCTGTTTAACATATGGCCTATTCTCTTTCTTCTAGATTAAATGGGGTTTTTTTTACAAATAAATCCAGAGCCTAGCGAATCTAAACTTCTGCTTTGAGACTTTGAAATGGTTGATGAGCTAACTCACAATCTCCTAATGTTGTTTTTCTCATCAACTTTTTATTTATCCTTTGGCAAATTAAACATCTTTCAATTACTTGCTTTGCTACTCCAAAATCGCAGTACAACCATAGTTCCTTAAAAAATGGTCACACAAAGCTTGAGTACCCCAGTGGGTTTTCTGATGCGTGTCTTCTAATATTTTTTTAATAAGCACATTTTATTAAGTAATTGTCTTCCATCATGAAGTTGCCATTTCCCTGATTTATCTTGTTCATTTCCTGCCTTGTTTAATTCTTTTTTCTCAGCTTCCCTAAACTTTGGAATTTCCAGTTTTTCCTGGTTTGGAGTTAATATTAACATAACTCCTTCACCTCCATTTTCTGCTGCATCCTTAGCTTCATGATCTGCCAAATTATTTCCTCTTCTTTCTGGGGTGTTTCCCTTTTGGAGTTCCCTAATATGTACTATAGCTATGTCTTTTAGGTAATTGTAGTGCCTCTGAAATAAGTTCCTCATGTACTAGTCCTTTTCTTCTTGAATTAAGTAATCTTTTCCCTTTCCAAATTTTTTAAAGGTATGTACTACTCTAAAGGCATACCTTGAATCAGTATGTATAGTTCCTTTATTTTGTGTTAAATATTCTAGTGCTCTTTTTAAAGTATATAATTCACAAGTTTGAGCTTACTAGTTTAAGGTCAATTTCCCTTTTTCCATAGTTTGCATGTTTTTCCCATCGACTACTGCATACCCTGTATTTTCTCCTTTTGCAAGGAGTTGTATCTCTGTTAGCTAACATAACTCCCAAAGGACTATTTTTTTCTTTTTTTTCCCTGTATCCAACTTACTGGTTTTCTGTGTTGTTTTTCAAGATCTTATCTATTAATCTTCTTCCTCTGTTTTCCCCTTTCACTAACAACCTAAATCCACTTTTCTTTCAACTACACACACAGAAATAAAAATCTTTTTGCTCACACTACTTTCAGTACAATACACCTCCCTCCAAGGAGATATAGTGAAGCTTAAAATACAGAATCCACATTACCTATACTTTCATTCGTTTACATTCACACACTTTTATTTCTCACTCACTTCCACACATTCTTTCCCACCCTCAGGACACAGAGTGGATCCCTGTTGACAGAGAGTTGCGGGTCCCTGTGGCCCCCCCTCACCTTGGGGTGGCCTCTGGGTCTCAGTATCTCCGGGCCTCCTGGGAGGGCCCTGACTCTGCTGCCTCCTGTGCCGTTCACCTGTGAGGCTGATTTGTGTGTCACTCACACTCTTTAGCCATGGCCCCCTCACACGCCCTGGGGACAATGGCCCCTTTGCAGATCACCTGTACCTTATGCCACAGCCCCCACACGCCCAGGAGAACAATGGCTTACTTGTGGGTCACACACTCCTCTTTCCACAGCCCCCCTTCCCACCCACCCAGGAAGCTGAGGCTGATTTTGTGTGTGACTCACTCTCACACACAACAAGAAAACAATAAGGTACCTTTTGTTATAAATGATCAAATTGAGAGCCAAACCTATAGGAAAATTTAGCAAAGATTTATTAATTTGTCTGTGAGACTGAAGTTCGGTCGTCAAAACCACCACAGCCAAGGGTTAGCGTCGAGCCCGGGTTCAGTGCTGGGTGAACACGGATCTGAGCTCCGAATGTCAGAGTCTCCCCCTGTTCACAAATGCTGCCTGACGCAGCGAGTTCTTTTACAGTTTATTCTGCTCAAGGCAGAGATGACCGAATGTTCTTTGTGTCTCTTCCCATCCATAACCGTGTCTTTACCTGTACAGAGGTGGACAAAGACTCAGTCCAGGTGTCTGATGTTGTCAGTAGACTCTGGGGAAGTCAGCATTCACATGCATCAGGGTGGGGCTGTGGCTCATTGTGGTAGATGTAATCATGGAGGCAATAATCACTCTTGGCTGGACCTGGTGACCCTGGGAAGCCAGCGATTATTGCCCTGGAAGCTTCTATGCTTTCATTAAAAACCCCGATGTTTATCTCAACCAAGTCCAGGAACTAGATGTATATGAGTAAGACACTGCTCTTGTGTTCAAAAGACATATTGTGGATTTTACAATATTTTATACATTATTAGCATGAATTATCTCCACCATATACTACACTTTAAAATCACCTATTACGAATTTAGGTGTTTCTGGCCAGTCCTGGTGCTCTTGGATATCTCTCAACCCAGATGTGTTGTGCAACCCCAGATGCTCTTGAGCATATCCTCAATCCGGCAGAACTTTCCTCAACCGTGGATGCTCTTGGAATGTTAATTCCTCAACCCAGCAGGTTTTAATTCTGGATGCTCTTGGGCTCTCTTATCCCTCAAACCAACAGAATTTTTAGGGTTCCCTTTTCTCCCATTTCCTAGTGGATTGGGCTCGGAAACTCCTCTGCTCCCTTCCTCCGAGGGGTCCAGTTACCCCTGGGGATTCTCTCACTCCTCTTATCACTCGCTGTATCTCTTTACTGGCTGCTTCCCTCGAGGAAAGTTGGAAACACAGCGTGGGACACTCCAGCACTCACTTGGCAGGTCTGGGACAACCAGCCCTTGTCTCATTCACAGCCCAGAGCAGAGAATGAGGGGAGAAGGGAGCCCGGGAGCCCAAACAGCCCCGGCATCCCGAAATGGGGAGAGCGAAGCGGGGGGAGCTTTTGGCATTGCTGGGACTGCCAGCAGCCTGGGCAGGGCGGGCACCTAGGAGAATGGGGACCCCCAATCCAAGCGTGACCCCAAGCAGCTGGGACAGGAGGGAACCCCCGAACACCAGCGGGGAGGGACCAGGGATGGGGAACTCCTGGGAGGCTTTTTCAGGGCTGAATCTTTGTGTTTGGGAGGTTTTTCTGGAGCCCAGATGGCCAGTGACTTGTAGAGATGGACTCGGGCAGAGGGACCTTCAAACTCGATGTGTTTTAGGGAAGATGAAACAGGAAACCCTTATAAATACGATTGTCTGGCAAAAGATTTTGTGAACATAAAAAGTGTAAGGAAGATTGAAATGAAAGCAAGTTCTGAGATACTTCATTTAGTGAACAACTGGAAAACAATGGTGTGGCCAAACTGAAGGTAATTCCCCTTTTGATGAAACAATTCCCTCTGTTTGCAGACAGGTGCAAGGGTCAGTGCAGACCCCACTAGCTCAATAGAAAGGGTCCAAAGAGGAGTTTTTAGTGTCTAAAATGTAACAGAGTTCGGTGATGTAATGATTTTTATAGGCTGTTTGTAAAGGCAATAGGATTTGTATCTTGTACTTGATTGGCTAGTGAGAAATAGAATATTCAACACAGAAGAAGATTTATTGTATTGTAACGTGACCCTTACTCTCATATGCTCTTCTCCTCTTACTCTCTTACCCTCTCATCCTCTCTACCCCTCTCTTCTCTCAGGCCTGCTCCGAGCTGTGCCGGGCAGCTCCAAGCAGGGCCCTGCACCCAGGCCCTTTGCAATAAACTGCAAGTTCCACGTCCTGGCTGCAGAGATCTCTCGTCTCCGTCTGTCCCGACCGTCCTACCCCCCAATGCTCCTACAAGCGTGCTCATCCCTTGTTTTCCCCAAAACAGGATTTCTCATTGCCAACCCCAGGGAGGCTGTGAGGAAGAGGAAGATGCCCCGGGACACTGAGGCAGGTGAGGAGGAAGTCAGTGCCCCTTTCCCCTCTGTGCTGCTCCATCTCCCAGCCCAGCACGGCCCCGGCTGCAGCTCAGCCCTGGGGGGATCTCCTTGCCCTTGCCTGTGGCACGGAGGCAAATCCCATCCTGTCCTTGTCCTTCCTCCCCCAGAGCAGGAGCTGAGCATGGAGAGCAGGGAGGACAAATGCCCGCGGCAGAACCTGGTGGAAGAGGCCGTTTTGAGCGGCTCCACGGCGCAGGAAGCCAACGGGGAGGAAAAGCCCCGGAGATGCTGCACGAGGAGGGGCTGCAAACGCAGCCGGCGGGGATCTGAGGGGGAAAGAGCCAGCCTGGGCCGGGAAGGCGGCCGGAGACGGAGCCAGAGCTGGGAGCTGGTGCTCCATGAGCAGCTCCATGATGGGGAGAAGTCCCACACGTGCGTGGAGTGTGGGAAGAGCTTCAGGTGGAACTGCGACCTGATCAGGCACCAGAGGATCCACACTGGGGAGAGGCCCTATGAGTGTGGGGAGTGTGGGAAGAGCTTCAGCCAGAGCTCCGACCTGATTGTGCACCAGAGGATCCACACGGGGGAGAGGCCGTACAAGTGTTTCAAGTGTGGGATGTGCTTCAGCCGGAGCTCCAGCCTGGTCCGGCACCAGAGGACCCACACTGGGGAGAGGCCCTACGAGTGTTCCAAGTGTGGGAAGGGGTTTCAGAACAGCTCTGATCTCCTCCGGCACTATCTGAGTCACAGGGAGGAAAGGCCTTTCCAATGCCCCGACTGTGGAAAAGGATTCAAGCAGAATTCCACCCTCATCACCCACCGGCGCATCCACACTGGGGAGAGGCCCTACGAGTGTGATAAATGCAGGAAGAGGTTTCAGAACAGCTCCCATTTCCTCCAGCACTATTGGATTCACACACAGGAGAGGCCCTTCCGCTGCCGCGACTGCGGGAAGGGATTCAAGCGCAACTCCACCCTCGTCACCCACCGGCGCACCCACACTGGGGAGAGGCCCTATGAGTGTGATAAATGCAGGAAGAGGTTTCAGAAGAGCTCCAATCTCCTCCAGCACTATTGGATTCACACAGCGGAGAGGCCCTTCCAATGCCCCGACTGCGGGAAGGGATTCAAGCGCAACTCCACCCTCGTCACCCACCGGCGCATCCACACTGGGGAGAGGCCCTTCGAGTGTTCCCAGTGTGGGAAGAGCTTCTCCAGCAGCTCTAACTTGACCCGACACCAATGGAGGCACCGGTAAGGGAAGCCTTGCGAGTGCCCCAAGTGCGGGCAGAGCTTCGTGCGCTGCTCCAGCTCCATCCCCCACTGGAGGAGGCACTTTGGGCACAGCCCTGGTCACTCACATTCCCTGTGATCCATGTTGAGGACACACCTGGCTGCTTCTCCTTTTGGTTTGGCCTTAATTTTCCTCTGCTTCACCTTCATCCTTTAAAAACACCTAAAACTGGGTAAATGAAGGAGATTGTTCGAATATATCTAAAGTTCCATAATTTCTCAGTTGTTTTAGAGCGAATTTAGGATTTGATGTTGCGTTCTGTGTGGAGTGCTGCTGTTGCTAAGAGGAAGGAATTTGATCTCACCCTTCTTGTGTTGCTAAGAACTGCTCCCCTGACCCAAACCCCAACTCCACCCTTGGTATACCCTGTAAAAATTCCACGGCCCTGCCTTTGGGGGTTAAGAAATGGATTCCCAAAGGATCAGGCCTATTCCCACTCTATTCCAAGAGGATGAACCTGTTTTACCGGATTCCCAGAGGATTCTTACTCTATTGCTTGTTTTTTTTTTGTTTGTACTACTGCATGTGTGTTTTCAATTCTTCCTAATAAATAACTGTTATTTCTACTCCCATATCTTTGCCTGCGAGCTCCTTAATTTCAAAAGTATTTAATGTTTTTATAGTACAACAATAACAATAACAATATCAATAACAATAACAATAGGGAGGGAGGGAGTTTACATTTTCTATTTCAGTGGAGGCTCCTGAAATGGGGAGACACCCCCAAGGATGGGCCATGTAAAATAGTTTCTGAAATATGTAAATTAGCTTATGGATATGCATGAGGGTCTATGGATATGCAACAGGCTGTTGTAATTAAAACCAGAATAATTAGGGTTGTCCTCGAAAATAGCTAGGGGGATCTTGGTGGCCATAACAACTTTTGCTCAGTTGTCCTTGTCTCCCATTACATCAGCCTGTTGCATATTCATCGACATTTTGCATATCCATTAAGTACTTTACATATTCCAGGAACAAAATTGGCTTCATCCTTTTTGGGGGTCCCACCTCCCTCCCAGCTCAATTTGGGGGTCCCATCACCCTCCCAGCTCATTTTTGGGGTCTCACCCCCCTCTTTTCCCCGCTTTCGCTCCCCTTTCTGATCGTTCCCCCAATCCCCTCCCCCGTGTTTGGTTTTAGGGACTCCAGGCCCCTCCTGCTCCGTTTTGGGGTCCCAACCCTGTTTTGCATTAATATGGGGTCTCCAATCCATCCCCAGGGTCACCTGCCCCCCCCCCCCCCCCCAAATTCTGCTCCTGGCAACTGAAGAGTCATCAGCGCGACACGCTCTGATTGGCTGGAAATTACCCCGCTCGGTCTCTGCGTATTTACCGCAATGAGAGGCCTTGGTCTGTGGCTGACAAGTGATGAGTAAGAGTCGGGCCGGGCGCTGATTGGCTGAAAATCCCTGAGTGGGGCCACTGCTCTGAGTTTGAGCCCAGCAAGTGGATCATCATCAGTGCCACGCGTTGTGATCGGTAGGGATCTGTTTTGGGGTGGAGATGGGAGGAACTGGGGTTACTTGGGTTTTCTTTGGGTTTAATTAGGGTTTGTTTGGGGTTTATTTGCGGCTATTTATGGACTATTTGTGGTTTATCTTGGGTTTTACTTGGTTTATTTGAAATTTTTTGGGTTTATTTGGAAGTATTTGGGTTTGTTTGGAAGTATTGGGGTTTATTTGGGCTTATTTGGAATTATTTGAGGTTCTTGTTGTTTATGTTGTTTTATATGGGTTTTTTTTTAGGTGTACTTGAAATCATTTGGGGGTTTTTTGACTTAATTTGGATTTTCTTTTGGGTTTTTTGGGGTTATTTGGGTTTGTTTGGGGTAATTTGGGGGACTTCTAGGTATTGTTTGGAGTTATTTGGGGGTTATTTTGAGTATTTTGGGGTTAGTTGGGTTATTTGGGTCATGTGGGTTCAAAAAACGAGGAATGTTTCTCCTGCAAAAAATGTGAATTTTTCCTTAAAAATCCGAGAATTTTTCCCCAAAACACTAGGAATGTTCCCTTAAAAATCCCCGGCTTTTCCCAGCCAATAGCGTCCTGCCCCAAACCATCCAAGCACTGCACTTCATCTCCCAAATTAACGAATCAGAGCGCACCCCGCCCCAAACCAACAAATCACCGCATGTCTAACCTCAGGAACACCGGTCTCCCAATGCGCCCGATCCAACCAATCACTGCATGCCTCCCCTCAGACACGCCTGCTTCTCTTATCTCAATCTAACCAATCACTGGGCGTCTCTACTCGGCAAAGCCCACCCTCCCTGCGCCGCTCCAGCTAATCAGAGCCGAGCCCGAAGCAGCGGTCCCTGACCCCGGGGCCCGGCATGGAGCAGGCGCCCCCCGGGACCCCCTCAGGGACCCCCGGGAGCCGCCCCAGTCTCGGGCGGGTCCTGCGGGAGGCGCTGGAGAGAGCGGGGGAGGCGCTGGGAGAGGACGGGGGGCTCCGGGAGCTGCTGAGGAGGTGCAGGGACAGGTGAGGGGTCCTGGACGGGTCGTGAGGGGAATTTGGGGAGGGGTCTTGAGGATGTTTAGGGGGGATTTGGGGAGGGTCTGGGGGGAACTTGAGGGGGTTTTAGCAGGGTCTGGGGGTGCTGGGGGGCTTTGGAGGGGAATTTGGGGAGGGGTCCTCGGGGGGTGTCACGATCCGTCCTCACGGACGGGTTTCGTGATGGTTTGTGGATTTGATCTAAGGGTGCAAAAAGAACCGACATGGTACAAGGGGGTTTGCAATGATAATCGAAACAAATGCACCTTTATTGAATGAGCACAGCAAAATGCGATAGAGGGATTAAGGGAGAGAAAAAGAGAGAGGAAGAGAGACAAACGAGAGAGAGAGAGAGAGAGGGGATAGAGCTACCAAATGTAGAGACAAAGTCCTTTGGTCCAGTCCAATCAAGGATTCGCCTGTTCTGTCGGGGAGATCTCGAAGTCTCTCGCTAACTCAGAGGTTTTTATTATGATAACTCTTTTGGAAATTGCAAGGGAGGGGAAACAGATATAATAAGGAATAGATGTAACAGATAGTCCATGCTCTTGGCAGTAAGCGAGAGCCATTGTCTTCTTGGTCCAGCGGTCACAACCTGCAGGCAAACATCTCGCTTTGGTCAGCTTGCCTCCCCCACACACCTGCCCCGGGCTGGGGGTTTCAGTCCCAGTCCTTGGAAGGAGCAGAGTCGCCTTTTCACATGGGGGTTCCATGTCTTAGTCCTTGATGGAGAGGCTCCCTACATCTCAGTCTGTCTGTCACGGTGGTTATAAAACAGGTGAGGGTCTTCTGTGGGGGGACCACCTGAAACTCAGGAGAAGTCCAGCCAGGCTGAGAGGTGGGACAGCTCCCAAGTCTGTTGTTGCAAAAAGGGCACAGTGCCCCCTTCTTCTTCTCATTGGTCAGTGTAGCACACAGCAAACAACACCTATGAAAACAATGGCTTAGCAACGCTCTCAGGTCTCAGGCACATGACTTTCTCCTTTGGAGACAGATTTCAGACAGGGGGGGTCTTCTCTTCAGTGGTCCCCCAATGACAATCATGAGGCAGATGAGGGAAAATTCGGACAGACTCTCACACGACGCCATGACTCACGATTGTCTTGAGGGATCTTCATCAGCAGAACTCTGGAGCATCGTTGATGAGTCTGCAGAACTTGCCGTACGTTGGTAGTATAACCCGGAAAAATAGGGACAATAGAAAGAGAGGAAAAAGAGAGTGAGAGAAGGAAAACAAAGGATAGGAGAAGGAGGGGGAAAGGGAAACAATAAACAAACATAATTAATATTGATTATCATAACAATTTAAACAAATGGTTGATTAATTAAAACAATATTACTTTTAAAACAATATTTAAAGGGTTAAAACCAGTCACAAATAATCAAAAGCAAAAGCAATCAACACATATTAATACAAGCATTAACTTTAAAAAATTATTTTCTAAAACAATTCACTAAAAATCGAACGTAATTTCCACAAAATCATAAATGGAAATTAGGGATTATTCCATAACACATATGCTTCATTCATAATTGCCTTTTGTGAAAGTTTTGGGGATGTCCACAGTGTAGAGGACATCAGCCAAGTGGTGTGCGTGAACTATAGACATCAATCTTGTCAGCTGTTTCATGCTCCAATGCATAATGAATAGGACTGCTGATAAAATAAAACCAAACAGAATTAGAATCAAAAGGATAACAATGGCATGGCACACACTGTTCAGGACACCCGTGGCAGTAGGAAACCTCCTAAAAGAGTATCCCACCACCTGTGCTCGGCATCTTCCTCCACTCTTTCCATGACACAATGTTTCCGTCTCACATTGTGATGAACAGTCACCAGGGCTTTCTGTCCGTTTTTCTGAGTCTTCTCAAGGATTTCAACCAAGTCTCGATGGAGCAGCACTTGTCTTACCAAAGTGAGATTCATCCCAATAGGAGTAGGCATCAGTTTGTGAATCAGTGTGTAGTTAGATTGCAACAGGTAGTGAGAGGTAACTGGAGCTTCATAAGAGAAATCACATCCTGTAATCTTGGTAAAGTTACAAGCACAGAAATTTGAAAGATTTTTAGTATCTACTACAACATTCTCTACGAATACAAAATCACAAATGGTTCTAAAGCATGCACATCTATTGCCTATGTATATAAGGACTGTTTCAGAAATCTCATTAGGACAAATTTCAAAATGACAGATATTTTGCTCTATATCTAAACAAATGTCTTGAGCTATGATTGCATTGATTTCACAGATGAGCCCTTGTTGTTCTCAGACAATACAAGATTCTAAATTAAGAGTTTGCCATTTCTCACCAATTTGACGGTCCCATTCTCTATGGGATAGAGAATAGCTCCTTCGTAATTCAGTTCTAATGTTATAACAGGGAAGTCAAATGCTCTGAGGCACTGTGTATGGTTAACACAAAAACTGCGGCTGTATTGGAAATGGGGTCATAGCTAAAATTCACCAGGTTCCACCAGGATTGGAATTCTCTTTCATAGTCAGTGGCACTGTCCCAAATTATTTTCTGAATTTCAGTGGGAAAAGTGCCTTCTTCACCTGCTCTTATAATTGAGGCAGCAACTGACTGCATCCACAGTTGTACCTGGATACAGCTGAGAGCCAAAGAAATATTGTTTTGTGTAGAACCGAGTGCATCAACAACCAATTTGTGATCATTTACATTTACTTTCTCCCAATTTGGTAAAATGTTTGATAGCAACCACTGGTTCTCAATGCCAATAAGGATGACTGCAATGGTTGTTGTAATTTGGTCAAATCTCTGGATGTGGCAGCCAATTTATTCAAGTTCAATTAATTTACATGTTATGTGTAATATTCTCACCTGGTGTTACCATAAAGGTGTTAGCGTTCAAAAACACATAATCACGGGGGATTATATGCGGTGCTTTTTATTAAAGAGCTCTGGGAATCGGGGTATTACCCAAATCTGATTCTGACCATACATCCAAAATGATCATGTTTTTATACTCTAGCGTTATATAACTTTCATGTTAATTATTAAACTTATATTGTTCTATTGTATACATAAATTTAGCCCCTCTCTGAATTTCCTACATAGTTTCTCATTATTCTTCTTATGGTTATATAATAATTATATTTAATTACTAAACAATCATCACATCTAACAATTATATAATTCACCATAGTGCTTACGCAGGTGCAGTTGATCTGGGAAAGCACAAAGCCTAACATTTTAGATTCTATCTTTAACTTTTCCCAGGGTTCCACTATCATTCTCCCCCCTTTGAAAGCATTTTCACTTCACTATAGGTGTAAATGTTTTCACTTGATTCCTTTATTCCTCAGTTCGTACTTGGTTCTTCAAATCCAGGGTTGATGTAAATGTTGTTGTGGATGCTGTTACGAACTGGAGAACCAGAAGATGGTGAGCATGGATTTCATGTTAGTGCCTGTATTATCCTCTGGTTCCAGGATGTTTTCTTCTGTATCTCTCCCTTTAAGATGCTGTAAACTAACCAAATTGCTAAGAATACAATTAGTAAGGTTATCACACTCTCAATGATAGATTTAATCCATGAACTCACATTCCACCCTAATCCTTTAAAGATTTTTCCTAACCAGCTTGTAGCCAAATCCTTTTGCTCTTCTTGTGCTTCATGATCTATTTGTTTCAACTGATTGATGTCATATTCTACATCTGCAGTTACATTTGGGATATGAACGCAGCAATTATCAATTTGTCCCTTTAAAAATCCATATACTCCATGCTCTTTCAGGCGTAACAAATCTAGGGCTAATCGATTTTGTAAAGTCATTTTTGTGGTAGCTTGTAATTGTATATTTAATTCTTTAAATCCTTCCCAGGTGACTCTTGCCAGTCTACCTACCTGACCTGTAAGTTTGTACAGCATCTCTCTGCTATAGTAGTTTGCTATAGGATCAAGCAATGACTCTAGGGCCCATCCAAATTTCACTCCACTAGAGGGTTCTTGCCAAGTGTCATCTGGATTTTCATTGTCTAGAACTTCTCGTCTTGCTCTTATCTGCAGAAGTTCATGTTTTCCATTAAATGGGGACTTTTTCCAAATTGGACATAAGGTTGGGAGGCCTAGAGTAATCTCCTTTACTTTCCCGTCTACAGGCAGATGTGTTGTCCAGGTACCATCACTTGCTGCCCATACAAATTGTCCTGGACCTCGGATTGTAATCCTGGTACACCCTATAATTACTTTATAACACTGAAGAAGTCCAGGCTTGTTAGGAACTCCGTTTACCTCAGGAGAAAGGCTTCAGGCGATGGTGAAGAGGAAAAGGAGATGGATTCTGCTGGAGGGTTTATATCCAGAGGTTTATTCCATGGTTACAGAGGTCTGAATGGTAGTAACAGCTCCAACAGAATACCTGCCGCATGGCTTGATTCACCTTTTAAGCTCCCCGGGCAGGGGGAGGGGAGGGGACAGGTGAACCACCAACCGGGTGGGAGGGGCAGGGTCTCAGGGGAGGATGACATCTAGACAGGCCAATGACCTCTGGGCATAGGGGCATCTTTTGAACTTGACCAACCACACGACGACATTCCTGGAATGTTAAGCCTGATTGACAGGACTCACTCAGCAAGGGGCGAGAGGGAAGGGAGAGAGGTATAGGCACACCTGGGAAGGGACCCGGAAGTTTAAAACACGCCGCAACATCTCCCCCTAGTTTTGTTTAAAAAGAAGAGGACTGTGTGGTGCAGAATGATTGCCAAACCATGGTTGGTAAATCGGTTTTCTTCTACAGGAGGGTCAGTGTTTTCCACTGAGGCTTCCAGGTCACCCATTGTAGCACCAAGGGCTTCCAAATGGTAGACCTCAGGAGGGGGAAATGAGCTTGAAATTAACTTGAGAACCATGCATTTGATTAGCCCAAAAACAATGCTAAAAACTTCAATAACTATAACTAAAATAAACAGCACTAAAACCACAGTTTTCAGAATAGATCCCAACCAGCCCGAGAGTCCCCAGCCTTTGAACAGTCCATTCAGCCCGTTGTCAGTTTCTCTGTTGATGTCCGAGAGCCTTTGTCAAGGTAGTCCATATGTGGTTTGGGCTGTGGCACTATGCAGGAGATCGCAGGTGGGATGATCACAAGTAGGACGAGAAGCAGGCTCGGTTTCATGGCGTCTCGAGGCTACACATGAACAGTGGGATCTAAACTGGTACAAGGAACTTGAGACAAACATATATTACAAACTGTTCCAGAGAGGAGGCTTAAATGGAATTTCCTCCAGAGAATGCATGCGACATTTTCTTCTCCAGGCAGCATGAGCAACCTGGGGCACTTCTGTAGATTTCTCTGAGACTTTGGGAACATAGGGTTTCACCCATTTGGAAGGAAACCACCTTAAACCAGAGGGGGTGGACACACAGGCGTATCCAGATCCACAAGTAACCAATTTGTAAGGTCCCACCATTTTCCAAGTCTCAGGGTCCTTTACTAAAACTGGAGGTTTTTCTTTCATCAACCTATGACTGCTCCCACCAAAGTGGCGTAGGATGGGTGGGTTCAGGCTGTCAAAAGAACAATTCAGAAAATTGATTGTGAATAGCACCCTGGATAACCATATGTGGGGAGGTTCTACCTTCAGAACCTGTTGTTGCTGGTCCAGGACCTTTTGAATATCACGGTGAGTTCTTTCTACAATGGCTTGACCTGTAGGGGAGTAGGGGATGCCAGTTTTGTGCTGTACTCCCCATTGCTGCAGGAAGCTCTCGAATTCCTTGGATCTATAAGCAGGCCCATTATCAGTTTTCAGCTCCTTGGGGATGCCCATGAAAGAAAAAGCCTGCAAGAGGTGCTTAGTAGCATCAATAGATGATTCTCCTGTGTGGGCAGAAGCAGAGACCGCTCCAGAAAAGGTATCTACACTAACGTGAACATATTTCTGCCGTCCAAAAGACTGTATGTGTGTTATATCTGTTTGCCACAGTTCACAACTGTTCAGTCCCCTTGGGTTTGCTCCCGTACTCACTGTAGGGAGTGCATGTTGTTGGCAATTTGGGCATGTGGCCACAATCGCTTTGGCCTGTTCTCGAGTGATGTTAAACTGACGAACCAGGCCAGGTGCATTTTGGTGGAAAAGCTGGTGGCTGATTTTTGCCTGTTCAAAAACATTTGGGAGAGTGGCCATCACTGCAGGTGCAGCAAGAGCATCTGCCCTTCTGTTGCCTTCAGCGATAAACCCTGGCAAGTCAATGTGTGACCTGACATGCATCACATAAAATGGCTGCTCTTGGTGAGTGACTAACTTTACCAGTTTTGAGAGCAATTCGAAAAGTGCGATGTTAGACACTTCTTGCAGTATTGCTTGATCTGCCCTGGATACTACTCCTGCCACGTATGCAGAGTCTGTAATCAGATTAAATGGTTCTGAGAACCTTTCAAAAGCCCTAACAACCGCAGCCAATTCAGCAACCTGAGGTGAACCTTCCACCTCAGCAACGTCCGTCTCCCACTGCTGGGTTTGAGGATCCTTCCAAGTCATAATGGACTTGTGGGACCTCCCAGACACATCTGTAAAGACAGTCAGAGCCTTTTTTAAAGGTCTCCTACTTAGAGCACTTCTCAATTTTAAGGTAAATTGAACATCTTGTTCGAACAATTTGTGAGCAGGCCGCGCTACCGAAAGTTGTCCTGAGTAGGAATCCAGAGCAAACTGCAACACTTCATTTTCTTGAAACAATTGTTCCAGTATTTTCATAGTATTTTGACCTGATTTTAACTCAACTGGAATGTGAATGCACTTAAAATCACAACCTGCTAACTCCCTGATCCGGGTCCTTGCTTTCCGGATCAGGTCTGCTACCATCTCCTGAGGCTTTGTCAGTCTCTTGGATCTTTTGTGACTGAGGAAAACCCATTCTATGATCAAGAGAGAGTCCCTCTGGTCCTGGTCCTTTTTTGGTATGTCCTTTGCCTTAGGTGTTTGTTTTTCCTCCCACTGGAAAATAATTCCATGGAGGTGTGGCAACTTACCTAGAATGATAAATTTGAATGGCAGGTCAGGCCGGCATTGGTTGGCCTGTCTTGTGGACATTGCAATCTGAACCCTTTCAAGAGCTTTCTGTGCCTCTGGGGTAATAGACCGAGGAGCACCTGGGTCCTCTCCCCCTTTCAATAAATTGAAAAGAGGGGCAAGGTCTTCATTAGTCAGACCGAGCCATGGTCTTACCCAATTCAAGGACCCACACAACTTGTGGACATCCGCAAGGGTCTTGATCCTTGGATTGATTTCTAGTTTTTGAGGAACAATGGTCCTATTTCCAATTTCTAAGCCCAAATACTTCCAAGGTGGCATCTTTTGAATTTTCTTTTCCTGGAGCTCGAACCCTGCAACAATCAATGCATCGATCGTTAGGTCAAGCGCATGTGTGAGTAAATCATCATTGGGGGCACACACAAGGATATCATCCATGTAATGATAGATGATGGCCTTCTCTGCGGCTGCACGTACTGGGGAAAGCAGGGAAGAGACATACCACTGGCAGATAGCTGGCGAGACCTTGAGTCCCTGAGGAAGAACGGTCCAATGGTACCTTTTCATAGGGGATTCCATATTAATGGAAGGGACGGAGAATGCAAAATGCGGTGAATTGTCAGGGTGCAAGGGATTTGGAAAAAACAATCTTTAATATCAATAACAGCTAATTTCCAATCTTGGGGAAGCATTGTTGGGGATGGCATACCAGGTTGGGGAGAGCCCATATCTTCAATTACATTATTAATTTGTCAGTGCTCGTGGAGGAGTCGCCATCTCTTTTTGTCAGCTTTTTGGATGACAAACACTGGAGAGTTCCATGGGGACATGGTCTCCACAATGTGGCCCTTTTTTAGTTGCTCTTCCACTAGTTCTTCTAGCACCTTTATTTTTTGTTTACTGAGCGGCCACTGTTTCACATCAACTGGTTTGTCTGTTATCCACTTCAGTTTTTGGGTGGGGCGCTGTTGTTCAATGACTGCTGTACAAATATGCTGCGGAGAGTCTGGAATATCAATTGTTACACCCCACTGGGCCATTAAATCTCTCCCTAACAAAGGTTCCGAATAATCTAACACAAATGGACGGATATTAGCCAATTGTCCATTTGGTCCCTCGATTTGAGTAATGCTTTTGGATTGTCTTGCCAATTGCAGACCTCCCACACCTCGAAGGTGACCAGCAACATTTTGCAAAGGCCAATGTGCGGGCCAGTCTTGTACTGGAATCACTGTGCAGTCTGCACCTGTGTCTACAAGCATCTCAATGCGTTTAGACTCCCCACCCCCAATGAGGTTACACCATAATTTGGGCTTGTCTTTCCCAATAACTTGGACCTGGGCGACTGAGGGCCCTTGTTTATCAATATTTTCAGGAAAAGACGGCACAGGGATACCTTGTGCATCAATTTGTCCCTTGGGAAGAAACAGGGGTGGGTGGAAACAATGCAGGCCGAGAACAAATTGCTCAGGATCTGATGTTGTCATTCCCAGAGCAATTTCGATCTCTTGTGGTGTGTGTTTGGTGTCCCCAATGATGATGTACTTACAACGAATTTGGTTCCAAGTACCCTTCTGTTCAGGATTTACAGAGACAAAATGCCAGTCAGTGTCCTTCAGATGGAGTGACTCAGTCAGCTGCAACCTGTAAGGCTCATTGACAGAAGACGTGGTTAACACAGGATCCCCTAAATCATAACAAAGGTTATTTTGTTTCACTTTCAACAGTGGACCAGCAGACATGGTCTTTGAAGCACCTGCTTCACTTACACAAACATTAATATTATCATACGCTTGATTTGTTTTGCTACCCTTATTCCCTTGGCCTGCTCTTTTTGTGTCTGCGCGCCTGGCAGGCTGGCGCTCCCTTTTCAGTTTTTTTGTTGTAGTTGACCCCCAGGGAGGGCTTGTAGTTCTCCTCGCGTGCCATTTCTAAATTCATCAAATACCCTTTTCAGGGGGCACTGGTTACTCCAGTGCCCAAGGTTGTTGCAAAGCAGGCATGGTTTTGTGGGCTCAACCATTGCTGGTCTCCGTTGCTGCCCAGGGTACTGCTGTGATGAGGGAAAAGGCGCAGGGCTGGCAACGGCGACACGCTGAGGTGGTCTTGGCAGCAGCCTTGGTCTGGTGTCTTCAGCCACACTCATCAGAGGCACTTTCCTGTTACAGACTAGAAGCATATCTTTTAGGGTGTAGGGGGAGGTTCTATAGGAAGGCTCAGGATTGCCGCTTGACACTGTTCATTTGCATTTGTAAATGCCATTTCCTCTAAAATGGCTTCCCTAGCATTCTCCTTTTTAACTTGTATTTCAATGGCTCTAGTTAACCTTTCTACAAATTTCAAAAAGGACTCTGATGGTAGCTGTTTAATTTTACTATAGGGCTCAAAAGGCCCATCAGGTTGGAGAGAAAAGAATGCTTTTTCAGCTGCTTCTTTTCCTTTCTCAAGTGTTTCTGCAGGAATTGCAGTAGCTTGGACTGAGGGTGAAGACCATTGACCCTCGCCAGAGAGGTGCTCAATGGTGATAGGGTTACCACTGTTGTCTTTTGCTGTGTTTGGATCAGAATGCAAGCCTGGGAGAGCATCTTTTAGCAGTTGTTTCCATGCTAATTCCCATAATTTGAATTCCGTGGAGGTCATGAGACAGGAAAAAAGCTGTTTTAAATCATGTGGAATCACCACAGTCCTACTCAGTTCAGAATTTAAAAGGCCACGGAAATATGGACTGTGGACCATATTCTTTATGAGATTTACAGATCTCTTTAATCAATTGTCGTCCAAAAGAACTCCAATTAGCAGTTGGGGCTGTTCCTCCCTGAGCTGCAGGCTGAAAGGTAACAGGAGCCAGTGACAACATGGGATTATGCATTTGGTCTGCTGTTCCCTGCTCTGTGTCCCTTGAATCAGAAGCATTGGGATCACAGATACAGGTTTGGGGACAGGCAGTGGGTGTGTCCCCACCGTGGGAACGCGGGGAGGGGGCGGGGACGCACTGGGCACAGGGGGCAGGGACAGGGGGCTGGCAAGGGGCAGGGAAACCGTGGGAACAGGGGGAGGGGTCAAGGGGCAGGCAGGGGGCGGGGACACCTGGTGACATCACGTCAGCAGATGCCCCCTGGGAGGAGTAGAGGGGCGGAGCTGAGGGTACTGCAGGAAAGGGAGGGGGAGGGGGGAAGGTGTCACGAGGAACAGGAGGAGAGGGGGATGGGGCTGGAGTTTTGGGATGCTTAAGAGGATTTTGGGAAGAAGAAGACCAGGTTTGGGAAGATGCCACGTGGCATCCACCATCTTGTGGACTCCCTAGGGACTGGGGGCCATTTTGGGCATCACTGCTCTCTGGAAAGCTAATACGTGCTGTGGGTTTCAGAGGAGGGGACACAGGGGATTGGGAAAGGTTCCACGCAGCCTGGCCAGGGCCTTGTGGACAGGGCAACTCAGGCATTTTAGCAGACTCTGGGAGTCGACTTCCCAATGAGTGTGCTCTCTTTAAAATACCAAGTTTTGGGGTAAGAGCTTTAGGAGTTTTAGAGCTAGGAGAGGGAGAAACAGGGAGAGCAGAGGTACATGGCTTTACATTTGACTTTTTCTCCATTTCCTTTTGTTTGAGCAAGGCTGTGTGAATTTGTGAACTCCAGAACACAAATTTAGCTGAGGGTGCATTGCCAGATTGTCCTAAGGTTATCAATTCATTCCCAACTTTATCCCAGAATTGAATATTGTGGATTTCTTCAGGGGACATTTGTGGGAAGTGCAGAAAAAGCCATCTTATAAACTGTTTCAATTTTCCTTTTGAGAACTTAACATTACCACTGACTAAAATGCTAACAATATTATAAAACACTCCTTTTTGTACAATGCTGAGTTTGGAACCCATGTTAGAAGTAAAAGGCAAAGTACTAAATCCCGCCTGACCAAAAACAAAGCCAAAATCAGCTACCAATTTCTAAAAAAAAACACAGATAGGAAAGCGATAACGATGCACACATACAGCTTCACAATGCAGCTGTATATACTGCTTTTAAAATTCCTGGGCAGCAGCAGCAGGCTACGCCCTGCCAAGCCGAGGCAGAAACAAAGCCTCCCCCGCCGTGGAATGCAGCCCCCCCGCGGAGCTGAGACAGAGAGCAGCCTCCCCCATGCCACGTGGCAAGCCGATACCGGGGCTGCCCCGCGCCGCGTGTGCAGAGAACACCCCCCACCCCGCACCCAGAAAGATCCCCCGGCCACGTGGAGAGCCCCCCCTCCCCCGCGAAGAGAGATAGCAGAATCCCCCGCGGCGAAAGAGCCGAGCACGCTGCACTGCTGAGCCGGGGGGAAGGGCAGAGAGCACTCCCGCACCAGCACGAGTTCCAAAAGACAGTGAAACACGCGGCAGAGAGCTAAAGACTGGAACGCAATTAATTCCCATCTGTGGGGCTGCGCAGCCAAAAATGCAAAGGCAAAAAAAGGAACAGAACTCACGGCAGAGTCTGTTTTTGAGCTTCTGCTCTACCGAGAGCAGAGATACTCACCTGAAATGGAAGCTGTAGCTGGCTGGGTACAGGCAGATCTCCTCACCCGGAACAGGACCTCTCTATGGGCAAGAGAGGCTACCCTGTTCTTCCTCTGGAAAATCTGCTCACCACAAAGGAGTTGGGCTTTCCAGAGGCGCCGAACAGTCCACGAAACTTCTTCTGGGAATATTCCCAAAGTCTCTAGCTGAGAGCGAAGCAACCAACGCCCTTTTCAGCTGGGTGCACAGCTGCCAAAAGCCCTCCCGAGGTACTGAGAGTCCGTCTGGGGCTGCAGAGTCGCTTTGCCTGACCAGGGTCGCCAAAATATTGGAATAGGAATCCCAATATTACCAGTTAGATTGTGCCTGGGCCAGTCTGACCCTTGCTGCTGGGCCAAAGGCAGCAACTGTGTGGTGTATTACCCCAGAGATACCTTTGGCTTGCTGGAGATTGCAGCTGGGCACTGAAGAAGTCCAGGCTTGTTAGGAACTCCGTTTACCTCAGGAGAAAGGCTTCAGGCGATGGTGAAGAGGAAAAGGAGATGGATTCTGCTGGAGGGTTTATCCAGAGGTTTATTCCATGGTTACAGAGGTCTGAATGGTAGTAACAGCTCCAACAGAATACCTGCCGCATGGCTTGATTCACCTTTTAAGCTCCCCGGGCAGGGGGAGGGGAGGGGACAGGTGAACCACCAACCAGGTGGGAGGGGCAGGGTCTCAGGGGAGGATGACATCTAGACAGGCCAATGACCTCTGGGCATAGGGGCATCTTTTGAACTTGACCAACCACACGACGACATTCCTGGAATGTTAAGCCTGATTGACAGGACTCACTCAGCAAGGGGTGAGGGGGAAGGGAGAGAGGTATAGGCACACCTGGGAAGGGACCCGGAAGTTTAAAACACACCGCAACAGCCTTGTTTATGTTTGATCCCTCTGCAAGCACAACCGATTTGTAGGGCTATTGCCAGGGGTGGCATCTGTTTTATCTCTTCATCATCTGAAGTGCAGTCCTAAGTTTTATTATATGCCCACCAACTTACTTTGTCTGCCCTCGTTCTGCTGGTAGCGTCAGTGTTCGTTATTGCTGGATCTGTTTCATTCTCAGGGCCTTCCCACTTATTACACCAAGGGGTGTTTGCCATATATTGGAATCTTTGAAGAATACTCACAGACCACGCACTGTCCCAAGGTTCTATCTGATCTTTCCTATCCTTGGCCTCACATTACCATACCACAGTGGTTTCTGTAACTTGCCTTGATTCGGGTACCAGTTTACATGTAATTGTTTTGTTCTTTTGTATTTCAGGTAGTTTTGATGTTATGATTCCCCAATTTACTGGGTCTCCTGCTGCCTTTGGTGTTGGCAAACAGGCAGTTACTCAACTGGTGTTTTGCATTTTGGCAAAATCTTTGACTAATCCAAACATTACATTCTCAGCCCGAACTGCATTAGAAACCTTTATCACCTGTGTTTCCGTTTGTACCTCTCTCTTTATTCTAGAATGAAGAGTGGTTAGTTGATCATTTTGCATTCCACATCCCAAAGATATTAATAACCATAACGTTAGCACAATTACTGATAGCATTCTGAAAGCAATTAAACACATGTTATCTGCAGCCTTTGTTGATTCCAGAGTTTATACAGTCCGTGATCCAGGATGGACTTTCTTCACTCGGGTATAGTGAATCCAGGGTTCCATGCCGGCTACTTTGATTGCTGTAAAGGTGGTCAGTAGTACCTGATGGGGTCCACTCCACTTTTCTTTCAGCGGTTCCTCGTTCCAGTTCTTGATGTACACCTCGTCTCCTGGATGTATGTTATGAACTGGGTTCTCGAGAGTCAGTGGTCTATTCCACATGAGGATACTCCGGAGCTGAGCTAAAGTCTTCCCAAGAGACAGAACATAATTATACACTTCCTGCTTTCCTGTGACATGTACATTAGGGTTAGGCTCAGGAGATTCATATGGTTTCCCATACAATATCTCATAAGGACTGACTGACATCCCACTCCTAGGCTTTATCTGAATCCTCAACAGTGCTATTGCCAAAGCCTGGAGCCACTGCAATTTGGTTTCTTGGCATATTTTACTGATTTGCCTTTTTAGTGTCTGATTCATCCTCTCTACCTGTCCACTTGACTGAGGTCTCCACGGTGTGTGGAGGTCCCAATTTATCCCCAGCAATCTACTTACCTCTCTTACTACTGTAGCTATGAAATGGGGCCCCCTCTCTGATGATACCCCTAGGGGTACCCCGAATCTGGGAATAATCTCCTGTAGTAACCACTTAACTGTTTCCTTTGCTTGGTTTGTGCGACGGAGAAGGGCCTCTGGCCACCCAGAGAATGTGTCAACCCCCACTAACAAGTATTTGTATCCTTGAGTTCTTGGCACTTCTACAAAATCTACCTGCCAATAGTCTCCTGGCTCTATTTCTATCCAAATTCTTCCTAGCTGTGCCTGTCGCCTGGCCACAGGGTTGTTTTTCAAGCAGATATCACATTTTGACATTACTGATTTTGCCATTGTTAACATCCGTACTGAAATTAAACTCTGCTTTTGCAATTTTACCAATGCCTCTGCTCCCCAGTGACATTCGTTATGTTTAATTTGTAGAACTTCTCTCATTATCAAGGGGGGTACCACTATCTGTCCTTGTGCAGTCACATACCATCCTTCTGAATTCTTTTGTGCATTTAGCAAACGTGCCAGTCTCTCATCTTCTACTGAATATTTTGGTTTTGGAGGCAAATTGAATTGGGATACATTAAGCTTCAAAGGTATCAATGCCATTGTTGTTTGTACCTCTCGAGCAACCTGTCAGGCTGTCCAGTCTGCCTTTCGATTTCCTTCACAAATTTTGGAGTTTCCTGATTGGTGTGCTTTACAGTGTTTAATTGCCACTTGTTCAGGTTTTTGTACTGGTTTTATAAATTGCAGGACTGCATCCTGATGTTTAATGTGCGTACCTTGAGAAGACAATAGTCCTCTCTCTTTCCACAGTGCTCCATGTACATGCACCACTCCAAAAGCATATTTTGAGTCAGTCCATATATTTACCCTTTTCCCTTCACTTAATTCTAGTACCCTGGTTAAAGCAACGACTTCTGCCTTCTGGGCAGATGTATTTGGTGGTAATGCCTTTGCCTCCACTACTGTATTGACTGTTGTTACCACATATCCAGCGTATCTGGTTCCGTTTTCCACGAAGCTGCTCCCATCTGTAAATAGCTCCCACTCTGGCTGCTCTAGTGGGACGTCTTTCAGGTCTTCTCTTGCTGAATAGGTGTACTCTACTACTTCTATACAGTCGTGTTCTAATGGGCCTTCTTCAGTTGTGGTACCTAGGAACAAAGCAGGATTCAAAAGGTTAGTTGTTTTTAATGTGACATTATCCTGCTCAGTCAGGACTACCTGGAATTTTATCATCCTGCTTAGAGATAGCCAATGGCCCCTCTTCTGCTCTAAGACAGTGGTTACCATGTGTGGTACATAGACATCTATGTGCCTTCCCATAGTAAGTTTCCTGGCTTCTTGTATCAGGATCACAGTAGCTGCGACTGCCCGCAGACATGGGGGCCACCCGGCACTTATGTTGTCGAGTTGTTTGGAAAAGTAGCCCACCGGCCTTTTCCAGCTTCCCAGACGTTGGGTCAGGACTCCTAGTGTTAGGCACAGCCTTTCATGTACAAACAGCTGAAAATCTTTAGACAGATCAGGTAACCCTTGTGCTGGAGCAGTTGTCAGTGCTTAATTTTAGGAAGGCTTCTTTCTGTGGCTTGCCCCAGGTGAATGGCTGCATCTTCTGAGCTTCATACAGGGGTTTCACAATCAGTCCATAGTCCATGATCCACAAGCGACACCATCCTGCCATCCCGAGGAAGACTCGCAGCTCATGTAGATTCTGGGGCTCTGGAATAGCACAAATAGCTTGAATACGGTTAGTACCTAGTTTTCGTTGCCCTTGTGAAATTTCACATCCCAGGTAGTTTACAGTCTGTTGGGCAATTTTCTCTGGATACTTTATAACCTCCCATTCCTAGTGAATTTAAAATCTCAATGGTTACCTTTATACAGGTTGCTTTTTTTTCTGTAGCTATTAGTATATCATCAACATACTGCAACAACAGGTATTGGTCTCTTGGTACTTGCCCATTCTCAGTCCAAATCTTCAGCTCCTTTGCCAGTTGGTCTCCGAATAGGGTCAGCGAGTTCTTGTATCCTTGTGGAAGCCATGTCCAGGTGAGCTGAATTCTTCTTCCGTTCCCTGGGTTTTCCCACTCAAAGGCAAACACTTCCCTACTTTCTTTGTCAAGGGTATGCAGAAAAAGGCATCTTTTAGATAAATTACAGTAAACCATTTATATATCTCTTTTACGGATGTCAGCAATGTGTAGGGATTTGTTACTACTCAATAAATGGCCTTTGTTATTTTATTTATTGCTCTCAAATCCTGCACTAATCGATATTCACCATTTGGCTTCTTTACTGGAAATACTGGTGTATTAAATTCTGATTCACATCCCTCTAGAATTTGGTATTTCAAGAACTTATCAATAATCTTTAGTATTCCTTGCCGTGCTTCTGGTTTTATGGGATATTGTTTGACTTGCACAGCCCCTGCCGCTTCTTTTAACTCTACATGCGCTGGTTGTGCCAATTAGATTTTCCTGGTATATCCGTTTCCCATCACTGCATCTTCTACCTCCCTAGGGATAGAGGGAACAGGTTTTTCTTTGGTCATTAAAATCTGTCCCGTCTTTGATTCAGATATTTTCATTACAAGTTCCCCGTTTCCAAAGGTTATTGCCGCATCAAGTTTCGCTAGCAAATCCCTCCCTAAAAGTGGAATTGGACACTCAGGTACATATAAAAGTTAATGTGTTAAAACCGTGTTCCCAAAACACAAATCTAGGGGTTGCAAGAATGGCCAATTTTCCTCTTTCCCTGTAGCCCCAACTACTGTTGTTTGCTTGTCCCCAATTTGTCCTTGCAGATCATTCAGCACGGAATATGTAGCTCCGGTATCCACTAGAAATTTGACCTCCTTATGCCCTAACTGTATGACAGGTTCTTGAACTCGTTTTACAGGTTCCACATCTAGTCAGCTGCTATATTTGCCTAACACCATCACCTTGGCAAAGTTTTCCTGCTGGAACTGATTGCCCTGGTGAAACCGGCTGTTTGAGTTATTTGGGCACTCTCTCTTCCAATGCCCCTCCCTTTTGCAATATACACATTGATTTAGGCTTAACTCTTGCATAACTGCTCCTCTACCACGACTACCTCTGCCACATCCGCTGAAATTTGGGTTCCCCTTTCCTTGTATTACTGCCACAAGATTTTGTTGCTGCTTTTTACTAGCTTCTCTTTTGCAATTATTGTACACCTTCCAGGCTACCTAGTTTATCCAGATTCCTTAATTCCTCCCCTTCTAATTTTTGCAATTTCCTCCTGATATCGTCCTGTGACTGGGCCAAGAATATGAGAGTGAGCTGAACCTTAGCTTGTTCTGTGTCTATTTGGAGATCTGTATATTTCCTTGCTACCTCCTTAAGCCTCTCCAAAAATGCAGTGGGAAATTCTTTCTTTTCCTGTCGAACCTCATATAGTTTAGACCTTCATAGTTTTGGGCACAGCATTCTGAACTCCTATTTGGATCCACTCCTGATATCTCTGTAGTTTCCTCATAGCCCAAGATAAATTAGGGTCCCATTCTGGATCTTCAGTTGGGAAATTTTCATCTAAAGTTCCTGTTACGAGCTCGTTTCTGATATCCTCCCTTGTCCTTTCTTTGGCTGCCTTAAGTACCATCTCTTTTTCAGTAGAATCTATCGAAGTATCTAATATTACTTGTATGTCATCCAAGTCAGGATTCTGAGTTTTCATAACCATTTTTACTACTCGTGCCACCTTATCAGGATTTTCTCCTGATTGTTTCCAAATAACTAAATCTGCAGGAGAAAATGGCACTTTTACAAATACTGACCCTTCCACTCCTACACCTTGTTGCAAGGGGGCAATCACAGTCCATTTTTGTCTGCCTATGTCTTTTCTACCCATGACCGGGGCAAGCTTAGACTGACTTCGAGTTCTGTGGGATACCGGTGTCACTGATTCATCACTATTGCTATCTTTTTCACTTGCATCCCTCCCCCTCCTCTCTATCACAGTTAGGTTTTGCTCATCTTACGAGGAAGAGGGATCAGGTGACAGTGGGAGAGGAAGATAAAGAGAGAAGGGTGTACTAGGCGAGACAGGTTCAGGATTAGGTGAGGCAAGGACAGACGGTGGGATAGGGACAAGTGAAGCAGGTGGGATAGGGTTAGGTTCTCTTGGTCTTATTGGAGCTATCAGTAAACCAATATCTGTATAATTTTCTCTACTCAGACTTTCTTTCAATGCCAAGTGTTCTAGACAATGTTTCTCACAAACCCCACACTTATCACTTGCAGATGCTCTAACCACCATTAATCCACATTCATCCTGCCATTCTGGCTTTCCCCAAAAGTAGAAAAACAAATCAACATACGGAACCTCATCCCATTTTCCTTCTTGCTTACAAAACGACATTAACTGCAAAATGGTGTTCTACTGCAAACTCCCGTACTTTGGCCATTTTTTGCCATTCTCCAAGACATATTCTGGCTACCATGTATTACAATAATCAATCAACTTAGCCTTATGTAATTCTTCCTCAAAATTACCCTGTTACCAATGTGCTAATAAGCACCCCAAAGGAGAATTTCGCGGAATGGAGGCATTGCTGCCCAAAATCCCTTTGAGCTTCTCCATCCAAAATGCACCACAAATGCCGAACCTGCACTGCTTTCACGATTGTCTTATGGATGGCGCCTAGGCAATACCACCAGGAATTCCTTTAGCCCAACCAAGCATAGCTTTCACTGCGTCTTATTGGCAGGCAACCAAACCAAAGTAAAAGCACCTTACCTTTCTCCCGGGAACGTTGTGAGCAATGGGAGCGGTCGCGGCCGATGGGCTCCCCAAGAATCCCTCGGTGCCGGCTGGAGTGTGATCGACTCGCGAACTCGCTCAGCAGCACTCACAGGGCTCCATCTGGGTCACCAAAATGTTAGCATTCAGAAACACATAATCACAAGAATGATTATATGTAGGTGCTTTTATTGAAGAGCTCTGGGTGTCAGGGGTACAAACCCAAATCTGACTCCGACATGGGTTCGGGATGAACATGTTTTTATATTCTATCGTTATATAACTTTCACATTAATTATTAAACTTATATTGTTCTATTGTATACATAGATTTCATCCAAGCATGGGCTCCTCCTGACCCGCCTCAAACTTCTAACATAGTTTCTCATGATTCTTCTTACAATTAAACAATAATTATATTTAATTAATAAACAATCATCACATCTAACAATTATATCATTTATCATATACTGCTTACACAGGTGCAACTTCACATGATTTGGCAAACACAAATCTTAACATTTTCAGAGTCTATTTTTTAACATTTTTACAGGGCCCCACTAAGTCTAGCTTCTTTCTAATTCCCCAAATGTTATGATTTTAAAACCTTTTACTATCAATCTCATGGTCAAGGTTGTGGTTGTGTCATGGTCATGGTCATAGTCATGGTCATTCCATGGTCATGGTCATCTCAGGGTTGTGTCACTCATGGACATTCTCACAGCCATCTCCTGCTCATGTCATGGTCGTGGTCATGGCCAGGGAACCTCTTCAAGATCCCAAGCCCTGATTTTGCGACACTCAAGGACCTCTGGGGACAACAAGGCCTGGCCTGACCCCTCCCCCCATTGCACTGCCCCTCCAGGAGCCCAGTGCAGCCAAACCCTCCCATGGACACCTCGGACATGGGACATGGAGTGGGAAATGAATCCTGGGGGATGGAGCTCACTTGTGTCTGACAAGTCCCCATCCCAGTCCTGGTGTTCCCATCCTACTCCTGCTGCCCCTATCCCAGCTCCTGATGTCCCCATCCTGCTCCTGGTGTCCCAGTCCAGCTCCTGATGTCCCTATCCCAGTTCCTGGTGGCCCCATCCTGCTCCTGCTGCCCCTATCCCAGCTCCTCACATCTCCATCCCTGCTCCCAGTGTCTCCATCTCTGTCCCAGTGACTCTATTCCCATTCCTGGCTCCCAGAGATGAACTGCCAGACACTGCAGGAAGGAACCCAGATTTATTGCCCCAAGTAGGATTTATTGCCCAAAGCAGGTAATTTCACACCAGAAGCAAAGGATTGTGAGTATTTGTGGTTCTTGGCTTTAAAACATTAGAAAATGGGAAACTGATCTGTCAGCAAAAGCTATGGGGTGAGTGGGAGCAGTGGGATGAGCTCTGCTGGCAGCTCTCACCTTTCCAGGGAAGAGAGAAGGGGCTGGATCCAGCTCCATGGATCACTCAGGTGGTGATTCCTGCCAGGATAAGAGAGGGTCACGGTGTCACCCTGTCCCTGTCCCCATTCCACAGGATGGACCTGGCTGGAGCCCATGGAGAGCAGGAGCTGCTCCAGAATCCCACCTGATCCCACCCCAATCCTGCTGAAATCCTGCTCCATTCATCCCACCTGATCCCACTCCATCCACTCTGCCCCAACCCTGGTCCATCCATCCCACTCCATCCCACCCCATCTCGCCCCAATTCTTTTCTGGAACCCCAGCCTCATCCTGCTCCATTCCATCCCATCTGATTCTTGTCTGGAATTCAGCCCTGATCCCACTCCATCCCTCCCACACCAATCCTGCTCCATCCATCCTGCCTGATCCTGCTCCAAAATCCAGCCCCAATCCCACTCTACAATTCCACCTGATCCCACTTTGGACCCTGCTCTGATCTGGAATTCCTCCCTGATCCCAGTCTGTCCATCCTGCCGCGATCCCCCTCTGGAATCTCGCCCCGATCGTGCTCCATACCTGTGCTTGAGCTGTTGGTTCCCATATCACTTCCTGCAGAAAGAGAAGATCCATGAGATTCAATAAAGGTGCATTTGTTTTGATTATCATTGCAAACCCCCTTGTACCGTGTTGGTTCTTTCTGCACCCTTAGATCAAATCCATGAACCATCACGAAACCCGTCCATGAGGACGGATCATGACACCCCCCGAGGACCCCTCCCCAAATTCCCCCCAAAAGCCCCCCAGCACCCCCAGACCCTGCTAAAACGCCCTCAAGTTTCCCCCAGACCCTCCCCAAATCCCCCCCAAGCCTCCTCAAGACCCCTCCCCAAATTCCCCTCACGACCCCTCCCGGAACCTTCACCTGTCCCTGCGCCTCCTCAGCAGCTCCCGGAGCCCCCCGTCCTCTCCCAGCGCCTCTCCCGCTCTCTCCAGCGCCTCCCGCAGGACCCGCCCGAGCCCGGGGAGGCTCCTGGGGGTCCCTGAGGGGGTCCTGGGGCTGGGGGGGGAAGGGGGGGGGGTGCCCGCTCCATGCCCGGCCTCGGGGTCAGGGGGCGCTGCTTTGGCTGGAGCGGCGCAGGGAGGGCGGGAGTTGCTGAGCGGAGTGGGCCGGTGATTGGTTGCTTTCGTAGAGGGCGCGGTGATTGACAGGAGATGGGCGGGGTAGGCAGGCTTTGTTGAGGGGAGGCGCGCGGTGATTGGTTGGATAGAGGCAAAGAAGGCGGGAGTTGCACAGGGGAGACACCCGGTGATTGGTTGGTTCAACTCAAGAGAGGTGGGAGTAGCTGAGGGGCGGCGTGCGGTGATTGGTTGGTTTGGGGCGGGGTGCGCTGTGTTTCATTAATTTGGGAGATGAAGCGTGGTGATTGGATGGTTCGGAGCGGGGCACGTCGCTATTGGCTGGGAAATGCCCAGCATTTTTTAGGGAACACACCTCATTTTTTGGCAAAAAACTCTTGGATTTTTAAGGAAAAATTCCCGTTTTTTGCAGCAGACACATTTCCAGATTTTTTGAACCCACGTGATCCCAAATAACCCAAATAACCCCAAAACACTCGAAATAAACCCCAAAGAACCCCAAAAAACCCCAAACAAATCAAGATAATCCTAAAAAACAAACAAAAAAGTCAACTTAAACCCAAAAATCCCCAAATGATTTCAAGTACATCTAAAAAAACCCCATATACACCAACATAAACCCCAAGAACCCCAAATGATTCCAAATAAACCCACATAAACCCAAATAATCACAAACAAACACAAATACTTCTAAATACACCCAAATAATTCCAAATAACCCCAAATAAACAGAAATAAACCAAGTAAAAACCAAGATAAACCCTAAATAGTCCATAAATAAACCCAAATAAACCCAAATAAAGCCCAGTTCCTCCCGTCTTCACCCCAAACCAGATTCCGACCAATCGCAACGCGCGGCATTGATGACAATCCAGTTGCTGGGCACAAACTCAGGGCACTGGCTCCGCTCTCCTATTTTCAGCCAATCAGCGCCCGGCTCGACTCTGACTCATCAGTTGCTGGGCTCACACCAAGGCCTCTCACTGCGGTAAATACTCAGAGACCGCGCGGGGTAATTTCCAGCCAATCAGAGCGTGTCTCGCTGATGACTCATCAGTTGCGAGGAGCAGAATTTGGGGGGGGGGGGGAGGTGACCCTGGGGATGGGCTGGGGACCCCAAATTAATCCAAAACGGGGTCGAGACCCCAAATCGGAGAAGGAGGAGCCTGAAGCCCCTAAAACCAAACAATGGGGAGGGGACTGGGGGAACAATCGGAAAGGGGAGTAGTGGGGAAAAGAGGGGGGTGGGAGACCAAATTTGAGCTGGGAGGGAGATGGGACCCCCAAATTGAGGTGGGAGGGGGATGGGATCCCAGAACTGAGCTGGGAGGTGGATGGGACACCCCAAATTGAGCTGGGAGGGAGGTGGGACCCCCAAACAGGATGAAGCCAATTTTGTTCCTAGAATATGTAAAATACTTTATGGATATGCAAAAAGTCTAGGAATATGCAACAGGCTGATGTAATGGGAGACAAGTACCATTGGGCGAAAATTGTTATGGCCACCAAGGCTCCCCAGTTATTTTCGGGGACACCCCTTAATTAATCTGGTTTTAATTACATCAGCCTGTTGCATATTCATAGACCCTCACACATATCCATAAACTAATTGACATATTTTAGGAACTAGTTTACACGGCCCATCCTTGGCGGTGTCTCCCCATTTCAGGAGCCTCCACTGAAATGGAAAATGTAACCCCCCCTCCCTTTGATGATGATGATGATTATTAGTAGTAGTATTAATAATAACAATAAACAACTATAAAAATAATAATTAATTTTGAAATTGAGGAGCTCTCAGGCAAAGATGTGGGAGTAGAAATAACAGCTCTTTATTAGGAAATATTAAAAATACAAATGCAGTAGCACAAACAAAAACAACAGTGACAGAGTGTCATGGTTTGATACTGGCATAATGCCAGTGCCCCCATGAAAATACCCTCTCCCTGGTTTCTACTGTGAGATGTGACCAGGAATAAGCAAAGCAGGCTCCCACTTAGAAATAAAGAAGAATTTATTAACTAAACTACAAGGGGAAAAAAAAAAAACACACAAGGAAAATGAAAATTTTACAAATACATCTCCCCCTCCTCCCCACCAACTCTCCAATACAATACAATACAATACATTCCCCAAATCACCAACTCTCGGTACGGCACCACCCTTCAAACAATCAATCTTCAGTTCATCAAGAGGAGAGGAGTCATTCTTGTGCCATGGTGACCTCTTCCTTTCATGTCCAGTGCTCTCACCACTGAACACAGACCAGAGCTGCTTCCAGGGTCATCTTTTAAGGATGCCTTGTCCCATTCCAAAAAGGGCACAGTCTCTCCTTCGGGACACCTGCCCCTTCCAAATTATTCCCCCTGGGGCGGAGGGGCACCAACACTGAACCCTCTTGGCTCCAGGGCATTGCGCCCCCCGGATACAGTCTCTATATCACAAGGAAACATGGTTCTGTCCATGGCTATACAAAAAGAGTCCAGCAAAGCAGCCACTCCATCATCTCTTCCACCCGAGTTCTTCTCTATTCTTTTCATATCTCTCCCT
This sequence comes from Melospiza melodia melodia, assembly GCF_035770615.1. Lineage (NCBI taxonomy): Eukaryota > Metazoa > Chordata > Aves > Passeriformes > Passerellidae > Melospiza > Melospiza melodia. The sequence goes on along the minus strand of NW_026948497.1, from coordinate 2,257,394 downwards.
TGCTCAGACCTTCAACACTTGCTCAGTTCCCTCTTCATCTTCCACTCCATCTCCCCTCCAGGAAAGGTCAATGCTCTGCAATGTTTTCATTGTCCACAAAGGGGTTAAAAGCTCCTGCAAGCAGCCAGACACGCAGGCAGGCTGTGCTGGCAACACGTGATATCAAATTTCAAGATAACAGTCCCTGGCACGGCTCTCTCTCTCTCTCTCCCTTCATCTCTCTGAGGCGGGGGGAGGGGGGGGGGGTGGGCAGGAAATACCTCTCAGTACTTCTTCCATTCTTCCACCCTTGGGCCAGGCCTACCTCCCATCTCTGTCCCAGGCCCGGCCACCTCACGGCCGCGTGGCTCCCCATCCCCCTGCCAAGCCAGCAGCCGGGACAGGGGAAGAGATCCAAACCCTTTTCCCACCGGAAATCCAAAGAGAGCCTCCCAGGGGAGAGCTCTGCTTTAAACCCTTGTGTTCTCGGAGGCGGATCTAATGTCCCAGGGGCCAAACCAGGTGCCAATATTAAAATCTGAGCACCCATTGGTTTGACCACAACATCCTAGACAACCTGTTTCCCGTCAAATCACCACACAGAGTCAGAATACTCTGGGAATCCATGAAAAAGGTTGATCCTTTGGAATCCAGTGGGAAAAGATTTATCCTCTAGGAATGCAGTGGGAAACGGTTGATCATCTGGGAATCCATTGGAAAAAAAGGTTGATCCGTTGGGAATCCAGTGGGAAAAGCTTGATCCTCTAGGAATCCAGTAGAGAATGAGGCTGATCCTTTGGAATCCAGTGAGAAAATGACTGATCCTCTGGGAATCCAGTGGGAAAAGCTGAAATTTTGGGAATCCAGTGGGAAAAGGGCTGATCTTCTGGGAATGCATTTCTAACCCCCCAAGGACAAGGCAAAGGCAGAGCCGTGGAATTTTTATAGGATATCCCAAGGGTGGAGTTGGGGTTTGGGTCAGGGGAGGAGTTCTGAGAAACACAAGAAGGGTGAGATCAAATTCCTGCCTCTTAGGAACAGCAGCACTCCACACAGAACGTGTCCCCAAATTCTAAATACCATCTAAAACAACTGAGAAATTATGGAACGTCAGATACATTTGATCAATTTCCTTCATTTAACCCAGTTTTGGGTGTTTTTAAAGGATGAAGGTGAAGCAGAGGAAAATTAAGGCCAAACCAAAAGGAGAAGTAGCCAGGTGTGTTCCCAACATGGATCACAGGGAATGTGAGTGACCAGGGCTGTGCCCAAAGTGCCTCCTCCAGTGGGGGATGGAGCTGGAGCAGCGCACGAAGCTCTGCCCGCACTTGGGGCACTTGCAAGGCTTCCCTTAGTGGTGCCTCCGTTGGTGTTGGGTCAAGTTAGAGCTGCTGGAGAAGCTCTTCCCACACTGGGGACGCTCGTAGGGCCTCTCCCCAGTGTGGATGCGCCGGTGGGTGACGAGGGTGGAGTTGCGCTTGAATCCCTTCCCACAGTCGGGGCATTGGAAGGGCCTCCCCTCTGTGAATCCAATAGTGCCAGAGGAGATGGGTGCTGGTCTTAAACCTCTTCCTGCACTTGGAACACTTGTAGGGCCTCACCCCAGTGTGGGTGCTCCGGTAGGTGATGAGTTTGGAGTTCTCTTTGAATCCCTTCCCACAGTCGGGACATTGGAAGGGCCTCCCCTCTGTGTGACTGATAGTGCTGGATGAGACGGGAGCCGGTCTTAAACCTCTTCCCACACTTGGAACACTCACAGGGTCTCTCCCAAGTGTGGGTCATCTGGTACTTCATCAGGCTGGAGTTCTCTCCGAAGCACATCTCACACTCGGAACACTTGTACGGCCTTTCTCCAGTGTGGGTCCTCAGGTGCCTGATCAGGTTGGAGCTCTGGCTGAAGCTCTTCCCACACTCCTCACACTCGTAGGGCTTCGCCCCAGTGTGGATCCTCTGGTGCACAATCAGGTCGGAGCTCAACCTGAAGCTCTTCCCACACTTGGAACACTCGTAGGGCCTCTCCCCAGTGTGGGTCCTCTGGTGCTTCGTCAGGTTGGAGCTCTCTGTGAAGCTCTTCCCATACTCCCCACACTCGTATGGCTTATCTCCCCAGTGTGGGTTCTCTGGTGCCTGATCAGGTGGGAGCTCCGGTTGAAGGTCTTCCCACACTCCCCACACTCGTAGGGACGTTCCCCAGTGTGGATCCTCTGGTGCACAATCAGGTTGCAGTTCCACCTGAAGCTCTTCCCACACTCCACACATTTGTGGGGCTTCTCCCCATCATGCAGCTGCTCATGGAGCACCAGCTCCCAGCTCTGGCTCCGTCTCTGGCTGCCTTCCCGGCCCAGGCTGGCTCTTTCCCCCTCAGATCCCCACCAGCTGCGTTTGCAGCCCCTCCTCGTGCGGCATCTCTGGGACTTTTCCTCCCCGTTGGCTTCCTGCACCGCGGAGCCGCTCAAAACGGCCTCTTCCACCAGGTTCTGCCGCGGGCATTTGTCCTCCCTGCTCTCCATGCTCAGCTCCTGCCCTGGGGGAGTAAGAGAACAAGGACAGGATGGGATCTGCCTCTGTGCCACAGGCAAGGGCAAGGAGATCCCCCCAGGCCTGAGCTGCAGCCGGGGCCGTGCCGGGCTGGGAGATGGAGCAGCACAGAGGGGAAAGGGGCACTGACTTCCTCCTCACCTGCCTCAGTGTCCTGGGGCATCTTCCTCTTCCTTGCAGCCTCCATGGGGCTGGCAATGGGAAATCCTGGTTTGGGGAAAACAAGGAATGAGAACATTTGCAGGAGCGTCGGGGCGTAGGATGGTTGGGACGGACGGAGACGAGAGAGCTCTGCAGCCAGGTCGTGGAACTCACGGTTTATTGCAAAGGGCCTGGGTGCAGGGCCCTGCTGGGAGCTGCCAGGCACAGCTCGGAGCAGGCCCGAGAGAAGAGAGGGGTAGAGAGGGTGAGAGGGTAAGAGAGTAAGAGGAGAAGAGCAAGGGTCCCGTTACAATACAATAAATCTCCTTCTGTGTTGAATATTCTATTTCTCAGTAACCAATCAAGTACAAGATACAAATCCTATAGCATTTACATACAGCCTATAAGAATCAATACATTACCATATTGTGTTACATTTTAAACCCTAAAAACTCCTCTTTGGACCCCTTCTGCTGAGCTAGTAGGGTCTGCCCTGACCCTTGGATCTGTCTGCAAGCAGAGGGTATTGTTTCACCAAAACGGGGATTACCTTCAGTTGGGCCACACCATTGTTTTCCAGTTGTTTACTAATGGAGGGATCTCTTTCATTTCAATCTTCATTATACTTTCTATATTCTCAAAATTTTTTCCAGACAATCATATTTATAAGGCTTTCCTGTTTAATCTTCCCCAACACACATTGACTTTGAAGGTCCCTCTGCCTGAGTCCATCTCTACAAATCACCAGCCATCTGGGCTCAAGATCCACCTCCCAAACATCAAGATTCAGCCCTGAAAAAGCCTCCCAGGCGTTCCCCAACCCTGGTTCCTCCCCTCTGGCATTCGGGGGTTCCCTCCTGTCCCAGCTGCTGGGGTCACGCTTGGATTGGGCGTCCCCATTCTTCTCGGTGCCTGCCCTGCGCAGGCTGCTGGCAGTCCCAGCAATCCCAAAAGCTCCCCCCGCTTCGCTCTCCCCATTTCAGGATGCTGGGGCTGTTTGGGCTCCCAGGCTCCCTTCTCCCCTCATTCTCTGCTCTGGGCTGCAGCGGCTCCAAGGAGTCCCCCCTGCCCCTCTCCAGGCTCTTGAGGCTCCTGCCAATGGCAGCGCTCCCCCCTCTCTGGGCTCCCCACTTTGGGCTCCTGGGGGACACAGGGCTCTGCTCCTCCAGGCTGCCTCTGCCGGCAGCCGCCAACGCCACCCCCCGATGTCCCCCCGAGGGGCCTTTTCCGCTCAGCCTTGGACTTCTTCATTCTCCAAACATCCCCCAAAAACCCCAACCCAGGGACCCCCTGGGATATCTGGGATATGGGCCGAGCTCCCGCTCTCTGCTCACCGGCGCGATTGGGGGGCGATGATCCCACAGGTGGGGGCTGTGAATTCAGGCAGGGATCGACTGCATGGTTCCCTCAACTCAGCCTTGATCTGCCTTTGTCCCTCCTCTTCCTCTTCCTCCCGCTCCTCCCCTTCCAGCCCCCTCATCCTCCTCCTCTGTCTTATCTTCACATCCTTCTCCTCTTCCATCCCTCCTCTTCCATCCCTCCCCCTGCTCCTCCCTATAACACCACCTCTTCTTCCCCCTTCATCCCTGCCCTTCCCTGCCTCCTCCTCCTCCCCCAGCAGCAGCCACACCCTCGCTGCCCCGTTCCTGCAGCCCTCGAAGCCCGCGGCAGGAGCGGGGATGGAGCTGGGACAGGTCGGGATGGGCAGCGCGAGGCTCTCGGCTGCTCCAGACACTGCGGGTGGGGGGAACCCGGCCCGGGCCAGAGGAGAGGCAAACTGGGCAAACTGGGGGCTGCACATCCAAACTGGGCCTTGCTGGGGACCCTGCCTGGGCACTGCCAGCCCTTGGGGCTCCTCTCGGCACATCTGCCGGGGGGAACGCACACAGGGCTGGGGGATCCCAGCAGTGGCAGCATTGCCAGGGACTGGGCTGGACAGGGATCATACTGGGAGTGACTGGGACTGTACTGGGCTTGTACAGATATCATACTGGGATTGTACTGGGAGTGACTGAGACTGTACTGGCCTTGTACAGATATCATACTAGGATTGTACTGGGACTGTACTGGGATTGTACTGACATCATACTGGGATTGTACTGGGATCATGATGGGACTGTAGTGGGTTTGTACTGACATTATTCTGGGATCATATTGCCATGCCAGGGCAGACTGTGATCGCACTGATGGACACTGGGATCATTCTGGGATCATACTGGGAGTGACTGGGACTTTACTGGCTTTCTACTGACATCCTATTGGCATCATACTGGGATTGTACTGAGTTTGTACTGACTCCATGCTGCCATCATACTGGGATCATGCTGAGATCACACTGGGAGTGAGTAGGAGCCTGGGGGGGGGGGGCAATTGAGACCATGTTAGGGGTAAATGGGATATACTGGGATGAACTGGGATGGTGCGAGGATGGCTAGGATCATACTGGCAGTGAGTGCCACTACACTGAGGCTGACTGGGAGTGCTTGGGAGCAAATGGGATCATACTGGAAGGAACTGGAAAGATGGTGGAGGGAACTGGGGTACCCTGGGAATATACTGGGACTGACTAGAAGGAAAATGAGGGTGAAAGAGAGGAACTGGAACCATGTGGAGCACAACTGGTACATTCTGGCAGAGAGTGGGAGCACACTGGGCTCATATTTGGATCATACTGGGAGTGACTGGACTAATACTGGGAGGAACTGAGTGTCACAGTGAGCACTCCCTGCACATCATCCCCCATACTGGGCCTGACTGGGAGCAACTGGGAGCAAATGGCATCATACTGGGACTCACTGAGTTGATTGAGGAAGCAACTGGAACCATGCTGGAGACAGCTGGGACTAAACTGGGAGAGATTGGAAGTAAGTGGGATTATACTTGTAAAAAATGCATATTTTGTGATTGGGTTTTCCCAAATATTAAAATGAATATTATATGTCTTGTGTTAGAAAGTAATGCTGTATTAATTCTCTTAAGTAGTGGGTTAAATATAGTTTTAGGTTATTAAAAAAATATTAAAATAGAAACTATGCTTGGTAAGAGGCTTTTTTCCAAGAAATGACTTGCAGCGAGATAGCAGCCACAGGACACCTAAATCTTTCAGAGAAAAAGAATTTATTGCTGTCTTGTCAGAAGAAATGAACTTCTTCCCGCCTCGAAGGCGCTGTTAGGATTCAGAGGAAGAAGGTGGCACTGACCAGACAGAATCCTGTGTTTGAATGGAATTTATGCAACATGTATGAAGTGTATGAATATGCAACAGGCTATTGTTTTTAATAGTTAATCCTGTGTTAACGGGTGTCCTTTTTCAGGCTCGGGTGTCCTTTTTCAGGCTCGTGCTGCCCAGAAAAAGGTACCCAGACATCCGTAACTCTTTGTATTTCTTGTCTCATATTGTCCTAATTCGATTTCTCCAAATTGTTATTACTCTAATTGAATTACAAATTTTTATAACCATTTTATTACTATTAAACATTTAAAATTTTAAAAGCAAGTGATTGGCGTTTTTCACAATTTTGGTAGCAGAGGATGGTTACTAACACCTCGCTGCCGGTGCTTGAGGAGAGTCAGTGTGGGGAAGGCGCGCCCTGCTCCATTGGCAGCCTCGCTCTGTCTCCCCGAAGCTCGCTCTCTTACTCTCGTACCCTCTCACACTCTCTACCCCTCTCTTCTCTCGGGCCTGCTCCAAGCTGTGCCTGGCAGCTCCAAGCAGGGCCCTGCACCCAGGCCCTTTGCCATAAACCACAAGTTCCATGACCTGGCTGCAGAGATCTCTCGTCTCCGTCCGTCCCAATCATCCTACCCCCCAACACTCCAACACCCAAGAGCATCTGGGGTTGGGCAGTACAGCTGGGTTGAGGGATATCCAAGAGCACCGGAACTGGCCAGAAACACCTAAAATTGTAATAGGTGATGTGAAAGTGTAGTATATGGTAGAGATAATTCATGCTATTAATGTATAAAATATTGTAAAATCCACATTATGTCCTTTGACCATCCTGGCCAGGAGCAGTGTCTTATTCATACACATCTAGTTCCTGGACTTGGTTGAGATAAACATCGGGGGTTTTAATGAAAGAACAGAAGCTTCCAGGGCGATAATCGCTGGCTTTCCGGGATCACCAGGTCCAGCCAAGAGTGATTATTGCCTCGACGATTACAGCTACCACAGTGATCCACAGCCCCACCCTGATGCATGTGAATGCTGACTTCCCCAGAGTCTTACTGACAACATCAGACACCTGGACTGAGTCTTTGTCCACCTCTGCACAGGTAAAGACACGGTTATGCATGGGAAGAGACACAAAGAACATTCGGTCATCTCGGCCTCGAGCAGAATAAACTGTAAAAGAACTCGCTGCGTCAGGCAGCATTTGTGAACAGGGGGAGACTGACATTCGGAGCTCAGATCTGTGTTCACCCAGCACCAAACCCGGGCTCGACGCTGACCCTTGGCTGTGGTAGTGTAGATGATCGAACTTTAGACTTGCAGGAAAATTAATAAATCTTTGCTACATTTTCCTATAAGTTTGGCTCTCGATTTGATCATTTATAACAGAAGGTGCCTTATTGTTGCCTTGTTGTGTGTGAGAGTGAGTCACACACAAAATCAGCCTCAGCTTCCCGGGTGGGTGGGAAGGGGGGCTGTGGAAAGAGGAGTGTGAGACCCACAAATAAGCCATTGTTCTCCTGGGCGTGTGGAGGCTGTGGCATAAGGTACAGGTGACCTGCAAAGGGGCCATTGTCCCCAGGGCGTGTGAGGGGGCCGTGGCTAAAGAGTGTGAGTGACACACAAATCAGCCTCACAGGTGAACTGCACCGGAGGCAGCAGAGTCAGGGCCCTCCCAGGAGGCCCAGAGATACTGAGACCCAGAGGCCGACCCCAAGGTGAGGGGGGGCCACAGGGACCCGCGATTCTCTGTCAACAGGGATCCATTCTGTGTCCTGAGGGTGGGAAAGAATGTGTGGAAGTGAATGAGAAAAAAAAGTGTGTGAATGTAAACGAATGAAAGTATAGGTAATGTAGATTCTGTATTTTAAGCTTCACTCTATTTCCTTCAAGGGAGATGTATAGTATTGAAAGTAGTGTGAGAAAAAGATTTTTTATTTTCAAGAGTGTAGTTGAAAGAAAAGTGGTATTTAGGTTGTTAGTGAATGTGAAAAACAGTGGCAGAAGATGAATAGATAAGATCTTGAAAAATGAGACAGAAAACCAGTAAGTTGGACACAGGGGAAAAAAAAGAAAAAATATAGTCCTTTGGGAGTTTTGTTAACTAACAGAGATACAACTCCTTGCAAAAGGAGAAAATACAGAGTATGTACTAGTTGATGGGAAAAACATGCAAACTGTGGAAAAAGTGAAATTATTGTTAAACTAATAAGCTCAAACTTGTGAATTATATACTTTAAGAAGAGCATTAGAATATTTAACACAAAACAAAGGAACTATATATACAGATTTAAGGTATGCCTTTAGAGTGATACATATTTTAAAAAATTTGGAAAGGAACAAGATAACTTAATTCAAAAAGAAAAAGACTAGTACACGAGGAACTTATTTTAGAGGTTTTAGAGGCATTACAATCACCTAAAAGAGATAGTTATAGTACATCTGAAGAAATCCCAATAGGGAAAGATCCCAAAAATAGGAGGAAATAATTTGGTGGATCATGAAACTAAGGCTGCAGCAGAAAATGGAGCTGAAAGAGTTATGTTAATATTGACTCCAAATCAGGAAATCTGGAAATTCCGAAGATTAGGGAAGCCGAGAAAAAAGAATTAAACAAGATAGGAAGTGAACAAGATAAATCAGGGAAATGGAAACTTCTTGATGGAAGACAATTACCTAATAAAATGTGCTTACTAGGAAAATATTAGAAGATATGCACCACAAAACCCACTGGGGTACTCAAGCTTTGTGCGGTCATTTTTTATGGAACTATGGGTGCATTGGGACTTTTGGAGTAGCAAAGCAAGTAAATAAAAGATGCTTAATTTGCCAAAGGATAAATAAAAAGTTGATAAGGAAAACAACATTAGGAGGACGTGAATTAGCTCATCAACCATTTCAATGTATCCAAGCAGAAGTTAGATTTCTTAGGCTCTGGATTTATTTGTAAAAAAACCCCATTTACCTAGAAGAGAATATGCAATATGTTAGACAGAGAATTTTAGAAGAATAAAAATATTTTAAGTATGAGAAACCTCCGAGAAAAAAACAAGAAAAGAAAAAGGGGAAATGAAAGGGAAGGGAACAGGACGAAGATTAAGAAAGAGAGTGGGATCCTCTGCAGGTCTTGCCCCCTCCGTTGGCGGCCCAGGCGCCTGTCCCGGGTCCCGGCTCGCTGCCCGCCTCAGCTCCGCCTGCCCCGGTTTCCATCCCAGGTGCCGCCTCACTGCCCAGGGCAGCTCCACCTGCCCCGGCGCTGTCGTTCAATTTGTGTGCCCTGCTCCCACTGCCTGGACCGCGGCCGCTCTGCCGGCCATGCTGGGGAAGATGGGGGTTGCTCTGTCCTGCCGCCTGCTCCGAGGTCACCGCGCCCACCGCACCAAGGGGGCTCCCAGCCATCCCATCCCCGGCTGCCCTGCCCGTGCCACCTGTGCTGGGCACCGCCGCTGCTGCCGGGCTCTCCCACCTGCCTTTGCTCTGCTGGCAGCTGCCGGATCAGCCGCCATCAGCCATGTGGGGGTTACCCACGCTCTGCCTCGGGCTCCACGGGAAGATCCCCCTCTGCCGATTCCAGCAGCAGACCCTGCCCACACTCCCACCGAGCCTCGGCGGGATATCCTCCCCTGACACCGTCCTGCTCTGAGTTACGTCCCCGTGGTAACCACAGCTCCGGCTGTTCAGGGAAACTCTCTCTCTCTACAGGAAGCACCTTATCAAAACACTAGGAGCTCAGTTAAAAGGCAGCCCTCTACAAATTCTTTCTCAAAACACGGGAGAAAGGCTAGAGAAGGTAAAAAAGTGAAAGAGTTAGATGAAGGGATTGCTCTATTTCCGTTCAGAGAGGTTCCCATGGGAGGGATGCGCTGCCCCGCCCCGCGGGAGCCACCAGCGCCCCTGCCGTCCGTGCCCGGAACTGCACCCAAGGGCAAAGCGCCGCAGCCCAAAGGCCGGGACTGGGTCCGGGCTCTGTTTGCTGTCAGTGCCGCAGCTGTTGGTGTTTGTTTGCTTTATTATACACACTAGAAAAGAACTGGTATTCCTATTCCCATATCTTTGCCTGAGAGCCCCTTGATTTCACTAGTCTAGAAATTAAGACGGAGGAGGTTTGCATTCTGCATTCCAAGAGAGGCTTTTTCTGCCTTCCCCAGCAGACACCTCTCTTGTAAAGCAAGACAAGCACCCACAGACACTGAGGGGGCTGCAGGAGGGGCACAAGAAGGCCCTGCATCACTTGGGCACAAAGGCACAGCAGGTGAATGCAAGAAGGGAGCAGCAAAAGGCCAAGCTGAAGGCAAAGGCCAGGGCACAGTTCCTACAGCCCCCGAGGGATCAACCCCAGGGCCCAAGGGGGCCCCAGCACCCAGGGCACGGCTCGGCCACAGGCACCTGGCAGAGGCATTGCCCTCCTCGGCAGGGGAGAGCCCACCCAAACAGCCCCTGGCAAGGAACCAGGGCTCCAGCTGCAGGGCACAAGGACACTGCAAGCACAGACAGCAGCACCCTCAGGACCAGCAAGTCAACCCCTTGATGGACATGGATGGGCAGGGCTGTCACAGCTCCCATCACACCACGGACCCTCCACACTGCAGCCCTTGAGAACATTCAGCGTGAGTTTGCATTGAGAGGAGGCATTTTCTGATGGACACAGGGGCCTCCCAATCCACTCTGAATCTTAGACCTAAAGGGGAAAATAGTAAAGGAATGTTATAATTTTTAAGGGAATGAGTGGGAAAGATGAGCAGGTATGATTTGCTCAACCACTATTAGAAGCTGTGGCGGATAGGTCTGAAATAAATGAATTGCTTTTTCTTCCTGCTGTGATTGTAATTAACTAGGAAGGAATTTGAGAGCTGGATTTTAATACTGTAAAAGGGCATACAGAGGCTAGTTCTGTTCTACCTTTGTGCCAAAATCTGACAAGGCCCATGCTGAAGTGAACCCCCAAAGTGTGGGCTGCCCCAGGGAAAGAGGGTAAATTAGATATGGAGCCTCTACAAGTTACTTTTAAACCAACCAGGACAAGCAATACCCTGTTCCAAGAGAGGGAAGGCAGGGCTCACAGCCTGGTATTGAGTCCCTGTTAAAGGCAGGGCTTTTGGAGCCAGGGATGTCTCCCTAGAACACTCCTATCCTGCCAGTCAACAAACTAGATGGATGGACAGGAGGAGGAAACACAGAATTTTCAAGTGCTAAAATGAAGATTAACTGAGGCGGCTGGCCTTGGCCTTCCAGACAGGGAAAAAGAATTTGAATTATAGGTGGATATTAAACAGGGTCTTGCCAAAGGAATTCTTGTGCTAAAATATTTAACTCTATGTAGGATCTCCTACAGTTCAAGTCTGGCATCAAGGTAAAGCTTTGACAACCAAAAGAGCCTCTAAATGGATGAGCAGGGCTCGGTTATTACAGTATGAAACTTGTTCAATGGCACAGGAGGATTTAGAACTGAGGACAGGGCAAGGGTTTAACCCAGCCTCCTGTTTGAACAGCCTGGAGAGGGGCTGGCAAGGAACCCAGGACTGCACTCAAGGGACAGAGCTCCACACCCAGGCTGGGACAGATTGATGATGGGACATTCCCTGGCCTGAGGGAGAAAATGTGTTTGTGGATGGCTCTGCAAGGGCAGCAGAAGGGAAAAGAGCAACAAGACAGGCTGTTATTAAGGAAGGGCAATCAGACACAGCGCAGGTCACCGCCCCATGCTCAGCGCAACCCGCGCAGCTGTGGGTGCTTGTGAGAGCCTGGCACTGAAATGCCCTGAGCAGGAAGGCTTCAATATCTTCTGCTGACACCATGGCACCTAACAGGGGGGCAAAAGCAATTCTCACTGCTTCAGCAACCACTGGAGCAGATATCAAGGCACATTCTTCCACAGGAAGCTGGGCTGGCACAGAGCCTGCCCTGGCACTTTGCTGCTGCCAACACCCAGCCAGGACATCGGCTCCTGCCTAAGGAGTGCAAAGCAGCACCACTGGTGGCCAAGGGGCCCATGCCAAGTGTCCCTGAGGCCAGAAACAGCCGCCAGCACAGCTCAACATGGGGGGACCCCTCAGCCTGGCCTCAAGGGCACTGAAGCCCCGGAGATTTGCACTTCCCGCCCGCAGCAGGAGGATGGGAGGCCGCCCCCGAGCCTGCCCTGAAGGCAACGCAGCAGCAGCCAGGGCTCCACAGCGGGCCAAGCCCCTGCGCCTGCCCACAGATCCTCGCCTGGAATCCTCTGCAATCCTGGCCACCCTCCTCTGCCATCTCCAGCCCCTGGGGCCAAGCCTTGCTGCCACTGCTGCAGCTTCAGCGCTGGCTGGGCCTGCACTGCCACAGCTCCTGGGGAACACCACGGCACAATTCCACTCTGGGGCTCACTGACACCAACACTCTGGGCTGCCTGCCATTGCACTGCTGCAAAATGTACCGAGTTTCGCTCTTTTAAACCTTATTTCTCTAGTTTGGCTTGGTTTTCTTTGCCTTGGGGAAATGAATTTTATAGCTTTTATTTAAAGGGTGTTACACTGCTCAATGGAGATGAGTTTAACACCTGAACAGACTGGGAACAGCCCATAAGACACCCACAGAGATAACGACCAGCAACAAAACATCAAGATTGCCCAGCTGTCGCCTTCTGATGCAAGGCAAGGTGACCTGGTTCTGAGGAAACGGCACAGCGACCTAAACTCTCCAGGGTCACTCGGGCCAAGAACACACACAGACACCAGTCTGGTGGACGGTTCAAGACCTTTATTGTCCTGTCTCGTCGGGTTTTATACCGGGAAAGTTTTTTCCCTATGTCAGGGGGTCTTACTTTACTGTAATTGGTTAGTGAGGAGTAGAAAGTTACTAATGTTAGGGGGGACTACATTCTTGGGTGATCCCTTATCACTAGAAGTTAGGGGGAGAGGAACTCTACTGCTTTCCGTAACATCGTGAGATTTTCCGAGCGCCTGACCCTATCTACTACATCTCCCCCCCCTTTTTTACAAATGAACGAAGTAGTCATATACATGGGTACTAAGCTGAGGCATGGGGTTGTCGACAGACAAAGGGGTTTGGTGAACCTGGGTAGAAAATCTTGTGACTGGCTATGTTCCCTGGTCGAATTCACAGCAGTGAATTGCCAGCCTATGAACAGGATGGTAGCCCGTTCTAGGCGGGTCTGAACGAATGAGACTAGCTTGTTTAGCAGGCATGGTCCGAAGGTGACAGCTAAAAGTAGCATTGCCAATGGACCTGTTACTATTTCTCTTGTGGAGCCGACTGGGTTCCTCAAAATGGTGATACACTTCTTCATCTGCGCGGCACAGGGCCCTAGGAACAATCAGAACTTGGACCCAAAAGTCGTTGGAGTCATTGAAATTGGCAAGGAACACACAGGGACTCACTCCGGATCACTGGCAAACCCACATCCCAGACGCTGATGGGACTAACCACTTATTGTTTTTCCCGTTGGGTTTGACAACTTCGGTGCAGACGTTGTCTTTCCGCCTAGCTAGGGTTGCATTGCCAAAGCATCTGCCCTGGCCTGTGACTTGACTCAGGGTGATTCCTTTGCGAGGGGTGTCCCATCTACATTGGTTGGGTGCATCTGCTGTGGAGTAACTGCAGGGAGTGTTTAGAGCGACTCCTTCGTAAAAGGGAGGTTCGACATCGTAACAAAGCCAGCAGGATTCGGTTAGGTTAGGGTTAGATTCGTTCAGGGATAGGAAGGTAGCTTCTAACATATGGAGGATTGGGTCTAAGTCTGACTCGGCTAAACGGTCTATCTGAAAGGCTTCCACATGGCCGGTTGGGATATCAGCGACCCTTGTGGGCAAGGCTTTGGGGTGGGTCACGTTTCTCCCTTTCGGCACGCTTTTAATCACTTTGTTGGGTCCGACCGCTCGGGGTGCCGACGGTTGGAGCCTAATAATTTGCACATTCACTCTCTCTTTTGACCCTTGAAGGACTACTGTCCACGCTCTGCCTATTGCCCAGCTAGGGTGATGTGGCTGCAAAACTGTCATGTTGTAGCCTGTACATTTTCGAAATTTGGGGATTTTATGGTGGTTTCGATAAAAGTTACCGTGGAGGAAGACGGGTGTTTTGCAACCCGTGGGTGCCCAGGTGAACTGTAAGAATTTGTCAGGCTCTTGTGGATCCCACCCAGGCCCCAATGGTCTGGCATCTGTGACAATGGTTTTGCAGCCCAAGTGCCCACAATGTCCCCACCCTGGGTGATTGCAGTAGCTTTTCCCAGGGTTTGAAGCTGGGCACCAGTAGGATAGGTACATGTGTGTGGCGTGTGGGGAATGGGGGTCTACCTTTGGTCGTCCTGGAAACAGGTCGGTAATGCGGAGCACGAAGGATGGGGCATTCGGTGTGGTGATTTCTTTGAGCACCTTGTCACTACTAAGGTGTCGTATGACCCACCTGAATGGCCGATGGGGGTAGTGATCTGGGCTGGCTTGCCCTCTGGCAACAAGCCCCAACAGCAAAATCACACAGAAACACCATTGACGCTTGGGTCTCACCCGTGCGGGTCTCTCAGGCGCTGCCTGGCGGCTTGGTGGTCTGTCGCTTTCCTCTGGAATGGGGATGTACGTGTCACGAGGACGTCCCACAAGCATGTCCTGTAAACAGAAACTCGCAACTCTCATCAGTCTCATTCTGCTCACTACGGGGGTCCAGCTTAATTGACTTAAGTGGACACCACCTAATTTGCCGTCCTTTTTGACAGCTGTGTACCCTCTCCCCGTGAGCATCAACCTCCAGCCCCATTCCCATTTGCCTGGCTGGTTTCTAATTACCACCTGTGGGCCATCCGCTCCTGTTTCTTCTCCCAGGCCTTCTGATCCTCCCTTTTTCATCTGCTCCAGTCGCTCCAGCTGCCTCTGGCCCTCCTGGTACAGCTCCTCAGCCCTCAATGCCCGCTCCTCTACATTCTGCTCCATCTGTTTCACAATGCCCTGCCGGGCTGTCATCAGCTCCTGCTTCCTCTGGCGCTCCAGCTCCTCCTGGACCTCCATGCCCTTCTCCCGCTCCATTTCCATCATCTTGTTCAAGCGCTTCTCTTCCTCTGCCAGTTCCTCAAGGATCATCTGCTTCTCCAGGACTTGCTTGTCCCAGATCATTTTGCACTTGGCATTGAGGAACAGCGCGTTCAGTTCCTGCGCATCTTCCTCCTCCTCCAGCTTCATCCTTGTCGCTCGCTGCGGCAGCTTCTGCTTCCCCTGCTGCAGCTCCTCATCCACGTCTCTCCCGTGGTCCCTCTCGTCCTCCAGCTCTGCCTTTCTCTGCTCCTCGATCTGGGCCTTTTTCCAGGCTTCCTGCAACGTCCAGACGCCTTTCGCTGCGGCGTCCGCTTTGTCGTTGCCGATCTGGAAGTAGCCTTTGAATGGGTTGTGGCTGTTGATGTGAATGACTGACACGGTGCCCTGTCGCGAGGAGAGTGCTTTTTCCAGCATTAGGGCTGCTGCTGATGTTGGCACTCCTGGTCCCTTTTTTGTGTGAAGTGTTAAAGCCACCAGCTGGGTGCTTTTCCACGCCCGGGACTGCCCTCCCACTCCGTTCACTGGAGGGACTTCTTTGAATTGCCAGTGTCTGGGCCAATGCGCTTGGGGAATAATCGTGCAGTCTGATCCCGTGTCCGCCCAAAATTGGAGCCCTATGACGTAGGGATCCTGACTGTCGTAAAGGCGGCATGTCCCCCACACCATCAGGGGTTCCTTCCCTATTTTCATGGCCAGGGCTACCCAGGGATCCCGCTCTGGGGCGCCTCCTGCTGGCCCTGTACCACCAGCGCAGCTTGCAGCGGAGGGGGGTGTGAGGGTACTGAGGGTGCTGCATAACTCTGCCATTGTGCTGCTGGCGGGGATGCGAAATTGACTGCTCCCTGTGAGGGCATGGGGTATGAGGGTCCCCTGCCCCACTGGGGGTTGGCATAGATGGGCCGTCTTGCATTTGCAGCGGGAGGAGGCTGAGTGTGGCCCACGCGCCCCCTCCCTCTCCTGTTTCCCCGGGGCCGGGATCTACAGTCCCTAGCAAGGTGTCTTCCCGCAGCTCCTACAGGTCCCTCTCGGGCGTGCTTGGAGTAAGGGTGCTGCCAGGGAAAGCTGTGCCAGCTGGGGACAGCTCACTGAGTTGCTGCCCTTCCCCAGAAGCCTGGGCTAACGCGATTGTCCTGCCACTCCTGCTTAAATACAATCCGCCCTGCCCCATCAAAAAGCATGCGGCTTATTTGCGTAATATCAAAAGTGAGCAGATCGTTATTGCTAGAAAGGTCGTCCTCAAGAGTGGGTACTACAGCTGAGTTGATCCCTATTTCTGAAATTGCTTTGGCTTCTTTTGGGTTAACTGGGGTATATGCCCTTTGTTGGTTCCCCCATGCTCCGGCAACCCCCACCGGGAAAGCGTACATGGAGGCTGCCGGTGCCCGGTCCCCACAGGCTGCTTTTATTTTTCCCCAATCGGTGAGTTTGTGTTGCGATTGTTTCCCGATATTGTTTAAAGCTTTACTTGGTTTCGCTTGAAACTGCATTAATTCTGCTCTCTCGGTTTCCGAGTCTTTTGGTGCTCCATGGCCGCTGGGGACACTGCGGGGACGCCTTGGGGACACTGGGAACACTCCAGGAGTGCTGGCAGAGGGAGGTGACACTCCCAGGAGACACTCTGAACACAGGCAGGGTTGGGGGGGCAGGTAGGGAGAGGTGGCGTCACCCCTGGCCCCCCCCACTGCCCCTCCCTTGAGAGGCCATCGTGGGTCCCAAATGTGCCCCCAATGTTCCCAAAAGGATCCCAATGTCCACTGAGTGTCCCCAACAGTGCCCAAGTGTTCCCAAAATGTCCTCTTGGGGACAATGGGGGACACACTGGGTTCATGTGGGGACACTGTGGGGACATGGGGGTCACCACAGAGGTGACACCAGGGACAGTGCAGTGGCACCAGTTCAATTCCTGTGCCACCAGCCCAGTGTCCCCACTTCCATCCCAGTGCTCCCAGTGTCAGCCCAGTGTTCCCACTGCCAGCCCTGTGCCACCATCTCTCATTGTCCCCATATCAATGTCACCATTCCCGTGTCCCCAGTTCCATCCCAGTGTCCCCTCCAATGTGACAGTTCAATCCCAGTGTCCGCATTCTGGGGCATGGGAAGGTCTCTGCTGGTCTGTAGAGCTCCATACTGGTCTGAACTCGTCTCTACTGGTCCAAACTGGTTTTCGGCATCCCCTGCTGCCCCTGCTCCTCTTTACTGGTCCATACTGTTTTATATTGGTCTGAACTGGTTCATACTGGTCAGGGCAGAGGAAAGTCTCTGTTGGTCTGTAGATATTCATACTGGTTCATACTGGTCTGAACTTGATTGTTCTGGTCCATACCAATCTGAACTGGTCCCCACTGCTCTGAACAGGTCCATACTGCACTATACTGGTTCATACTGGTCTATACTGGGCAGGGCAGGGGAAGGTCCCACCTGCTCTGAAGAAACTCATACTGGTCTAAACGGGTCTGAACTGACCCCCACTGCTCTATACTGACCCATATTGATCCTTACTGTTCTATAGAGTCTCATACTGGTCAATACTGGTCTGAACTGGTCTGTACTGGTCTGTACTGGTCAGCATAGGTAGAAGTCTCTACTGGTCTGTAGATATTCATACTAGTTTATATTGGTCTGTACTGGTTTATACTGGTCTGAACTTGTCTATTCTGGTCGATATTGGTCAGGGCAGGGGTGTCACAGTGCGACCAGTCTGAAGCTGCCCCCCTGATTCAACCAGCCTAGAAGTAAAAAAGTCCCTGAGTGAAGAAGGATAGGTTGGATTCAGTTCTATACAAGGACCCTCAGCCAATCTCATTCAGCCCTAAATGCAGACCTATCATTGGCCAGGGAGCTGGACAGTGCTCAGACCCCAGCCAATCACATGTGTAAGCAAGGGAAATTTGAAGCTCCTATAAAAGGAGCTGCAAGAATAAACCTGAGGCTGCTTGTCACAAGGACCTTGGAGAGTTGGGCTGTTTGGATGTCGCCGATGAACGGCCCCTACTGTGATACGCAGTGATCCACGAAGTGATGCGACTCAGCCATTTTCTGTGTACAGAGCAGGGGAGACTCAACCGTGTAGGAGCTGGGAAAAGCCAGTAAGGCAAGAAAGCCAGACATTGAAGGAGGTGAGAATTAACATTAAAGCTAAAAAACTGAGTGGTGTAGGAGTCAGAGAAAGAAAAAAGCTGAAAAATAGAAGGAAAATCTCACCAAAGAAAGAGGCAGATTAACCTCCATAGAGGAACAACCAGTCATGAAAGTATGAACTTTTATTTTACTTCAACGAGGAGAAAAGTATGATCAACAAGCTCTGAAAGCCACTATGGATGTTATAAAATTTTGATGTTTATTTCAAACGCTCCTACTCTCATATTTATCGGATGTTTTCCAATAAAATCACAACATAACCTGGAAAGCCAAGAGCACGTTGGAAGCAGAAGATTGTCAATGGTAAGACAATCTGCCCATCACCTTATTCCAAGACTCAAATATTTACAACCCATGAGTAGTAATGTGTGTGGTTTTAATTGAACTAGTTTTGAGTTGAATTGTTTACTGTTTGTAATGTTAAGTTGGAACTTTGTAACTTCTAAACATTAAGCCTGTGACATGCTAACCTAAAGAATTGTAATGCTGGTGGTTTTGCCTGACAGCTTGTGGATGTGAATGTCACAACCCCAGTGATACATGCGGTACATCACTAGCTGTGGGAGACTGGGCTTGCTGAGTTGGGTGGAAAAAGCCTTATTCAACTAGGCTCATAATTTAATTTTTTAGTCTAACCAAGAGGGTGAGTTGTCACCTTGCAGCTGAGCTCAAGCTGCCCCCTAAACTCAAGCAGCCCAGAAGAAAACAAGTCCCCAGAAAAGGCAGGGATAGGTTGGAGTCAAACCCAAGCAAAGACTTCAGCCAACCCTGTTCAGGTTTAGATGCAGATACAGCACTGGCCAGAGAGCAGGGCAGAGAGAGAACCCATCCCATCAGCTGTCTTAAGCCAGGAGATTCAAACCCCCTATATAAAGAGGGTCCGAACAATAAATGAGGCAGTTTGTCACAAGGACCTTTGAGAGTTTGAGTTGTTTCTGTGCCTCCAATGAATGATTCCCATCACAACACGTATGAGTGTAACTTTGTGTTTCAGTTGTGGAGTGGGATGTGATCCTTGGATATGGTGTGAGTGTAAAATCTGTCATGAGAGGTGGCACTGCACAGCAACACTAAAGAGTGCCTGGGGCCAGGAGTGGGAAAGAGTGGAATAGAGAGCCAGGAACTGGGCATTAATTTTTTTAAAATTACTGTAGAAAATAGTGTGTGGGAAAGTAGCATTTGCTTCCAGGAGCCTGAACAGTACCTGAGAGGGACTGGGATAATACACGTGAAAGGCATAGAGTCAGATTTGCTTGGAAATTAAGAAAGAAGGAAAAGCAAAGGCGTGGGGACAGTGCCAGGATAAGCTGAGAAAATGGGACACAAAGCAAACAAGGAGAAAACCCCCAGGGGAAAGGGGAGCAGGGAAACATCCATGGATACACCTCCAAACAGCCTCCTAGGGATAAAAATGGCACGGTGGCTACATAACCCTGACACAAAGAATGAAAATAGAATCAAAATGAAACATTATTATATGAGAAAATAGACTAAACAGGAGATAAGATCTGATCATTTATCATTGATCTGATCTGGCCAAAATAGAGTTCCTTTGAGGGGTGCATGTGCCAAACTTTGAATATTCATGCGAATGCCAAAGAACCAGTCAGTCAGGAAAAAACAGATTCTGCTGCCAGTTGGAAGGGCAAGGTTTTCCTGGGGGAGGCAAACACATTTAAATTAAAAGACATTAAAACCTGGGACCCCTTAGAATATATGTCCGCTCTATATCTGCCAATGCACCCCCTGCAGCCCCTGATGGACCCAGCCAGGATAACAGGGACAGAGCAGTCCAGCGAGAGGAATGGAAAAATGAGAACCAAGCAGTGGCACTAAACCCCCTCTGGGAAGTGCCATTGGGTGGGGCACACAGGGAATCGGGTTTTTCACTGCCCCACTTAATTCCTCCAAAGTGAGAGCATTTAAAAAGGAATTAAAAGTTCTATGTGAAGATCCAGTTGGATCAGCAGAACAAATAGACCAATTTTGGGACCCAATGTTTATAACTGGGACAAAGTGGAATCCGGAATTAACCTTTTGTTTATACCTGAGGAAAGACAAATGATCCGACTAATGGGGATGTGGATTTGGGAAAGGCACCCTGCACAACACAGACCCCATGGGGAGCAGAAAATGCCCCTGCAATGCCCTAATTAGGACCACCATAACCCTGGAGGAAGGTAAAACATGGAAGATTATAGAGCATTAATTATCAGGGGAATTAGGGAGGCTGCTCCACCAGCTCAGAACGACCACGGGGCATTTGCTGAACAACAAAAGAAGGATGAGACTCCAACTGAATGGCTGGAGAGGTTAAAAGAAAAGCGAGACAATACTCAGGTACAGACTGATACAATAGCTGGACAAGCTTTATTGAAAATAACATTTGTCATGAATGCCTGGCTGGATATAAGGAAAAGCTGCAAGACTGGGGGAATGGCAGGATAAGGGATTGAATGACCTGTTAAAGGAAGCCCAAAAGGTCAATGTTTGGAGGGAGGGATGAGGAGAAAGCCAAGGGGAAAGCAAAGATAATGGAGCCACTATTGCTGAGGGGAACCCGTGTGCAAGGAGCCACCCCCAGAGGGAAGTGAGACCCTGTCAGGGCAAGGCAAACGGGACCAGGGGGAGGATAATGGGACCAGAGCTCCCTGGAGGAGAGGCCCTAAAAGGGAAAAGGGCAATTGAACAACTGAGGCCCAATCTGTCACCAGCACAGGGAAATTGGGCATTTGAGATGAAAGTGCCCACAGAAGGAAAGGGACCTGAAGGTTTTTGAGGAGGCTTGGAAACGGTCTGCTGTACCCATGGTGGAAAGCTGCTTCATTCACCCCCCAACCTGCCACTGAGTGGCCCTGAATGGCAGCAGAGTGTCCCAAGAGCGACCCCAGTGACATGACCCCAGGAATTCCCATCAGGATTTGGGGCAAATGTAATGAAAATTCCCAGAAAATTCCCCAAACTCGTCTCAAATCTCTGGCTGGGAGGAGGGAGTGGACAGGTGACACCAGTGATTTCCCCAGTGATTTCACCACCCTTGATGACATCACAGTTGTGACACCACTGTTCCCGCAGCAGTGTCGGGATGTCCTCGATGGCTTTTTCGCACTGCTTGGCCACCGCAAGGCCACTGAGGCCACCAGGGCCACCAGGGGTACTCGAGAGAAGCCTGCAGATGTCCCTAAGTGTTCCCAGCAGGTGACATGTGGCCAGGCGGCTGCTCGCCTTCTACAGCTGCTCAGCCTCGGCCACTTTGGCCATCAAGGCCTCAGGGACATCAGGGGATGCCTCATTTGTCACCTCCAATGTGGCCTCGATGACCCTGAGCAGGCGCTGCAGCTCCCGGGGGAACGAGGTGGCTTTGTCACACGCAGCCACCAAGCGCTCCAGCGGCTCCAGGGCTACCTCTGCCCGCTGTCCCCTCCTGGTGGCCGCCCCCCACCCCCGCACTGGTGGCCACCTGAGCTTCTATCCTGGCCTCAGTGGCCGCCACCAACTCATTGGTGGCTGCCTCCAGCCGGGCCTTGTGCGCTGCCTCCTCTGAGGCCATCTTCTCCTTGTCCAGGGCCAGCGGCAGCTGCCTGGCCTCAGCCACCAGGTTGTCCTGAGCTCTGCCCCAGCAGGTGGCCTTGTCCTGCAGGTCTCCAGCCAGGGCACTGCTGGTGGCCGCAGTGGTGGCCTCGGCAGTGGCCACATCCCTGCAGGCATCACGGAGCTCGGTGGCCTCTCGGGCCAGCTGGGCCCAGCTGTCCTCGATTGTGGCCACCAAGTCCCGCCACTCACTGGTCGCTCTTGTCACATGGGCCCAGGTGGCTCCCGGAGTGGACCCAAAGGCAGCCAGGGCCCCGGTCACAGAGGTGACACTGCGGTGGCCCAGGGTGTCCTGGAGGTGACCGATGAAGGTCCCCACGGCCACCTGCAGGGACCTTGGTGACACACCCAGCAGCACGTTCCCGTAAGGTCCGGCCACGGTGGCTGCCAGCTCACCAAGCGTGGCCACCACATCCACCAGTGCCTCCAGCAGCTGTGGAGGGGACAGGGGAGGTGATGGAGACCTCATGGAATTCGTAGCCTCCTGGGATGGCCTCTGTCCCCTCCTGGAGTTCCCCTTTGTCCCCTCCCTGGAGGGCTCTGCTCTCCCCTCTGTCCTTTTGTCAGCCCCTTGTCACCTCTGCCACCTCCTGCCACTCTCCATTGTTCCCCCCTGCCACTCTTGGTCCCCTCCACCCCTCTGTCACCTACCCTAGTCCTGCCACACCCCTTTCCCCTCTGCAATCCCCTGTCCCCTCTCCCTCCCACCTCCCACACCACACCTGGATTGCCATACCTCGCGGAGCTCCATGGCCTCAGGGGACAGGATCGGGACACACCCGGGGGACACTTGAGTGACACACAGGAACGTTGCACGGCGGCAGTAAACAGGAAGATGTGACATCAAGCCCCTGGCCCCACCCCCCCACCTGCAGGGTGCCCGATGTCCCTCTGAAGGCCCCCACGGCACCCCAATGTCCCCTCAGGGTCCCCACATAGACCTAGTGTCCCCTGAGTGTCTCCAACAGGACCCCAATGTCCCCTCAATGTCCTCAACAGGGCCCTGTTGTCTCCCAACACACCCTCAGTATCCCCCCAGTGTCCCCAACAGGGACTCAATGTCTTCCCTGATGTCCCCAACAGGAGCCCAATGTCCCCAGCATCCCCTCAAGGCACCCAATAGAGCCCAGATATCCCCCCAGTGTCCCCAGTGTGACCCTGATATCCCCTGAGTCCCTGATGTCCCTGTGAGTCCCCAGCGTGACCCTGATGTCCCCAAAAGGCCTTGATGTCCCCCCCATGTCCCCAACAGGGCCTCAAATGTCTCCTGATATCCTGCTGGGGACACTAGGGGACACTAGGATCCTGTTTTGGACACTGGGGGACATCGGGGACATTGTGGGGACCCAAAACAGGACAGAGGATGCCAGGGTGGCCTGGGGATCCCTAAGGGAAGGACACGGGGATGTCCCCAAAGTCTCCAATGTCCTTCAGGGTGTCCCCGTGCCCCAGCGGTGACAGTGCCACCCCCACGTCCCCAGCCTGTTCTTACCCCTGCCCTGTCAGCGCTCTATGGGCTGCCTCCAGCTTCCGTGTCACCTCCTTGTGCCCTTTCCCCCATTTACGCGAGGCTACTATGATGTCCCCGAGCACCCGGGCAGCGCTGGGGAAGCCCTGTCCCTGTGTCCCCCAGGACATCACCTCCCTGTCCTGGGTCACAGCATCCACCAACGTCCCCAGCGCCCACGTCACCTCCTCCAGCTGCCCCAGCACATCCGCGGTGGCCTCGGCCCTGGCACTGGCAGCCGCCACCTGCTGGGCGCGGTCATGCAGGTGCTGGGCCATGTCCCGCTGGTGGCCCGCAGCAGTTGCCAGGTGACGCCGTGATGTCCCCAAGCCCCGCCAGGCCACCTCGCAGGACACAGCCACCAAAGTCAGGGCCAGCAACAGGTGATCGTCCTTGGTAACCCCCAGAGCGGTGCGGGCTGAGTCCAGGGACACTGTGGGGACATGGGGACACCGGACATGTGGCACAAGGGACGCGGCAGTGCCACCTGTCTAGTGGCACCAGATTGGTGGCACCAGGGGCAGAGCAGTGGCACCAGTCCCACCCCAGTGCTACCAGCTCAGTGTCCCCAGGACTACCCCAGTGTCACCACCCCAGTGTCACCAGCTCCATCCCAGTGCCACCAGTTCTGTCCCACTGTCACCACCTGAGTGCCACCAGCCCAGCGTCACCAACACAGTTGCAGGACCAGTGTCCTCAGTCCTGTCCCAGTGCCACCATCTCAGTGTCCCCAGTTCCATCCCAGTGCTTCCACTCCAATCCCAGTGCTTCAAGTGTAAGGCCAGTGCCACCACCCCATTGTCCCCATACCATTGTCACCATCCCAGTGTCTCCAGATCCATCCAAATGTCACCATCTCAGTGTCCCCAGTGTCCCCAGTGTCCTCAGTTCTCTCCCAGTATCCCCAGTCCTGTCCCACTGTCCTTCATCCTGTCCCAGTGTCCCTGTCCCAGTGTTCCCAGTTGTGTCCCAGTGTCACTAGTTCCATTATTGTGCCACCAGCCCAGTGTCTCCAGTCCTGCCCCAGTGTCACAAGTCACCTCCCATTGTCCCCATTTCCAGCCCAGTGTCCCAGTCCTGGTGTCAGCAGCCCAGTGCCAACAGGGTTGATCTGGTGTCACCACCCCAGTGTCACCGGTTCCATCCCAGTGCCACCAGTTCCATCCCAGTGTCACCATCTCAGTGTCCCCAGGGCAGTCCCAGTGCAGCCAACACAGTGTCACCAGTCCTCTCCAAGTGCTACCAGCCCAGCACCACCATGCCAGTGCTCCGAGTTCCATCCCAGTGCTCCCAGTGCTCCCAGTGCCAGCGCAGTGCCACCACCCCATTGTCCCCATACCAATGTCACCATCCCAGTGTCCCCAGTTGTGTCCCCAGTCCTATCCCAGTATCCCCAGTCCCTTCCTGATGTCCCCATCCCAGTGTCCCTTCCCAGTGTTCCCAGTTCCATCCCAATGCCACCATCCCAATGTCCCCAGTTCCATCCCAGTGTCCCCAGTTGTGTCCCTGTGTCCCCACTCCCCTCCCAGTGTCCCTAATTCCATCCCAGTACCACCAACCAAGGGAGTCATCCCAGTGTCACCAGTGCCATCCCAGTGTCACCGGTGCCACACATGGCACCAGCCCAGTGTCACCAGTTCAATCCTAGTGTCCCCAGTTTCTCCCCAGTGTCCCCCATTCTGCCCCAGTGTCCCCATCCCAGTTTCACCAGTGCCACCCCAGTTTCCTCAGTCCTGACCCAGTGTTCCCTATCCCGTCTCATGTCCCTGTCCCAGTATTTCCAGCCGTGTCCCAGTGTCACCAGTTCTATCCCACTGTAACCACCCAATTGTCCCCAGGGCTGCCTCAGTGCCACCACACCCATGTCATCATTCTAGTGTCACCAACCCAGTGTCCCCTGTTCCATCCCAGTGCCACCACACCCGTATCATCATTCCAGTGTCACCAACCCAGTGTCCCCAGTTCCATCCCAGTGCTCCCACTGACAGCCCAGTGCCACCGCCCCATTGTCCCCATACCAATGTCACCATCCCAGTGCCACCGCCCCATTGTCCCCATACCGATGTCACTATCCCAGTGTCACCAGTCCTGTCCCAGTTTCCCCAGTCCTGTCCCAGTGGTGTCCCCATCCCAGTGTAACCAGTTCCATCCCAGTGTCCCCATCCTGGGGCAGGGGAAGGTCTCTATTGGTCGGTAGGGCTCCAAACTGGTCTGAACTGGTCTGTACTGGTTCCCTGCATCCCCTGCTGCCCCATGATGCTCTACACTGGTCCAAACTGGTCTATATTGGTCTGAACTGGCCTATACTGGTCAGGGCAGGGGAAAGTCTCTCTTGGTCTGTAGATATTCATACTGTCCATACTGGTCTGAACTGGTTTATACTGGTTCATACTGGTCTGAACCGGTCCCCACAGCTCCGTACTGGTCCATACTGGTCTATACTGGTAATGACAGGAGAAAGTTCCTCCTGGTCTGTGGAAATTCACATTGGTCTGACCTGATCTGAACTGGTCTGATCTGCCTCCCACTGTTCTATAAAGATGTATACTGGTCTGAACTGGTTTATACTGGCCTTAACTGGTTCATAATGGTCTCTACTGGTCTATGCTCATCCACGCTACCTCCCACTGCTCTAAACTGCTCCACACTGCTCTATACTGATCAATGCTGGCCTATAATGGTTTATACTGGTCATTACTGGTGCATACTGGTCCATACTGGTTTTTACTCACACAAGGTCCCACACAGCACGATCAGCCCCATGGTCAGCCCATGCCCAGCCCGCAGCCAGCGCTGGCACCGCCGTGCCCATCGCTCCTCGCGTTCCAGCGCCACTGCCTCCTCCTCAGCTTTGGCCCCGATCTGCCGCAGCCGCTGCTCGTCCTCGTCCCCCAGGCCACCGCCGGGGCCACCGCGGCCTCCTGGGCCCTCTGCAGCCCCTCCCGGGCCACCCGGGCCTCTCTCAGTGCAGCCTCGGCCTCAGCCAGTGCCGTGGGGATGCTCTCCGGTGTCCCCAAGGCCTCGGCCAGGGCCACCAGGGCCTCCAGGCCCCGGTGCCATTTGGCCACCGCCGAGGCCACCTTGGGAGGGAGGGCAGGGGGGGACACCTGGGGACAGGAAAAGGGGGTTAGGGGATGGAGGGAGGGGTTTGGGGGGTTCGGGGCGGGGAATTTGGGGGGCCGCTGGTGGGGTTTGGGGGTTCTGGGGGAGCTTTTGGATGGTCCAGAGGGGTATTCAGGGGGTGGCCCAGGGGGGTTGGGGTGTCTCAGGTGACATTTTTGGGGCATGGGGGGCCCCAGATGAATTTTGGGGGATCATGAGGGGGCTTTTGGGGGTCCTGGAAGGGTTTTGGGGGGGCTCCACGTGGGGTTTTGGGGGTCCCAGGTGAGGTTTTGGGGGTCCCAGGTGAGGTCTTGGGGCTCTCAGTCAAGGTTTTGGGGATCCCAGCTGATGTTTCCCAGGGATTTGTGGCTTCCCAGTTGAGAATTCTCAAAGATTTGTGGTTTCCCAGATGCCCAGATGAGGATTTGGGGGAGTCCCAGGGGGCCAGGTGAGGATCTCAAGGGACTCCCAGATGAGATCTGGGTGTCCCAGATAAGAATTCACAAGAATTTTGGGTTTCCCAGGTGTCCCAGGTGAGGCTCCAGGGAGGTTTTGGGGTTCCCAGGTACCCAGGTGAGATTCTGGGGGGTTCCACCTGAATCCCCCCAGGAATTTGGGGAGTCCCACCCCCTTTTTCCCCCTCACGGGCCCCTCTGAACTCTCAAGTCTCCAGAACTTTCCAGTTCTCTTTGCCCTCCCAGCTGCAGCCCTGGCCCTGGGGATTCCCAAACTTCACCAAATCCCCCCCCAAATCCTCCCAGATCCCCTCCGGTGCCCACTGGGGGTGACCCCGGGGTTTTGGGGTTCCCACCTTGAGCTCCATCCTGGTCCCCATCTGGAGGCTGCGGCCGGAGCTCTGAGGGCAGAGGGCGTCGAGGCTCAGAGGAGGGAGGGCCCCACGCCCTGATCCTCCCCCGAGGGGCAGAACTGGGCCTGCCAGGACCTCAGGGAACCTTTTGGGGCTGGCTTTAACCCCTCGGGGCCTGGATCCATCCATCAGGGCTCCATTTCCCTGCAAGGACCCCAGTGACCCCTCAGGGCCCTGATTTCCCCGGACAGGACCCTGATTTACCCCCATTCATCCTTTCAGGACCCCACTTACTCCTCAGGGCATTCATTTATCCCTCACGAACCATTTCCGCCTCAGGACCCCATTTATCCTTCCAGGACCCCATTTGCCCCCTCAGGGCCCATTTACCCCACACAGGGCTCTGATTTCCCCTGCCAGAACCCGGATTTGGAATTGGTGTTGGGGATTGTTTATGAAGATCCAGCAGGATTTGGGGTCTGGGATTTGGGATTGTTTGAGGACCTAGGACTGGAGATCTTTTAGGATCAGATTTGGGTTATCTGGCAGCATTTGGGATCTGGGATTTTTTGGGATTCAGGGTTTGGGATTTGAGAGCATTTAGAATTGGTTTTGAGTGTCCAGTAGGATTTGAGATTTTTGAGTGCGTTGGGGTTGTTTGGGATCCAGGATTTGAGATCATTTGGGATTATTCCTATCAATGGAGGGCCCTGGGGGGTTCTGAGGGGGGACATGGTGAGTGTGGGGCAGTCCCATGGACTGGAGGGTCCTCGTCAGTGGGGGTGTCTGGTGAGTGTGAGGGGATCCCACGGATAGGGAAGGGGCAGTGAGTGCGGGATCCTGGTGCACTGGGGGAGGGTTCTTGGACCAGGGGAGTCCAAGCGCTTTTAGGGGTTGGTGAAGGGCGGGTCCTGGTGCGAGGGGGGATCCAGTAAATTGGGGGGGTCCCTGGTGATAACGGGGGGTCCTGGCTGATAACAGGGGGGGGTCACAGGGTCGAGCCCTAAGGGACCCCCCGGGTGTTGGGGACCCCCCCTGTGCTCCCCAGTGCTCAGAGCCCCCCCGGTCTCACTCCTGGGCCTGCCCTGGTCCCGGTGCTGTTCCCAGGGGATTCCGCAGCTCTGGGGGGTCAAAGGGGAGGGAGGCAGAACCCCTAGGATGGGTGGGGAGGCACAGAGGGGGTTCCAGGCCCGGTGCTTGTGGGGGTTGGTACAGGAGAGGGGGGCTCAGCCCCAGTCCTGGAGCTCGATGATGGGGGCAGTGCTGTCAATGCACGGGGGTGTCCCAGTGCCTGGTGGCACCTGAGTGTCCACAAGGCTCCCCAGTGACGTCATTACCGCAATGACATCACAGCAGTGACATCACTGTCCCTGCAGCACCGCCAGGATGTCCTCGATGGCATTTTTGGCACTGCTTAGCCGCATGGGCTACCGGGGCCACTGTGGCCACCATAGCGTCTGAAGAGGAGTTTGTGGATGTCCCCAAGTGTCCTCAGCAGGTGACGCGTGGCCAGGTGGGCGCTGGCCTCCAACAGCCACTTGGCTTCTGCCACTTCGGCCACCATGGCCTCTGGGACATCGGGGGACGCCTCATTTGTCCCCTCCAGGGTGGCCTCGATGTCCCTGAGCTGGCACCGCAGCTCCCGGGGGAACACAGTGGCCTCGTCACATGCAGACACCAAGCGCTCCAGTGGTGCCAGGGCCACCTGTGCCTGCTGTCCCCTCCTGGTGGCCACTCTCAACCAGCTGGTGGCCACCATGGCCTCTCTCATGGCCTTGGTGGCCACCTCCTCCTCACTGGTGACCGCTGCCAGCCAGGCCTCAAGCGCGGCCACTGCCTCCTTGGCCAGGGCCACCGACGGCCGCTGGGCCGTAGCCACCTGGTTGCGCAGAGACGTCCCCCAGCGGGCGGCCTTGTCCTGCAGGTTCCAGGCACGGTTGGCGGCGACAGTTGCAATGGTGGCTGCAGTGATGGCAGCAGTGGTGGCTGTGTCCCTGCAGGTGTCACGGAGCTCGGTGGCCAGCTGTTCTTGAGACATCCGACGAGTCCCACCAGGCCACCAGGTGCTGCCTGCAGCTCTCATATCGGCCCAGGTGGTCTCAGGGTGGTGCCAGGGCCTGACCCAGGGAGGGGACACTGGAGTGGCCCAGGAAGGTGACAGCGTGATAGTTGAGGGTCTTATGGAGGTACCAGGTGTATCTCCCCAGGTTTGCACTCAGGGACTTTGGGGACACGCGCTGCCACATGCCTCTCTGTGGCCTGGTCACAGTGGCTGCCACCTTGCCCACGGCCACCACAGCCTCCAGGCACTGGGAAGGGAACAGGAGAGGTGTCAGGGACCTGGTGGCACTTGTGGCCTCCTGGGGTGGCCCCTTTGTCCCCTCCCTGGAGGCGTCTGCTGTCCCCTCTGTCTCTTCGTCAGCCCCTAATGCCATCTGCCACCCCCCGCTTTCTGCCCCGCTGCCGCCCTCGGTCCCCTCCACCCCTCTGTCACTTTCCCCCTTCCTGCCACACCCTCCTGTCCCCTTTGAGACCCCCTGTCCCCTCCCACCACCCTCTGTGTCTCCTCCATTCCCCCGTGTCCCCTCTGTCACCCTCATGTCCCCCCTGTCCCCTCTGTCCGCTGTGTCACCAGTTGTGTCCCAGTGTCACCAGTTCCACCCCAGTGCAACCAGC
Organism: Melospiza melodia melodia; assembly: GCF_035770615.1. NCBI lineage: Eukaryota > Metazoa > Chordata > Aves > Passeriformes > Passerellidae > Melospiza > Melospiza melodia. Next base: position 2,227,722 of record NW_026948497.1, on the reverse strand, counting down.
CCAGTGTCCCCAGTGTCTTCCTAATGTCCCCATCCTAGTGTCCCCTCCCAGTGTCTCCAGTTCCAGCCCAATACCCCTGTCCCTGTGCCACCAGTCCCCTCACACTGTCCATAGATCCATCCCAGCGGCACCTGCCCAGTGCCACCAGGGTAGCCCTGGTGTCACCACCTGTGTCCCCAGTTCCACCCCACTTTCACCACCCCAGTGTCCCCAGGGCTGTCCCAGTGCCACCAGCCCTGTGTCATCATTCCAGTGGTACCAACCCAGTGCCATCAGTTCTGTCCCACTGTCACCAGTGTTTTGGGGGTCTTGGGGGATCCCAGGCAGAGTTTGGGGAGCTCCTGGGGGGTGGGGGGGGTTGGGGGTTCCTGGAAGCATTTTGGGAGGTCTCAGGTGAATTTTGGAGTTCCCAGGTGAGGTTTTGGGGATCCCAGGTGAGGTTTCCAGGGAACTGGGCAATCCCAGTTGAGAATTCCCAAAGATTTGGGGTTTCCCAGGTGAGAACACGGGCCAGGGGTTCAGGGGTGCCGAGGGGCTCGGGCCTGGGAGCATTTTGGGGGCTTCAATCAATGGGGAGGGCCTGGGGGGTGCCGAGGGGGAGTCGTGGTGAGTGTGTGGGGGGCTCTCATGGATTTGATGCCTCAGGTTTTGGCTTTTCTGGTTTTCAGGTTCTGTGCTGCTTTACTCTGTGGGTCTGGGCTTCATATTAAGGGATGCTGAGCTCTGTTCACAGAGCAGGGAGACAAAACAATTCCTTTCTAGCTGTGAACCTGTTGCCTTCTGATATAAGGCAAGGCGACTTGGTTCTGAGGAGCAGCACGGCGACCCAAACTCACCAGGGTCGCTCGGGCCAAAGAGCACGCAGACACCAATGTGGTAGATGGTCAAAGGCCTTTATTATCTCTTCTCGTGGAGTTTTATAGTCTAAGGGGTGTCTCTACGTCAGAGGGGGGGTCTGCAATACCATCTATGTTAGTAAGGAGTGGAAAGTTACCAGCATTACTATCGTTAGGTGGGCTACATTCCTAGTTACATTCCTTGGGTGGTCTCTTATCTTAAGGGATTAGGGGAGAAGGAGTCCTGCCGCTTTCCGTCACATCACGTGATCTTCCGATCGCCTGTCCCTATCTACCACACTAGACCGGGATTGTCGCACCTCTTGGTGCTCCATGGCCGCTGGGGACACTGCAGGGACACCTTGGGGACACTGGGAACACTCCAGGAGTGCTGGCAGAGGGACGTGACACTCCTAGGAGACACTCTGAACACAGGCAGGGAGGTGGGGGAGCGGGGGGGGAGGCAGGGAGAGGTGATGTCACCCCTGGCCCCGCCCACTGCCCCTCCCTTGAGGGGCCATCGTGGGTCCCAAATGTGCACCCAATGTTTCCAAAAGGATCCCAATGTCCCCTGAGTGTCCCCAACAGTGCCCAAGTGTTCCCAAAATGTCCTCTTGGGGACAATGGGGACACACTGGGTTCATGTGGGGACACTGTGGGGACATGGGGGTCACCACAGAGGTGACACCAGGGACAGTGCAGTGGCACCAGTTCAATTCCTGTGCCACCAGCCCAGTGTCCCCACTTCCATCCCAGTGCTCCCAGTGTCAGCCCAGTGTTCCCACTGCCAGCCCTGTGCCACCATCTCTCATTGTCCCCATATCAATGTCACCATTCCAGTGTCCCCAGTTCCATCCCAGTGTCCCCTCCAATGTGACAGTTCAATCCAATGCGGACAGTGTCCGCATTCTGGGGCATGGGAAGGTCTCTGCTGGTCTGTAGAGCTCCATACTGGTCTGAACTCGTCTCTACTGGTCCAAACTGGTTTTCGGCATCCCCTGCTGCCCCTGCTCCTCTTTACTGGTCCATACTGTTTTATATTGGTCTGAACTGGTTCATACTGGTCAGGGCAGAGGAAAGTCTCTGTTGGTCTGTAGATATTCATACTGGTTCATACTGGTCTGAACTTGATTGTTCTGGTCCATACCAATCTGAACTGGTCCCCACTGCTCTGAACAGGTCCATACTGCACTATACTGGTTCATACTGGTCTATACTGGGCAGGGCAGGGGAAGGTCCCACCTGCTCTGAAGAAACTCATACTGGTCTAAACGGGTCTGAACTGACCCCCACTGCTCTATACTGACCCATATTGATCCTTACTGTTCTATAGAGTCTCATACTGGTCAATACTGGTCTGAACTGGTCTGTACTGGTCTGTACTGGTCAGCATAGGTAGAAGTCTCTACTGGTCCGTAGATATTCATACTAGTTTATATTGGTCTGTACTGGTTTATACTGGTCTGAACTTGTCTATTCTGGTCGATATTGGTCAGGGCAGGGGTGTCACAGTGCGACCAGTCTGAAGCTGCCCCCCTGATTCAACCAGCCTAGAAGTAAAAAAGTCCCTGAGTGAAGAAGGATAGGTTGGATTCAGTTCTATACAAGGACCCTCAGCCAATCTCATTCAGCCCTAAATGCAGACCTATCATTGGCCAGGGAGCTGGACAGTGCTCAGACCCCAGCCAATCACATGTGTAAGCAAGGGAAATTTGAAGCTCCTATAAAAGGAGCTGCAAGAATAAACCTGAGGCTGTTTGTCACAAGGACCTTGGAGAGTTGGGCTGTTTGGATGTCGCCGATGAACGGCCCCTACTGTGATACGCAGTGATCCACGAAGTGATGCGACTCAGCCATTTTCTGTGTACAGAGCAGGGGAGACTCAACCGTGTAGGAGCTGGGAAAAGCCAGTAAGGCAAGAAAGCCAGACATTGAAGGAGGTGAGAATTAACATTAAAGCTAAAAAACTGAGTGGTGTAGGAGTCAGAGAAAGAAAAAAAGCTGGAAAATAGAAGGAAATTCTCACCAAAGAAAGAGGCAGATTAACCTCCATAGAGGAACAACCAGTCATGAAGGTATGAACTTTTATTTTACTTCAACGAGGAGAAAAGTATGATCAACAAGCTCTGAAAGCCACTATGGATGTTATAAAATTTTGATGTTTATTTCAAACGCTCCTACTCTCATATTTATCGGATGTTTTCCAATAAAATCACAACATAACCTGGAAAGCCAAGAGCACGTTGGAAGCAGAAGATTGTCAATGGTAAGACAATCTGCCCATCACCTTATTCCAAGACTCAAATATTTACAACCCATGAGTAGTAATGTGTGTGGTTTTAATTGAACTAGTTTTGAATTGAATTGTTTACTGTTTGTAGTGTTAAGTTGGAACTTTGTAACTTCTAAACATTAAGCCTGTGACATGCTAACCTAAAGAATTGTAATGCTGGTGGTTTTGCCTGACAGCTTGTGGATGTGAATGTCACAACCCCAGTGATACATGAGGTACATCACTAGCTGTGGGAGACTGGGCTTGCTGAGTTGGGTGGAAAAAGCCTTATTCAACTAGGCTCATAATTTAATTTTTTAGTCTAACCAAGAGGGTGAGTTGTCACCTTGCAGCTGAGCTCAAGCTGCCCCCTAAACTCAAGCAGCCCAGAAGAAAACAAGTCCCCAGAAAAGGCAGGGATAGGTTGGAGTCAAACCCAAGCAAAGACTTCAGCCAACCCTGTTCAGGTTTAGATGCAGATACAGCACTGGCCAGAGAGCAGGGCAGAGAGAGAACCCATCCCATCAGCTGTCTTAAGCCAGGAGATTCAAACCCCCTATATAAAGAGGGTCCGAACAATAAATGAGGCAGTTTGTCACAAGGACCTTTGAGAGTTTGAGTTGTTTCTGTGCCTCCAATGAATGATTCCCACCACAACACGTATGAGTGTAACTTTGTGTTTCAGTTGTGGAGTGGGATGTGATCCTTGGATATGGTGTGAGTGTAAAATCTGTCATGAGAGGTGGCACTGCACAGCAACACTAAAGAGTGCCTGGGGCCAGGAGTGGGAAAGAGTGGAATAGAGAGCCAGGAACTGGGCATTGATTTTTTTTAAATTACTGTAGGAAATAGTGTGTGGGAAAGTAGCATTTGCTTCCAGGAGCCTGAACAGTACCTGAGAGGGACTGGGATAATACACGTGAAAGGCATAGAGTCAGATTTGCTTGGAAATTAAGAAAGAAGGAAAAAACAAAGGCGTGGGGACAGTGCCAGGATAAGCTGAGAAAATGGGACACAAAGCAAACAAGGAGAAAACCCCCAGGGGAAAGGGGAGCAGGGAAACATCCATGGATACACCTCCAAACAGCCTCCTAGGGATAAAAATGGCACGGTGGCTACATAACCCTGACACAAAGAATGAAAATAGAATCAAAATGAAACATTATTATATGAGAAAATAGACTAAATAGGAGATAAGATCTGATCATTTATCATTGATCTGATCTGGCCAAAATAGAGTTCCTTTGAGGGGTGCATGTGCCAAACTTTGAATATTCATGCGAATGCCAAAGAACCAGTCAGTCAGGAAAAAACAGATTCTGCTGCCAGTTGGAAGGGCAAGGTTTTCCTGGGGGAGGCAAACACATTTAAATTAAAAGACATTAAAACCTGGGACCCCTTAGAGCATCTGTCCCCTCTATATCTGCCAATGCACCCCCTGCAACCCCTGATGGACCCAGCCAGGATAACCGGGACAGAGCAGTCCAGCGAGAGGAATGGAAAAAATGAGAACCAAGCAGTGGCACTAAACCCCCTCTGGGAAGTGCCATTGGGTGGGGCACACAGGCAATCGGGTTTGTCACTGCCCCGCTTAATTCCTCCAAAGTGAGAGCATTTAAAAAGGAATTAAAAGTTCTACGTGAAGATCCAATTGGATCAGCAGAACAAGTAGACCAATTTTGGGACCCAATGTTTATAACTGGGACCGAGTGCAATCTAGAATTAACCTTTTGTTTACACCTGAGGAAAGACAAATGATCCAACTAGTGAGGATGTGGATTTGGGAAAGGTACCCTGCACAACACAGACCCCATGGGGAGCAGAAAATGCCCCTGCAATGCCCTAATTAGGACCACCATAACCCTGGAGGAAGGTAAAACATGGAAGATTATAGGGCATTAATTATCAGGGGAATTAGGGAGGCTGCTCCACCAACTCAGAACGACCACGGGACATTTGCTGAACAACAAAAGAAGGATGAGACTCCAACTGAATGGCTGGAGAGGTTAAAAGAAATGCGAGACAATACTCAGGTACAGACTGATACAATAGCTGGACAAGCTTTATTGAAAATAACATTTGTCATGAATGCTTGGCTGGATATAAGGAAAAGCTGCAAGACTGGGGGAATGGCAGGATAAGGGATTGAATGACCTGTTAAAGGAAGCCCAAAAGGTCAATGTTTGGAGGGAGGGATGAGGAGAAAGCCAAGGGGAAAGCAAAGATAATGGAGCCACTATTGATGAGGGGAACCCGTGTGCAAGGAGCCACCCCCAGAGGGAAGTGAGACCCTGTCAGGGCAAGGCAAACGGGAGCAGGGGGAGGAGAATGGGACAGAGCTCCCTGGGGCAGAGGCCCTAAAAGGGAAAAGGGCAATTGAACAGCTGAGGCCCAATCTGTCACCAGCACAGGGAAATTGGGCATTGGAGGTGAAACTGCCCAGGGAGGGAAAGGGACCTGAAGGTTTTTGAGGAGGCTTGATAAACAGTCTGCTGTACCTATGGTGGAAAGCTGCTTCATTCATCCCCCCAACCCACTGCTGAGTGGCCCTGAGTGGCCCCAGAGTGTCCCAAGAGCGACCCCAGTGACATGACCCCAGGAATTCCCATCAGGATTTGGGGCAAATGTAATGAAAATTCCCAGAAAATTCCCCAATCTTGTCTCAAATCTCACACAGGGAGGAGGGAGTGGACAGGTGACACCAGTGATGTCCCCAATGATTTCACCGCCCTTGATGGCATCACAGTGGTGGCATCACTGTTCCTGCAGCAGCCTCGGGATGTCCTTGATGGCTTTTTGGCACTGCATGGCCACCGCAAGGCCACTGAGGCCACCAGGGCCACCAGGGGTAATCGAGAGAAGCCTGTGGATGTCCCTAAGTGTTCCCAGCAGGTGACGCTTGGCCAGGAGGCTGCTCGCCTTCCACAGCTGCTCAGCCTCGGCCACTTTGGCCATCAAGGCCTCGGGGACATCAGGGGATGCCTCATTTGTCCCCTTCAGGGTGGCCTCGACGACCCTGAGCTGGCGCTGCAGCTCCCGGGGGAACGCGGTGGCTTCGTCACATGCAGCCACCAAGCGCCCCTGCAGCCCCAGGGCCACCTCTACTCGCTGTCCCCTCCTGGTGGCCGCCTCCCCCTCGCTTCTGACCACCTCAGCCTCTTCCATGGCCTTGGTGGTCGCCTCCGTCTCCTTGGCGGCGGCTGCCACCTGGGCCTCGTGCGCAGCCTCCGCCGAGGCCATCTTCTCCTTAGCTAGGGGCAGCCGCGGCCGCCAGGCTTTGGCCACCAGGTTGTCCTGAGCTCTGCCCCAGCGGGTGGCCTTGTCCTGCAGGTCTCCAGCCAGGGCGCTGCTGGTGGCTGCAGTGGTGGCCTCGGCAGTGGCCGCATCCCTGCAGGCGTCACGGAGCTCGGTGGCCTCTCGGGCCAGCCGGGCCCAGCTGTCCTTAAGTGTAGCCACCGCGTCCCGCCAGGCACTGGCTGCGGCTGTCACATGGGCCCAGGTGGCCCCCGGGGTGGCCCCAAAGGCAGCCAGGGCCTCGGCCAGGGAGGCATCACCAGGGTGCTTCAGGGTGTCCTGGAGGTGACCCATGAAGGTCTCCAGGGCCTTGTGCAGGGACCTTGGGGACACATGCAGCAGCACATCCCCGTACGGCCTGGCCACAGTGGCTGCCAGCTCACCAAGTGTGGCCACCACGTCCACCAGCGCCTCCAACAGCTCTGGAGGGGACAGGGGAGGTGTCAGGGACTTTAGGGCACTTGTGGCCTCCTGTGGTGCCCCCTGTACCTTCCCTGGGTTCCCTTTGTCCCCTCCCTGGAGAGCTCTGCTCTACCTTCTCTCCTTTTGTCAGCCCCTCATTGCCTCAGCCACCTCCTGCCACCCTCCACTGTTCCCCCCTGCCACCCTCGGTCCCCTCCACCCCTCTGTCACCTTATCCTCGTCCTGCGACACCCCTGTTCCCTTTGCAATCCCCTGTCCCCTCTCCCTCCCACCCCCCACACCACACCTGGATTGCTGTACCTCACGGGGCTCCATGGCCTCAGGGGACAGGATCGGGACACGCCCGGGGGACACTTGGGTGACACACAGGAACGTTGCACAGCGGCAGTAAACAGGAAGATGTGACGTCACACCCCTGGCCCCGCCCCCCCCACCTGCGGGGTGCCCGATGTCCCCTTGACGCACCTCCATGTCCCCTCAGGGTCCCCACATGGCCCTAGTGTCCCCTGAATGTCTCCAAGAGGCCTTGATGTCCCCCCATGTCCCCAACAGGGCCCAAATGTCGCCCGATGTCCTGCTGGGGACACTAGGGGACATTGTGGTGACCCAAAACAGGACAGGGGACGTCAGGGTGGCCTGGGGGTCCCCAAGGGAAGGACACAGGCGTGTGTCCAAGGACCCCAATGTCCCTCAGGGTGTCCCCGTGCCCCAGCGGTGACAGTGCCACCTCCACGTCCCCAGCCTGTCCGCCTGTCCTTGCCCCTGCCCTACCAGTGCTCTATACGCCACCTCCAGCCTCGGTGTCACCTCCTTGTGACCCCCCCGCCATCTTGCCGAGCCCTCTATGATCTCCCTGAGTGCCTCGGCCACTCTGTGGAAGCCCTGTCCCCGTGTCCCACACAGCATCACCTCCCTGTCCCGGGTGACAGCAGGCACCAATGTCTCCAGCGCCTCCATCACCTCCTCCAGCTGCCCCAGCACATCCGCGGTGACCTCGTTGGTGGCCGCGGCAGCCTCAGCGCTGGCCCTGGCAGCCGCCACCTGCCGGGCACGGTCATGCAGGCGCTGGGCCATGTCCCGCTGCTGGCCTGCAACAGTGGCCAGGTGACGCCGTGATGTCCCCAAGCCCTGGCAGGCCACCTCGCAGGACACGGCCACCACGGTCAGGGCCAGCAGCAGTTGACCGTCCTCAGTCACCCCAGGGCAGTGCGGGCTGAGTCCAGGGACACTGTGGGGACATGGGGACACCGGACATGTGGCACAAGGGACGCGGCAGTGCCACCTGTCTAGTGGCACCAGGACTACCCCGGTGTCACCACCCCAGTGTCACCAGCTCCATCCCAGTGCCACCAGTTCTGTCCCACTGTCACCACCTGAGTGCCACCAGCCCAGCGTCACCAACACAGTTGCAGGACCAGTGTCCTCAGTCCTGTCCCAGTGCCACCATCTCAGTGTCCCCAGTTCCATCCCAGTGCTTCCACTCCAATCCCAGTGCTTCAAGTGTAAGGCCAGTGCCACCACCCCATTGTCCCCATACCATTGTCACCATCCCAGTGTCTCCAGATCCATCCAAATGTCACCATCTCAGTGTCCCCAGTGTCCCCAGTGTCCTCAGTTCTCTCCCAGTATCCCCAGTCCTGTCCCACTGTCCTTCATCCTGTCCCAGTGTCCCTGTCCCAGTGTTCCCAGTTGTGTCCCAGTGTCACTAATTCCATCATTGTGCCACCAGCCCAGTGTCTCCAGTCCTGCCCCAGTGTCACAAGTCACCTCCCACTGTCCCCAGTTCCAGCCCAGTGTCCCAGTCCTGGTGTCAGCAGCCCAGTGCCGACAGGGCTGTCCCGGTGCGGCCAACCCAGTGTCACCAGTCCTCTCCCAGTGCTACCAGCCCAGCACCACCATCCCAGTGCTCCCAGTGCCAGTCCAGTGCTCTCAGTTCCAGTGCAGTGCCACCGCCCCATTGTCCCCATACCAATGTCACCATCCCAGTGTCCCCAGTTGTGTCCCCAGTCCCATCCCAGTATTCCCAGTCCCTTCCTGATGTCCCCATCCCAGTGTCCCTTCCCAGTGTTCCCAGTTCCATCCCAATGCCACCAACCCAATGTCCCCAGTTCCATCCCAGTGTCCCCAGTTGTGTCCCTGTGTCCCCAGTCCCCTCCCAGTGTCCCCAGTTCCATTCCAGTACCACCAACCAAGGGAGTCATCCCAGTGTCACCAGTGCCATCCCAGTGTCACCGGTGCCACACATGGCACCAGCCCAGTGTCACCAGTTCAATCCTAGCGTCCCCAGTTTCTCCCCAGTGTCCCCCATTCTGCCCCAGTGTCCCCATCCCAGTGTCACCAATGCCACCCCAGTTTCCCCAGTCCTGACCCAGTGTTCCCTATCCCGTCTCATGTCCCTGTCCCAGTATTTCCAGCCGTGTCCCAGTGTCACCAGTTCCATCCCAGTGCCACTAGTTCTATCCCACTGTAACCACCCAATTGTCCCCAGGGCTGCCTCAGTGCCACCACACCCATGTCATCATTCCAGTGTCACCAACCCAGTGTCCCCTGTTCCCATTCCAGTGCCATCACACCCGTGTCATCATTCCAGTGTCACCAACCCAGCGTCCCCTGTTCCATCCCCATGCTCCCACTGACAGCCCAGTGCCACCACCCCATTGTCCCCATACCAATGTTACCATCCCAGTGCCACCGCCCCATTGTCCCCATACCGATGTCACTATCCCAGTGTCACCAGTCCTGTCCCAGTTTCCCCAGTCCTGTCCCAGTGGTGTCCCCATCCCAGTGTAACCAGTTCCATCCCAGTGTCCCCATCCTGGGGCAGGGGAAGGTCTCTATTGGTCGGTAGGGCTCCAAACTGGTCTGAACTGGTCTGTACTGGTTCCCTGCATCCCCTGCTGCCCCATGATGCTCTACACTGGTCCAAACTGGTCTATATTGGTCTGAACTGGCCTATACTGGTCAGGGCAGGGGAAAGTCTCTCTTGGTCTGTAGATATTCATACTGTCCATACTGGTCTGAACTGGTTTATACTGGTTCATACTGGTCTGAACCGGTCCCCACAGCTCCGTACTGGTCCATACTGGTCTATACTGGTAATGACAGGAGAAAGTTCCTCCTGGTCTGTGGAAATTCACATTGGTCTGACCTGATCTGAACTGGTCTGATCTGCCTCCCATTGTTCTAAAAAGATGTATACTGATCTGAACTGGTTTATACTGGCCTAAACTGGTTCATAATGGTCTCTACTGGTCTATGCTCATCCACGCTACCTCCCACTGCTCTAAACTGCTCCACACTGCTCTATACTGATCAATGCTGGCCTATAATGGTTTATACTGGTCCATACTGGTGCATACTGGTCCATACTGGTTTTTACTCACGCACAGTCCCACACAGCACCATCAGCCCCTTGGTCAGCCCGTGCCCAGCCCGCAGCCAGTGCTGGCACCGCTGTGCCCGTCGCTCCTCGCGTTCCAGCGCCACTGCCTCCTCTTCAGCTTTGGCCCCGATCTGCCGCAGCCGCTGCTCATCCTCGTCCCCCAGGGTCCCCAGGGCCACAGCCGGGGCCACCGTGGCCACCCGGGCCCCCTGCAGCCCCTCCTGGGACAACCGGGCCTGTCTCAGTGCAGCCTCGGCCTCAGCCAGTGCCGTGGGGATGCTGTCCGGTGTCCCCAATGCCTCGGCCAGGGCCACCAGGGCCTCCAGGGCCCGGTGCCGTTTGGCCACCGCCGGGGCCACCTCGGGAGGGAGGGCAGGGGGGGACACCTGGGGACAGGAAAAGGGGGTTAGGGGATGGAGGGAGGGGTTTGGGGGGTTCGGGGAGGGGAGTTTGGGGGGTCGCTGGTGGGGTTTGGGGGTTCTGGGGGAGCTTTTGGATGGTCCAGAGGGGTATTCAGGGGGTGGCCCAGGGGGGTTGGGGTGTCTCAGGTGACATTTTTGGGGCATGGGGGGCCCCAGATGAATTTTGGGGGATCCTGAGGGGGCTTTTGGAGGTCCTGGAAGGGTTTTGGGGGGGCTCCACGTGGGGTTTTGGGGGTCCCAGGTGAGGTTTTGAGGGTCCCAAGTGAACACGGGGCACAGCACAGGGTAGTCAGGGTGGACAGAGGGGTCAAGGGAGTCCCAGGTGAGGTTTGCCAGAGACTGAAGGGGTCCCAGGTGAGGTTTTGGGGGTCCCAGGTGAGGTCTTGGGGCTCTCAGTCAAGGTTTTGGGGATCCCAGCTGATGTTTCCCAGGGATTTGTGGCTTCCCAGTTCAGAATTGTCAAAGATTTGGGGTTTCCCAGATGCCCAGGTGAGGATTTGGGGGAGTCCCAGGGGGCCAGGTGAGGATCTCAAGGGACTCCCAGATGAGATCTGGGTGTCCCAGATAAGAATTCACAAGAATTTTGGGTTTCCCAGGTGTCCCAGGTGAGGCTCCAGGGAGGTTTTGGGGTTCCCAGGTACCCAGGTGAGATTCTGGGGGGTTCCACCTGAATCCCCCCAGGAATTTGGGGAGTCCCACCCCCTTTTTCCCCCTCACCGGCCCCTCTGAACTCCCAAGTCTCCAGAACTTTCCAGTTCTCTTTGCCCTCCCAGCTGCAGCCCTGGCCCTGGGGAGTCCCAAACTTCACCAAATCCCTCCCCCAAATCCTCCCAGATCCCCTCGGGTGCCCACTGGGGGTGACCCCGGGGTTTTGGGGTTCCCACCTTGAGCTCCATCCTGGTCCCCATCTGGAGGCTGCGGCCGGAGCTCTGAGGGCAGAGGGCGTCGAGGCTCGGAGGAGGGAGGGCCCCACGCCCTGATCCTCCCCCGAGGGGCAGAACTGGGCCTGCCAGGACCTCAGGGAACCTTTCGGGGCTGGCTTTAACCCCTCGGGGCCTGGATCCATCCATCAGGGCTCCATTTCCCTGCCAGGACCCCAGTGACCCCTCAGGGCCCTGATTTCCCCGGACAGGACCCTGATTTACCCCCATCATCCTTTCAGGACCCCACTTACTCCTCAGGGCATTCATTTATCCCTCACGAACCATTTCCGCCTCAGGACCCCATTTATCCTTCCAGGACCCCATTTGCCCCCTCAGGGCCCATTTACCCCACACAGGGCTCTGATTTCCCCTGCCAGAACCCGGATTTGGAATTGGTGTTGGGGATTGTTTATGAAGATCCAGCAGGATTTGGGGTCTGGGATTTGGGATTGTTTGAGGACCTAGGACTGGAGATCTTTTAGGATCAGATTTGGGTTATCTGGCAGCATTTGGGATCTGGGATTTTTTGGGATTCAGGGTTTGGGATTTGAGAGCATTTAGAATTGGTTTTGAGTGTCCAGTAGGATTTGAGATTTTTGAGTGCGTTGGGGTTGTTTGGGATCCAGGATTTGAGATCATTTGGGACTATTCCTATCAATGGAGGGCCCTGGGGGGTTCTGAGGGGGGACATGGTGAGTGTGGGGCAGTCCCATGGACTGGGGGGTCCTCGTCAGTGGGGGTGTCTGGTGAGTGTGAGGGGATCCCACGGATGGGGAAGGGGCAGTGAGTGCGGGATCCTGGTGCACTGGGGGAGGGTTCTTGGACCAGGGGAGTCCAAGCGCTTTTAGGGGTTGGTGAAGGGCGGGTCCTGGTGCGAGGGGGGGCCCAGTAAATTGGGGGGGTCCCTGGTGATAACGGGGGGTCCTGGCTGATAACAGGGGGGGGGTCACAGGGTCGAGCCCTAAGGGACCCCCGGCGTTGGGGACCCCCCCTGTGCTCCCCCAGCGCTCAGAGCCCCCCAGTCTCACTCTTGGGCCTGCCCTGGTCCCGGTGCTGTTCCCAGGGGATTCCGCAGCTCTGGGGGGTCAAAGGGGAGGGGGCAGAACCCCTAGGATGGGTGGGGAGGCACAGAGGGGGTTCCAGGCCCGGTGCTTGTGGGGGTTGGTACAGGAAAGGGGGGCTCAGCCCCAGTCCTGGAGCTCGATGATGGGGGCAGTGCTGTCAATGCACGGGGGTGTCCCAGTGCCTGGTGGCACCTGAGTGTCCACAAGGCTCCCCAGTGACATCATTACCGCAATGACATCACAGCAGTGACATCACTGTCCCTGCAGCACCGCCAGGATGTCCTTGATGGCATTTTTGGCGCTGCTTAGCCGCATGGGCTACCGGGGCCACTGTGGCCACCATAGCGTCTGAAGAGGAGTTTGTGGATGTCCCCAAGTGTCCTCAGCAGGTGACGCGTGGCCAGGTGGGCGCTGGCCTCCAACAGCCACTTGGCTTCTGCCACTTCGGCCACCATGGCCTCTGGGACATCGGGGGACGCCTCATTTGTCCCCTCCAGGGTGGCCTCGATGTCCCTGAGCTGGCACCGCAGCTCCCGGGGGAACACAGTGGCCTCGTCATATGCGGCCACCAAGCGCTCCAGTGGCCCCAGGGCCACCTGTGCCTGCTCTCCCCTCCTGGTGGCCACTCTCAACCAGCTGGTGGCCACCATGGCCTCTCTCATGGCCTTGGTGGCCACCTCCTCCTCACTGGTGACCGCTGCCAGCCAGGCCTCAAGCGCGGCCACTGCCTCCTTGGCCAGGGCCACCGACGGCCGCTGGGCCGTAGCCACCTGGTTGCGCAGAGACGTCCCCCAGCGGGCGGTCTTGTCCTGCAGGTTCCAGGCACGGTTGGTGGCGACAGTCGCAACGGTGGCTGCAGTGATGGCAGCAGTGGTGGCTGTGTCCCTGCAGGTGTCACGGAGCTCGGTGGCCAGCTGTTCTTGAGACATCCGACGAGTCCCACTAGGCCACCAGGCGCTGCCTGCGGCTCTCATATCGGCCCAGGTGGTCCCAGGGTGGTGCCAGGGCCTGACCCAGGGAGGGGACACTGGAGTGGCCCAGGAAGGTGACAGCGTGATAGTTGAGGGTCTTATGGAGGTACCAGGTGAATCTCCCCAGGTTTGCACTCAGGGACTTTGGGGACACGCGCTGCCACATGCCCCTCTGTGGCCTGGTCACAGTGGCTACCACCTTGTCCACGGCCACCACAGCCTCCAGGCACTGGGAAGGGAACAGGAGAGGTGTCAGGGACCTGGTGGCACTTGTGGCCTCCTGGGGTGGCCCCTTTGTCCCCTCCCTGGAGGCGTCTGCTGTCCCCTCTGTCTCTTCGTCAGCCCCTAATGCCATCTGCCACCCCCCGCTTTCTGCCCCGCTGCCGCCCTTGGTCCCCTCCACCCCTCTGTCACTTTCCCCCTTCCTGCCACACCCTCCTGTCCCCTTTGAGACACCCTGTCCCCTCCCACCACCTTCTGTGTCTCCTCCATTCCCCCGTGTCCCCTCTGTCACCCTCATGTCCCCCCTGTCCCCTCTGTCCGCTGTGTCACCAGTTGTGTCCCAGTGTCACCAGTTCCACCCCAGTGCAACCAGCCCAGTGTCCCCAGTGTCTTCCTAATGTCCCCATCCTAGTGTCCCCTCCCAGTGTCTCCAGTTCCAGCCCAGTACCCCTGTCCCTGTGCCACCAGTCCCCTCACACTGTCCATAGATCCATCCCAGCGGCACCTGCCCAGTGCCACCAGGGTAGCCCTGGTGTCACCACCTGTGTCCCCAGTTTCATCCCACTTTCACCACCCCAGTGTCCCCAGGGCTGTCCCAGTGCCAGCAGCCCTGTGTCATCATTCCAGTGGTACCAACCTGGTGCCACCAGTTCCATTCCAGTGTCACCAACCCAGTGCACCAGTTCTGTCCCACTGTCACCAGTGTTTTGGGGGTCTTGGGGGATCCCAGGTGGAGTTTGGGGGCTTCTGGGTGGGGGTTGGGTGGTCCCGGAGCATTTTGGGAGGTCTCAGTTGAGGTTTGGAGTTCCCAGGTGAGGTTTGGAGCTCCCAGGGGAGGTTTTGGGGGTCCCAGGTGAGGTTTCCAGGGAATTGGGTAATCCCAGTTGAGAATTCACAAAGATTTGGGGTTTCCCAGGTGAGAACATGGGCCAGGGGTTCAGGAGGGCTGAGGGGCTCAGGCCTGGGAGCATTTTGGGGGCTTCAATCAATGGGGAGGGCCTGGGGGGTGCCGAGGGGGAGGCGTGGTGAGTGTGTGGGGGGCTCTCATGGATTTGATGCCTCAGGTTTTGGCTTTTCTTTTTTTCAGATTCTGTGCTGCTTTACTCTGTGGGTCTGGGCTTCATATTAAGGGATGCTGAGCTCTGTTCACAGAGCAGGGAGACAAAACAATTCCTTTCTAGCTGTGAACTCAAGGACACATAATCCAAACTTCAGGCCCAAGAGCATAAACAATGGGCACTGAAGAGAGAAAAACAAGAAGGATGGGACTCCATCATCTAAAGACATAATTGGACAATTAACTCCAATATGCAAATGGAGCAGAACTTATAAAAGTGACAGACCTCGTGACCGGCCGTCCATTTTGTGGCCATTTTGGTCCATCTTGAGCGTAGCCCTGGCTGGGCTCTTGTTCTGCCCAAGGTGTATCCATGGAGGCCTTTTAACAAATGCCTGCTTTATTGTGTAACCGTGTCTGGCCTCTGTTCTAGGTCAGCCTTGTGGAGGCCTCAGTTTGTGGCGAACACGAAGGGAGCCGAGGCACCTGGGCAGGGCTGGAGCAGAGGCAGAGGAAGGTGCAGCTGCTGCCGCCAGCCCGCGGCACTGGCGGGGCCCAGGTGCGGGGCAGAGGGTGCGGGAGGCCGAGAAGCTCGGGAGGAGCGAGAGAGGCGTGAGCGGCTGCAGGGGCGCTGTGTTTATCGGGTGAGCGCGGTGGGAAGGGGCGTTTTGTGCTCGGGAGCGCAGCGGGTGCGGGGCTCGCTGTGCCCCGGGCCGGGGAGGGCGGGCGCTGTGAGCAGCGGGGTTGGATTGCGGGGCTGGGCTTGGCCTGGGGCCGGCAGTGCTGGCGCAGGGATCGTTCCCGCACCGCCGCTCCGGAGCGCCGCGATCGGAATCTCGCTCTTTCTCTCTCTCGTTGGTTCTTTTAATTTCTACTCGAGCTGTTAAAATTCCGTGTGTATATTCTGCTGCGAGTGCTGTAGTGATAATATCCCGAGAGACAGTCCCCTGAGATTAGTACTGAGAAACTGGGGAGCCCTTACCGGGGGGAGCCTTGTTTTTCAAATGCAAACTCATTGGACTCTCAGAAAAGATCTGGCCGCGATATAGAGGAGCTAGAGGCCCGAGTTTGGTAGTTGGGATAAGAGATTAATATCAAGTGTGATTTCCCGTAGACGCGAGGATAAATCCTCAGGGTGCTCAGGTGAGCTGGAGTATGCGAGGCTCTTTATGGTGCCAGCATGTCAGCGGAGCCCAGCAGCAAAGCAAAAGGAAGAGCATCCCTTAGTCTGAAAGGGAAAAGGGGAGAAAAGGGGAAAAAGAGGCAATATTGGTAAACAAAAGTAAAACAAGGGAGGAAGAAGGCTCAGATCGAGTCTCTCCCGCCCTGAGGGTGGGGTCGGTCGGGTCCGGGCCAAGACGCGCCCCCCCCGCCGCCACCGCCCCCCCGCCGCCAGCGCCGACACGATCGGGGGGCGGGGGAGGCGCAGCTCAGACGGGGCCCAGCCGGGGAAGGACGGGGAAAGGCGAGCCCGGGCAGGCAGGGACGGCGCCGGCCCCGGGCCAGGAGGAGGAGCCGGGGCGGAGCCTTGTGCCGGGAGAGGGGAGGGGAGGGATGGCGGGCACCGCCCACGGCACCGCCCCGAGAGGAGGAGGAGGAGCCGGGGGCGGAGCCTTGTGCCGAGAGGGCGGGGAGGGAACCTCCCATGGGGGCGGGGTCTCTCCGCTCCCAGCCCTGTCAGTTTCCATGGCAACCCTGAACGCCGGGATGCGGCTGCGGGGGATGACGTCACCGGCGCGGGCGGACGCGCAGCCCGGGTTAAAAGACGCAGCAAATCCCGCGTGGGGCTCCCTAGGATCGGGGGGAGGCAAAATAGATTATATGGTACAACAGGGTCAGCCGAACCAGGGAGCTCCTGCTCCAGCAGCTCCGGGGAAGGTGAAATTGATGAACTCATTGCAGCCTTGAGCAAGCGAAGGAGGGGAAAGATCGTGAGAAAAGCCATCAAAGAGTGTAGCCCCATGGTGAAACGTACTAGATCAAAAAAGACAAAAGAACCGGTTTTACAATCTCCACTACGACCAGCACTTGGCAACCAGGGACCGATACACGTTAAGGTTCCATCTTCCCTTGTGAAAAACACGGTTCACTTTCCTGTTAAAATTTAAAACTTTAATAAAGGACAGTAGGAGACAGAGACAGCAAAACAAAAATTACGGCTCAGTGCATCTTGGTACTAAGCCAAGAGCACCCCTGCTAGTTTGGGAAACACCCTTTTTATACCATTTCTATTACATCAGCCTGTTGCATATTCATAGACTCTTATGCATATCCACCATCTAGTTTACATATTTCAGGAATTGTTTAGCATGGCTCCTCCTCAGCTCTGCCTTTTTAGAGCATGTGTGTTTCTTGGCTGTGGTTTTGGTTCCCTCTCTTGATCACTTCCACTCTGGGCCTTGGTCCACACTTTCTTCAGACGGCAGATGCTGATAGTTGGCACATCAATAGCAGGGTGCTCATGACGTGTTCACTGGATGTTATCCCGACCAAACAGACAGTTCACTCCTGACTAGATCAGCTACCACTACTGCCATGTCTAAGTTTTTATTAACAGCAGAAATAAGAGCATAGTTATTTTAACATTGTACATATAAGATTCCTCTTAATATAACAATATAATAAGCATCTATAATAATCTTTCCTCTTCCCTTTTTACAAATAATTTGGCTTGAGCAGTATTTCTTTTTTTCTATCCTCCATTATTTGCTTTTCTTTTCATAAATAATTTTTGCTTCTTCCAAGTGGTCTTTCTTATTATTTTGTATGCACATAATCTTTTGTGCAGTCCCAGATGTAGACAATTTTGGATCTATAGCATTGTCACTTAATCATTAAAACTGAAAATCAGGGACAAAGACTATCTAACTAGTTAAAGTTAGAAAGTGGTATGTTTATTACGCCGGTGGGTGGCCTGGAAGGGGTCATTCTTGAAATGCGTGACTGCACCACACAAGGATTTTTGCCTTCTATTTATTTCCCAAAATAATACATATGCATAACCCCAGCACCTCCCATCCCCGCTTTGTATTAAAATGAGGTTATTAGTCCTTCACGTGTGCGCAGTTCTTCCCTTGAATTGGATCAGTGGTCCCAAATTGGGTCAGTGGTCCCAGGGATGAAGTCAGGAAGGTCTTGGTCAGGTCTCTGTGACCCTCTGGCACAATCCAAGGCCCCCTGCTTCGTGATGGATTGACACAGAGTCCAGGTGCTGGGCATTGTTCTGCTGGTTTCAATATGTTCCTATGTTGGTTCACTTGCTCCTCTTCCTTCTACAAATGAGCTCATAATGTAACAATTAGCTTTAACTTAAGCATCTAATAATCATTAACCAGTTGTTGGTGTATCTGACTTCAATATGAATTGGTTCTAACCCTCAGCTAAAATCTTAAATTTTTTAAATCTTAATTCAACCCCTTAAACTAACCAAGAGAAGTAAAACAATAATTGGATGAACGAAGGTACTGAGCAAGTCAGTTGCCATTGGAGACTGCTCACAAAGCACATCCCACTAATGATGGGATGGGCCTTTTTCCAATCTTTTAAATACTTTCCATATAGTCTCTGTGTCATGGTGTATTGTAATGAAAGTTCTTTTCCTTTTATCTTTAACTTTTTTAACAATTTTCTTTAATTCATAATGTTTTAACAATTTGGTAACCAAAGTTAAGTTCATCCCTATGGGCACAGGCAATATTTCTTGGACAGTGATCAAATTCGCCTTTCTATGTTGGTATGATACGACAGGTGCCTGATAGGAAAAAGCACATCCTTTGATTTTGACAAAGTTACAAATGCACAAGTTAAATTGAGTTTCCTTCACTGTCATCTCATCAACTATTATAGTGGGGCATGCTGCTCTGAGGCAGATACAACTTTGTCTTGTATACACAGGCAAGGTTTTCTGGTTAATGGGATGCATTTCAAAGTGAGAAATACTTTGCTCTGTATCTAAGTCTAAACTCAGAGCAGCTAGTTAAGCATTTGTCACAGTATTTAGAATTCTTGGTGAGATTCATGGAATCTGTCTTGGACAAACACAGATTTACATCCCCCAAACATTTCTTCTTTCTTACACAGTGGCATTTGTAATTTTTAGCATTTGACCCAGAGACTTAGGGGAGTTAAAATCATAGGCTTTCCCTTGGCACTTATATACTAGTCACGTGATATGGAAGTGGTGCTGCATCAGCTGTGGTTACAGCAATAATCATAAATGACACAACTCTCTAAGCTACACCTACTTGATTATCTATTTCAACGACAAGTCGTTCTGTTCTTTGGGGGATTATTACACTGTGCTTATCATTTTACTCACACTCTATTTATTTTCTCGAGAAAGTTTTAATTTCAGTTTGTTGTTACCCATTGTAACTTTCTAAAGTGCCTCAGGAGCCTTCTTCACTCGGGAATGATGGATCTAGGTGCTTTGTTCCTTAATCTTGATTGCAGCAAAGGTGGTGAGGAGCACTTGGGCGGTCACCAGATGTCGCTGTAGGACACGAAAGAACACAAGCACGCAACCGTTCTCAAGGTGAAGGAAAAAAGGGAAGTTTATTTTCTGACTCCAATATTTATAGTTTTACAAAAGTGACAGCGGATTGGAGGGTGACAGTGACACCTCTCCAATGACACTGGTTAAACCAACAGTCCCTCAACTCTCTCCTCCTCCATCAAGGAATGCAAAACAATGACTTATTTACAGAAAGTGTGTGAGAAAGTTCACTACAAGAATGTCAACATCAGAAGGCATAGAAAATCCTAAAAAACCAGGGTGACGCACCCCTTGTAGTTGTATGTCTGTTTTGATTAGTATTATTGTATTATGGCTTACCTTCGAGGAAAATCTGTCCATAATTACCTCACCCTTTGCTGCTTTCTTTGCCTCTCCATCCGCCAGCTCATTTCTTTCCTCCAATTTTAAGCTCACTCTCTGGTGTGCCTTAATATGCTTTTTCAGGTAGCTGAACTGCTTCCAGCAGCCAGTTTGTCTCTTCTTCCCTTGTGAGTTGAGCAGTCCCCTCTCCTTCCAGATGGCTCCATGCGCATGCACGACTCTGAATGCCTTTAGCTTTTCTAAGGCATGGGTCAATGCATTTATCTCAGCCTTCTGTGCAGAGGTACCTGTTGGTAAGGGTCCAGACTCTATTACCTCTCTGCAGGTAGTCACTGTGTACTTTGCATGTCGCTTTCCACTGGCAATGTAGCTGCTCCCGTCAGTGAGCCAGCTCTCTGCATCGTCCAAAGGAGTGTCCTTTAAGTCTGGGCAGCAGGAGTAGGTAGCTTCAATGGTCTCCAGGCAATCGTGGTGTACTGCTTCTCCTTGATTCCACTGAGAAAAGAGGCTGGGTTGACAATATTAGTCACCACTATCTCTACATCATCTTGCTCTACCATGATGGCCTGGTATTTCAGAAACCTCTGTGGTGAAAGCCAGTGGCCACCCTTTACTTCCAGTACTGTGGACACTGTGTGGGACACTAGCACAGTCATTTTTGTCCCAGGGTAGACTTGGGTGCTTCTTCAATATTCAGCACAACTGCTGCTACACCTCTGAGGCGGCCTGGCCATCCTTTGGCTGTTGCATCTAGTTGCTTAGAGAAGTAAGCAACTGCCCTTCGGTATGGACCCAAGTCCTGAGCCAGTATTCCCAGGGCAATTCCTTGCATGGAAAAATAGAAAGAATGGTTTACTTACATCTGGAAGTCTCAAGGCTGGAGCTGACATAAGGACACTCTCTAGCTGGTGAAAGGCCCGTGTGGCTCCTTTTGTCCACTGGAGATCTCTGTTTCCATCGGCAATAAGAGCATAGAGGGGTCTGACGAGCAGTGCATAACTATAAACCCACAGCCGGCACCACCCTGCCATGCCTAAGAAGGTTGGGAGTTCCTTCGTTGTCTGGGGTTTCGGGGTTTGGCCTATGTCTTCCCTGCCTTAAAGCCTGCTGCTCAGCACTCCTTACCCCAGGTAGATTACCTTCTGTTTCACTACCTGTGCCTTTTTCTTTGAGACTCTGCATCCTTGGAGTCCTAGGAAATTCAAAAGGCTTACCGTCCAGGCTTCCCTCATCCGAGTGGCTACTAGAAGATCATCCACGTACTGCAACAGCCTTCTTTCCTCTTGTGGAGCTTCCCGGGACTCTGGGTCTATGCAAGCTGTTTTCCAATCGGAGTGGGGAATTTTGAAGCCTTCAGGCACATGGACCATGTGAGCTGTGTTTGAATGCAAAAATTTTCTGGCTGGCTTCGTGGATAGGGAGGCAAAAGAAGGCATCTCTTAGGCCTAAAACAGTGAACCAGGTTAGCTCAGGTGTTAAACAAGTTAGTAAAGTATATGGATTTGCTACCACAGGGTATAAATTCTGTGTTATCTTATTGACAGCCCTCAATCCAGTACTATCAATTATTGGGCTGATTCCTTGCCTATCTTCCTTTTGAGGGTACTGCTCAATTCTCACTGGTTGTGTTCTTTCCTTAAGCTTGATTACGATGTGGGGGCATTTTTCACCCTTCCTGGTACAGCAGAGGCCCATACCCTCGAAAACACTTATTTACTTATTCTAGTATCTCTTTACTAATGTCTTTCTTAATTTCAATGGCTGTTAATGTTAAGCCTAACATCTTTATATCATTTGCCTCCAGAGTAACCTTTCTCATTTGAGAATGTTTAGCAAATGGAGCGAATTGTACAAAAGCTTCTAAGTACACATAGAACACATGTTACTTTAAAGGTTTGCAAAAGTATTCCTTCTCAGACTGGCCAGTTGTTCCCTGCACTACAACCTAAACATTTTCCACAAGTACTAAAGCTTTATTTAAAACTGAATATATGGCCCTTGTGTTGACTAAAATTCTACCCTTTTCTTTCTTCTGATCTCACTGCCTCTTGCAGAGGGGTCTGTTACATCCTAGTTCTGGATGAAATTGAACTGCCAGGAGGGGGATGGGTTCAAGTGGGTATACTTTTGGAGCCTAAGCCTTCTTCCCTTTTGGGGAGGTCATCTTTATCCTTCCTCCCTTACCTTGGGAGGAGCCTTTAACAAATCATATGTACTCATTTTGTGAACTGTAATCACTTTGCATTTCAGCATGATAATCTTTGTTTGACTTCATATGTTGCTATCTTATGCTGCATGCTGAACAACACGTTTGATTTACTTTCTCTTTGCCTTGTCTTCCTTTTCAAGGGCCAAGACCAGGGGGCGGTCTGATCTCACAGTCTCTTTGCCATTCTGGGTGATTTCTTAAAACAAAAAGACATATCAGCATACAAAACCCCATCCCATTTACCTTCCTATTTTAAAACAGTATTAACTGCAATGAAATATTATAAATCTTCTTATTTTCTGAGCTGCTCCTACTGGCAGCCTTCTCCCAGTGAGCCCCTCCTAAAAGGGGCTAGTTGAGCAACCTCTTTGCTCTGGTCAGTTCTCATTATCTCTTTCTCCTTGCCCTATCTCGCTTCCACCCAAACTTGTCTTTACAAAGCTTCACAGTAGTTTCTTAGTCTTCCTCCTGCACACACACACACACACACACACACACACACACACAGAGCTCCAGATGGCAGGTATCAGATGTGATTTCCCACACACGAGCTTTAAGATCTTAGGTTCTGAATCAGCTTGATCAGAAACCTTTAATTTACACTCTGGGCATGTGCCCTGATGCTTATTAGAACAGCAATACCAGCGTTTCTCACAAACACTGCACTGCAACAATACTAATGCAGTGTGCCAGCCTCTTGATGCACCGAAGGAATTGCCCACAGAGGCAGGCTATTCTGCTTATTACAGAGAACTCTAAATCCCTACAGCAGGCTGTTCCCAGTCCAGACTTACTATAGTACCAGCTGAAGTCTCATAAACTCATTCATCTCTTCTATCTAAACTCCGTTTTACAAAATATCAGTCCTTCCTAGTTCTCTTCTTGCACAATCTAATTAAGCACTGTGTCTACTTACACTTGTTTTACTGCCTTGCAGAAAGGCTGTGCTTGTCACAGCAGAAACTCTGATACGCCCACAGACACAGACACACGCATCCCCCCTTTATCTCAAATTCACTAGAGCCAGGGCTTGAATTGCTGTGAGGGGAGAATTCTTGGAATTCCTTAAATTTGCTTTACTATAGTTAAACATAAATCACCATACCATAGTTCTTCTGTGTAAAATGCTACTCTTGTTGCAAACAAAATCTGAAAATCTCCACAAACACCACTATACAATCCGAGAATCAAATTACCACAATGCAGTGGAAGAAAATCACCACACAAAATCACTGGGAAAGGGCATATCTCTCAAAGTGCCCCTTTTCTCAACACAACATAGCATACCATAATTCAGCATTTACTCACATCAGTTTTCCCTGGACACAAATCAAAATAACAGCACACAGTCCAGAGATCGAGTCCAAACATTCAGGGCAAAGGAACTCTCTGAGCTCGTACTCACGGTTAAAATGTACCAAATCAACACAAATCACTACATTTAAACACAATAAGTACAGTCACTGACGTTTCTCCACCCGCTTCTCCATAGGGCACTTCTCTCCCTGCCCCCACAGCCTGCTGCAGCCGGCGCCTCAGGCCTCACTCGGCTGCTTCAAACACGGGTAGTACTCACCCTCCCCGCATTGTAGGACACTGTAGATCTACTCTCTCTTATACACCGTACACTTATACACTTGCACGATTAGAAACACAGTGCACTGACCACACAATGCATTAACCATACAGCGACACAGTGTTTGACACACACACGCATATAGAGATTCATTCGACCCACCCCCAGGGTCGCTAGTGGCTGGTCTATCAGACAATGAACCCCCAATACAGTGTCCGGACACTACACACATACACACACATAGACGTCCACTCGACCCACCCCCAGGGTCGCTAGCAGCTGCTCTATCAGAACAACGAACCCCCGTCTCTAATCCAGCTGCTCCACCAGCTACACCCAGACGTCTCTGAGTGATTTACTCCCTAGCTCTCTTTTCTCCTGGGGGCCCCTCAGTACATACCGTATTCTCCTCCGCAGCCAGCAGGTCCTTGTCTGTCCTCGCAGGAGGCAAGTCGAGATGAGCGGAGCCCCACTAGGAAAAAAATCTTAGGGAGCACCTTGGAGGTCTGTCTATCCCCCCGCCCCTGCAGGGACAGAGAACTCCTGACTTGGCTCACCATAATGTTTTGCGGAGAAAAGAAGAAAACTCTACAACTTTGTCAAAGTTGTAAAGTTGGTACGTTTATTACAGCGCTGGATGCATGCGGAGATTGCTCTCTTCAAAAAAGGCATGCATACCTCTGAGAACTTCAGGTCTCTTTTTATCTCTCTCTTAAATACATATGCATACAGTTTCACAATAGGTTCATACATATTCATTTTTATGGGTTTCGTGTGACATTTACCACTAGTTCCTTTGTATCAGAAAAAATTCCGAGGTCAGGTTGACTTGCCCTTACAGCAGTCTCTGTCTCCTTCTATCATCTTCTGTATCCCGCCATTATCTCTGTCCTTCGCTGAAGTAACTCCACTGAGCTTAGACCTTGCAGTCTAGCTAAATAACTATGGTTTCTAACTACAGACTCAACTCAAAAATGTACATTTCACTTAAATTAAAATGGATTTCCATCCTGAAAAATTTTCATTTTGCTTCACTGTCGTGGTTTGACCAGAAATGGGACATCTGGGATATGTTGTTTTGCTGTGGTTACCAATGGGTGTTCGGATTTTAAGATGAGCACCTGGTTTGACCAGTGGAGCATTGGATCCGCCTCTTGAGACTACAAACCCAAGGAGTTAAAAGCAGGGCTCTTGTCCTTCAGAGTGCTCTTGGGATTTCCTGCGTGGATGGTTGGGCCTCCCTCCCCTGGCCCAGTTGCTGGCTGGGCTGGGAGAGGGGAAAGCCACGTGGCCCATATACGGTAGGCCCGGATTCGGTGGAAGGGTGGGGGGAGCATCGAGCGACCTGTTTACCCCCCCCCCCCCCCCTTTTTGGAGACGGAGAGAATGCAGCCTGTGCTGTTACCCTGTTACTTTGAAACTTGATATCATGTGCCGGCAGCACGGCTGGGAGGAGAAGGTGGGGGGGCAGCGAGCAGCCCAGCGGCCTGAGAGAGCCTTTAACCCTTGTGGATAGTGAGAGCTTCACGGATCATTACCTTTCCTAGGAAAAGGATAAGAGTGGAAGATGAAGGAAGAAACAGGCCAGTAAGGTGGTCTAGCAAAGAGAAAGAGAAATGTTGAAGGAATGGGGGAAGATGGAGTGGCAACTTTGCTGGACTTTTGTTGTAGATCCATGGACTGTCTCCTGGTGATACAGAGGCTGCATTGCAGGGGGAAGCGGAGGCTCGGAGCCAGGAGAGTTTGATGTTGAGACCCCTCAGCCCCAGGGGGTATAGAAGAAATGGGGGGGACAAAGGTCCCAGAGATGAGAGTGTGCTCTGCTTGGAACGAGACGAGGCATCCTTAAAAGGCACACCCTGAAAGCAGGCCTCTGCCTCATCCCATGCCTGGTGGTGAGAGCACCTTGGCATGGAAAGGAGATGTCACGAGATAGCAGGACTCCGGGCGGTGTGCTAATTGTGACAAGAAGTCCGTGGTACAAGGAAGGACTCCGTCTACTCCTCATAAGCTGAAGATTTGATTTTTTTTTTAAAGGGTAGTGCCAGATGGAGTGTGAATAATTTTGGGAGTGTGGATAATTTTGGGAGATGAATTGTACTGGGATCTGGAGGAGGAGGGGGAAGTGTTTCTGTGTAGTTTTCATTCTCCTTGTGATTTCTTTTTCTTTTGTGTATGTGTAGTTTAGTAATTGTGTGTAGTTTAGTAATTCCATGTAGTTTAGCTAATAAACTTTTCTTTATGTTTAAGTTGGAGCCTACTTTGCTTATTCCTGCTCACATCTCACAGCAGATATCAGGTAGAGGTAGACTCATGGGGGCTCTGGCTTTGCCAGGCCCAAACCATAACATTCACTCACCCTGGGCTCTGCCTCGAGCTGTGCAAATTCCATCAGTGCCAGCAGGCAGAGCTTGGGGTGAGGGGCAGAGGGAATCAGCCCAATTCCTGCCCCGGGCAAGGGACCCAGGTACATTGTCCACACTTTGCCCAGCAGTGTTCATTTGCATTTCTAAAGCTCTTCTGGAGGCTGCCTGGAATGAAGCTTCTCTTCCAGGGCAGCCATCTGGTGAGTCACATGTGGCCCCCCCAGAATCTGATTTAAAAAAAAATGTATTAACTATTTATGTTCAAAGTATTACAGGTAAATCTCTTCGATTTGGCAAAATGCAACATAAAGGCGAACGTGGGAAAACCCAGACCAAAAAGTGATTCTCACACTTCTGTCCAAAAACCCACCTGACAATATAAAGTGGGAATATTATGAAAAATTTTTCCCATGTTGTAATTTTGCCACTGAAACTTCAGGGAAAACAAAAACTCTCCAAGAATCTCTTTAGTGTTAGAGAGTCAATACATTCCTTGGTTCTGGCCAGGATGTGCAACAGAAATAATTTCTTTCACAAATAGCCCAACTGTGCAGAGAAAATCATTCCATGCCATGTGAGATTTACTAAATTTTTCCTAAACTTTATGTAGTCTGGACCAATCTAAATCCACTGGTTTAATGTTCATTGCTTCCAAGTTGTATAAGTTTTTAGTATTTGGTTGCCTGTTGGACCCGGATTTCTTCCCCTCTGATGTGTGAATTCAGTCTCCACACTCCTGGATTTCCTTCGCAGCCTTTTCCAGCCCAGGTGTCTCCAGCTCTGCCGGGGGCAGTGCCTGGGGTAGTTGTTGGTTGTTGTTTGCTGATGGGTATTCCCAGTCTGTTTGAATGTTAAACTCATCTCCATTGAGTGGTATAACACCCTTTAAATAAAAGCTTTAAAATTCATTTCCCAAAGGCAAAGACAAACCAAGCCTGAGCAAAGAAATAAGATTTAAAAGGAACAAACTTGGTACATTTTGCAGCAGTGCAATGGCAGGCAGCCCAGAGTGTGGGTGTCAGTGAGCCCCAGAGCTCAGTGGCTGGAGATGGCAGAGGAGGGTGGCCAGGATTGCAGAGGATTCCAGGCGAGGATCTGTGGGCAGGCGCAGGGGCTTGGCCCGCTGTGGAGCCCTGGCTGCTGCTGCGTTGCCTTCAGGGCAGGCTCAGGGGCGGCCTCCCATCCTCCTGCTGCAGGCGGGAAGTGCAAATCTCCGGGGCTTCAGAGCCCTTGAGGCCAGGCTGAGGGGTCCCCCCGTGTTGAGCTGTGCTGGCGGCTGTTTCTGGCCTCAGGGACACTTGGCATGGGCCCCTTGGCCACCAGTGGTGCTGCTTTGCACTCCTTAGGCAGGGGCCGATGTCTTGGCTGGGTGTTGGCAACAGCAAAGTGCCAGGGCAGTCTCTGTGCCAGCCCAGCTTCCTGTGGGAGAATATCCCTTGATATCTGCTCCAGTGGTTGCTGAAGCAGTGAGAATTGCTTTTGCCCCCCTGTTAGGTGCCATGGTGTCAGCAGAAGATATTGAATCCTTCCTGCTCAGGGCATTTCAGTGCCAGGCTCTCACAAGCACCCACAGCTCCGCGGGTTGAGCTGAGCATGGGGCAGTGACCTGCGCTGTGTCTGATTCCCCTTCCTTCCCTCCCCTAGGACAGGGTGTTGCTTTTAGATGCCACTTGTCCTGGTTGCTTCAGAGTGCTTTGGAGAGGCTCCATATCTAATTTTCCCTATTTTCCTGGGGCTGCCAGAACTACAGGGTTCACTTCAGCATAGGCCTGGACAGACATTTGACACAGAGGTACAACAGAACCGGCCTCTGTAACCCTTTTTATAATATTAATTTGTGTTACGAGTTTAGCGATCAAATCCCTTCTCAGTAAATCACGATAACAATTAGGAGCAAATAAAAATTCACGCATTTCAAACCCATCTCCCGGATCTACTTACATTGATTGAATAAAGCCATACATCTTTCCCACTTATCCCCTAACTAATTAAACATATTTTTAGCATTTCCCCCCCCTTAGGTCTAAGATTTATAGTGGATTGAGAGGCCCCTGTATCCATCAGAAAATGCCTCCTCTCAATGCAGACCCACCCTGAATGTTCTCAAGGGCTGCAGTGTGGAGGGTCCCTGGTGTGATGGGAGCTGTGACAGCCCTGCCAATGCATGTCCATCAAGGGGTGGACTTGCTGGTCCTGAGGGTGCTGCTGTCTGTGCTTGCAGTGTCCTTGTGCCCTGCAGCTGGAGCCCTGGTTCCTTGCCAGGGGCTGTTTGGGTGGGCTCTCCCCTGCCGAGCAGGGCAATGCCTCTGCCATGAGCTTGTGGCCGAGCCGTGCCCTGGGTGCTGGGGCCCCCTTGGGCCCTGGGGTTGATCCCTCGGGGGCTGTAGGAACTGTGCCCTGGCCTTTGCCTTCAGCTTGGCCTTTTGCTGCTCCCTTCTTGCACTCACCTGCTGTGCCTTTGTGCCCAAGTGCTGCAGGGCCTTCTTGTGCCCCTCCTGCAGCCCCCTCAGTGTCTGTGGGTGCTTGTCTCATTTTACAAGAGAGGTGTCTGCTCGGGAAGGCAGAAAAAGCCTCTCTTGGAATGGAGAATGCAAACCCCCTCCCTCTTAATGTTTAGACCAGTGAAACGAAGGGGCTCTCAGGCAAAGATATGGGAATAGGAATACCAGTTCTTTACTAGTGTGTATAATAAAGTAAGCAAACACCAACAGCTGCGGCACTGACAGCAAACAGAGCCCGGACTCAGTCCTGGCCTTTGGGCTGCGGCGCTTTGCCCTTGGGTGCAGTTCCGGGCATGGCCGGCAGGGGCGCTGGTGGCTCCCGTGGGGCGGGGCAGCGCATCCCTCCCATGGGAACCTCTCTGAACGGAAGTAGACCAATCCCTTCAGCTAAATCTTTCCCTTTTTTACTTTCTCTAGCCTTTCTCCCGTGTTCTGGGAAAGAATTTGGAGAGGGCTGCCTTTTAACTGAGCTCCTAGTGTTTCAATAAGGTGCTTCCTGTAGAGAGAGAGAGTTTCTCTGAACAGCCGGAGCTGTGGTTATCAAGGGGACGCAACTCAGAGCAGGACGCGGTCAGGGGAGGATATCCCGCCGAGGCTCGGTGGGAGTGTGGGCAGGGTCTGCTGACGGAATTGGCAGAGGGGGATCTTCCCGTGGAGTCCGAGGCGGAGCGTGGGTAGCCCCCACATGGCTGATGGCGGCTGATCCGGCAGCTGCCGGCAGAGCAAAGGCAGGTGGGAGAGCCCGGCAGCAACGGCGGTGCCCAGCGCAGGTGGCACGGGCAGGGCAGCCAGGGATGGGATGGCTGGGACCCCCCCTGGGTGCGGTGGGCGCGGTGACCTCGGAGCAGGCGGCAGGACAGAGCAACCTCCATCTTCCCCAGCATGGCCGGCAGAGCGGCCGCGGGCCAGGCAGTGGGAGCAGGGCACACAAATTGAGCGACAGCACCGGGGCAGGTGGAGCTGCCCTGGGCAGTGAGGCCGCACCTGGGATGGAAACCGGGGCAGGCGGAGCTGAGGTGGGCAGCGAGCCGGGACCCGGGACAGGCGCCTGGGCTGCGAACGGAGGGGGCAAGACCTGCAGAGGATCCCACTCTCTGATTTTTCCTCTTGTTCCCTTCCCTTTCATATCCCTTTTTCTTTTCTTGTTTTTTCTCAGAGGTTTCTGATATTTTAAACATTTTTTTCTTCTAAAATCTCGTGTCTAACATATGGCATATTCTCTTCTAGATTAAATGAGGTTTTTACAAATAAATCCAGAGCCTAGCAAATCTAAACTTCTGCTTGGATACTTTGAAATTCTCAAAGAGCTAACTCATGAAGTCCTAATGTTGTTTTTCCCATCACCTTTTTATTTATCCTTTGGCAAATTAAGCATCTTTCAGTTACTTGTTTGCAAATCCAAAAATCCCAATGCACCCGTAGTTCCTTAAAAAATGATCACACAAATCTTGAGTACCCCAGTGGGTTTTCTGATTCCTGTCTTCTAATATTTTCTTAGAAGCACATTTTATTAAGTAATTGTCTTCCATAATGAAGTTTCCATTTCCCTGATTTATCTTGTTCACTTCCTGTCTTGTTTAATTCTTTTTTCTCGGCTTCCCTAAACTTTGGAATTTCTGGTTTTTCCTCTTTTGGAGTTAATATTAACATAACTCTTTCACCTCCATTTTCTGCTGCATCCTTAGCTCTGTGATCTGCCAAATTATTTCCTCTTCTTTCTGGGGTCTTTCCCTTTTGGAGTTCCATTATATGTACTATAGCTATCTCTTTTAGGCAGTTGTAATGCCTCTAAAACCTCTAAAATAAGTTCCTCATGTACTAATCCTTTTCTTCTTGAATTAAGTAATCTTTTCCCTTTCCAAATTTTTTAAAGGTATGTACTACTCTAAAGGCATACCTTGAATCAATATATATAGTTCCTTTATTTTGTCTTAAATATTCTAGTGCTCTTTTTAAAGTACATAATTCACAAGTTTGAGCTTACTAGTTTAAGGTTAATTTCCCTTTTTCCATAGTTTGCATTTTTTTCCCATCGACTACTGCATACCCTGTATTTTCTCCTTTTGCAAGCAATTTCATCTCTATTTTTTTTCCCCCTTTTTTCCCCTGTATCCAACTTACTGGTTTTCTGTGTCATTTTTCAAGATCTTATCTATTCATCTTCTGCCTCTGTTTTTCACATTCATTAACAACATAAATACCACTTTTCTTTCAACTACACACACAAAAATAAAAATCTTTTTTCTCACACTACTTTCAGTACAATACACCTCCCTCCAAGGAGATATAGTGAAGCTTAAAATACAGAATCTACATTACCTATACTTTCCTTCGTCTACATTCACTCACTTTTATTTCCCATTCTCTCCCACACATTCTTTCCCACCCTCAGGACACAGAGTGGATCCCTGTTGACAGAGAATCGCGGGTCCCTGTGGCCCCCCCTCACCTTGGGGTGGCCTCTGGGTCTCAGTATCTCCGTGCCTCCTGGGAGGGCCCTGACTCTGCAGCCTCCGGTGCCTTTAATCTGTGAGGCTGATTTGTGTGTCACTCACACTCTTTAGCCACGGCCCCCTCACACGCCCTGGGGACAATTGCCCATTTGCAGGTCACCTGTACCTTATGCCACAGCCCCCACACACCCGGGAGAACAATGGCTTATTTGTGGGTCACACACTCCTCTTTGCACAGCCCCCCTTCCCACCCGCCCAGGAAGCTGAGGCTGATTTTGTGTGTGACTCACTCTCACACAGAACAAGACAACATAAGGTACCTTCTGTTATAAATTATCAAATCGAGAGCCAAACCTATAGGAAAATGTAGCAAAGATTTATTAATTTGTCTGTGAGACTGAAGTTCGGTCATCTACACTACCAAAGCCAAGGGTCAGCGTCGAGCCCGGGTTTGGTGCTGGGTGAACACGGATCTGAGCTCCGAATGTCAGAGTCTCCCCCTGTTCACAAATGCTGCGTGACGCAGCGAGTTCTTTTACAGTTTATTCTGCTCGAGGTAGAGATGACTGAATGTTCTTTGTGTCTCTTCCCATGCATAACCGTGTCTTTACCTGTGCAGAGGTGGACAAAGACTCAGTCCCGGTGTCTGATGTTGTCAGTAGACTCTGGGGAAGTCAGCATTCACATGCATCAGGGTGGGGCTGTGGATCATTGTGGCAGCTGTAATCGTCGAGACGAAAATCACTCTTGGCTGGACTTGGTGACCCGGGGAAGCCAGCGATTATCGCCCTGGAAGCTTCTATTCTTTCATTAAAATCCCCGATGTTTATCTCAACCAATTCCAGGAACTAGATGTATATGAATAAGACACTGCTCCTGGCCAGGATGGTCAAAAGACATAATGTGGATTCTACAATATTTTATACATTAATAGCATGATTTATCTCTACCATATACATCACTTTCACATCACCTATTACAAGTTTAGGTGATCCTTGCCAGTCCCCGTGCTCTTGGATATCCCTCAACCCAGCTGTGTTGTCCAACCCCAGATGCTCTTGAGCATATCCTCAATCCGACAGAATTCTGCCCAACCGTGGATGCTCTTGGAATGTTAATTCCTCAACCCAGCAGGTTTTCATTCTGGATGCTCTTGGGCTCTCTAATCCCTCAAACCAACAGCATTTTTAGGAGCCCCTTTTGTCCCGTTTCCTAGTGGATTTGGCTCGGAAACTCCTCTGCTCCCTTCCTCCGAGGGGTCCAGCCCCTCTCTGAGACCCAGTCCCAGTTACTCCGGGGGATTCTCTCACTCCTCTTATCACTCGCTGTGTCTCTTTACTGGCTGCTTCCCTCGAGGAAAGTTGGAAACGCAGCGTGGGAAACTCCAGCACTCACTTGGCAGGTCTGGGACAACCAGCCCTCATCTCATTCACAGCCCAGAGCAGAGAATGAGGGGAGAAGGGAGCCCGGGAGCCCAAACAGCCCCGGCATCCCGAAATGGGGAGAGGGAAGCGGGGGGAGCTTTTGGCATTGCTGGGACTGCCAGCAGCCTGGGGAGGCCGGGCACTGAGGACAAGGGGGACCCCCAATCCAAGTGTGACCCCAGCAGCTGGGACAGGGGGGAATCCCTGAACACCAGAAAGGAGGGACCAGGGATGGGGAACTCCTGGGACGCTTTTTCAGGGCTGAATCTTGGATGTTGGGGAGGTTTTTCTGGAGCCCTGATGGCCAGTGACTTGTAGAGATGGACTTGGGCAGAGGGACCTTCAAACTCAATGTGTTTTGGGGAAGATGAAACAGGAAAGCCTTATAAATACGATTGTCTGGCAAAAGATTTTGTGAACATAAAAAGTATAAGGAAGATTAAAATGAAAGCAAGCTCTGAGATACCTCAGTTAGTGAACAACTGGAAAACAATGGTGTGGCTCAACTGCAGGTAATCCCCTTTTGATGAAACAATTCCCTCTGCTTGCAGACAGATCCAAGGGTCAGAGCAGACCTTATTAGCTCAATAGAAGGGGTCCAAAGAGGAGTTTTTAGGGTTTAAAATGTAACACAGTATGGTGATGTAATGATTTTTACAGGCTGTATGTAAATGCTGTAGGATTTGTATCTTGTGCTAGATTGGTTAGTGAGAAATAGAATATTCAACACAGAAGATTGATTGTATTGTAACGGGAACCTCCCTCTCGTATGCTCTTCTCCTTTTTCTCTCTTACCCTCTCACCCTCTCTACCCCTCTTTTCTCTCAGGCCTGCTCCGAGCTGTGCCTTGCAGCTCCAAGCAGGGCCCTGCACCCAGGCCCTTTGCAATAAACCGCAAGTTCCACGACCTGGCTGCAGAGCTCTCTCGTCTCCGTCCGTCCCGACTGTCCAATCCCCCGACACTCCTACAAACACGCTCATCCCTTGTTTTCCCCAAACCAGGATTTACCATTGCCAAGGCCTGGGACGCTGCGAGGAAGAGGAAGATGCCCCAGGACACTGAGGCAGGTGAGGAGGAAGTCAGTGCCCCTTTCCCCTCTGTGCTGCTCCATCTCCCAGCCCAGCACAGCCCCGGCTGCAGCTCAGCCCTGGGGGGATCTCCTTGCCCTTGCCTGTGGCACAGAGGCAAATCCCATCCTGTCCTTGTCCTTCCTTCCCCAGAGCAGGAGCTGAGCATGGAGAGCAGGGAGGACAAATGCCCGCGGCAGAACCTGGTGGAAGAGGCCGTTTTGAGCGGCTCCACGGTGCAGGAAGCCAACAGGGAGGAAAAGCCCCGGAGATGCCGCACGAGGAGGGGCTGCAAACGCAGCTGGCGGGGATCTGAGGGGGAAAGAGCCAGCCTGGGCCGGGAAGGCGGCTGGAGATGGAGCCAGAGCTCGGAGCTGGTGCTCTGTGAGCAGCTCCATGATGGGGAGAAGCCCCACACGTGCGTGGAGTGTGGGAAGAGCTTCAGGCGGAACTGCCACCTGATTGTGCACCAGAGGATCCACACTGGGGAGAAGCCGTACGAGTGTGGGGAGTGTGGGAAGAGCTTCAGCCAGAGTTCCCACCTGATCAGGCACCAGAGGACCCACACTGAGGAGAGGCCCCATGAGTGTTCCAAGTGTGGGAAGAGGTTTAAGAACAGCTCCTGTCTCCTCCAGCACTATTGGATGCACAGGGAGGAGAGGCCTTTCCAATGCCCCGACTGTGGGAAGGGATTCAAGCGCAACTCCAACCTCATCACCCACCGGCGCATCCACACAGGGGAGAGGCCCTACGAGTGTGATAAATGCAGGAAGAGGTTTCCGACCAGCTCCAGTGTCCTCCTGCACTATCGGATTCACACAGAGGAGAGGCCCTTCCGCTGCCCCGACTGTGGGAAGGGATTCAAGCACAACTCCACCCTCATCAGGCACCAGCGCATCCACACTGGGGAGAGGCCCTACGAGTGTCCCCAGTGTGGGAAGAGCTTCTCCAGGATCTCTCACTTGACCCAACACCAACGGAGGCACTGGTAAGGGAAGCCCTGTGAGTGCCCCGAGTGTGGGCAGAGCTTTGTGCACTGCTCCAGCTCCATCCCCCACTGGGGGAGGCACTTTGGGCACAGCCCAGGTGAGCCACATTCCCTGTGATCCATGTTGAGAACATACCTGGCTGTTTCGCCTTTTAATTTCACCTTAATTTTTCTCTATTCTCCATCTCTTTGCACTGCAAAAGCCAAGAGGAATGGATCTGTCACCTCAAAATCACTCAAATCCCAGTGAAAACAGCTCAATCTGACCCCAAAAAGAGCTCAATCCCACCTCAAAAAACTCAATCCCATGCCAAACTCACTCGATTCCGCAGCCATCAGGCTGAGATGAGGTTGGGAAATGATTTAGAGTCTTGGGGTCTCAATTAGAGTGGTGGGATGGAGATTGTGTGGGGCTGGGTGTGTGGGATGTATTTGACAGCAAAGAAAACTGAGACTTCCTGATTTCTCTCCCGTTCATGTTCAGTCTGTTGCAGTTCTGTTTGGAGAGCGCCGCCTTCTCAGCTCATTGTCTTGGCGTCCCCTTTTCTCTCCTGCCTCTCTTTGCCTGCTCTGTTTCTCTCTCAGTGTCTCCCTGGACCCACGGACCACCAGAGACCCTGCCCTGATTTAATTGACCCAGGCACCACCAGAGACCCTCCCCTGATTAAATTGCCCCCTCCCCTGATTTAATTTAGCCTTTCCCTGTTTAAATTCCCCTTCCCCTGATTACATTGACCCCTGCCCTGATTTAGATGACCCCCTCTGTCCCCACAGACCCTCCCCTGATTATTGATTATTTTATTTCCCAATTATTATTTTAATTCCCAGTCCCAGGAGCTGAAGTCCTGAAGGCTGGCAGGGAAATGTCTCTGTAGGATTTTGCTCCATTTCCCTTCAAGGGCGGGAACATATTTTCCTGGTTGGAAGCTGGAATTGCAAACTTCTGGAATGTGTGCAGGGCAACACGGACTGGGATCAAACATGGACTAGGATCAAATAGGGATTGGGATCAAATATGGACTAGGATCAAACAGGGACTTGGATCAAATAGGGACTGGGATCAATAGGGACTGGGATCAAATATGGACTGGGGTCAACTATTCACTGGGATCTATTATTGACTGGAATCCTACAGTGTGAGATAAACTGGACTGAGCTTATATAGACTGGGATCAAATACGGGCTGGGATCAAATATGAATTGGGATAAAAAATGGACTGGGATCAAATATGGACTAAAATCAACTATGGACTGGGATAAACTGGACTGGGATCAAATCAGGACAGGGATCAACTTTGGACTGGGATCAAATATGGCCTGGATCAAATATGACAGATTTTATGGACTGGGATCAAATGTGGACTAGGATAAGCTATGGACAGGGATCAAATATGGACTGGGATCAAATATGGATTGGGATCAAATGGACTGGGTTCCTACAGACTGGGATAAACTGGACTGAGATTATATAGATGTCACGGTTTGAGAGAAAGTTAGTTTTCTGGGATATGAAGTGGTCAGGCCAATAGGTGCTCACATTTGAATACTGGCACCTGGTTTGACCACTGGGGACATTGGATACGCCTCTGAGAACTCAGGGGTTTAAAAGCAGAGCACTCCCGAGGGAAGCTCTCTTGGGTTCCAGTGAGGGAAGCAGGTCGGACCTCCCCTGCCCAGCTCCTGGCTGATTTGGGGCTGGGTGAGGTAGGCCTGGCCCGAGGATGGAACGGTGGAAGAGCCCTGAGAGGCATAGGGCAGCCACACCTCCCCCCCAGGAGACAGAGAGAGACAGAGCGCCTGTGCCACCGTGAAATTTGATATCCTGTGCTGGCAGCACAGCCCGGCTGGCCGAGAAGGGCAGGGGGATGCAGCGAGAAGGGGTCCGGCAGCTGTGGGAGCTTTGGGTGGGCAGAGCCCGAGCTTTTTATCCTTTTTCGGACAAGGAAATCTTTGCAGAACATTAACCTTTCCTAGAAGAGAGATAAGAGATGAAATGGAGCAAGGAAATGTGCAAGTGTGAAGGTCTGGGCAAGTGAAAGATGTCGGGAGAGTAGAGAAGAATCTTAGGTGGGAAGAGATGATGGAGTGGCCTTAGCTGGACTTTTCCTGTATAGCCATGGACAGAACCATGTTTCCTGTGACACAGAGACTGCATCCAGGGGGAGGCAATGGCTCAGAGCCAAGAGGGTTCAGTGTTGGTACCCCTCGGCCCCAGGGGATGAAATTTGGGGGGGGGCACAGGTGTCCCAAAGGTGCGACTGTGCCCTTTTTGGAACGGGACAAAGCATCCTTAAAAGGACAACCCTAGAAGTAGCTCTGGTCCATGTGCAGTGGTGAGAGCACTGGGCATGGAAGGAAGATGTCACAATGGCAGATGTTCTCCAGGCGGTGCCACGAGTGACGTGGAAACACATGAGGTTTCAGCGGTGTTTCCTGGGGAAGCCTATGGCACAAGAAGGATTCCTCTCCCCTTGATGAACTGAGAATTGATTACCTAAAGGGTGATGATGTACCGAGATTTGGTGATTTGGGGGATAGATGTATTGGAAATTTGGTGGCAGGGGGAGGAAATGTTTTTGGAAAGTTTTCATTTTCCCTGTGTGTTTCTTGTTACTTAGAGTTGTAGTTTAGTTAATAAAGGTTTCTTTTCTTTATTTCTAAGTGGGGGCCTGCTTTGCTTATTCCTGGTCACATCTCACAGCGGACACCAGGGAGCATATATTTTCATGGGGACACTGGCATTGTGCCAGCATCAAACCGTGACACCTACGCTGCCAGTTGGCCTTTTTCCACCTCTCCAGCCATCCCCACAGAGCATTGGCTACCATCCATGAATCAGTGTAGAGGAAGAGCTTTGGCCATTTCTCTCCCTTAGCATTGTCCAGGGCCAGCTGAACAGCTTTGAGTTCTGTATGTTGACTTGATCCACCTTCTCCTTCAGCGGCCTCTGCAACCTGTTGTGTGGGGCTCCATATGGCTGCTTTCCACTTCTGGTTCATCCCTGCAATGTGACAAGAACCATCAGTGGAAAAAGCGTAGCACATTTCCTCTGGGGGCAGTTGGTTATAGGGAGGAGCCTCTTCAGCCCATGTCACTGGTTCTTGTGGCTCTTCATCAGTAAGACCAAAGTTCTCACCTTCCGGCCAGTTTCTAATTATCTCCAAAATCCCAGGGCGATTCAGGTTTCCAGTATGGGCACACTGTGGGATAAGAGCAATCCGTTTACTCCATGTAGCATCAGTGGTGTGGTGGGGGGTGGGAACCCTTCCTTTGAACATCCACCCCAGCACCGGTAGTTGGGGTTCCAGGAGGAGTTGTGCTTCCGTGCCAATCACCTCTGAGGCAGCCTGGACTCCTTCATAGGCAGCCAAGATTTCCTTCTCTGTGGGAGTGTAGTTGGCTTCTCACCCTCTGTAGCTTCGACTCCAAAATCCCAGTGGTCGGCCTCGAGTCTCCCCAGGCACCTTCTGCCAAAGGCTCCAGGACAAGCCATGGTTCCTGGTTGCAGAGTAGAGCACATTCTTCACCTCTGGTCCTGTCCTGACTGGCCAAGGGCAACTGCATGAACAATCTCCTGCTTGATCTGGGCAAAGGCTTGTTGCTGCTCAGGGCCCCAGTGGAACTCGTTCTTCTTGCAGGTGACCAGGTAAAGAGGGCTCACGATCTGACTGTACTCAGGAATGTGCATCCTCCAAAAGGCTATGGCACCTAGGAAAGCTTGTGTTTCTTTCTTATTGGTGGGTGGAGACATCGCTGTGATCTTGTTGATTACGTCTGTAGGAATCTGATGCCGTCCATTAATAAGGCCTCCGATCAGCCTTATCATGAAGCAGAGCCTTGGTGCTCAGGATCTCAGTCCCTGAGGAGGGACCGGGTCCCGAAGCCAGCTCAGGCCAATGCCGGGGGGCTACCTTTCTAGCAAGCCTGGTGATATTCAGCTCTATAGTGATTAGCAGCTCTTAGGACCTCAGCTCTTTGCTTGCTGGGTAGTGGAGCCCCGGGCTTGAGGCAGCAGCAGACAGAGAGAGGAGAAGGAGAAGGCAGAAGCTGTTCCACAGAGAAGGCTTTATCTGGGGGTCCATGAATGGTCTCAGCTCTTCTTCTTCTGAGCTACTGGTACAGTATGCTACTTTTATAGGCTTGGCAAGCATCCCAACTTGACCAATGGCAAGGGAGTAGGGGGACCATAAAATGACCGACAGGTAAAGGCTACCACGGCATTGCCTTACATGGTTATAGAGACAGGTTATAGGGCAGATGTCCATGTAGTCAGGAAGCTTCCTTGCTGCTGTGTCAGCATTCCTTTTGGTAGATTCTCCATGGTGCTTTTGCTAAATGAATGGGGTTTACTACAGTCCATCTTGCCACTTCCCTCCCAGGAACTGAATCTCACGAGCTGGTGCCCTTACCTTGACTTTTTAATGGCAAAACCAGCTTCCAGGAGGATTTGGATGATTTCCTTCCCTTTCTCAAACACTTCCACAGCTGCGTTCCCCCTCATCAATATACTGCAGATGTTCTGGAGCCTCACCCCTTTCTAGTGCAGCCTGGATCAGTCCATGGCAGATGGTGGGGCTGTGCTTCCACCCCTGGGGCAGTCGGTTCCAGGTGTACTGCACTCCCCTCCATGTGAAAGCAAACTGAGGCCTGCATTCTGCTGCCAGAGGAATGGAGAAAAATGCATTGGCAATGTCTATAGTGGCAAAGCACTACGCTGCCTTGCACTCATGCTCGTACTAGAG
Organism: Melospiza melodia melodia; assembly: GCF_035770615.1. NCBI lineage: Eukaryota > Metazoa > Chordata > Aves > Passeriformes > Passerellidae > Melospiza > Melospiza melodia. The sequence goes on along the minus strand of NW_026948497.1, from coordinate 2,188,692 downwards.
CTCGAATTTGTCTGGCACGGCAGCGCTCAGTGGTGGAGTCACTTCATTCAATGCACGATAGTCCACAGTCAATCTCCATTCTCCTTCAGATTTTCGCACAGGCCAAATGGGGCTGTTGAACGGTGAGCGGGTCTTGCTGACCACACCTTGGCTCTCCAGTTCTTGGATCATCTTTTGGATGGGGATCACAGCATCTCGAGTGGTTCTATACTGTCATCGATGCACTATGGAAGTGGCAATTGGCACCTGTTGCTCTTCTCCCTTCAGAAGTCCTGCTGCAGATGGGTTTTCTGACAATCCAGGCAAGCTGTTCAACTGCTTGACACCCTCTGTCTCTACAGCAGCTATTCCAAATGCCCATCTGAGTCCCTTTGGGTCTTTGAAATAGCCACTTCGGAGGAAGTCTATACCTAAAATGCATGGGGCTTCTGGGCCTGTCACAGTAGGGTGTTTCTTCCATTCATTTCCAGTCAGGCTCACCTCAGCTTCCACCAAAGTAAAATCCTGTGATGCCCCTGTCACACTAGCAATAGAAACAGACCCTGTCCCCACATGTAATCCTTCCATAAGCCACGAAGGTCCTTCAGGGAAAAGGACTCAATATTTGCATCTGATCTTGCACCCGCTGCTTTGACTCCTGATTTTATGAGGGGAGGCATTGAGGTTCCTACTCCTTCATCATCATCATCCACATCATCCACTGGTCGACTGGTCTTGTCCGTGCATTTCTCACTTCTACTACTGGCAGCAACAGCCATTGGTTGAGGCTTATTTTCTGGTTTAGCTGCTGGCTTAGGCTCACTATCTGGTTTGGCTGCTGGCTTTGAGCCTGGGCTGTTGGCTGCAGCCTGAGTCACCGAGATAGTTGCTGATTTATCTCCCTGCCCCCCTGCCTCTGTCTGCTGCCCGACAGGATCTAGCAGTGAGCGATGAGCACAAGCCAGGGCCCAGCTCACTGCAATGACTTCCTCTCCTTAGGCTCATCCTGGTACTTCTCTTTCAGATATTTCCCCACCTCAGCTGGGTTCTGAATTTGCTCATGGGGAAAATCCCAGACTATAGGGTCAGAGAATTCCTTCAGGATTTGGCCCATATCCTCCCATTTCCCACACCACTTAGGATTTTCCACACCGGGGTCTACTCCTGAGTCAGGGGTCTCATCAGCCCATCTAGAAATCTCAGCCCTCATCCTAGAGAAGCAGCAGGCTGTATAGAGGAAGGTTACCAGATTGAATACCAGAAAGATGGTTTCTTTAACGTTCAGGGGATACTGAACATCCTTCAATAGTGATGCAACAGATTCATAGAAGAAGGAAAGCAAAGGCTGAAATGCCTGATCCCCTGCTGCTCCTCCTCTAACAAACTGGATGCATAACCATGGCCATGAACCATTCATACCTGGAGCAGACCCCAGCATGTTTATAAACTTTTTACAAATCATTACCACCAAGCCCAGCAGGATAGCTATTCTGGTCATTGTCCCTCTGCTATAAAAACTACATATTAGGGACAATACTAAAGTTATTTCTGGGTAAGAAAATAAACCTAGGGTCCACAGAGGTATTAAAATCTCAAAAAACCTTAGGGACCAGAAATGCATGCAAGCCTTCACCCCAACAGACATTATGAATTCAAAAAGCATGGCTATTAGCTGCTTTATACAAACACAGAGTAATGGCAACCAAAATGCACTCAAAACAGGGTTTTTCCACTCTCGCTCGAGCCCCACGTATTGGGCGCCAAATTTTGTCCTGGTTTAGGGTAAATTTGGTAGAGAATCTCCAATGGGGGCCCCTCCAGAAAGCAAACCCACACGGCCCTTCCCCGCAACCGGTTTGGGAAGGATTCCTCAGAGAGAAGTGGAAAGAACCTGTTTATTTAACAGGCACAGCACCCCCAGCCACAGAATGAACAATACCGGATGACACCGCTCTGAAAAAGGTGACAAATTCAGAAAGTCTCTCTCGGGGGTGGTCGCTCTGTTCTCAGTCCCTCCGGCGCTGGGGCAGCTGCTGCAGCCACAAGGTGCAAACTCTCGGTGTTCTCAGGTCCCAGTCTGGAGCAGGTTCGAGAAGGTTGAAAAAACGAAAGGAGAAACAGTCCAGGAAGGAATTTGGACTGCTTAGCTAAACTAGCTAATGAGCAGGAGCAAAAGCAAGCAGAAGTGAAGCAGAAGTAAGAGCCAGAGAGAGAGCAAAGCAAAAAGGCGAAAGCAGAACTGTGCACCTCCCTGTCTCAGTGTCCTTGATAAGAAAAACCCAAACAAAACTTTCACACTACAGAGACAGTCTTAAAGGCACAGAACATATGAATGGGGATACAAGCATCATAACGTCACCCTAGGACACACGGGTGTCCTGAACAGTGTCATCCCATTGTTATCCTTTTGATACTAATTCTGTTTGGCTTTATTTTATCAGTAGTCCTATTCATTATTAAGTGGAGCATGAAACAGCAGACAAGATTGACGTCTATATTCATGCACACAACTTGACTGATGTCCTCTACAATGTGGACATCCCCATGACATTTGACACAAGGCAATTATGAATGAAGCCTATGTGTTTTGGAATAATCCTTGATTTCCATTTATGATTTTGTGGAAATTACGTTTGATTTTTAGTGAACTGTTTTAGAAAATAATTTTTTAAAGTTAATGCTTCTATTAATATGTGTTGATTGCTTTTGCTTTTGATTATTTGTGACCGGTTTTAACCCTTTAAAATTGTTTTAAAAGTAATATTGCTTTAATTAATCAACCATTTGTGAAAATTGTTATGATAATCAATATTATGTTTGTTTATTGTTTCCCTTTCCCCCTCCTACTCCTATCCTTTTTTTTCCCTCTTTCACTCTTTTTCCTCTCTTTCTATCGTCCCTATTTTTCCGGGTTATACTACCAATGTACGGCGAGTTCTGCAGACTCATCAATGATGCTCCAGACTTCTGCTGATGAAGATCCCTCAAGACAATCGTGAGTCATGGGGTCGTGTGAGAGTCTGTCCGAATTTTCCCTCATCTGCCTCATGATTGTCATTGGGGGACCACTGAAGAGAAGAACTCCCTGTCTTAAATCTGTCTCCAAGGGAGAAAGTCATGTGCCTGAGACCTGAGAGCGTTGCTAAGCCATTGTTCTCACAGGTGTTGTTTGCTGTGTGCTACACTGAGCCCAATGAGAAGAAGAAGGGGGCACCGTGCCCTTTTTGCAACAACAGCCTTGGAAGCTGTCCCACCTCTCGGCCTGGCTGGACTTCTGCTGAGTTTCAGGTGATTTCCCCACAGAAGACCCTCACCTGTTTCACAACCACCGTGACAGACAGACTGAGATGTAAGGAGCCTCTCCATCAAGGACTGAGACATGGAACCCCCATGTGAAAAGGCCCCTCTGCTCCTTCCAAGGACTGGGACTGAAACCCCCAGCCCGGGGCAGGTGTGTGGGGGAGGCAAGCTGACCAAAGCGAGATGTTTGCCTGCAGGTTGTGACCGCTGGACCAAGAAGACAATGGCTCTCGTTTACTGCTGAAAGTATGAACTACCTGTTACATCTATTCTTTATTGCATCTGTTTCCCCACCCTCACAATTTCCAATAGAGTTATCATAATAAAAACCTCTGAGTTAGCAAGAGACTTCGAGATCTCCCCGACATAACAGTGGATCCTCGACTGGACTGGACCAAAGGACTTTGTCTCTATGTTTGGTAGCTCTATCCCCTCTCTCTTTCTTTCTCTCTCTCTTTTGTCTCTCTCTTCCTCTCTCTTTTTCTCTCCCTTAATCCCTCTATCGCATTTTGCTGTGGTCATTCAATGAAGGTGCATTTTTTTCGATTATCATTGCAAACCCCCTTGTACTGGGTCGGTTCGTTTTGCACCCTGAGATCAGATCTATGAACCATCACGAAATCCATCCGTGAGGACGGATCGTGCCATCTCCCAAGGACCCCTCCCCAAATTCCCCCCATAGCCCCCCCAGCACCCCCAGACCCCGCTAAAACCCCCTCAAGTTCCCCCCAGACCCTCCCCAAATTCCCCCCCAAACCTCCTCAAGGCCCCTCCCCAAATTCCCCTCACGACCCCTCCAGGAACCCTCACCTGTCCCTGCACCTCCTCAGCAGCTCCCGGAGCCCCCCGTCCTCTCCCAGCGCCTCCCACAGGACCCGCCCGAGCCCGGGGCGGCTCCCGGGGGTTCCTGAGGGGGTCCTGGGGGAGGAGGGGGCGCCCGCTCCATGCCCGACCCCGGGGTCAGGGGGCACTGCTTTGTGCTTGGCTCTCATTGGCTGGAGCGGCGTGGGGAGGGCGGGAGTTCTGGAGGGGAGATGCCCAGTGATTGGTTGGTTTTGTAGAGGGTGTGGTGATTTACAGGAGATGGGCAGGGAGGCGAGCGGTGATTGGTTGGATTGAGGCAAAAAGGCGGGAGTTGGTGAGGGGAGACGTGCGGTGATTGATTGGATTGGGGCACAGGGAGGCCGGTGTTCCTGAGGGGAGACACGCAGTGATTGGTTGGTTTGGGGCAGTACGTGCCGTGATTCGTTAATTTGGGACATGAAGCGCAGTGATTGGATGGTTTGGGGCAGGGCATGCTGCTATTGGCTGGGAAAAGTCCGGGATTTTTAAGGGACATTCCAGTTTTTTGGGGGAAAAACTCTCATATTTTTAAGGAAAAGTTCCCGTTTTTTGCAGGAGAAACATTGCCGGATTTATTGACCCCACATGACCACAAATAACCCAAATAATTCCAAAACACTCAAAATAAACCCTAAATACCTGGAAAAAAACCCAAACAATACCTAAAAGTCCCCCAAATAACCCTGAACAAATCCAAACAACCCCAAAATAAAAAATAAACCCCCAAATTAAACCCAAAAAACACCAATTGATTTCAACTACACCTAAAAAACCCCATATACACCAACATTAACCCCAAGAACCCCAAATAATACCAAATAAGCCCAAAGAAACCCAAATACTTCCAAATAAACCCAAATAATTCCAAATAACCCCAAAAAACAGAAATAAACCAAGTAAAACCCAAGATAAATGCCAAATAGTCCATAAATAACCCCAAATAAACCCCAAACAAACCCTAAATAAACCCAAGTAAACCCCAGTTCCTCCCGTCCCCACCCCAAAACAGATCCCGACCAATCAGAACGCGCAGCGCTGATGACGTTCCACTTGCTGGGCACAGACTCAGAGCACTGGTGTTGCCTTCTGATGCAAGGCAAGGCGACCTGGCTCTGAGGAAACGGCACGGCGACCCAAACTCTCCAGGGTCACTCGGGCCAAGAACACACGCAGACACCAGTATGGTGGACAGTTGAAGACCTTTATTGTCCCATCTCATCGGGTTTTATACTGGGAAAGTTTTTTCTCTACGTCAGGGGGTCTTGCCTTACTGTAATTGGTTAGTAAGGAGTCGAAAGTTATTAGTGTTAGGGGGGACTACATTCTTGGGTGATCCCTTATCACTAGGTGTTAGGGGGAGAGGAACCCTGCTGCTTTCCGTGACATCGCGAGATTTTCCGAGCGCCTGACCCTATCTACTACACACTGGCCCCGCCGAGTGATTTTCAGCCAATCAGCGCACTTGCCAGCCACAGACCAAGGCCTCTCACTTTGGTAAATACTCAGAGATCACACGGGGTAATTTCCAGCCAATCAGAGCGTGTCTCGCTGATGACTCATCAGTTGCCAGCAGCGGAATTTGGGGGGGGGGGAAGGGGACCCTGGGGATGGATTTGAGACCCAAAATTAATCCACAACGGGGTCGGGACCCCAAAACGGAGAAGGAGGGGCCTGGAGACCCCAGGAGGACCCTGAAGCCCCTAAAACCAAACACGGGGGAGGGGATTGGGGGAATGATTGGAAAGGGGAGGGAGAGTGGGAAAAAGAGGGGTGTGGGACCCCAAAGTTGAGGTGGGAGATGGATGGGACCCCCAAATTGGGGTGGAAGGGGATTGGGACCCCCAAATTAAGCTGGAAAGGGTATGGGATCCAAAAACTGAGCTGGGAGGAGGATGGGACCCCCCAAATTGAGCTGGGAGGGGGTTGGACCCTCAACCAGGATGAATCCACTTTTGATGCCAGAATATGTAAAGTAGTTTATGGATATACAACAAGGCCATGAATATGCAACAGACTGATGTAATGGGAGACAAGGACCTTCGAGCAAAGGTTGTTATGGCCACCAAGACCCCCCAAGTTATTTTCGGGGACACCTCTTAATTAATCTGGTTTTAATTACATCAGTCTGTTGCATATTCATAGACCCTCATCCATATCCATAAACTAATTTACATCTTTCAGGAACTATTTTACATGGCCCAACCTTGTGGGTTGTCTCCCTATTTCAGGAGTCTCCACTGAAATAGAAAATGTAAACCCCCTCCATTTGATTATTATTATTATTATTACTATTACTATTACTATTATTATTATAGTACAAAAATATAAAATACTTTTGAAATTAAGGAGCTCTCAGGCAAAGATATGGGAGTAGAAATAACAGTTCTTTATTAGGAAGAATTAAACATACAAATGCAGTACTACAAACAAAAAAAAAAGAGTGATAGAGTCAGTATCCTCTGGGAATCCAGTGGAAGAGGTTCATCCTCTTGGAATACAGAGGGAATAGGGCTGATCCTTTGGGAATCCATTTCTTAACCCCGAAAGGCAGGTGAAAGGCAGGGCCATGGAATATTTACAGGGTATCCCAAGGGTGGAATTGGGGATGGGGTCAGGGGAGGAGTTCTTAGCAACACAAGAAGGGTAAGATCAAATTCCTGCCTCTTAGCAACAGCAGCACTCCACACAGAATGCATCCCCAAATCCTAAATTCCCTCTAAAACAACTGAGAAATTATGGAACTTCAGATATATTCGACCAATTTCCTTCATTTAATCCAGTTTTGGGTGTTTTTAAAGGATGAAGGTGAAGCAGAGGAAAATTAAGGCCAAACCAAAAGGAGAAGCAGCCAGGTGTGTTCCCAACATGGATCACAGGGAATGTGAGTGACCAGAGCTGTGCCCAAAGTGCCTCCTCCAGTGGGGGATGGAGCTGGAGCAGCGCACGAAGCTCTGCCCACACTCGGGGCACTCACAGGGCTTCCCTTAGTGGTGCCTCTGTTGGTGTTTGGTCAAGTCAGAGCTCCTGGAGAAGCTCTTCCCACACTGGGGACACTCGTAGGGCCTCCCCCCAGTGTGGATGCACCGGTGGGTGATGAGGGTGGAGTTGCACTTGAATCCCTTCCCGCAGTCGGGACAGCGGAAAGGCCTCTCCTCTGTGTGAATTCGATAGTGCTGGAGGAGAATGGAGCTGGTCTGAAACCCCTTCCTGCATTTATCACACTCGTAGAGCCTCTCTCCCGTGTGGATGCGCCGGTGCGTGACGAGGGTGGAGTTGTACTTGAATCTCTTCCCACAGTCGGGGCATTGGAAGGGCCTCTCCTCTGTGTGAGTCTGATAGTGCTGAAGGAGATCGGAGCTACTCGTAAACCTCTTCCCACACTTGGAACACTCGTAGGGCCTCTCCCCAGTGTGGGTCCTCTGGTGCCTGATCAGGTTGGAGCTCTGGCTGAAGCTCTTCCCACACTCCCCACACTCGTACGGCTTCTCTCCAGTGTGGGTCCTCTGGTGTATGATCAAGTGGGAGCTCCGGCTGAAGCTCTTCCCACACTCCACGCATGTGTGGGGCTTCTCCCCATCATGGAGCTGCTCACAGAGCACCAGCTCCGAGCTCTGGCTCCATCTCCAGCCGCCTTCCCGGCCCAGGCTGGCTCTTTCCCCCTCAGATCCCCACCAGCTGCGTTTGCAGCCCCTCCTCGTGCGGCATCTCCGGGGCTTTTCCTCCCCGTTGGCTTCCTGCACCGTGGAGCCGCTCAAAACGGCCTCTTCCACCAGGTTCTGCCGCGGGCATTTGTCCTCCCTGCTCTCCATGTTCAGCTCCTGCTCTGGGGGAGGAAGGACAAGGACAGGATGGGATTTGCCTCTGTGCCACAGGCAAGGGCAAGGAGATCTTCCCAGGGCTGAGCTGCAGCTAGGGCCGTGTTGGCCTGGGAGATGGAGCAGCACAGAGGGGAAAGGGGCACTGACTTCTTCCTCACCTGCCTCAGTGCCCCGGGGCATCTTCCTCTTCCTTGCAGCCTCCATGGGGTCGGCAATGGGAAATCCTGGTTTGGGGAAAACAAGGGATGAGTCCATTTGTAGGAGAGTCAGGAGGTAGGATGGTCAGAACAGATAGAGACGAGAGATCTCTGCAGCCAGGATGTGGAACTTGTGGTTTATTGCAAAGGGCCTGGGTGCAGGGCCCTGCTTGGAGCTGCCAGGCACAGCTCGGAGCAGGCCTGACAGAAGAGAGGGGTGGAGAGGGTGAGAGGGTAAGAGAGAAAAAGGAGAAGAGTGTATGAGAGTAAGGTTCCTGTTACAATACAATCTATCTTCTTCTGTGTTGAATATTCTATTTCTCACTAACCCATCTAGTACAAGATAGAAATCGTATAGCATTTACATACAGCCTGTAAAAGTCATTACATTATCATAATGTGTTACATTTTAAACCCTAAAAATTCCTTTTTGGACTCCCTCTGCCATGCTGTAGGGTCTGCTGTGACCCTTGGATCTGTCTGCAAGCAGAGAGAATTGTTTCATCAAAAGGGGATTACCTTGAGTCAGGCCACACCATTGTTTTCCAGTTGTTCACTAACTAAGGTATTTCAGAGCTTGCTTTCATTTCGATCTTCCTTATACTTTCTATATCCTCAAAATCTTCTGCCAGACAATCATATTTATAAGGTTTTCCTGTTTCATCTTCCCCAACACACACTGAGTTTGAAGGTCCCTCTGCCCAAGTCCATCTCTAAAAGTCACCGGCCACGTGGGCTCCACAAAAACCTCCCAAACACCAAGATTCAGCCCTGAAAAAGCCTCCCAGGAGTTCCCCGTCCCTGGTCCCTCCCCTCTGCTTTTCAGGGGTTCCCCATGTCCCAGCTGCTGGGGTTACCCTAGGATTGGGGGTCCCCCTTGTGCCCGGTGCCCACACTGCCCAGGCTGCTGGCAGTTCCAGCAATGCCAAAAGCTCCCCCCGCTTCGCTCTCCCTATTTCAGGATGGCGGGGCTTTTTGGGCTCCCAGGCTCCCTTCTCCCCTCATTCTCTGCCCTGGACTGCAGCGGCTCCAGGGAGTCCCCCCTGCCCCTCTCCAGGCTCTTGAGGCTCCCGCCAATGACGGTGCTCCCCCCTCTCTGGGCTCCCCACTTTGGGCTCCTGGGGGACACAGGGCTCTGCTCCTCCAGGCTGCCTCTGCCGGCAGCCGCCACCGCCACTCCCGATGTCCCCCCAAGGGGCCTTTTCCGCTCAGCCTTGGACCCCTTCATTCTCCAAACATCCCCCAAAAACCCAACCCAGGGATCCCCCGGGATATCCGGGCCAAGCTCCCCCTCTCTGCTCACCGGCGCGATGGGGGGGCGATGATCCCACAGGTGGGGGCTGTGAATTCAGGCAGGGATCGACAGCGTGGTTTCCTCAGCTCAGCCTCGATCTGCCTTTATCCCTCCTCTTCCTCCCGCTCCTCCCCTTCCACCCCCCTCATCCTCCTCCTCTGTCTTATCTCCACATCCTTCCCCTCTTCCATCCCTCCTCTTCCATCCCTCCCCCTGCTCCTCCCCATAACACCACCTCTTCTTCCCCCTTCATCCCTGCCCTTCCCTGCCTCCTCCTCCTCCCCCAGCAGCAGCCACACCATCGCTGCCCCGTTCCCGCAGCCCTCGCAGCCCGCGGCAGGAGCGGGGATGGAGCCAGGACAGGTCGGGATGGGCAGTGTGGGGCTCTCGGCTGCTCCCAGCCACTGCGGGTGGGGGAAACCTGGCCCGGGCCAGAGGAGAGGCAAACTGGGCAAACTGGGGGCTGCACATCCAAACTGGGCCTTGCTGGGGACCCTGCCTGGGCACTGCCAGCCCTTGGGGCTCCTCTCGGCACATCTGCCAGGCTGAACGCACACAGGGCTGGGGGATCCCAGCAGTGGCAGCATTGCCAGGGACTGGGCTGGACAGGGATCATACTGGGAGTGACTGGGAGTGCACTGGGCTTGTACAGATATCATACTGGGATTGTACTGGGAGTGACTGGGACTGTTCTGGGTTTGTACTGACATCATACTGGGATCATACAGGGAATGAGTGGGGCTGTACTGGGCTTGTACAGATATCATACTGGGATTGTACTGGGACTGTACTGGGATTGTACTGATATCATACTGAGATCGTACTGGGTTGATACTGACAGGCTATTGTTTTTAATGGTTAATCCTGTGTTAACGGGTGTCCTTTTTCAGGCTCGGGTGTCCATTTTCAGGCTCGTGCTGCCCAGAAACAGGTACCCAGACATCTGTAACTCTTTGTATTTCTTGTCTCATATTGTCCTAATTCGATTTCTCCAAATTGTTATTACTCTAATTGAATTACAAATTTTTATAACCATTTTATTACTATTAAACATTTAAAATTTTTAAAGCAAGTGATTGGCATTTTTCACAATTTTGGTAGCAGAGGATGGTTACTAACACCTCGCTGCCGGTGCTTGAGGAGAGTCAGAGTGGGGAAGGCGCGCCCTGCCCCATTAGCAGCCTCGCTCTGTCTCCCCGAACCTCGCTCTCTTACTCTCGTACCCTCTCATCCTCTCTACCCCTCTCTTATCTCGGGCCTGCTCCGAGCTGTGCCTGACAGCTCCCAGCAGGGCCCTGCACCCAGGCCCTTTGCAATAAAGAGCAAGTTCTACGACCTGGCTGCAGAGATCTCTCGTCTCCGTCCGTCCTGAACGTCCTACCCCCCGACACTCTGACACCCAAGAGCATCTGGGGTTGGACAACACAGCTGGGTTGAGGGATATCCAAGAGCACGGGGACTGGCCAGAAACACCTAAACTTGTAATAGGTGATGTGAAAGTAAAAGGTACCTTATTGTTGTCTTGTTGTGTGTGAGAGTGAGTCACACACAAAATCAGCCTCAGCTTCCCGGGTGGGTGGGAAGGGGGGGGCTGTGGAAAGAGGAGTGTGTGCCCCACAAATAAGCCATTGTTCTCCTGGGCGTGTGGGGGGGCTGTGGCATAAGGTACAGGTGACCTGCAAAGGGGCCATTTTCTCCAGGGCGTGTGAGGGGGCCGTGGCTAAAGAGTGTGAGTGACACACAAATCAGCCTCACAGATTAAAGGCACCGGAAGCTGCAGAGTCAGGGCCCTCCCAGGAGGCCCGGAGATACTGAGACCCAGAGGCCAACCCCAAGGTGAGGGGGGGCCACAGGGACCCGCGATTCTCTGTCAACAGGGATCCACTCTGTGTCCTGAGGGTGGGAAAGAATGTGTGGAAGTGAGTGAGAAATAAAAGTGAGTGAATGTAAATGAATGAAAGTATAGGTAATGTAGATTGTGTATTTTAAGCTTCACTCTATTTCCTTCAAGGGAGATGTATAGTATTGAAAGTAGTGTGAGAAAAAGATTTTTTATTTTCATGAGTGTAGTTGAAAGAAAAGTGGTATTTAGGTTGTTAGTGAATGTGAAAAACAGAGGCAGAAGATGAATAGATAAGATCTTGAAAAATGAGACAGAAAACCAGTAAGTTGGACACAGGGGGAAAAAAATGAAAAAAAAATAGTCCTGTGGGAGTTATGTTAGCTAACAGAGATAAAACTCCTTGCAAAAGGAGAAAATACAGGGTATGCAGTAGTCGGTGGCAAAAACATGCAAACTATGGAAAAAGGGAAATTAACCTCAAATTAGTAAGCTCAAACTTGCGAAATATATACTTTAAAAAGAGCACTAGAATATTTAAGACAAAATAAAGGAACTATATATATTGATTCAAGGTATGCCTTTAGAGTAGTACATACCTTTAAAAAATTTGGAAAGGGAAAAGATTACTTAATTCAAGAAGAAAAGCATTAGTACATGAGGAACTTATTTTAGAGGTTTTAGAAGCATTACAATTACCTAAAAGAGATAGCTATAGTACATATAATGGAACTCCAAAAGGGAAAGACCCCAGAAAGAGGAGGAAATAATTTGGCAGATCACAGAGCTAAGGATGCAGCAGAAAATGGAGTTGAAAGAGTTATGTTAATATTAACTCCAAATGAGGAAAAACCAGAAATTTCAAAGTTTAGGAAAGCCGAGAAAAAAGACTTAAACAAGACAGGAAGTGAAAAAGATAAATCAGGGAAATGAAAACTTCATGATCGAAGACAATTACTTAATAAAATGTGCTTCTAAGAAAATATTAGAAGACAGGCATCAGAAAACCCACTGGGGAACTCAAGCTTTGTGTGATCATTTTTTTAGGAACTATGGGTGCATTGGGATTTTTGGATTTGCAAACAAGTAACTGAAAGATGCTTAATTTGTCAAAGGATAAATAAAAAGATGAAGAGAAAAAAAAATTAGGAGGTTGCGAGTTAGCTAGTAGAGCACTTCAAAGTATCAAAGCAGAAGTTTAGATTTGCTAGGCTCTGGATTTATTTGTAAAAAAACCCATTTAATCTAGAAGAAAAAGAATATGCCATATGTTACACAGGAGATTTTAGAAGAATAAAAATCTTTAAAGTATCAGAAACACCCGGGAAAAAAAACGAGAAAAGAAAAGAAAAGAAAAGAAAAGAAAAGAAAAGAAAAGAAAAGAAAAGAAAAGAAAAGAAAAGAAAAGAAAAGAAAAGAAAAGAAAAGAAAAGAAAAGAAAAGAAAAGAAAAGAAAAGAAAAGAAAAGAAAAGAAAAGGTGGAAATGAAAGGGAGGGGAACAAGAGGAAAAATCATAAAGAGTGGGATCCTCTGCAGGTCTTGCCCCCTCCGTTCGCAGCCCAGGCGCCTGTCCCCGGTCCCAGCTCGCTGCCCGCCTCAGCTCCGCCTGCCCCGGTTTCCATCCCAGGTGCGGCCTCACTGCCCAGGGCAGCTCCACCTGCCCCGGCGCTGTCGCTCAATTTGTGTGACCTGCTCCCACTGCCTGGCCCGCGGCCGCTCTGCCGGCCATGCTGGGGAAGATGGGGGTTGCTCTGTCCTGCTGCCTGCTCCGAGGTCACTGCACCCACTGCACCCAGGGGGGGCCCCAGCCATCCCATCCCTGGCTGCCCTGCCCGTGCCACCTGCGCTGGGCACCGGCACTGCTGCCGGGCTCTCCCACCTGCCTTTGCTCTGCCGGGAGCTGCCGGATCAGCCGCCATCACCCATGTGGGGGCTACCCACGCTCCGTCACAGGCTCCACGGGAAGATCTCCCTCTGCCAATTCCATCAGCAGACCCTGCCCACACTCCCACCGAGCCTCGGCGGGATATCCTCCCCTGACCCCGTCCTGCTCTGAGTTATGTCTCATTGGTAAGCACAGCTCCGGCTGTTCAGGGAAACTCTCTCTCTCTACAGGAAGCACCTTATTGAAACACTAGGAGCTCAGTTAAAAGGCAGCCCTCTACAAATTCTTTCCCAGAACACGGGAGAAAGGCTAGAGAAGGTAAAAAAGTGAAAGAGTTAGATGAAGGGATTGCTCTATTTCCGTTCAGAGAGGTTCCCATGGGAGGGATGTGCTGCCCCGCCCCACGGGAGCCACCAGCGCCCCTGCCGGCCATGTCCAGAATTGCACCCAAGGGGAAAGCGCCGCAGCCCAAAGGCCAGGACTGGGTCCGGGCTCTGTTTGCTGTCAGTGCCGCAGCTGTTGGTGTTTGCTTCCTTTATTATACACACTAGTAAAGAACTGGTATTCCTACTCCCATATGTTTGCCTGAGAGTCCCTTCGTTTCACTGGTCTAAACATTAAGAGGGAGGGGGTTTGCATTCTGCATTCCAAGAGAGGCTTTTTCTGCCTTCCCGAGCAGACACCTCTCTTGTAAAATGAGACAAGCACCCACAGGCACTGAGGGGGGCTGCAGGAGGGGCACAAGAAGGCCCTGCAGCACTTGGGCACAAAGGCACAGCAGGTGAATGCAACAAGGGAGCCGCAAAAGACCAAGCTGAAGGCACAGGCCAGGGCACAGTTCCTACAGCCCCTGAGGGATCAACCCCAGGGCCCAAGGGGGCCCCAGCACCCAGGGCACGGCTCGGCCACAAGCTCCTGGCAGAGGCATTGCCCTCCTCGGCAGGGGAGAGCCCACCCAAACAGCCCCTGGCAAGGAACCAGGGCTCCAGCTGCAGGGCACAAGGACACTGCAAGCACAGACAGCAGCACCCTCAGCACCAGCAAGTCCACCCCTTGATGCACATGGATTGGCAGGGCTGTCACAGCTCCCATCACACCAGGGACCCTCCACACTGGAGCCCTTGAGAACATTCAGGGTGGGTCTGCATTGAGAGGAAGCATTTCCTGATGGACACAGGGGCCTCTCAATCCACTTCGAATCTTAGACCTAAGGGTGGGCAAAATGCTAATAATATGTTTCCTTTGTGAGGGGATAAGTGGGAAAGATGTATGGTTTTATTCAATCACTGTTAGTAGATCCAGGAGATGGGTTTGAAATGCGTGAATTTTTATTTGCTCCTAATTGTACCATGATTTACTGGGAAGGGATTTGATTGCTAAACTCATAACACAAATTAATATTATAAAAAGGGATACAGAGGCCGGTCCTGTTGTACCTCTGTGTCAAATGTCTGACCAGGCCTATCTGAAGTGAACCCGGAAATGTGGGCAGCCCCAGGAAAATAGGGAAAATTAGATATGGAGTCTCTCCAAAGCACTCTGAAGCAACCAGGACAACTGGTGTCTAAAAGCAACACCCTGTTCCAGGGGAGGGAAGGAAGGGGAATCAGACACAGCGCAGGTCAGCACCCCATGCTCAGCTCAACCCGCGCAGCTGTGGGTCCTTGTGAGAGCCTGGCACTGAAATGCCCTGAGCAGGAAGGATTCAGTATCTTCTGCTGACACCATGGCACCTAACAGGGGGGCAAAAGCAATTCTCACTGCTTCAGCAACCACTGGAGCAGATATCAAGGCACATTCTCCCACAGGAAGCTGGGCTGGCACAGAGACTGCCCTGGCACTTTGCTGCTGCCAACACCCAGCCAGGACATCGGCTCCTGCCTAAGGAGTGCAAAGCAGCACCACTGGTGGCCAAGGGGCCCATGCCAAGTGTCCCTGAGGCCAGAAACAGCCGCCAGCACAGCTCAACATGGGGGGACCCCTCAGCCTGGCCTCAAGGGCTCTGAAGCCCCGGAGATTTGCACTTCCCGCCCGCAGCAGGAGGATGGGAGGCCGTCCCTGAGCCTGCCCTGAAGGCAACGCAGCAGCAGCCAGGGCTCCACAGCGGGCCAAGCCCCTGCGCCTGCCCACAGATCCTCGCCTGGAATCCTCTGCAATCCTGGCCACCCTCCTCTGCCATCTCCAGCCACTGGGGCCAAGCCTTGCTGCCACTGCTGCAGCTTCAGCGCTGGCTGGGCCTGCACTGCCACAGCTGCTGGGGAACACCACGGCACAGTTCCACTCCGGGGCTCACTGACAGCGACACTCTGGGCTGCCTGCCATTGCACTGATGCAAAATGTACCGAGTTTGGTTCTTCTAAATCTTATTTCTCTGCTCAGGCTTGGTTTGTCTTTGCCTTGGGGAAATGAATTTTAAAGGTTTTATTTAAGAGGTGTTACACCACTCAAAGGAGATGAGTTTAACATCTGAACAGACTGGGAATAGCCCAAAAGACACCCACAGAGATAACGACCAGCAACAAAACATCAACGTTGCCCAGCAGCAGGAAGAGAAGCTTCATTCCATGATGCCTCCAGAGGAGCTTAAGAAATGCAAATGAACACTGCCCAGCAAAGTCTGGACAATGCACCTGGGTCTCTTGCCCTGGGCAGGAATTGGGCTGATTCCCTCTGCCCCTCACCCCAAGCTTGCACTGATGGAATTTGCACAGCTCAAGGCAGAGCCCAGGGGGAGGATATCTGACCCTGCAACACAAACGGGTGAAGCTGCGAAGGGAAACAGCAAATGGAGAATGTTGGGAAAACTTCACTATAAACAAATGGGGGGAATCATCCCTCTGCCCACTCCAACATGTGCTGTCACTGTCTGTGTTATATAGGGTATCTTGCAGCACTGGGGATTATTTTGCTACCTAAAATTCAGGGAAATCAATTGGGAATCCAAGGATTTGATGACAGAATTAGAGAAAAGCAGTGAATTGATGCAGCCCTGGCTGGAGAGAGCGGCCAAAAATGGAAAAAGATGAACGGCCAGCAGAACAAATCCTACAACACCATGGACCAGCCCCTGGGAACCCAAACCAATTCATATCAGGAGCCACCGAGCCCATTTCTCATTTCAATAGCATCATTAGATTACAAGCTGCCCTCGCAATAACCAACCAGACAGCTCCAGCTCCTGACCTTCCTGCTGGGCAATCCACTGAAATGAGGAACAGAACACTTAACCATGGGATGGGATCAGATCATCTGTTAGCAGAAAAAGGAGGAGGATTGTGGAAAACTAAATGACACAAACTGCTGTTGGCAAATAGATGACAAAGGAAAAGTGATGAAACAGATAGCAAAGCGAACAAGAAAGCAGCTCATGTACCAGTCCAAACGTGGAAAGGACGGGAATGGGACACGGTTTTGTGGCTCCCTGGCAGACCATGGGTTAAACGAATGCTGTTTCTCCTCTGATGTGCTACAGCAACTCTCATCTTTTTACCGTGCTCCACACCATGAAACTGCAGCTCATTCAGCAGCTGAGCGAGGGGCCAAGGATTTGGAGGTAAGGAAGTAACGGGTGTAACTATCACCTTCCATAAATGTTACTAATTAACATGGACTCCTGCTCCCAAAAGTCCCGCTAAATTCCTGAACTTCCAGAAGAACAAAGACTTACCAGAGCCGTGAATATCGGCTGTTATACAAAAGTGGGGGTGCACAATAATGAGGACATGCAGTTGGCGGATCGGGAGGTCTGAACTTTCCAAGTACCTCAGCCAGTGGGCAAAGGGAGAGGGAGATGAGGCCGGGAAAATGAGGATAAAAAGGAGGCTGCGAACTACAACTATGGCAGAGACCGCACGGCAAATGCCCCTCGACTTCTCCCTCTGCTCAGCAATAAGGTCACTTTTACAGGACTCCTCTGTCTCCTCTGCGCACAGAAACCTCCGGCCACGGCAATTTCCCCGCACAGCCCCGGGCACGGGGCAGCCCCCTCTGTCCCAGCCACAGCAACCGGGCCGAGCCAGCGCTGCTCCGGCAGCGGCTCCTGCCGAGGCAGCGGCCGCAAGGAGACCGCGGGCAGCCGCTCCCGCAGCGCCCTCACGCCAGCGGCAACACGCGCCGGACACGGCACAACGAACCCGCCTGAGCCCCCTGCCACCCCCGAGGCCCGCAGCCAGCCCCGAGCCCCCGCACAACCCAGCGCGGCTCCCACCTGCGCTGCGGCCTCCTCCGAGCTCCGCCGCCGCCTCACCGCGCTCCGGCCGCTGCCGCCGCTCACGGGACTGCACACACGCTCCGACAATGGCGCCGCTGCCCAGCCACGGCCGCCCTCAGCCCGCCACCGGGGCCCTGCTCCGCCCCGCTCCCACCAATCAGCGCGCCACAACCACGACTGACGGCACCATCGTCCAATCCCAGCCAGGGGCGGGCTCTGCACACGGCACAGCCCCGCCCCGCCCTCTCAGGGTCCCCCGGGCTGCGTGAGGGCAGAGCCGGAGCTGAGGAACAGGCCTGGAACGAGCCCGGGCCCGAGGGGATTGAGCTGAAAACACAAACAAACTTCTCCGCACCTCCCGCCACGGCTTTCCCGGCACTGCGGCTCCGGTGGCTCCGGCTCAGCGGGAAGTCCCGGAGCATCACTTCTCCTACCCCTAATTAGGAGCATCATTGCATCGCTTTGATTTCCCCCAGAAAGGGAAAACCGCCCCAAACCCCTGTGGATGAGTGGGAGATGGGAGAGTTTTCTGACAGAAAACTCCTAAAACTCAGAGTAGAATAATAAGAAGTAAGTGAAGATCCTTAATTCCAGATTTTCGCCCACGCCTCCCTCCTCCCAGCTGCACCTCCTACCCCGGCAGTGCCGCAGACAGGGAATGGGGCCGGGCTCAGTTCATGCCCCGGGGCTTCTCCCTCTGCTCAGGGACAGGAGTCGTTCCCCTGCTGCACCCTGGGCTCTCTCCCACCGGAGACTTCTCCAGGAACTTCTCCAAGCTGAGTCCATCCCACGGGGCACAGCCCCCTCCAAGTGCTGCAGCGTGGGTCACTGTGCCCCGGGGTCAGTCCTGCCAGGACAGGCTGCTCCGGCAGGGCCCTCTGGCCGCGGGGTCACAGCCTCCTCTCAGGCATCGCCGTGCTCAGCGTGGCTGCTACGGGGGCTGCAGGGGGATCTCTGCTTCCCCTTTGGATCTGCAGGGGGATCTCTGCATCCGGCACCACTGTTTTTGCAGGCACGAGGAACAGGCTGAGCTCTGCCTGAAGCTCTTCTCACATTGCCCACGCCTTTCCCAGCACAGAGAAGCTTTTACCCTTTTACCTCCTCACAGCTCCCAGGGCTGGGTTTTCAGCCCCTCCTCGTGTGGGATCTCTGGGCCTTTTCTTCCCTGTTGGATTCCTGTACCATGGAGCCGTTCCAAATGGCCTCTTCCACGAGGTTCTGTGGCAGGGATTTGTTCTCCCTGGTCTCTGTCCGCAGCTCAGCGCCTGGGGGAAGGACAAGGAGAGGAAGAGACAGGGAGAAGGGAAAAGGAAAAGGGAGGAGGAAAGGAAGGAACAAGAAGGAACAAGGGAGAAGGAGATGGGACCGGAACATGGATGGATGTAGGACAGAATGAGGAGAAGAAGGAGGGTGGACAAGGAGAAGATGGGATTTGCCTCCATGCCAGAGGGAAGGGGAAGGAGATGCCCCCAGTCCATGCCTGGCAGGATGGCGTTGGTAGTGAGGCTGTCCTGCAGCGATGCTGGGCTGGGAGATGGAGCAGCAGAGAGGGGAAAGGGGCAGTGATTCCTCCTGCCCTGCCTGGCTGTCCCAGCCTGGAGCGTCCTGGTGCTGCCAAGGCCCTTGCAGCGTCTGGCACTCCGGAGCCCGAAGCTCATGGCTGCTTTATAAAGCTGACAAAGTCGGCAGGACGGGTCTGGGTATGATCTCAGCAAAGTGGGTTTATTGGTACAGGAACAGGGCACAGAGTTGAACAGGGCCCAGGGACAAAGACAGGGTACAAGCTGAGGGCACAGGGGGCTTTTGTATGGGATAGTGAGGGTGGAGCTGAGGGTCAGGGTCCAATGGATATGGGGGAAAATGGGGCAAAGGATGGGTTAAGGGTCGGGTCAGCTAATAGGGAAACAGGGGCAGAGGAATGCAGTAAATTTGGGCCAATGGAGGGACAGAGAGGGAGAACATTCTAGAGACGAACCATAGATGGGTAACAGGGGTTGAACTAGGGTAATTAGGCCAACGGGCCAATGGGGTAACATAACTTTCCATAAATCAGCATGTGCCTGCAAAGATCTGTAGGAGAAGCAAGCTTCTCACCATAACCTTGAAATCTATTCTTCTTCTTGAGGACCAGTCCTCCACGGGTGGGAGATTGATACTCCCATGGGCCTCCACACCAGTGCATCTTCCTTTTCCTCACAGCCTCCTTCTCCTCTATCCAGACAAAGTTTAGGATTGGCAAATCCTGGCTTTGGGGGAGGAACAAGGGGTGAGCACCTTGGGTTTTGTGAGAAAGGAGCCTCACTCTTTAGAATTTTTGAAAGATTAATAAAGAATAATAAGGGACAAATCAGTAACAGCGCTGGGTGCTCAGCGATGGCCAGAGGCACACCAGTTAACCACAGCAACTCTTCTTGTCTAGTTTTTTTCCATTGTATTGTTCAAATACATATTCATAATGGTTATACACATTCAAACATTTCTTTGAACACGTTTACATGCTCCAGGAATTCTTTAGGTTGGTTTGACCCCCAACTCGCCTTTTTAGAGCAGGTGCAGGAATCGTGGATTGCTGTTTTGAGGGTTGTGTGTCACTCCCTCACAAGGGCCGCACTTCTGTGGTTTCAGCAGGTGACAGTTATTGACAGTGGAAGGGTCAGTGGCAGGGCTCCTCATCACATCCCTTCCTTAAATGTTATCTGACCATGCAGATGGTTTTAGCTATTTCCACAAGTACTTTAAATGAGCATCAGCTATTTCACAACCATCTCTGAGTTATTATTGTCAGTTATTTACAAAAATAAAAGCAGTCGTTATTATTTTACAACTACAGCTACTTCTGCAAAAGTTTACATTATAATGGACAACATCTGGCATCCACTTTAATATTTTGCAAAAGCCAAAACTCTAATGTATGTTTTTCACACTGTCCACAAACTAAAATATCATCCATAAATGATGTTCTGAGGATATGAGCTACACAGGGGCCAGGGCATTGGCCACAAAAAGCTGACAAATTATACAACAGCAAAGGCAGTTAAAAGTGATTACAAACTGCACTCTATCAAAATTGTTGTGATTAAGAACAGTTTGGAGAAGTCAATACATAATAGCAAAAGCCAACACTACCTAGTTATTTATAAAAGACCCAGGGGAGGTTTATCCCATGCATGGAGCACTTGGGCCTTCCCCGGGCCCCTTCTGCCCTCGTGCAGAGCCGGTGGCATTTTCCAGCACACCCAGTTTGTAACCAAGAGCCGGGTGCAGGCGAGAAGGCTCCAAGCGCCTCCTTCCAGGCTGACTCTGCAGGGGCCGAGGCTGCTCTGGGCTCTGCCAGGGCTCTGCTGGGGCTCAGCTCTGGGCCAGCCTGGGCCCGCTCTCCCCTCACATTGCTCCGGGCAGCTGAGGCACAGCGGGAGGAGGAAGGGACATGGCAGGGCAGTTGAGGGTTAAGAGAGTTTTTATTCAAACAACTGCCATAACAAACAGGCAATCCTAACTACCCTAACCAACTAGTAGTGCTAACTACCATAATTAACTAGTTTTCCTAACTACTGGAACTGAAAGCTGTCCTCAAGGGCTTCATCTCCTCCGCTGCTCCCTCAGTTGCTTTGCTGCAGTGATCAGAGTGGTCAGGCTGGAGAGAGGCTGGGCTGATGATAAAAATGGGCGCTTCCCAAAGGATACAAAGGAAAGAAATGAACTGTTACTTTCCAGAGTCAAGTTCCTCACAGGCTCTGTTGCAACAGGACAAAAGGAAATGGTTTGAAACTCAGGAGAGGGAAGCAGGCTCAGATTAGATCTAAGGAAGAATTTTTTTAACCAGGAGAGTGGGGAAACACTGACAGAAGGTACCCAGAGATGTGGGAGGTGCCTCCTCCCTGGAAACATCCAAGCTCAGGTCAGGCAGGGCTCTGGGCCCCCTGAGCTGCTTGAAGATGTCCCTGCTCGCTGTGGGGCACCAGGCCCAGATGAGCTCCAAAGGAGCCTGCCAAGCCACAGCAGGCGAGGATTCTGCTTGCCCTGCGTGTGGAACGCAGCCAGACTGGAGACTGTCGGAGGGGGCCCCACAAGAAAACCCCTCCCTGGCGCTGCTGCTTCCCCTGCAGCCCCTGGCCCTCAGCTGCAGCAGCTCCTGGGCAGCCCAGCGCCGCTCCTCATCCGGCTCCAGGCTGCACTTGAGGCAGTCCCGCAGCAGAGCCGACAGGCGCCGGGGCTTCTGCAGCTGCGGGGTCCCGTTCTGCCGGATCAGAGCGCGAGCCTGCAGGGAAAGCAAACTCAGCGCTCTGCCAGCTCCCTTCACACCCACACGGGCTCACATCCTACCCGGGCCTCAGCCCCAACTCCAGGGGCACTTTCCTCCCTGCCACAGATGCTGCTCAGAGCTCATTTTGCTATGCCAACCAAAACACCCAAACCCTGGGGCTGCCGCAGCCACGGCAACATCCAAATGATCTCGCCTTGAGAGCCAGTTTCATTGGCTGCCTTTGTTAGTAGGAACCTCTATCAGAAATAGCACATTTTGTTTCTCCAAATGTGGACACTAGCTTTACAGGCCATTTTCCAGAGTCAGTGTGGTCTGCCTGTGTTATTTCAGAGGATTCTTACATCAAGTGCATCTCTGCAGTGCCACTGACACTCAAGTAAATGCATTCCTGATGCCCCATCCCAGACACTGCCAGGCAAGAAACAGGAGGTTTGTGTTGCTGAAAGCTCAGGCTTGGTGACACAGAGAAAGTAGCTTGGACTTGGAAAGAAATATGTTAGACTTTGGGAATGTTGAACAATCTCCATTTTTTCAACAAGTTTCCCAGTGAGAAGAATCAGGGGGGAAATCATATCACAAAACTCTTTTAGAAACTGCTGCAGAAATCTTGTTGGGTTTGGAGGCGGGTTGTGGGGTTGGTGTGGGGTTTTCTTGCAAGGTAACATTAGACTTGATACACTTGCTTCACATTTTCAGGTCATCCTCACAGCCAGATGAGCTGCAACAACATAAAGCCTAAAGCAAATTGTTGCTGGAGATTGCAGAATCTTCATCTGTGGTGAGGCACGAGTCCTCTGGGCATTCCCTTCCCATGTGCAGAAACCTCCACTGCTGCTCCCAGTGCAGGGTCCCCCTGTGCTCACAGGCCTCTGCAGCCACTGCAGAATTTGCCTCTTACCATGGCCGCTGTTTCCCTGAAGTAAGGAGGTTCTCCTTCCACCATCCCAATGGTCACAATGCCAAAGGCCCAGATGTCCACCTTGGGGCCATAAGGAGATCTGGTCACAACTTCTGGGGCCATCCAGTGAGCAGTGCCCACCATGGAGCTGCGCTGGTCCTGCTCAGGGCTGAGCTGAGCGCAGAGGCCAAAATCAGCTGAGGACAGAAACAAACCCTGTCAAAGGCAGCTGGAATGAGGAAACCAAGCACCAAGACTCCCCATTCTCAGTCTGAGAGTGCAGTAGTGAAGTCAGCTGGAAAAGCCCTCAGGGCTGTAGCCAAGGAAAGATGGAACTGGCTTCAAGAAACCATTGAGGAAGGTGTGGGGGATGTGAGAGAGAAGAGGGGAAGGAGGCGGGAGGAGGAGCAGGGGGGGGGATGGGGGATGGGGACGGGGAGGGATTGAACCGGGGGAAGAGAAGGGGGAGATGAGGAGAGGAGCAGAAACAAGAAAAGTAGCGGGGATCCCCCGGCCTTCATCGAGGTGTACACGGGGGTGCCAGGAAGATGTGGAACCCCCAGCCAGGTGTGTTCCCAACACGGGGGCTCTGACCCTGGGGGTCACCCGGGATTATCCAGCACGGATCCTCCCACGGGGGATGGAGATGGAGCGGCGCACGGAGCTCGTCCCGCACCGGGCACTGCGGGATCCGCGGGCAGCGACCCCTCCCCCCGGGCCCAGCCCCCACCCTTTGTCCCCCTCCCTTTGCCCAAATCCCATCGCCCCCCCCCCCAAACCCCTCCCCATCGCCCCCCAATAAACGGCCCCGGGGCCAACTGGGAAGATTTACTGGGAGCACTGGGAGCAGGCACTGGGCGGGGGCAGAGCGCCAGCGGGGCTGGGGGGACACGGGACTCCCCCAAAATCAGCGGAGCGGGGACGGAGCGGGGGGTCCCGGCCGGGCCCGAGCCCACGGGGAGGGGCTGCGGCCGCCGGCGGCTCAGGAGCTCTGTGGGCAGAGAAAAGGGGGTGACACCGGGCTGGGGGCCCCGGCGGGAGCGCACACGCTCCGCCACGGCGAGGACGCCACCCCCGGCACCCGCCCTGACCTTCTTGCGCAGGGAGAAGCCGAGCCCCAGCGCCAGGAAGACGAAGCCCAAGACGAAGCCCCCGATGCCCGTCAGCATCTTGCTGCGGGCGGCGTCCGGCGGCATCTCTGGGGGGTCCGCAGGGCTCAGCACCCCCAAAACCTCGCACCGACACCCCGAGCCCCTCCCAGCGCCCTCTCTGTGGCCCCCAGCCCAGCCAGGACCCCCTGAAACCTCCCCCCAGTCCCTTTTTGTCCTGGCCAGGAGCCACCAAAACCCCTCCCGTCCCTCTCAGCATCCCACAGCCCCCTCCCAGTTGCCCCCCAGCGCCGCAGGACACCCAAAGCCTCTCGCAGTCCCTTGGCAGCCCCAGCAGGACTCAGCCAGAGCCCTCCCAGGCTGTGCCCAGCACCACCGAGCTCATGGCGAGCCCCGCTTTGCCATCGCCGATCGCCTTCCAGCCCCTCGGGGCTCACTGCGATCCCTCCCAGTCACACCCAGTACCCCCAAACTCCCTCCCAGTCACACCCAGCACCCCCAAACTCCCTCCCAGTGCTCACCAGGACCCCCCAAACCCATCCCACCCTGCCCAGCATCCCTCAACCCCTTCCCAGGCCTTGCCGAGCCCCCAGCCCCTCTCCCACTTCCAGCCCGGCTCTCTCCAGCTCCCTCCCAGTGGCTCCCAGCACAGCCCAGTGCCTCTGCCAACGCCCCGAGGGGTTCCCCCGTACCCCAGTGCCGCCTCAGGGGCTGCTCCAGGCTGACGTGCTCCACCTGGCAGCTGTAGCTGAGCCCGCGCCGGGGCGGCGTTTCCAGCAGCACCAGCAGCTGGTAGGTCCAGTCCCCGTTGGGGACCACGTCGGTGGCCACCACGTGCTCCGAGAGCTCCTGCTGGCCCTGGAACCACCTCACCTGGATGGCAGCAGGGTAGAAATCCATCACGGAGCAGAGCAGGCGGCCAGGGCTGGGCTGGGAGCTCGAGGAGGGCACCAGCGAGATGGACACGCTGCGGGGCACTGGGAGAGAGGGTGGAGGTCTGGGAGTGAAGTGGGAATGAACTGGGAAAAGAATGGAAATGGACTGGGAGGGACTGGGGAGGAATTGGAGACGGGCTTGGAGGGACCCCGGTGGCGCTGGGCGGAACTGGGAATGAGGTGCCCGGCACTGGGAAGGTGAGTGCAGAGCGGGGCACTCGGCACTGCAGGTCTGCCTGGCAACAGATGAGTCATCAAAGGGTCGCGTTCTGATTTTATGAGAAGCGTCAGCTTTACGCGTGGCTGAAATGGACGCGCGGGGGGCACTGAGAGGGCATGGGATGGACTGGGGGAGCCATGGTGGTCAGTGGCAGGGACAGGAGGCCCCGGGGGTGTTCACAAGGAGGGCTGAGGGTTCTGGGCTGATTCCCAGCGAGGTTTTGAGGGGCTCCAGGGTCATTGGCCGGGCAGGGCCGGAGGGGACACGCTCTGCCCCGCGCTCACCTCGGCGCTCGGCGCTGAACGGGCGAACACCCTCGTAGTTGTACGGACAGACCATGTCCACCACAGACCGTGCTTACGCCAGTGTGGCCGGGTTGCTGTTCCAGTCACTGGCCCACCCTTCCCCATAGAGGGTGAACCCCACGTAGTGCCTCACGTCGCTGACGAACATCACGAACTGCTCCCGGTTGTAGATGTACCTCTGCACGAACCTCATCTTCTGCGTGCTGTTAATGAAGTGACACTGTGACTTCAGAACTGGAACACCCCTGTGAGAGCAGGACACAGCTCAGGGTGTGCCCACCCAGCACCCCCCAGCAGCACCCCCAGAGCTCCGGGGGCCACACCGGATCCCCACTCTGCCCCTCCTGTGCCCCACGGCCGCTATGGGACCCTCCTGCCCACGCTGCCTATTCCTCTTTGCCACCTTTCCCCCATTTCCCCTTCCACATCCTCTCCCCTCCCACCTCCGGCCACTCCCCAAATCACTTTTGGGGTCCATTTCCCCATTCTGACAAAAATCCCCCAATCCCCAGCACCCTCCCACCCAATTTTGGGGGCCCCTCTCCCCTTTTCCCCCTTCTCCCCCCTGTCCCAGCGCTTCCCACCCCCCGCTCACCTGAGAGCTCCCCGCCCGCAGCCGGGGGGGCTCCCAGCACCACCAGTGCCACCAGCAGGGCCCCAGCTGCCGCCCCTCGCCCCATGGCCGGGGCCGGGCAGGGAGCAGCAGCCCCAAAGCAGCCGCGCTGCGCTGGGAGCGCCAATCCGGAGCAGGGCGGGCTCGGCAGCACCGCGGCTCCTGCCAAGTGGCTCCTGCAATCTGCCATCAGGAACTTGGCCTAATGAGTTTTGTGTGAAAGGAGCAATGGTGGCGTTGGTGTTCGGGTGCCTGTGGTGCTGAGTGCCCGGCCGTCTGCTGGGGTTCTGAAATCCAGGTCGCCCCTGCCCCGTCCCTCACTTCCCCCACTGCCCACCGGTGACTCCCTGCAGCAGCACGTGGGATCCTGAACGTGGCTCTGGGAGACACACAGACATTGCTGAGGGGCAAAGATGGGGGGGCTGGACAGCTGGAGAGCTGACCCTGAGGGTTGGGGTGCACAGGACACAGGGTACCAGGGAGGGTTAGGGCACAGGTGCCACCCTCATGGTGGGACAGCCCCAGAGCCCTCCCAGCAGCTGCAGGCAGTTACCCCGATTGGAAGGCAGAGATGAGGTTTGGAGGCCAGAGTTACAGGTAGGAGTTGAACAGCCTTTTAGGGGTTTTATTAGGTTTTTTTTCAGGATTTTTAAAGGATATTTTAGGGGGCTTTTTGCAGGAGATTTTTAGGAATTCTCTGGGAATGTTTAGGAACATTTAGAGCTTTTTCAGGACTTTTAAAAGAACTTTTTAGGGCGTTTTAAGGGCTGTCTTACTACTAATTGGAATTGTTAGGGGTGTTTTGGGATATTTTGGGGTTTTTTTTTTAGGACTACTTAAAAGGTTTTAGGGCTTTTTGAAGAGTATTGAGGGTATATGGAGAACTTTTTTAAGGACTAGGTTATTTCTAGGGTTTTGGGGGGAATTTTATAGGCTTTTTTAGGGTCTTACAGGGAATTTTCAAGATTTTAGGGGTATTCTCAGAGGTCTTTAAAAATATCTAATTAGGCCCCAAACGTTCTTTGGGGATTTTTAGAGGTGTTTTAGGGGCTTTTTAAAAGTAGGGTGTTTTTAGTGTATTCTGAGGCTATTTTTTTTTTTTTGTGGGGTGTTTAGGACACTTTGAAAACTATGCCTTTTTTTTAGGGAATTGAGAGGGTTTTTTAGGGTCTTTTCAGGGCATGACAGAGGCTGAGGGGCAGCTTGAGGGGTACTGTGGGGGCTGGAGGGTGGCAGAGGCTGAGAGCTGAGGGAGGAGCAGGGAGAGGGGACAGTGGGTGACACACAGAGATGCTGAGGGTGGCAGGGGCAGCTGGAGGGTGACACTGAGAAGCTGGGGGCTGAGGGGCAAAGAGAGGGATTAAGGGTGACACACAGGAGCTGAGGGGCAGCTGAGAGGGACCTTGAGGGGCACAGGGGGGGGCTTGAGGGTGACAGACAGAGCCTGAGGGTTGAGGGAGGGTTTGAGGGGTCAAGGGAGAAGGCTTGAGGGCTGCACAGTGCACTGGAGATCAGGGCTACAGGGAACAGCTTAGGAGGCAAGTTAGGGTACAGGCGCACCAGCCCTCAGCCCAGCCCTAAGCTCAGCCTAAGCAGCCCCCCTAACAACAGCACAGCCTTTTCCTCAACAGCAGCACAACACAGCAACCCTGACAGCAAGACCAGAGCGGAACCCATCCGGTGGGACAGGACAGCAACCCTCACACCAGGACAATGACAGAACTCTCAGAGGAAAAGATCCACAGCAAAAAGGTATGCAAGGCATCTGAGGGTTAGAGAGATAGGTGGGGTGTCACAGACATCTTTTCATAAAAATCCTTTCTTTAGGATTTTTCTCCCTTCTGAGAAGCTGTGGCCTCAGCAAAAAAGTGTAAACAATGGTTATCTGTCGCTGTGGAATGCAACAGGTGCATCCATGATTGGTCTCCTGTGGATGTTTGGATTTATTGACCACTCACGGCAGAGCTGCTCTTGCTTTCTGCCGGGACACAGACCTTTGTTATTCATTATTTTCTATTCTTAGCTTAGCTAGCCTTCTGAGAACTTTTCCTTCTATTATTTGTAGTATAGTAATTATGTAATATATATCATAAAATAATAAATCAAGCCTTCTGAACATGAGGTCAACATTCTCGTCTCTCTTTACACCCTGAAGACCCTTGTGACCCCTGTGACAATTGGTGAACCCCGAGTGAGTGAGGAGGACAAAACCATCAATTGGTGATCCCTCATCTGAAGAGTAAATTACTTGGAGAGACCCCCAGAGGAACAATTGCTGCACTGGGTAAACCCCGAATGTGTGGCATTGATGGTTGCTTCACAAATGACCACAGAAATGGATTCTAGCCAGGAGCTGAAGAACTGAAGATCCTGATTTGGAGTTCACAGCAAGGCTGACCACAAAGAGAACCTTCTGAAAAGCCTCCAGGAAGATGTTCGGAAAGCACAGTAGCGCAATGGAGCTGGCCAGAGCATGCTGGACTCTTTCAAAAGGTACTGTTGGCTTTTCCCTTCCTGAAAATGCGGCCCTTCGTAGTTTGTGGCTGCTGACGTGGAGGGCTTCCCCCATAGAGGAGGAGGTTCGGTTCTCCCCTTCAGAGGACAAGCTTATTGCCCTCTGTCAAAAATGGAGTGAAGAGGATGGACTTTGCCTGTTGGAGACAGATTTCTGTGAGTTTTTTCGATGGGCAAAGCTTTTTGGGTTCTTTACGAATGTGCTCTGTGCACTTGATGCTTTCGTATGGGAGTGCATGGACTCCATTTTCCAATTCGTTTTGGACCGCGGGTTTGGATACCCCCAGATTTATCCAGCATTTAGGATGTTCTTTCCAGTTTTGAACCAGAGAGCAGCTGTTTTTCCCTGGATTGCCAACTGCAACTGGCTCGTCCCATTTCCCGATTCCAGCGGGAGAAGATCCTTGGGATCCTTTGGAGGGGGATGATCTGTTGCTTCCCAGCCCCCCTGCATCCTGGCAGTGGGGGAGAAGTTTCGCCAGGAGCCGAAGATTTTTTTACTGCGTCTTCGGAGCATGGTCAGATGCAGCCATCCCTTTCCCCCCCTTCTCTCTCTCCGGGGGGATGGGAGTGGGCTGCACCGCCCCTTACAGCCCTGGCCGGCCTACTGGGCCCTGCCCCGCTCAGAGATGGGGGCAGCACCGGTCTCCGAGGTCCCACCTGCCAGGCCTGCAGGGCCTCCTCCTGGACCCACCCCACGGCCGCCTTCCCGGGTGGTCCTGCTCGTGGCTTCACCAGCTTCCCCGCCTGCGCCTGAGAGCTCAGAAACACCGCTCCCTGCGGCTGCGTCGCTGTTGGTAGGAGACACCCAAGGCGACAACCGCGACTCGGCACCGCCCCCCGGCTGTCCTGCTGCGTCCACCAGCCCCCTCTCCAGCCCCGCCACCTAAAACCGAGCCAGTGCCTGTTCAGGATGATGCTGAAGACGGCGCCGAACCCATGGGACCCTCAGAGCAGACCGCAGCTGCTCCTGCATCCAGTGTGGCTTCCCCCCGAGTTTTTCGGGCTGTCCCGGGGCTGCCCCTGCGGGGGAAGCTGGGACAGGGGAAGAGGGCGCCAGCCTCCCTTTCCGTGGAGGAGGCATGGCCCGACAGCTGGCTGTGGGTTCAGCCCGTTTGCCTGCGTTCAAAATCAGCATTCTTGGCGGGTTGGGGAGTGTTTGGTCGGTTGCTTTCCCTTGGGGGGTGCAAATCTCTCTGCTGCCCCTCTCGCGCCCCAGCGGCGAGGGGCAGGTGGGTGCCGAGAGTTCTGCCTTTGGTCCCCAGCCCAGAGGGGGTGGTGCCGTGAGGCAGATGGGAGACACACCTGTTGCATTTGCATTGCAGAGGGCACAGCGGGAAGCGATCATGGCTTGTTTGCTGTGGAGAAAAAACATTCCTAGACACGAGATGAGGGTTCTTGGGGCTTCTTCTATTTCCCTGCTGCTGGCATGCCTTGGTGATTTTGGGGAAAAGAAGCGTTTGGTCACCATTCTATTGGCAGCGTGGGGCCAGGCTGTGGGAAGGCAGAGCCCGCCTGCCATGTTGGGCCTGGGCTGTTGGGCTCGGGTCCCTGGGCCAGGGCCACCTCCCGGCCTCCTGATGGGTTTGGTGGTTTTGCTTCTCCCTATCGGTCCTGGCCCGCCTTTCTGTGGGCCAGATCTGGGGTTCCTGATCCCTCCACATGGGCCAGGGCTCCCCAGGGGCTTTCTTTGGCTGCTCTGCTGCTGCTGCTCTTTTTGATCACCAAAAGAAAAAAAAAAAAAAAAAAAAAAAAAAGAGTTGAAATAGCTGGCAGCAGCTCTGAAGCATTGAAGGGCCAAAAATTAGCTTCAGCCCAAAGTTATTCAATAAAGGGCTGTGGCAGGACATTCCAGAAGTTGTCTCAAATTGTTTGAAATTGTTTGATGACTGTCAATGGCTTTTGATAACTATTGATGGACTTTTCTGCAGCAAGCCTGTTTCAGGACCAAAAAGGACTTTCAGAGATGGCAAAGAGGAACATCTTCAGTCCATGGACTTTTTCCTGAAACTCAGCTGTTTGGGCTTGACCTTTCTTTGCATTGTTTTTGCATTTTCTTATATTGTAAAATTGTTTTGGTGATTTGATAGAATTGTATGTTCTACAGGTGAAGAAATTCCCTGTTCATTCCACACCAGCACTTGAGTGAAGTTTTGATTGGCAACAGATAACCACAATAATTTTCTCTGCTGTGCAGAGAAAATTACAAACACTTTTTCTTTTAATAAACTAAATTATAAAGCTGACATGTCACAGACATCTTTTCATTAAAATCCTTTCGTTAGGATTTTTCCTGCTGAAGCTGAGAAGCTTCAGCAACAAATGTAAACAATGGTTATCTGCTGCTGTGGAATGCAACAGGTGGATCCGTGATTGGTCTCTGGTGGATGTTTGGATTTACTGACCACTCATGGCAGAGCTGTTCTTGCTTTCTGCCGGGACACAGCTCCTTTGTTATTCATTCCTTTTCTATTCTTAGCTTAGCTAGCCTTCTGAGAACTCTCTTTCTATTCTTTTTAGTATAGTCATAATGTAATATATATCATAAAATAATAAATCAAGCCTTCTGAACATGAGGTCAACATTCTCGCCTCTCTCTTCATCCTGCAACCCTTGTGACCACTGTCACACACCAATTCTCCCATACAAGCACTGAGCAAAGAAGCTGGGTTCCCAATGTTAGTTACCGCAATTTCTACATCATCCTGTTCCCCCATTATGGATTGGTATTTCAGGAATCTCTGTGGGGAGAGCCAATGTCCCTCCTTTACTTCCAGCACTGCAGACACTGTGTGGGACACCAGCACTGTCATCTTCGGGCCCAGGGTGAACTTGTGTGCTTTCTGGATGTTCAATGCCACTGCCACAACAGCTCTGGGGCATCCTGGCCACCCCTTAGCCGCTGCATCCAGCTGCTTAGAGAGGTAGGCTGTTACAATACTACACGAAATGAACGACACTCACACCCTCAGATGTCCAAGGCAAAAAATGCACATATTTTTCTGGACCTCGATATTTATAAAATTCCAAAAGCATCCATGGATTGGAAGATGAAATTGCCACCTCTCCAACCACACTGGTCAAACCAACAGTCCATCAATTTTCTCCTCCTCCAGAAAGGACTGCAAAACAATCATTATTTACATGAAAAGTGTGTAAGAAACTCCATTACAAAAATGTAAACATCAGAAGGCTTAGAAGAACCTTCAAAGAACAGGGTGACATCTCACCCTTTTTCCATTAAAAAAAAAAAAAGAAAGAAATATGAACAATGTTAAAAGGAAAAATAAACAATGTTCAGTGTCCACTCATGGAGGAATCATCGGAGTGATCACTCACACTATCTGTATCTGAGTCATCACTCGATGATTCATCCACTTGATGACTTTCAGTTGGCCACGGTTTCCATTTTGCCTGTGTGCTGGATTCTGTCTCTGCAGTCGCAGGTCAGGACGAACACACTTCAAAGGTACCCAGCGTACCCCAGTATCTGTGGATACACAAGCATACCCACGCCCCGAAGTGATAAGGTCATAGAGACCTTCCCACTGTTTGGTGACTAAATTCCACATCTGAACCTTCACTTGAGGCTGACGTGTCTCATCCAGAGCCTACAACGAAAGGTGATGATTCAAAATGACAGGATTTTTTGAGTTCTGTGGCACAGTAAGATGATTGATGGTGTACAAGCTTTTGCCAACTGACTGTGTGGGGTTTTACCCTACATTCCCCATTTTTGTTTCTGAAGAACCCGCTTCAGAGTACCACAAGCATCTTCTACAATAGCCTGACCAGTCGGAGCATGAGGGATACCAAACCTGTGTGACACACCCCACAACTGCAGGAACTGCCACGTCTTCTGTGATGCATAAGCAGGATCATTGTCTCCTTTCCACAAATCATACAGAGGAGACAGTTGTGTGTTGGTCAGTCCCAAGTACGGACGGAACCAAGTGATGACACCTACCAGTTTCTGGGTCTTCAGCTTCAGTGTCTTCACCAAATGTACAAATTGCACCTCCTGGTGTTGGATTGTCTATTCCAGAATTTTGACCCCCAAATACTTCCAAGGAGGTCGTTGTTGAACCTTTTCTGGAGCCACCTGCAGCCCACAAGAATACAAAGCATTGAGCAACTGAGGCTTAATCCTCAGCAGCTTGTCCTGGATGCAGCCACTAAAATGTCGTCCATGTAATGATACAGACGTGTATCAGAAAACTGCTTGTGAACTCCAGACAAGACACAGGCCACATACCATTGGCATATGGCTGGAGAATTTCACATTCCTTGGCTCAAAACTTTCCACTGATATCACTGTGTGGGCTCAGCATTGTTAATTGCTGGCATCGAGAAGGCAAATTTTGGTCTGTCATCAAGATGCAAAGGAATTACAAAAAACAATCCTTCAGATCCACGATGAGGACTGGCCAGTCTGCAGGAAGCATGGTGGACGACGGCATGCCCGCCTGCAATGTTCCCATGCTTTCCATCATGGCATTGACCTTTCGGAGGCCTTGTAACAACTTCCATTTCCCATATTTTTCTTGATGCAGAAGATAGGAGTGTTCCAGGGACTGGTAGAAGTCCCCAGATGACCCTGGTCCAACTGCTCCTGCACCAGATTTTGAAGGTGTCTTAGGGTGACATTATGATGCTTGTGTCCCCATTCATGTGTTCTGTTAATGCTGGATATCATGTTCTGTGCCTTTAAGACTGGCTCCGAAGAGTGAAAGTTTTGTTTGGGTATTCATATCAGCCTGGCGGGACACAGAGAGACTGCGGGTCTTGATTTTGCTGCTTTTGCTTTTTGCTTCGCTCTCTCTCTCTCTGCTCTCGCTTCTGCTTGCTTTTGCTCCTGCTCATTAACTAGTTTAGCTAAGCAGTCCAAATTCCTTCCTGGACTGTTTGTCCTCTCCTCTTTTTCGACCATCTCAAACCTGCTCCGGACTGGGACCTGAGAACACCGAGAGTTTGCACCTTGTGGCTGCAGCAGCTGCCCCAGCGCCGGAGGGACTGAGAACAGAGCGACCACCCCCGAGAGAGACTTTCTGAATTTGTCACCTTTTTCAGAGCGGTGTCATCCGGTATTGTTCATTCTGTGGCTGGGGGTGCTGTGCCTGTTAAATAAACAGGTTCTTTCCACTTCTCTCTGAGGAATCCTTCCCAAACTGGTTGCGGGGAAGGGCCGTGTGGGTTTGCTTTCTGGAGGGGCCCCCATTGGAGATTCTCTACCAAATTTACCCTAAACCAGGACAAAATTTGGCACCCAATACATGGGGCTCGAGCGAGAGTGGAAAAACCCTGTTTTGAGTGCATTTTGGTTGCCATTACTCTGTGTTTGTATAAAGCAGCTAATAGCCATGCTTTTTGAATTCATAATGTCTGTTGGGGTGAAGGCTTGCATGCATTTCTGGTCCCTAGGGTTTTTGAGATCTTAATACCTCTGTGGACCCTAGGTTTATTTTCTTACCCAGAAATAACTTTAGTATTGTCCCTAATATGTAGTGTTTATAGCAGAGGGGCAGAGACCAGAATAGCTATCCTGCTGGGCTTGGTGGTAATGATTTGTAAAAAGTTTATAAACATGCTGGGGTCTGCTCCAGGTATGAATGGTTCATTGCTATGGTTATGCATCAGTTTGTTAGAGGAGGAGCAGCAGGGGATCAGGCATTTCAGCCTTTGCTTTCCTTCTTCTCCTATGAATCTGTTGCATCACTATTGAAGGATGTTCAGTATCCCCTGAACATTAAAGAGACCATCTTTCTGGTATTCAATCTGGTAACCTTCCTCTATACAGCCTGCTGCTTCTCTAGGATGAGGGCTGAGATTTCTAGATGGGCTGATGAGACCCCTGACTCAGGAGTAGACCCCGGTGTGGAAAATCCCAAGTGGTGTGGGAAATGGGAGGATATGGGCCAAATCCTGAAGGAATTCTCTGACCCTATAGTCTGGGATTTTCCCCATGAGCAAATTCAGAACCCAGCTGAGGTGGGGAAATATCTGAAAGAGAAGTACCAGGATGAGCCTAAAGAGAGGAAGGTCATTGCAGTGAGCTGGGCCCTGGCTTGTGCTCATCGCTCACTGCTAGATCCTGTCGGGCAGCAGACAGAGGCAGGGGGGCAGGGAGATAAATCAGCAGCTATCTCGGTGACTCAGGCTGCAGCCAACAGCCCAGGCTCGAAGCCAGCAGCCAAACCAGATAGTGAGCCTAAGCCAGCAGCTAAACCAGAAAATAAGCCTCAACCAATGGCTGTTGCTGCCAGTACTAGAAGTGGGAAATGCACGGACAAGACCAATCGACCAGTGGATGATGAGGATGATGATGAAGGAGAAGGAACCTCCTGACATAAAATCAGGAATCAATGCCTCCTGACATAAAATCAGGAATCAAAGCAGCAGGTGCAAGATCAGATGCAAATATTGAGTCCTTTTCCCTGAAGGAACTTTGTGGCTTATGGAAGGATTACATGTGGAGACAGGGTCTGTTTCTATTGCTGGTGTGACAGGGGGATCACAGGATTTTACTTTGGTGGAAGCTGAGGTGAGCCTGACTGGAAATGAGTGGAAGAAAGACACTGTTGTGACTGGCCCAGAAGCCCCATGCATTTTAGGTATAGACTTCCTCCGAAGTGGCTATTTCAAAGACCCAAAGGGACTCAGATGGGCATTTGGAATAGCTGCTGTAGAGACAGAGGGTGTCAAGCAGTTGAACAGCTTGCCTGGACTGTCAGAAAACCCATGTGCAGTAGGACTTCTGAAGGGAGAAGAGCAACAGGTGCCAATTGCCACTTCCATAGTACATTGATGACGGTATAGAACCACTCGAGATGCTGTGTTCCCCATCCATAAGATGATCCAAGAACTGGAGAGCCAAGGGGTGGTCAGCAAGACCCACTCACCCTTCAACAGCCCCATTTGGCCTGTGGAAAATCTGAAGGAGAATGGAGATTGACTGTGGACTATCGTGCATTGAATGAAGTGACTCCACCACTGAACGCTGCTGTGCCAGACATATTAGAGCTCCAGTATGAGCTGGAGTCCAAGGCAGCAAAGTGCTTTGCCACTATAGACATTGCCAATGCATTTTTCTCCATTCCTCCCAGCAGAATGCAGGCCTCAGTTTGCTTTCACCCGGAGGGGAGTGCAGTACACCTGGAACCGACTGCCCCAGGGGTGGAAGCACAGCCCCACCATCTGCCATGGACTGATCCAGGCTGCACTGGAAATGGGTGAGGCTCCAGAACATCTGCAGTATATTGATGACATCATTGTGTGAGGGGAACACAGCTGCAGAAGTGTTTGAGAAAGGGAAGGAAATCATCCAAATCCTCCTGGGAGCTGGTTTTGCCATTAAAAAGTCAAGGTAAGGGCACCAGCTCGTGAGATTCAGTTCCTGGGAGGGAAGTGGCAAGATGGACTGTAGTAAACCCCATACATTTAGCAAAAGCACCATGGAGAATCTAACAAAAGGGATGCTGACACAGCAGCAAGGAAGCTTCCTGACTCCATGGACATCTGCCCTATAAACTGTCTCTATAACCATGTGAGGCAATGCCATGGTAGCCTTTACCTATCGGTCATTTTATGGTCCCCCTAATCCCTTGCCATTGGTCAAGTTTGGATATTTGCCAAGCCTATAAAAATAGCATGCTGTACCCTACTAGCTCAGAAGAAGAAGAGCTGAGACCCTTCGCGGACCCCCAAATAAAGCCTTCTCTGTGGAACAGCTTCTGCCTTCTCCTTCGCCTCTCTCCATCTGCTGCTGCCTCAAGCCCGGGGCTCCACTACCCAGCAAGCAAAGAGCTGAGGTCCTAAGAGCTGCTAATCACTATAGAGCTGAATATCCCCAGGCTGGCTAGAAATGTAACCCCCCGGCATTGGCCTGAGATGGCTTCAGGCACCCGGTCCCTCCTCAGGGACTGAGATCCTGAGCACCAAGGCTCTGCTTCATGATAAGGCTGATCGGAGGCCTTATTAATGGACGGCATCAGATTCCTGCAGACGTAATCAACAAGATCACAGCAATGTCTCCACCCACCAATAAGAAAGAAACATAAGCTTTCCTAGGTGCCATAGGCTTTTGGAGGATGCACATTCCTGAGTACAGTCAGATCGTGAACCCTCTTTACCTGGTCACCTGCAAGAAGAACGAGTTCCACTGGGGCCCTGAGCAGCAACAAGCCTTTGCACAGATCAAGCAGGAGATTGCTCGTGCAGTTGCCCTTGACCCAGTCAGGACAGGACCAGAGGTGAAGAACGTGTTCTACTCTGCAGCCGGGAACCATGGCTTGTCCTGGAGCCTTTGGCAGAAGGTGCCTGGGGAGACTCGAAGCTGACCACTGGGATTTTGGAGTTGAAGCTACAGAGGGTGAGAAGCCAACTACACTCCCACAGAGAAGGAAATCTTGGCTGCCTATGAAGGAGTCCAGGCTGCCTCAGAGGTGACTGGCACGGAAGCACAACTCCTCCTGGCACCCCGACTACCGGTGCTGGGGTGGATGTTCAAAGGAAGGGTTCCCACCCCCCACCACACCACTGATGCTACATGGAGTAAACGGATTGCTCTTATCCCACAGTGCGCCCGTACTGGAAACCTGAATCGCCCTGGGATTTTGGAGATAATTACAAACTGGTCGGAAGGTGAGAACTTTGGTCTTACTGATGAAGAGCAACAAGAACCAGTGACACGGGATGAAGAGGCTCCTCCCTATAACCAACTGCCCCCAGAGGAAATGCGCTACGTTCTTTTCACTGATGGTTCCTGTCACATCACAGGGATGGACCAGAAGTGGAAAGCAGCCATATGGAGCCCCACACAACAGGTGGCAGAGGCTACTGAAGGAGAAGGTGGATCAAGTCAACTTACAGAACTCAAAGCCGTTCAGCTGGCCCTGGACATTTCTAAGGGAGAGAAATGGCCAAAGCTCTACCTCTACACTGATTCATGGATGGTAGCCAGTGCTCTGTGGGGATGGCTGGAGAGGTGGAAAAAGGCCAACTGGCAGCGTAGGTGTCATGGTTTGATGCTGGCACAATGCCAGTGCCCCCATGAAAATATATGCTCCCTGGTGTCCGCTGTGAGATGTAACCAGGAATAAGCAAAGCAGGCCCCCACTCAGAAATAAAGAAAAGAAACCTTTATTAACTAAACTACAACTCTAAGTAACAAGAAACACACAGGGAAAATGAAAACTTTCCAAAAACATTTCCCCCCCCGCCACCAAATTTCCAATACATCTATCCCCCAAATCATCAACTCTCGGTCCATCACCACCCTTTAGGTAATCAATTCTCACTTCATCAAGAGGAGAGGAGTCCTTCTTGTGCCATAGGCTTCCCCAGGAAGCACCGTTGAAACCTCGTGTGTTCCCACGTCACTTGTGGCACCGCCTGGAGAACATCTGCCATCGTGACATCTTCCTTCCATGTCCAGTACTCTCACCACTGCACATGGACCCGAGCTGCTTCTAGAGTTGTCCTTTTAAGGATGCTTTGTCCCATTCCAAAAAGGGCACAGTCGCACCTTTGGGACACCTGTGCCCACCAAATTTCACCCCCTGGGGCCGAGGGGTACCAACACTGAACCCTCTTGGCTCTGAGCCATTGCCTCCCCCTGGATGCAGTCTCTGTGTCACAGGAAACATGGTTCTGTCCATGGCTATACAGGAAAAGTCCAGCTAAGGCCACTCCATCATCTCTTCCCACCTAAGATTCTTCTCTACTCTCCTGACATCTTTCACTTGCCCAGACCTTCACACTTGCACATTTCCTTGCTCCATTTCATCTCTTATCTCTCTTCCAGGAAAGGTTAATGTTCTGCAAAGATTTCCTTGTCCGAAAAAGGGTTAAAAGCTCGGGCTCTACCCATCCAAAGCTCCCACAGAGGCCGGACCCCTTCTCGCTGCATCCCCCCCGCCCCTTTCCGCCAGCCGGGCTGTGCTGCCAGCACAGGATATCAAATTTCACGGTGGCACAGGCGCTCTGTCTCTCTCTCTCTGTCTCCTGGGCAGAGGTGTGGCTGCCCTATGCCTCTCAGGGCTCTTCCACCGTTCCATCCTCGGGCCAGGCCTACCTCACCCAGCCCCAAACCAGCCAGGAGCTGGGCAGGGGAGGCCCGACCTGCTTCCCTCGCTGGAACCCTGGAGAGCTTCCCCCGGGAGTGCTCTGCTTTTTAACCCCTGTGTTCACAGAGGCGTATCCAATGTCCCCAGTGGCCAAACCAGGTGCCAGTATTCAAATGTGAGCACCTACTGGCCTGACCACTTCATATCCCAGAAAACTAACTTCCTCTCAAACCGTGACATCTATATAATCTCAGTCCAGTTTATCCCAGTCTGTAGGAACCCAGTCCATTTGATCCCAATCCATATTTGATCCCAGTCCATATTTGATCCCTGTCCATAGCTTATCCTAGTCCACATATGATCCCAGTCCATAAAATCTGTCATATTTGATCCAGGCCCTATTTTATCCCAATTCATATTTGATCCCAGCCCATATTTGATCTCAGTCTATATAAGCTCAGTCCAGTTTATCCCACACTGTAGGATTCCAATCAATAATTGATGTCAGTCCAAATTTGACCCCAGTCCATATCTGATCGCAGTGAATAGTTGATCCCAGTCCGTATTTCATCCCAGTCCCTATTGATCCCAGTCCCTATTTGATCCAAGTCCCTGTTTGATCCTAGTCCATATTTGATCCCAGTCCATATTGCCCTGCACACATTCCAAAAGTCTGCAATTCCAGCTTCCAGCCAGGAAAAGATGTTCCTGCCCTTGAAGGGAAATGGAGCAAAATCCTACAGAGACATTTCCCTGCCAGCCTTCAGGACTTCAGCTCCTGGGACTGGGAATTGAAATAATAATAGGGAAATAAAATAGTAAATAATCAGGGGAGGGTCTATGGGGCCAGAGGGGTCATCTAAATCAGGGCAGAGGTCAATTAATTCAGGGCAGGGGTCAATTAAATCAGGGGAAGGGGAATTAAAACAGGGAAAGGTCAACTAAATCAGGGGAGGGTCTTTGGTGGCAGGCGTCAATTAACTCAGGAGAGGGGTCATTAAATCAGGGGAGGGTCTTTGGTGGGCACTGGGGCAATAAATCAGGGGAGGGTATTGGGTGGTCCCTGAGGCAATTAAATATAGGGAGGGTCTCTGGTGGTGCCTGGGTCAATTAAATCAGGGGAGGGTCTCTGGTGGTCCGTGGATCCAGGGAGACACTGAGAGAGAAACGGAGCAGGCAAAGAGAGGCAGGAGAGAAAAGGGACACAAAGACAATGAGCTGAGAAGGCGGCACTCTGCAAACAGAACTGCAAAGACTGAACATGAACAGGAGAGAAATCAGTAAGTCTCAGAGTTTTATTTGCTGTCAAATACATCCCACACATCCAACCCCACACAATCTCCATCCCACCACTCTAATTGAGATCCCACGACTCTAAATCACCTCCCAACCTCATCTCAGCCTGATGACTGCGGAATCGAGTGAGTTTGGCATGGGATTGAGTTCTTTGAGGTGGGTTTGAGCTCTTTTTGGGGTCAGATTGAGCTGTTATCACTGGGATTTGAGTGATTTTGAGGTGACAGATCCATTCCTCTTGGCTTTTGCAGTGCAAAGAGATGGAGAATAGAGAAAAATTAAGGTGAAATTAAAAGGCGAAACAGCCAGGTATGTTCTCAACATGGATCACAGGGAATGTGGCTCACCTGGGCTGTGCCCAAAGTGCCTCCTCCAGTGGGGGATGGAGCTGGAGCAGCGCACGAAGCTCTGCCCGCACTCGGGGCACTCGCAGGGCTTCCCTTACCAGTGCCTCCGTTGGTGTCGGGTCAAGCTAGAGCTGCTGGAGAAGCTCTTCCCACCCTGGGGACACTCGTAGGGCCTCTCCCCAGTGTGGATGCACCGGTGCCTGACGAGGGCGCAGTCGTGCTTGAATCCCTTCCCACAGTCGGGGCATTGGAAGCGCCTCTCCTCTCTGTGACTCAGATAGTGATGGAGGAGATCAGAGCTGGTCTGTAACCTCTTCCCACACTTGGAACACTCATAGGGCCTCTCTCCAGTGTGGGTCCTCTGGTGCGTGATCAGGCCGGAGCTCTGGATGAAGCACATCCCACACTCGCCACACTCGCAGGGCTTCTCCCCAGTGTGGATCCTCTGGGGCACAATCAGGTTGTAGTTCCACCTGAAGCTCTTCCCACACTCCCCACAAGTGTGGGGCTTCTCCCCATCATGGAGCTGCTCACGGAGCACCAGCTCTGAGCTCTGGCTCTGTCTCCGGCCACCTTCCCAGCCCAGGCTGGCTCTTTCCCCCTCAGATCCCCGCCAGCTGCGTTTGCAGCCCCTCCTCGTGCGGCATCTCCGGGGCTTTTCCTCCTCATTGGCTTCCTGCACCATCGAGCCGCTCAAAACAGCCTCTTCCACCAGGTTCTGCCGCGGGCATTTGTCCTCCCTGCTCTCCATGCTCAGCTCCTGCTCTGGGGGAGGAAGGACAAGGACAGGATGGGATTTTCCTCCGTGCCACAGGCAAGGGCAAGGAAATCCCCCCAGGGCTGAGCTGCAGCCGGGGCTGTGCTGGGCTGGGAGATGGAGCAGCACAGAGGGGAAAGGGGCACTGACTTCCTCCTCACCTGCCTCAGTGTCCCGGGGCATCTTCCTCTTCCTCTCAGCCTCCCTGGGGTTGGCAATGGGCAATCCTGGTTTGGGGAAAACAAGGAATGAGCGTGTTTGCAGGAGTATCGGGGGGTAGGACGGTCTGGACCGACGGAGACAAGAGATCTTTCCAGCCTTTTCGTGGAACTTGCGGTTTATTGCAAAGGGCCTGGGTGCAGGGCGTTGCTTGCAGCTGCCAGGCACAGCTCGGAGCAGGCCTGAGAGAAGAGAGGGGTAGAGAGGGTGAGAGGGCAAGAGAGTAAGAGGAGAAGAGTATACAAGAGGGAGGTTCCCGTTACAATACAATCAATCTTCTGTGTTGAATATTCTATTTCTCACTAACACATCTAGTACAAGATACAAATCCTACAGCATTTACATACAGCCTGTAAAAATCATTACATCACCATACTATGTTACATTTTAAACCCTAAAAACTCCTCTTTGGACCCCTTCTATTGAGCTAGTGGGGTCTGCTCTGACCTGTTGTGGTGTGCTGTAATGTCCCATTTTGGCCTTCCAGGTCATTTCCCCAAGTGTGCCTATGCCTCTCTCCATTCCCCCTTGCCCCCATGCTTAGTGAGTCCTGTCAATCAGGCTTAACATTCCAGCAACGTGTCGTGTGGTTCGTCAAGTTCAAAGGATGCCCCTATGCCCAGAGGTCATTGGCCTTTCTGGGTGTCATCTTCCCCTGAGACCCTGCCCCTCTCACCTGGTTGGTGGCTCACCTGTACCTCCCCTCCCCCTGTCCCTGAGCTTAAAAAGGTCATCAGACCATGCAGCCGAGATTCTGTTGGAGCAGTTGCTCACGTTCAGACCTCTGTAACCATGGAATAAACCTCTGGACATTAAACCCTCCAGCAGAATCCTCTCCTTTTTCTCTTCACCATCGCCTGAAGCTATTCCTCCTGAGGTAAACGGGGTTCCTAACAAGCCTGGACTTGTTCAGTGCCCAGTTGCAACCACCAGCAAGCCAAGGTATCTCTGGGGTGATACACCGCAGTTGCTGCCTTTGGCCCAGCAGCGAGCGTCAGACTGGCCCAGGCGCAATCTAACTGGAAATATTGGGAGCCTTTTTCCAATATTTGGCGTCCCTGAGGTGGGCTAAGCGACTCTGCAGCCTGAGACGGACTCGCAGCACCTTGGAGAAGCTTCTAGCAGCCATGCATCCAGCTGAAAGGGGCTTTGGTTGCATCGCCCTCAGCTAGAGACTTTGGGAATATTCCCAGAAGAAGTTTCATGGACTGTTTGGTGCCTCTGGAAAGCCCAGCTCCTTTCTGGTGAGCAGATTTTCCAGAGGGAGGACAGGGTAGCCTCTCTCGCCCACAGAGAGGTCCTTTCCAGTTAAGAGACCTGCCTGTACCCAGCCAGCTACAGCTTCCATTTCGGGTGAGTATCTCTGCTCTCGGTGGAGCAGGAGCTCAAAAACAGACTCTGCCGTGAGTTCTGTTCCTTTTTGCCTTTGCATTTTTCGCTGCGCAGCCCCACAGACGGGAATTCATTGCGTTCTAGCTATTAGCTTTCTGCCGCATGTGTTACTCTCTTTTGAAATTCACGCCGGAGTGGGAGCTCTCTGCCCTTCCCCTCGGCTCTGCAGCGCAGCAGGCTCGGCTCTCTCCACGTGGTCAAGGGATATCGCTCTCTCTCTCTCAGCTCTCTGTGCGGGGGAGGGGGGTTCTCTGCACACGCGGTGCGGGGGGCCCCGGTTTCGGCTTGCCACGTGGCGTGGCTGCTCTCTCTGCTCCGCGGGGGGGCTGCATTCCACGGCGGGGGAGGGTTTGTTTCTGCCTGAGCTCGGCAGGGCGTGCCCTGCTGCTGCTGCCCGGGAATTTTAAAAGCAGTATATACAGCTGCATTGTGAAGCTTTTGTCGGCTCGTTATC
This sequence comes from Melospiza melodia melodia, assembly GCF_035770615.1. NCBI lineage: Eukaryota > Metazoa > Chordata > Aves > Passeriformes > Passerellidae > Melospiza > Melospiza melodia. The sequence continues at coordinate 2,145,938 of NW_026948497.1, read as the reverse complement.
GCTTTCCTATCTGTGTTGTTTTTTTAGAAATCGGTAGCTGATTTTAGCTTTGTTTTTAGTCAGACGGGATCTGGTACTTTGCTTTTTACATCTAACATGGGTTTGAAACTCAGAAATGTACAAAAAGGAGTGTTTTATAATATTGTTAGCATTTTAGACAGTGGTAATGTGAAGTCCTCAAAGGGAAAATTGAAACAGTTTATAAGATGGATTTTCCTCCACTTCCCACAAATCTCCCCTAAAGAAATCCACAATATTCAATTCTGGGATAAAGTTGGGAATGAATTGATAACCTTAGGACAATCTGGCAATGCACCCTCAGCTAAATTTGTGTTTTGGAGTTTACAAATTCGAACAGCATTGCTCAAACAAAAAGAAATGGAGAAAAAGCCAAAAGTAAAGCCATGTACCTCTGCTCTCCCTGTTTCTCCCTCTCCTAGCTCTAAAACCCCTAAACCTCTTTCCCCAAAACTTGGTATTTTAAACAGAGCACACTCATTGGGAAGTCGACTCCCAGAGTCTGTTGAAATGCCTGAGTTGCCCTGTCCACAAGGCCCTGGCCAGGCTGCGTGGAACCTTTCCCAATCCCCTGTGTCCCCTCCTCTGAAACCCACAGCACGTGTTAGCTTTCCAGAGAGCAGTGATGCCCAAAATGGCCCCCAGTCCCTAGGGGGTCCACATCCTAGGTGGATGCCACGTGGCATCTTCCCAAACCTGGTCTTCTTCTTCCCAAAATCCTCTTAAGCATCCCAAAACTCCAGCCCCATCCCCCTCTCCTCTTGTTCCTCGTGACACCTTCCCCCCTCCCCCTCCCTTTCCTGCAATACCCTCAGCTCCGCCCCTCTACTCCTCCCAGGGGGCATCTGCTGACGTGATGTCACCAGGTGTCCCCGCCCCCTGCCTGCCCCTTGACCCCGCCCCCTGTTCCCACAGTTTCCCCGCCCCCTGCCGGCCCCCTGTCCCCGCCCCCTCCCCGGGCTCCCACGGTGGGGACACACCCACTGCCTGTCCCCAAACCTGTATCTGTGATCCCAATGCTTCCAATTCAAGGGATACAGAGCAGAGAACAGCAGATTCAATGCATAGTCCCATGTTGTCACTGGCTCCTGTTACCTTTCAGCCTGCAGCTCAGGGGGGAGCAGCTCCAACTGCTAATTGGAGTTCTTTTGGACGACAATTGATTAAAGAGATCTGTAAATCTCATAAAGAATATGGTCCACACAGTCCATATTTCCGTGGCCTTTTAAATTCTGAACTGAGTAGGACTGTGGTGATTCCACATGATTTAAAACAGCTTTTTTCCTGTCTCATGACCTCCACGGCATTCAAATTATGGGAAATAGCATGGAAACAACTGCTAAAAGATGCTCTCCCAGGCTTGCATTCTGATCCAAACACAGCCAAAGACAACAGTGGTAACCCTATCACCATTGAGCACCTCTGTGGTGAGGGCCAATGGTCTTCTCCCTCAATCCAAGCTACTGCAATTCCTGCAGAAACACTTGAGAAAGGAAAAGAAGCAGCTGAAAAAGCATTCTTTTCCCTACAACCTGAGGGGCCTTTTGAGCCCTATAGTAAAATTAAACAGCTATCATCAGAGCCTTTTTTGAAATTTGTAGAAAGGTTAACTAGAGCTATTGAAATACCAGTTAAAAAAGAGAATGCTAGAGAAGCAATTTTAGAAGAAATGGCATTTACAAATGCAAATGAACAGTGTCAAGCGGCAATCCTGAGCCTTCCTATAGAATCTCCCCCTACACCCTAAAAGATATGTTCCTAGTGTGTAACAGGAAAGTGCCTCTGATGAGTTTGGCTGAAGACACCAGACCAAGGCTGCTGCCAAGACCACCTCAGCGTGTCGCTGTTGCCAGCCCTGCGCCTTTTCCCTCAGCACAGCAGTACCCTGGGCAGCAGCGGAGACCAGCAATGGTTGAGCCCACAAAACCATGCCTGCTTTGTAACAACCTAGGGCACTGGAGTAACCAGTGCCCCCTGAAAAGGGAATTTGATGAATTTAGAAATGGCAGGCGAGGAGAACTACAAGCCCTCCCTGGGGGTCAACGACAACAAAAAACTGAAAAGGGAGCGCCGGCCTGCCAGGCGCACAGACACAAAAAGAGCAGGCCAAGGGAATAAGAGTAGCAAAACAAATCAAGCGCGCGGTAATATTAATGGTTGTGTAAGTGAAGCAGGTGTATGATTTAAGTGATCCTGTGTTAACCATGTCTTCTGTCAATGAGCCTTACTGGTTGCAGCTGACTGAGTCACTCCATCTGGAGGACACTGATTGGCATTTTGTGTCTGTAAATCCTGAACAGAAAGGTACTTGGAACCGGATTCGTTGTAAGTACATCGTCATTGGGGACACCAAACACACACCACAAGAGATTGAAATTGCTCCGGGAATGACAACATCAGATCTTGAGCAATTTGTTCTCGGCCTGCACTGTTTCCACCCACCCCTGTTTCTTCCCAAGGGACAAATTGTTGCACAAGCTATCCCTGTGCCATCTTTACCTGAAAATATTGATAAACAAGGGCCCACAGTCGCCCAAGTACAAGTTATTGGGAAAGACAAACCCAAATTATGGTGTAATGTCAGTGGGGGTGGGGAGTCTAAACGCATTGAGATGCTTGTAGATACAGGTGCAGACTGCACAGTGATTCCAGTACAAGACTGGCCAGCACATTGGCCTTTGCAAAATGTTGCTGGTCATCTTCGAGGTGTAGGAGGCCTGCAATTGGCAAGACAATCCAAAAGCATTATTCAATTCGAGGGACCAAACGGACAATTGGTAAATATCCGTCCATTTGTGTTAGATTATTCAGAACCTTTGTTAGGGAGAGATTTAATGGCCCAGTGGGGTTTCACAATTGATATTCCAGACTCTCCACAGCATATTTGTACAGCAGTCATTGAACAACAGCGCCCCACCCAAAAACTGAGGTAGAAAACAGACAAACCAGTTGATGTGAAACAGTGGCCGCTCAGTAAACAAAAAATAAAGGTGCTTGAAGAACTAGTGGAAGAGCAACTAAAAAAGGGCCACATTGTGGAGACTGTGTCCCCATGGAACTCTCCAGTGTTTGTCATCCAAAAAGCTGACAAAAAGAGATGGCGGCTCCTCTGCGACCTCCGACAAATTAATAATGTAATTGAAGATATGGGCTCTCCCCAACCTGGTATGCCATCCCCAACAATGCTTCCCCAAGACTGGAAATTAGCTGTTATTGATATTAAAGATTGTTTTTTCCAAATCCCCTTGCACCCTGACGATGCACCACGTTTTGCATTCTCCGTCCCTTCTATTAATATGGAATCCCCTATGAAAAGGTACCATTAGACCGTTCTTCCTCAGGGATTAAATGTATCTCCTGCTATCTGCCAGTGGTATGTCTCTTCCCTGCTTTCCCCAGTATGTGCAGCCGCAGAGAAGGCCATCATCTATCATTATATGGATGATATCCTTGTGTGTGCCCCCAATGATGATTTACTCACACATGCGCTTGACATAATGATCGATGCATTGATTGTTGCAGGGTTAGAGCTCCAGGAAAAGAAAGTTCAAAAGATGCCACCTTGGAAGTATTTGGGCTTAGAAATTGGAAATAGGACCATTGTTCCTCAAAAACTAGAAATCAATCCAAGGATCAAGACCCTTGCGGATGTCCACAAGTTGTGTGGGTCTTTGAATTGGGTAAGACCATGGCTTGGTCTGACTAATGAACACCTTGCCCCTCTTTTCAATTTATTGAAAGGGGGAGAGGACCCAGGTGCTCCTAGGTCTATTACCCCAGAGGCACAGAAAGCTCTAGAAAAGGTTCAGATTGCAATGTCCACAAGACAGGCCAACCGATGCCGGCCTGACCTGCCATTCAAATTTATCATCCTAGGTAAGTTGCCACACCTCCATGGAATTATTTTCCAGTGGGAGGAAAAACAAACACCTAAGGCAAAGAACACACCAAAAAAGGACCGGGACCAGAGGGACCCTCTCTTGATCATAGAATGGGTTTTCCTCAGTCACAAAAGGTCCAAGAGACTGACAAAGCCTCAGGAGCTGGTAGCAGAACTGATCAGAAAAGCAAAGACCCGGATCAGGGAGTTAGCAGGATGTGATTTTAAGTGCATTCACATTCCAGTTGAGTTAAAATCAGGTCAAAATACTATGAAAATACTGGAACAATTGTTTCAAGAAAATGAAGTGTTGCAGTTTGCTCTGGATTCCTACTCAGGACAAATTTCGGTAGCGCGGCCCGCTCACAAATTGTTCGAACAAGATGTTCAATTTACCTTAAAACTGAGAAGTGCTCTAAGTAGGAGACCTTTAAAAGGGGCTCTAACTGTCTTCACAGATGCATCCGGGAGGTCCCACAAGTCCGTTATGACTTGGAAGGATCCTCAAACCCAGCAGTGGGAGACAGACATTGCTGAGGTGGAAGGTTCACCTCAGGTTGCTGAATTGGCTGCGGTTGTTAGAGCCTTTGAAAGGTTCTCAGAACCATTTAATCTGATTACAGACTCTGCATACGTGGCAGGAGTAGTATCCAGGGTAGATCAAGGAATACTGCAAGATGTGTCTAACATCACACTTTTTGAATTGCTCTCAAAACTGGTAAAGTTAGTCACTCACCGAGAGCAACCATTTTATGTGATGCATGTCAGGTCACACACTGACTTGCCAGGGTTTATTGCTGAAGGCAACAGAAGGGCAGATGCTCTTGCTGACGTGATGGCCACTCTCCCAAATGTTTTTGAACAGGCAAAAATCAGCCACCAGCTTTTCCACCAAAATGCACCTGGCCTGGTTCGTCAGTTTAACATCACTCAAGAACAGGCCAAAGCGATTGTGGCCACATGCCCAAATTGCCAACAACATGCACTCCCTACAGTGAGTACGGGAGCAAATCCAAGGGGACTGAACAGTTGTGAACTGTGGCAAACAGATATAACACACATACAGTCTTTTGGACAGCAGAAATATGTTCACGTTAGTGTAGATACCTTTTCTGGAGCGGTCTATGCTTCTGCCCACACAGGAGAATCATCTATTGATGCTATTAAGCACCTCTTACAGGCTTTTTCTTTCATGGGCATCCCCAAGGAGCTGAAAACTGATAATGGGCCTGCTTACAAATCCAAGGAATTCGAGAGCTTCCTGCAGCAATGGGGAGTAGAGCACAAAACTGGCATCCCCTACTCCCCTTCAGGTCAAGCCATTGTAGAAAGAACTCACTGTGATATTAAAAGGGTCCTGGACCAGCAACAACAGGTTCTGAAGGTAGAACCTCCCCACATCCGGTTATCCAGGGCGCTATTCACAATCAATTTTCTGAATTGTTCTTTTGACAGCCTGAACCCACCCATCCTACGCCACTTTGGGGGGAGCAGTCATAAGTTAATGAAAGAAAAGCCTCCGGTTGTAGTAAAGGACCCTGAGACTTGGAAAATGGTGGGACCTTACAAATTGGTTACTTGGGGACGTGGATACACCTGTGTGTCCACCCCCTCTGGTTTAAGGTGGGTTCCTTCCAAATGGGTAAAACCCTATGTTCCCAAGGTCTCAGAGAAATCTACAGAAGCACCCCAGGTTGCTCATGCTGCCTGGTGAAGAAAACGCCGCACGCTTTCTCTGGAGGAAATTCCATTTAAGCCTCCTATCTGGAATAGTTTATAATATATGTTTGTTTCAAGTTTTTGTACCAGTTTAGATCCCACTGTTCGTGTGTAGCCTCGAGATGCCACGAGACCGAGCCTGCTTCTCGTCCTACTCGTGATCATCCCACCTGCGATCTCCTGCATAGTGCCTCCGCCCAAACCACATATGGACTACCTTGACAAAGGCTCTCGGACATCAACAGAGAAACTGACAACTAGCTGAATGGACTGTTCAAAGGCTGGGGACTCTCGGGCTGGTTGAGATCTATTCTGAAAACTGTGTTTTAGTGCTGTTTGTTTTTCTATAGTTGTGTAGTTGTTAGCATTGTTTTTGAACTAATCAAACGCATGGTTCTCAAGTTAATTTCAAGCTCATCTCCCCCTCCTGAGGTCTACCATTTGGAAGCCCTCAGTGCTCCAATGGATGACCTAGAAGCCTCAGTGGAAAACACTGACCCTCCTGTAGAGGAAGATCTGATTTACCAACCATGGTTTGGCAATCATTCTGCACCACAAACACAGTCCTCTTCTTTTTAAACAAAACTAGGGGGAGATGTTGTGGTGTGCTGTAATGTCCCATTTTGGCCTTCCAGGTCATTTCCCCAAGTGTGCCTATGCCTCTCTCCATTCCCCCTTGCCCCCATGCTGAGTGAGTCCTGTCAATCAGGCTTAACATTCCAGCAACGCGTCGTGTGGTTCGTCAAGTTCAAAGGATGCCCCTATGCCCAGAGGTCATTGGCCTTTCTGGGTGTCATCTTCCCCTGAGACCCTGCCCCTCTCACCTGGTTGGTGGCTCACCTGTACCTCCCCTCCCCCTGTCCCTGAGCTTAAAAAGGTCATCAGACCATGCAGCCGAGATTCTGTTGGAGCAGTTGCTCACGTTCAGACCTCTGTAACCATGGAATAAACCTCTGGACATTAAACCCTCCAGCAGAATCCTCTCCTTTTTCTCTTCACCATCGCCTGAAGCTATTCCTCCTGAGGTAAACGGGGTTCCTAACAAGCCTGGACTTGTTCAGTGCCCAGTTGCAACCAGCAGCAAGCCAAGGTATCTCTGGGGTGATACACCGCAGTTGCTGCCTTTGGCCCAGCAGCAAGCGTCAGACTGGCCCAGGCACAATCTAACTGGTAATATTGGGAGCCTTTTTCCAATACTGACCCTTGGATCTGTCTGCAAGCAGAGGGAATTGTTTTTTTAAAAGGGGATTACCTTCAGTTGAGCCACACCATTGTTTTCCAGTTGTTCACTAACTGAGTTATCTCAAAGCTTGCTTTCATTTTAATCTTCCTTATACTTTTTATGTTCACAAAATCTTTTGCCAGACAATCGTATTTATAAGGCTTTCCTGTTTCATCTTCCCCAACACACATTGAGTTTTAAGGTCCCTCTGCCCAAGTCCATCTCTACAAGTCACTGGCCATGTGGGCTCCAGAAAAACCTCCCAAACACCAAGATTCAGCCCTGAAAAAGCCTCCCAGGTGTTCCCCGTCCCTGGTTCCTCCCCTCTGGTGTTCAGAGGTTCCCCCTGTCCCAGCTGTTGGGTGTCACACTTGGATTGGGGGTCCCCTTTCTCGTCGTTGGCTGCCCTGCCCAGGCTGCTGGCAGTCCCACCAATGCCAAAAGCTCCCCCCGCTTCGCTCTCCCCATTTCGGGATGCCGGGGCTTTTTGGACTCCCGGGCTCCCTTCTCCCCTCATTCTCTGCTCTGGGCTGTGAATGAGACAAGGGCTGGTTGTCCCAGACCTGCCAAGTGAGTGCTGGAGTCTCTCACGCTGCATTTCCAACTTTCCTCGAGGGAAGCAGCCAGTAAAGAGACACAGTGAGTGATAAGAGGAGTGAGAGAATCCCCTGGGGTAACTGGGACTGGGTCTCAGAGAAGAGCTGGACCCCTCGGAGGAAGGGAGCAGAGGAGTTTCCGAGCCCAATCCACTAGGAAACGGGAGAAAAGGGGCTCCAAAAAATTCTGCTGGATTGAGGGATAAGAGAGCCCAAAAGCATCCGAAATTAAAACCTGCTGGGTTGAGGAATAAACATTCCAAGAGCATCCACGGTTGAGCAAAATTCTGCCGGATTGAGGATATGCTCAAGAGCATCTGGGGTTGGACAGCGCAGCTGGGTTGAGGGATATCCAAGAGCACGGGGACTTGCAAGGAGCACCTAAAGTTCTAATAGGTGATGTGAAAGTGTATGGTAGATATAATTAAAGCTATTAATGTATAAAATATTGTAAAATCCACATTATGTCTTTTGACCATCCTGGCCAGGAGCAGTGTCTTATTCATATACATCCAGTTCCTGGACTTGGTTGAGATAAACATCAGGGTTTTCAATGAAAGAATAGAAGCTTCCAGGGTGATAATCGCTGGCTTCCCCGAGTCACCAGGTCCAGCCAAGAGTGATTATTGCCTCATCGATTACAGCTACCACAATGATCCACAGCGCCACCCTGATGCATGTGAATGCTGACTTCCCCAGAGTCTACTGACAACATCAGACACCAGGACTGAGTCTTTGTCCACCTCTGCTCAGGTAAAGACACGGTTATGCATGGGAAGAGACACAAAGAACATTCGGTCATCTCTGCCTCGAGCAGACTAAACTGTAAAAGAACTCACTGTGTCAGGCAGCATTTGTGAACAGGGGGAGACTCTGACATTCGGAGGTCAGATCCGTGTTCACTCAGCACCGAACCCGGGCTCGACGCTGACCCTCGGCCGTGGTGCTTTTGACAACCGAACTTCAGTCTCACAGACAAATTAATAAATCTTTGCTAAATTTTCTTATAAGTTTGGCTCTCGATTTGATCATTTATAACAGAAGGTACCTTATTGATGTCTTGTTGTGTGTGAGAGTGAGTCACACACAAAATCAGCCTCAGCTTCCCAGGTGGGTGGGAAGGGGGGGGCTGTGGAAAGAGGAGTGTGTGACCCACAAATAAGCCATTGTTCTCCTGGGCGTGTGGGGGGGCTGTGGCATAAGGTACAGGTGACCTGCAAAGGGGCCATTGTCCCCAGGGCGTGTGAGGGGGCCGTGGCTAAAGAGTGTGAGTGACACACAAATCAGCCTCACGGGTGAACGGCACCGGAGGCAGCAGAGTCAGGGCCCTCCCAGGAGGCCTGGAGATACTGAGACCCAGAGGCCACCCCAAGGTGAGGGGCGGCCACAGGGACCCGCGATTCTCTGTCAACAGGGATCCACTCTGTGTCCTGAGGGTGGGAAAGAATGTGTGGAAGTGAGTGAGAAATAAAAGTGTGTGAATGTAGATGAATGAAAGTATAGGTAATGTAGATTCCGTATTTTAAGCTTCACTATATTTCCTTGGAGGGAGGTGTATTGTAGTGAAATTAGTGTGAGAAAAAAGATTTTTATTTTTGTGTGTGTAGTTGAAAGAAAAGTGGTATTTAGGTTGTTAATGAATGTGAAAAACAGAGGCAGAAGATGAATAGATAAGATCTTGAAAAATGAGACAGAAAACCAGTAAGTTGGATGCAGGGAAAAAAAAGAAAAAAAAATAGAGATACAACTCCTTGCAAAAGGAGAAAATACAGGGTATACAGTAGTCGATGGGGAAAACATGCAAACTATGGAAAAAGGGACATTAACCTTAAACTAGTAAGATCAAACTTGTGAATTATATACTTTAAAAAGAGCACTAGAATATTTAAGACAAAATAAAGGAACTATATATACTGATTCAAGGTATGCCTTTAGAGTAGTACATACTTTTAAAAAATTTGGAAAGGGAAAAGATTACTTAATTCAAGAAGAAAAGGACTAGTACATGAGGAACTTATTTTAGAGGTTTTAGAGGCATTACAATTACCTAAAAGAGATAGCTATAGTACATATTAGGGAACTCCAAAAGGGAAAGACCCCAGAAATAAGAGGAAATAATATGGCAGATCACAAAGCTAAGGATGCAGCAGAAAATGGAGTTGAAAGAGTTATGTTAATATTAACTCCAAATGAGGAAAAACCGGAAATTCCAAAGTTTAAGCCGAGAAAAAAGACTTAAACAAGACAGGAAGTGAACAAGATAAATCAGGGAAATGGAAACTTCATGATGGAAGACAATTACTTAATAAAATGTGCTTCTAAGAAAATATTAGAAGACAGGCATCAGAAAATGCACTGGAGCACTCAAGCTTTGTGTGATCATTTTTTTAGGAACTATGGGTGCATTGGGATTTTTGGATTTGCAAACAAGTAACTGAAAGATGCTTAATTTGCCAAAGGATAAATAAAAAGATGATGAGACAAACAACATTAGGAGGTCATGAGTTAGCTCATTGACGATTTCAAAGTATCCAAGCAGAAGTTTAGATTTGCTAGGCTCTGGATTTATTTGTAAAAAAACACATTTAATCTAGAAGAAAGAGAATATGCCATAGGTTAGACAGGAGATTTCAGGGGAATAAAAACCTTTAAAGTATCAGAAAGCCCCAAGAAAAAAAAACAAGAAAAGTAAAAGGGGAAATGAAAGGGAAGGGAACAAGAGGAAAAATCAGAGAGTGGGATCCTCTGCAGGTCTTGCCCCCTCTGTTCGCGGCCGAGGCGCCTGTCCCGGGTCCCGGCTCGCTGCCCGCCTCAGCTCCGCCCGCCCCGGTTTCCATCCAAGGTGCGGCCTCACTGCCCAGGCCAGCTCCACCTGCCCCTGCGCTGTCGCTGAATTTGTGTGCCCTGCTCCCACTGCCTGGCCCGCGGCCGCTCTGCCGGCCATGCTGGGGAAGATGGGAGTTGCTCTGTCCTGCCGCCTGCTCTGAGGTCACCGCGCCAAACCGCACCCAGGGGAGGTCCCAGCCATCCCATCCCCGGCTGCCCTGCCCGTGCCACCTGCGCTGGGCACCGCCGCTGCTGCCGGGCTCTCCCACCTGCCTTTGCTCTGCCGGCAGCTGCCAGATCAGCCGCCATCAGCCATGTGGGGGCTACCCACGCTCTGCCTCGGGCTCCACAGGAAGATCCCCCTCTGCCGATTCCGTCAGCAGACCCTGCCCACACTCCCACCGAGCCTCAGCGGGATATCCTCCCCTGACCCCGTCCTGCTCTGAGTTATGGCCCCTTGGCAACCACAGCTCCGGCTGTTCAGGAAAACTGTCTTGCTTTACAGGAAGCACCTTATTGAAACACTAGGAGCTCAGTTAAAAGGCAGCCCTCTCCAAATTCTTTCTCAAAACACACGAGAAAGGCTATAGAAGGTAAAAAAGTGAAAGAGTTAGCTGAAGGGATTGCTCTATTTCCGTTCAGAGAGGTTCCCATGGGAGGGATGCGCTGCCCTGCCCCGCGGGAGCCAACAGCGCCCCTGCCGGCCGTGCCCGGAACTGCACCCAAGTGGAAAGCGCCACCACCCAAAGGCCGGGACTGGGTCCGGGCTCTGTTTGCTGTCAGTGCCGCAGCTGTTGGTGTTCGTTTGCTTTATTATACACACTAGTAAAGAACTGTTGTTCCTATTCCCATATCTTTGCCTGATAGTCCCTTGATTTCACTAGTCTAGAAATTAAGAGGGAGGGGGTTTGCATTCTCCATTCCAAGAGAGGCTTTTTCTGCCTTCCTGAGCAGACACCTCTCTTGTAAAGCAAGACAAGCACCCGCAGGCAATGAGGGGTGCTGCAGGAGGGGCACAAGAAGGCCCTGCAGCACTTGGGCACAAAGGCACAGCAGGTGAGTGCAAGAAGGGAGCAGCAAAAGGCCAAGCTGAAGGCAAAGGCCAGGACACAGTTCCTACAGCCCCTGAGGGATCAACCCCAGAGCCCAAGGGGGCCCAAGCAACCAGGGCACGGGCTCGGCCACAAGCACCTGGCAGAGGCATTGCCCTCCTCGGCAGGGGAGAGCCCACCTGTGGTAGATAGGGAGAAGGCGCTGCGGAAGATCACGCGATGTCACGGAAAACCAGGACCCTTTGTTCCTCTAAGATAAGAGATTACCCTAGGAATGTAGCCCCACTAACAGTAGGAATGTTGCCCCACTAACAGTAATGCCAGTAACTTTCCACTCCTTACCCAGTACTTTTCCATTCCTTACTAACCATAGATAAGAAGGACAATCCCCCTTTTGACGTAGAGACCCCTTAGACTATAAGACCCCATGAGAAGAAGTAATAAACGCCTTTTGACCATCCACCATATTAGTGTCTGCGTGTGTCATTGGCCCGAATGGCCCTGGAGAGTGGGCCATCGTGCTGATCCTCAGAACCAGGTCGCCTGCCTTGCTCCAGAAGGCAACATTTTGGTGCCGGCACCCGGGAAGCGACTTGCGCCCGGGGAACGGGAATTCTCCTGGAAAGAGGACGATGGCTGTGGCAGCAGGTCTGACCACAGCGGGAGGGACGCCTCCGGACCAGCGTGGACCATGGAAGCCATTGCGAAGTTCGTAACAGAGATGCATGCACAATGGGGTATAGAATGTAAACTTAGGGATTGAACTCTCGCATTGCCGAGATTGATTAAGCTTGGGGCTATAGAAAGCCCTGTGGATATCCTACATTTGGGGGTGTGGGATAATTGTACAAAAGCTCTGGCGGATGACACTATGTCCTCGGGCTCAGGGAAAGCCCTAAAGTCGTGGGGCAGAGTTATCCAGGCTCTGCAAAAAGCTCGACAAGAGCAAGAAACTTGGAAAGCCGCGCGAAACTGTTTATTAGCCACGCCGCAGCTCAGGGTGGGCACAGCAACACAGACCACGGAGGGTTTTGGCCCAGGTGAGTGCGCAGAGGCATGATCGCCAGAACCCCCTCAGCGAGCAGACTCACCATCGGAGGGGGGAAAAACATGCGGGCGTTCTGGCAGGGGCTCGCAGAGGAGGCGCGTAACGCGGCCGGATTGTCGGACCCCGTAGGGTCCGTAGGTAAAAACGCCCCCCCACCACATGTGTTTGAAAATGGCGCCGAGTCGCGTGGTCAGGGCCGAAAGGAGGAGGCGGGGGGGGGAAATGCAGTCAGCCTGCTTAACAACTCATGTGCGGGCGAGCGGGGAGAAGGGGCAGCCCCCACGGAGGAGCGTAAGACCAATCAGAGCGCTCTATTCAAATTAGGTCCTTATAGGGCAAGGACCTCCCCCAGCAGGTTAGGCGGGGGGACCCCAGGGAGAGGGAACGGCCCGACCCCCGCAGGAAGGGGCAGGGTCGGAGCCCGAGAAAAAGGCAGAGCAGCCCGGAAACATCTGGACAGTCGACTTCTGGCTTGGACTCGGATTCGAGCTCTGAGCTCGAGAGGGAATCGGAGGATTCCGATTCAGATTCAAGCTTTAATAGAGAGAGAGCAGCGGCATGTAAGGTCACTAGTCACAGTGCTCCCACGTGGTTGAAGGGGATATCAGGGAAAGGCCGAACCCCACTTACAGACTGGCGGAAAATAAAAATGGCTTACACGGAATGGGCCCCGTCTGCGACACTGGTGTTCCTGGTGCGTGTGGGGGGGGCAGGTGGAAACCAAAGAACCAATTCCCCCGTAAACCCAAAAGATGTGCAGGCAATTGTTAAAGCGATTGCGGACAAGGGAATTAATTCTGCCATGGTTTCCACACTCATTGATAGCCTTTTTGGAGGGGACGACATGCTTCCCTTTGATATTAAGCAGACGTGTAGGATGATTTTTGATGGGGCAGGGATGATTGTTTTTAAACAAGAGTGGGAAGACAATTGCACGAAGCAGCTAGCCTTAGTAACAGGAGCTGACCATCCACTGCACGGCTCCAGCATACAGAGGCTAATGGGAACAGACCCCACTATGACCACCCCCAGGCGCAGGCTGAGGGCTTGCGGGCCCATGAGATCATGACAACAACCCATGCTGCCCAAGAAGCCATCCATGATGCTTCCAAAGTAGTAGCCAAACCCTCCACATGGTCTTCCATAAAACAGAGTGAGAGTGAGAGCTTCATTCAGTTTGTGGACAGGCTTCAGGCCGCATTAGATTCCTCTGCGTTGCCCTCAGAGGCTAAGGGTCCGCTGCTGGCAGAGTGCCTACGCCAGCAATGCAACTCAGCCACCAAGGACATTTTAAGATCACTGCCACAGGGGTCTAATATAGCAGCCATGATAGACACGTTGCAAAGGAGGAACATCTAGCTCCCATCCAAGCAGCAGTTCACACTGCAATAACCAGTGTGATGGCGTGCCTTAAGTGTGGCCAGGCAGGCCACTTGGCAGTAAACTGCCCTCAGCCAAGACACCTATCAGCAGCTGCTCAACCACGCCAAGGGGGACTTAGGGGACCGTGCTGGGTGTGTGGAAGGAAGGGGCATTTAGCTAAGGAATGCAGATCCAGACCGCAGGGAAACGGGAGAGGGAGGGGGCAGCTGGGCCATATCCAGCCTCCTCCCACCTGGAATATGCAGCAGCCCAGCTACAGCAACCCCTAGTGGGGCAGGGGACCCTCATACCCCATGCCCCCACAGGGAACAGTCAATTTCGCATCCCCACCTACAGTGCAATGGCAGAGTTATGCAGCACCACCAGTAACACCTTTGCACCCCCCACCGCCACAAGTCGCGCCGGTGTCACAAGACCAGCAGGGGACACCCCAGAGCGGGACCCCTGGGTGGCCTTGGCCATAAAAATAGGGAAAGAACCCCTGATGGTGTGGGGGACAAGCTGCCTTTACGGCACTTAGGATCCCCAGGTCATAGGCTTTCAGTTTTGGGCGGACACGGGATCAGACTGCACGATTTTTCCCCAAGCATATTGGCCCGGACATTGGCAATTCAAAGAAGTCCCTCCAGTGAACGGAGTGGGAGGGTGGTCCCGGGAATGGAAAAGCACCCAGCTGGTGGCTATAACACTTCACACGATAAAGGGACCAGAAGAGACAGTAGCGATCTACCCCTACATTTTGCAAAATTCTCCACCCCCGTTAGGAAGGGGCGTTCTTTCCATGCTAGGATTCAGGATTACAAATTTATCCTGAGCGCCACTGCTGTACACCCTCCGCCCTCCGCTGCCAATCAAATTGACTTGGAAATCATCAGACCTCATATGGGTCGAGCAGTGGCCCCTGACAGAGCCTCGAGCGGCAACCTTGCTGGACCTGATTGACCGCGAACTGCAAAAGGGTCACATAGAACCCTCCATCAGCCTATGGAACACCCCTGTATTCGTGATCCCCAAAAGGTCGGGAGAAGGCTATCGCCTCATCCACGACCTGAGAGAAGTGAACAAGACGATCCGACCCATGGGTCCAGTCCAGACACTGCTACCCACAAACTCAGCCATCCCCGCAGGGCAGCCATGCGCAGTACTGGACATGAAGGACTGTTTCTTTTCAATACCCCTGCACCCTGAGGACAGAGAATGATTCGCCTTTTCCATGGTGGTTCGAAATGGTGAGCGGCCAGCCTCCGCTTCCAATAGCGAGTATTGCCTTGTGGACAGCCCTGTCATATGCCAAATCACCGTTGACAAAGCACTGACGCCAGTCCGACACTTCTACCCCACCGCAAACATCATCCAGTACATGGACGACATCCTAGTCACAGCACCATCAGCAAGCCAAGTAGATCACCTGGTGTCCACAATCATAGAAACCCTTCAGGCCAATGGCTTCGAGATCGCAAGCGCAAAGATCAAGAGAGGACCCTGCGTGACCTTCCTGGGAGTAGGGATCACAAGCTCCTACGTTGACACCCCCCCAAGGTGAAGGTCAGTCGAGACATCAAGACGCTCCACGATGTGCAACGCCTGGTGGGATTGTTGCAGTGGCTTCGCAACATCGTCCTGATTCCTCCTGAGGTCAGGGACCCTCTATATGACCTCCTGAAAGGAAAGCACCCCTGGGAACCCAAGGAGCTGACGCCGCAAGCCACGAGCTCCCTCGACTTCATCGAAAGCCAGATGTCCACAGGCACGCTTGCCAGGTGGAACGCAGCCGTGCCCCTGGACCTATACGTCCACTTTACACCGAAAGGGGGGAGTGGGAGCACTGGCCCAAGGACCTTCCAAAAAGTCCCGACCAATCCAATGGGTGGTCCTCAGAAGACCTGCTCGTGCATTTTCCCCGGGAATCGGATGCATCACTAACCTCATCATGAAAGGCAGGAAACTCGCCTTGAACACCTAGGAACCGAGCCGATAATCATCCACCTTCCTTTCCGCAAGCAAGTGACCACAGAGTCAACCACAATATCAGAGTACCTAGCCCTTGCTCTCACCGGCTTCGGAGAAGAAATCTCCTATTCCGCCAGACCACCCTGGACTCAGCTGCTGACTGCAGTCGACATGGACATGCCGCCAAAGGTCAAGGACCGACCGCAGCCAGGACCAACGGTCTTCACAGATGCTTCGTCCACGACTTCAACTGCAACAGCAGTGTGGCAGGCAGGAGAGCAATGGCATTGCGCCAAAGCGTGTGACCCCACACTGTCAGTGCAACAACTGGAGGCAGCAGCAGTGGTCTTGGCATGCGGACTCTTCCAAGATGAACACCTCAACATTGTAACAGACTCTATATTCGTGGCAAGGCTCTGCCTAGCCATGGCAGGACCAGGTGTGTCAACATCAGCAGCAGCCCTAATGCTGGAAGAAGCACTCTCCTCATGACAGGGCACCATGTCAGTCATTCACATCAACAGCCATGACCCAGTCAAAGGCTACTTCCAGATTGGCAACGACAAAGTGGACGCCGCAGAAAAAGGTGTGTGGACGTTGCAGGAAGCTTGTCAACTGCATGAGTCACTCCACATCGGAGCCAAAGCACTGGCAAAGAGATGCAAAATCTCAACAGCGGACGCAAAACATGTGGTAGCCACTTGCCCTCATTGCCAGAAGTCACCCCTATCGACCTGTGGGGTCAACCCAAGAGGTCTCAAGCCTTCAGTCGGACTTCACCTTGTGTCAACTCCTGAAGCCCCGAGCATGGCTTGCAGTGACAGTGGACACTTATAGCGGAACGATCATAGCCACACAGCACCACAAAACTAACTCCAAGGCCACAATTCAGCACTGGCTGACAGCCATGGCTTGGCTTGGTATCCCCAAGCAGATCAAAACTGACACCGGTCCCAATTTCACCTCCAAACCAGTGCAAGAATTCGCCTCAAAATGGGGCATCACATTAGTGCAAGGTATCCCGTATAACAGTACCAGGCCTGCCATAGTTGAGAGAGCAAATCAGACCCTGAAAACCAAGCTAGAAGTGTTGGCGAAAGCAGAGGGCTTTGCCAATTCCATTCCCCCAGGAGATCAGGCACGTATACTGGCAACCGCCTTGCTAGCAATTAATCAATTCCCTATGGGAGATGAAACAAACAGTCCCGTTCAAAAGCACTGGGCCGACTGAACGCTAGAGGAGGGCCCACAGGTTGTAATTAGAAATGAGTTAGGCGAATGGGAACGGGGCTGGAGGCTGATGCTCACGGGGCGAGGGTACGCAGCTGTCAAAAAGGACGGCAAAATCAGGTGGTGTCCACTTAAGTCAATCAAACCGGACATTCACAACGAGCAGAATGAGACTGATGAGAATTGTGAGTTTCTGTTTACTGGACATGCTTGTGGGATGTCCTCGTGACACGTACATCCCAGTTCCAGAGGAAAGTGACAGACCACCAAGCCGCCAGGCAGCGCCTGAGAGACCTGCACGAGTGAGACCCAAGCATCAATGGTGTTTCTGTGTGATTTTGCTGTTGGGGCTTGTTGCCAGAGGGCAAGCCAGCCCAGACCACTACCCCCATCGGCCATTCAGGTGGGTCATGCAACACCTTAGTAGCGACAAGGTGCTCAAAGAAATCACCACACTGAACACCCCATCCTTCATGCTCCACATTACCGACCTGTTTCCAGGACAACCAAAGGTAGACCCCAATTCCCCACATGCCACACACATGTACCTATCCTACTGGTGCCCAGCTTCAAACCCAGGAAAAAGCTAAGCAACCACCCAGGGTGGGGACATTGTAGGCACCGAGGCTGCGAAACCATTGTTACAGATGCCAGACTGTCAGGGCCTGGGTGGGATCCACAAGAGCCCGAAAAATTCTTACAGTTCACCTGGGCACCCACCGGCTGAAAACACCTGTCTTTCTCCAGGGAAGTTTTTATCGAAACTGCCATAAAATCCCAAAATTTCGGAAATGCACTGGCTACAACATGACGGTTTTGCAGCCAGATCACCCTAGTTGAGCCATAGGCAAAATGTGGACAGTAGTCCTTCAAGGGTTGAAAGAGAGGGTGAATGTGTGAATTATCAGGCTCCAACCGTCGGCACCCCGAGCAGTCAGACCCAACAAAGTGATTAAAAGCGCACCGAAAGGGAGAAACGCGACCCACCCCAAAGCCTTGCCCACAAAGGTCAGCAATATCCCGACCGGCCATGCGGAAGCCATTCAGATAGGCCGCTCAGCCGGGTCGGACTCAGACCCAATCCTTCGTATGTTAGAAGCTACCTACCTATCCCTGAATGAATCCAACCCTAACCTAACTGACTCCTGCTGGCTTTGTTACAATGTTGAACCCCCCTTTTACGAAGGAGTCGCTTTAAACACTTCCTTAGGTTACTCCACAGCCGGTGCCCCTCACCAGTGCAGATGGGATATCCCCTGCAAAAGAAACACCCTGAGTCAAGTCACAGGCTGAGGCAGATGCTTTGGCAATGCCACCCTAGCTAGGCGGAAAGGCAACGTCTGCACCAAATTTATCAAGCCCGACAGGAAAAACAATAAGTGGGTAGTCCCATCCGCATCTGGGATGTGGGTTTGCCAGCGATCTGGAGTGAGTCCCTGTGTGGTCCTTGCCAAATTCAATGACTCTAACGACTTTTGTGTCCAAGTTCTAATTGTTCTTTGGGTCCTGTACCACTCAGATGAAAAAGTGTACCACCTTTTTGACGAACCTAGCCGGCTCCACAAAAGAGAAGTAATAACAGGTATAACTATCGCAATGCTGCTCGGCCTAGGAGCAGCCAGAACGGCCACGGGTGTCTCAGCCCGAGCAACCCAACACCAAGGACTGTGCCAGCTGCAAATGACCATCAATGAGGACCTGCAAAGGATCGAGAAATCCATTTCCTTTCTAGAGAAGTCAGTCTCCTCACTCTCAGAAGTGGTCTTGCAGAACAGGTGAGGACTGGACCTCCTGTTCATGCAGCAAGGGGGCCTGTGTGCCGCCTTGAAAGAGGAGTGCTGCTTCTACGCAGACAACACAGGAGTTGTAAGAGACTCCATGGCAGAACTCCGAAACAGACTAGCTCAGAGACAGAAAGACAGAGAAGCCCAACAGGGCTGGTTCGAGTCCTGGTTCAATCGATCACCATGGCTAACCACACTAATTTCTACCCTAATAGGTCCATTGGCAATGCTACTTTTAGCTGTTACCTTCGGACCATGCCTGCTGAACAAGCTGGTCTCATTCGTTCAGACCCGCCTAGAACGGGCCAACATCCTTTTCATAGGCCAGCAACAAATGCTGTGAATTCAACCAGGGAACACTGCCAGTCACAAGATTTTCTAAACTTGCCTGGCAAAAACTTACTCAGGTTTACCAAACCCCTTTCCTTGTCAAACTACATCCTTATACCTCATTTCAGTGCCTATGTATATGACTACCTCATTCATTTGTGAAAAAGGGGGGGGGGGAGATGTGGTAGATAGGGACAGGCGATCGGAAGATCACGCGATGTGACGGAAAGTCGCAGGACTCCTTTTCCCCTAATCCCTTAAGATAAGCGATTGCTCTAGGAATGTAACTAGGAATGTAGCCCCCCTAACGATAGTAGTGCTAGTAACTTTCCACTCCTGGTAACTTTCCACTCCTTACGAACCATAGATAGTAATGCAGACCCCCTCTGATGTAGAGAGACCCCTACGACTATAAAACCCCACGAGATGAGATAATAAAGGCCTTTGACTGTCCACCACATTGGTAGCTGTGTGCTTCTCTGGCCCGAGTGACCCTGGAGAGTCGGGTCGCCGTGCTGTTCCTCAAAACCAGGTCACCTTGCCTTATATCAGAAGGCAACATGCAGCTGCTCTCCATTCGTCTCTTCCAAGACGTGATTGCCTTTGTAGAGAAAAGCCCCTGAAGAAGCCTGGGAGTCAGAGCCTGCTCCCACTCTTCTTCCACTGCCACGACGAGAACCAGTGTGTGGCACAGGTGAGGCCTCCTGGGTGTCCCCATGGAAGGGGGCTCAGCTGTCTCCCCACCCCCTGGCACCTGACGGGCTCCAGCCTCCTCCCAGCCCTGGCACAGAGATGTGGGTCCTGTGGCCCGGGCTGCGGTGCCATCTCTGGCTCTCTGCTGCTCTGCAGGCCTCTTGGGAAACGCTGCTTTCTGCGGTGAGGTTCCTGAAGAGGAAGGATCTCAAGCAGCCGCTGCAGACGGATCAAATGTAGAGATTTGCCAAGTGCTTGGTAAGGACAGCCTGGAATGCCCAGCCCAATCCCTGGAGCAGCCGCCTGCCCACGGCGCCCAGTCTGTGGGGCTGGCAGCTGTGGCCCCTGCCCAGTGCCGCACGCAGGGGCACCAGCCTGCGCCCCACACGCCGCTCCCTTCCCTGGGCTGTGTGGGCTCTTCTCCAGGCTCCTTTGGCGCCAAGGCCGGTGCCGATGGAGCCCTGAGCCAGCCGGGCTCTGCTGCCGGGCGGCACCGCGGCTCGCCGGGCCCTGTGCCCCGTGCCGAGCCCGGCGCCTGCAGCTGCTGGCCAGGTCTCGGGGCTCTGTGGGCAGGTGGAGCAGCGCCGGCCGTGGGGAGTGCCCGGCCAAGGGGCAGGGCCCGCATCAACCCTTTCCCACCATGCCCTGCCGCTCTCTGCAGCTGGCAGAGGACAGGAGCCGAGCGGCCGAGCACCTGCGCCGGGCCCTGCCATACCTGCAGAGCGCACAGGAGCCCCTGCGAGAGGCGGCTGTCAGGTTCATGGGTGAGCGCCAAGCCTGGCTCCCTCCCCAGCCCGCCCCATTGCCACAGCTCAGCCCTGGCCTCGCCTGCTGTGCTGGCAGCAGGATCAGGGCACAGGCATGTGCAGCCCCCACTGGCTTGGGCATTGCTGCTGCTGCCCTCTGGCAGCCATGCCCTGGGGCGGCAGCATGCGCCAGGGGCCCAGGCTGAGCCCTGCCGGGCCAGCAGGGCGTGTGACCTCAGGACTGGCAGCGCCCATGGGCGGCAGCTGTGGCTCTGAAGGCAGGACACGCTCTGTGTTCCCCAGGGATGGCCGGGCGCTACCTAACAGGGCAGCAGCCGCAGTTCCGCATCATCTGCAGCGGTGAGTGAGGCCCGCGGGCTCTCGGCGGGGGCTGACGCTGGCAGCTGCGTTCCCTGGCAAGCCCACCGACGGCTCCGCTCCCTGCGCGCCCCAAGGGCAGCGAGGCCACAGCACAGACACCTTGCAGGGGCCTGGGGGGCATTCCTGGCCAGCAGTTGCCAGCTTGTCCTTCTTGGCTCCTGCTTCCTCCAGGCCGTGCCAGGAGCTGCGTGGCACGGACCAGGCTGGAGGCTCTGCCCAGCTCCCCACAGATCCAGCCTCTGACTGTGCCTCTGTTTCTCTCTCTGCAGCCCTTCAGGACATGACGGATGACAGCAGCCCTGCCATCTCATGCCTGGCGCTTCAAGCTCTGCACATCCTTTTAGCTGTACAGAGCGTTCCCTCCTCCCGGCTCCAGAGGATGCGAGACCAACTCCGCCATCTCTGGAAGTCGCGGCCTTTCCTGTGTGCCCGTGGCTGAGTGTCCTGCCGCGGCGCTGTGCAGAACTGATCCGGGAGGCTGCGTCTGCTGAGGCCACCTGAGCCTGCGGGGAACACCTCTCCTGTGCCAGCACTTCCTTTCCCTTCACCCACTCGAGGAAAATTAAATTGCTGTGTTGGATACCCGGGTGTCCAGGAGCTTTCTCTTGGTGCACAGTGTCTTCAGGCCAATGGAGAAGAGGGGAAAGGTTGCTTGGTCTGCGCAATTTGCCCAAGCGTGCGGTGTGGAAGGGAAAGTGACCAAACGCCCCTTGGCCTTTGGTGGTTCCTGCAGGAATGTTTTTGATGCTGCATCGAGTGTTCTGGAGCTGGGGGAACAAGTGTGTTCCGTGTCCATGGAAGAGCAGAAATTGGCAGGATGTGTCTGCTTCCAGAGCTTGTCTTGGCTCTTCCTTCACAGTACTGGCAGCATCTTCAGAGACACAGCACACGCTCTCTCATGCCAGGGTCATCCCAATCTTCTTAACTTGCCCAGGCTCCTGCCAGGTTCACCAGGGAAACTGGCTGCTCGTGCCAGTCCATCCCCTTGCCCAGAAGGCACCCGCTTGTGTTTGGACATGAGCTGCTGGCCACAGGTAGAGGGGCAGCACCCGCAGCATTGGCCATCAGACGCTGGGCTGATGTTTTCATCCAGAGAGCAAGAAAAACAGCCAGAAGCACACAAGGCAACATGACAGTATCTCTGTAAGAATGGCATTGCCCTGTGAAAGTCAACAATGGATGGTGATTTTGTGCTGCAGATAATCACTTCCGAGCAAAAATCATTCCAGGAAGGGACAACAGCCTCTGCCTTCTGATGGATAGCAAGGGTCTTGGTTTGGAAAGACAGGAGTCTGCTAAGGAAGGCAGGAGCCTCCCCTGAAATGGAGAATGTAAACCCTCCCCACCCCTCCTGATTGCTATAAATTTTAAATTAAGAGGCTCTCAGGCAAAAATATGGGAGCAAGAAATAACAGTTCTTTACTAGGGAAAAGAAAAAAAAAAGAATAAAAGAAACAATGCAGTATACTAGAACAACACCGACAGAGTCAGAACCCAACCTGACACCCTGTGGGGTGTTGGTAGCAGTCCAATTGGAAATGTGGCTGCAGTGCTCCTGGAGGGTCAGGTGTGGTTCTGTTGGAGCAAGGGTGTCCTGTAGAGAAGCATGTGTTTTTCCTCTGAAGATCCCATGGAAGAAGAGACAGCTGCTGTTCCTCTGGGGAATCCCATGGAGAAAGCCCTGCTAGTGTCTCAAAAACTTCTGGATTATACCTGGGTAGCAATGCTTGGCTCCTCCCTCTGGGCGGAGCATCTCACAATGGGATTTAGAGTTCTTATCAGTCATGCAGTGACATTCAATCGTCTGTTATCAGCAGATGTCCCCTCCAGAGGGAGGTGTGAATGTGGTCTCTCAAAGAGAGATAAGGCAAACTGCCCACTTGCCCACTTGACAAAAGATAATCTGCCATACAGATGGTAATTGTAAACATCTTGCATTGCAATCTTCAACACTCGGATATTTTTTAAAGAAAGGAACGAGGTATTCACACCAGAAAGCAGCCACAGGACAGATAAATCTTTCAGGAAAAGAATTTATTGCTCTATTATCAGAAGAAACTAAGTTTTTCCCACCTTGCTCAGCCCTGAAGACTCCATTAGCATTCAAAGGAAGAAGTTGACACTGAGCAGACAGAATCCTTTGTTTTAATAGAATTTAGGCATCATGCATGAGTTGTATGAATATGCAATAGGCTATTGCTTTTAAAGGTTAATCTCTTTACATGTGTGTCCTTGTTTGGACTTATTTTCCCCGGAAAAAGGTACCCAGAGCTTCGGTAACACTTTGCTCTTATTGCCTTGTATTGTCCTACATCTCAGTTATTCAAATTTTTATTACTCTAATTATATTACTATTTTTATAACAATTTTATTATTATTAAACTTCTAAAATTCTAAAACCAAGTGATTCGCGTTTTTCACAAGTACAACCTCCAGTGCAGGCGAGCAACTGGACTACAGCCAACAGAAACAATAAAGACTTGAAATTGATCCTTGCGAGAGTCTGTCCGAATTTTCCCTCATCTGCCTCACGATCTGCATTTGCGGACCACTGAATAGAAGACCCCCCTCTCTGAAAACCTCTGGCTTTGTAGGAGAAAGTTACACATGCCAAAGGCGCCGAGACCTGAGAGCGTTGCTAAGCCATTGTTCTCACAGGTGCTGTTTGCTGTGTGCTACACTGAGCCCAATGAGAAGAAGAAGGGGGCACCGTGCCCTTTGTGCAACAACAGCCTTGGAAGCTGTCCCACCTCTTGGCCTGGCTGGACTTCTCCTGAGTTTCAGGTGGTCCCCCCACAGAAGACCCTCACCTGTTTTACAACCACCGGGACAGACAGACTGAGATGTAAGGAGCCTCTCCATCAAGGACTGAGACATGGAACCCCCATGTGAAAAGGCCCCTCTGCTCCTTCCAAGGACCGGGACTGAAACCCCCAGCCTGGGGCAGGTGTGTGGGGGAGGCAAGCTGACCAAAGCGAGATGTTTGCCCGCAGGTTGTGACCGCTGGACCAAGAAGACAATGGCTCTCGTTTACTGAGAGCATGGACTACCTGTTACATCTATTCCTTATTGTATCTGTTTCCCCATCCTCGCAATTCTCAATAGAGTTATCATAATAAAAACCTCTGAGTTAGCGAGAGACTTCGAGATCTCCCCGACGTAACAGGCGGATCCTCGACTGGACTGGACCAAAGGACTTTGTCTCTACGTTTGGCAGCCCTATTCCCTCTCTTCCTCTGTCTTTTTCTCTCCCTTAATCCCTCTATCGCATTTTGCTGTGGTCATTCAATAAAGGTGCATTTGTTTTGATTATCATTGCAAACCCCCTTGTACCATGTCAGTTCTTTTTGCACCCTGAGATCAAATCCATGAACCATCACGAAACTTGTCCATAAGGACAGATAGTGACACCCCCCATAGACCCCTCCCCAAATTCCCCCCCAAAGCCCCCCCAGCACCCCCAGACCCTGCTAAAACATCCTCAAGTTCCCCCCAACCCCTCCCCAAATCCCCCCCAAGCATCCTCAAGACCCCTCCCCAAATTCCCCTCATGACCCCTCCAGGACCCCTCATCTATCCCTGCGCCTCCTCAGCAGCTCCCGGAGCCCCCCGTCCTCTCCCAGCGCCTCCCCCGCTCTCTCCAGCGCCTCCCGCAGGACCCGCCCAAGCCCGGGGCGGCTCCCGGGGGTCCCTGAGGGGGTCCCTGAGGAGGTCCCGTGGGGGGAAGAATAGGGGGCGCCCGCTCCATGCCCGGCCCGTGGTCAGGGGGCGCTGCTTTGGGCTCGGCTCCAATTGGTTGGAGACGCGCGGGGAGGTCGGGAGTTGCTGATGGGAGACGCCCGGTGAGTGGTTGGTTTGATAGAGGACGCAGTGATTGACAGGAGACGGGCGAGGGAGGCGGGTTTTGCCGAGGGGAGGCGCGCCGTGATTGGTTGGTTCAGCTCGAGAGAGGCGGGAGTAGCTGAGGGGAGACCTGCAGTGATTGGCTGATTGGGCGCGCGAGAGGTGGGCAGTGGGGAGGCATGCGGTGATTGGTTGAATCCGCGCACGGGAAGGCCGGTGTTCCTGAGGGAACACCTGCGGTGATTGGTTGGTTTGGGGTGGGGTGCGCCATGATTCGTTAGTTTGAGAGATGAAGCGTGGTGATTGGATGGTTTGGGGTGGGGCGTGCTGCTATTGGCTGGGAAAAGTCTGGGATTTTTAAAGGACTTTCCCGGTTTTTTGGGGAAAAACACTCAGATTTTTAAGGAAAAATTCCCGGATTTTTGCAGGAGAAACATTCCCGGGTTTTTTAACCCCACATGACCCCAAAAAACCTAAATAACCGCAAAACACTCAAAATAAACACCAAAGAACACCCAAAAAACTCCAAATACCTGAAAATAACCCAAATAAACCCAAACAAATCCAAATAACCCAAAAAAAAAACAAACAAAAACCCCAAAATTAAACTCAAAGACCCCCAAATGATTTCAAGTACGCCGAAAAAAATCCCACATACACCAACATAACTCCCAAGAACCCCAAATAATTCCAAATAAGCCCAAATAAACACAAACAAACCAAAATACTTCGAAATAAACACAAAGAATTCCAAATAACCCCAAATAAACAGAAATAAACCAAGTAAAACCCAAGAAAACCCCAAAGAGTCCATAACTAACCCCAAACAAACCCTAAATGAACCCAAATAAACCTCAAGAAACCCCTGTTCCTCCGGTCCCCACCCCAAAAAAGATCCCAACCAATCACATCGCGAGGCACTGATGACGATCCAGTTGCTGGGCGCAAACTCAGAGCACTGGTCCCACCCAGCGATTTGCAGCCAATCAGCGCCCGGCCCGACTCTGACTCATGACTTGCCGGGCACAGACCAAGGCCTCTCGCTGCAGTAATTACGCAGAGTCCGTGCAGGGTAATTTCCAGCGAATCAGAGCATGTCTCGCTGATGACTCTTCAGTTGCCAGGAGCGGAATTTGGGGAGCGGGGGGAAGGTGACCCTGGGGATGGGCTGGGGACCCCAAATTAATCCAAAATGGGGTCAGGACCCCAAAACAGAGCAGGAGGGGCCTGGAGCACCCAAAACCAAACACGGGGAAGGGACTGGGGGAACGATTGGAAATAAGAGAGCGGGAAAAAGAGAGTCGGGACCCCAAAATAGAGCTGGGAGGGGAATGGGACCCCCAAATTTACCTCGGAGGGGGATGGGAGGCCCAAACCCGAAGACAGGGCAAAGGCAGAGCCGTGGAGTTTTTACAGGATATCCCAAAGGTGGAATTGGGGTTGGGGTCGGGGAGGAGTTCTTAGCAATACAAGAAGGGTGAGATCAAATTCCTGCCTCTTAGCAACAGCAGCAATCCACACAGAACCTGTCCCCAAAACCTAAATTCCCTCTAAAACAACTGAGAAATTATGCAACGTCAGATATATTCGATCAATTTCCTTAATTTAATCCAGTTTTGGGTGTTTTTAAAGGATGAAGGTGAAGCAGAGGAAAATTAAGGCCAAACCAAAAGGAGAAGCAGCCAGGTGTGTCCTCAACATGGATCACAGGGAATGTGAGTGACCAGGGCTGTGCCCAAAGTGCCTCCTCCAGTGGGGGATGGAGCAGGAGCAGCGCACGAAGCTCTGCCCACACTCGGGGCACTCGCAGGGCTTCCCTTAGTGGTGCCTCCGCTGGTGTCGGGTCAAGTTAGAGCTCCAGGAGAAGCTCTTCCCACACTGGGGACACTCGTAGGGCCTCTCCCCAGTGTGGATGCGCCGGTGGGTGATGAGGGTGGAGTTGCGCTTGAATCCCTTCCCACAGTCGGGACAGCGGAAGGGCCTCTCCTCTGAGTGAATCCGATAGTGCAGGAGGAGACAGGAGCTAGTTGCAAACCTCTTCCTGCATTTATCACACTTGTAGGGCCTCTCCCCAGTGTGGGTGCGCCGGTGGGTGATGAGGGAGGAGCTGTGCTTGAATCCCTTCCCGCAGTCGGGGCATTGGAAGGGCCTCTCCTCTCTGTGAATCCGATAGTGCTGGAGGAGATGGGAGCTGGTCTTGAACCTCTTCCCACACTTGGAACACTCATAGGGCCTCTCCCCAGTGTGGGTCCTCCGGTGGCTGATCAGGCTGGAGCTCTCTCTGAAGCACATCCCACACTCAGAACACTTGTACGGCCTCTCCCCAGTGTGGATCCTCTGGTGCGTGATCAGATTGCCGCTCACACTGAAGCTCTTCCCACACTCCCCACACTCATAGGGCCGTTCCCCAGTGTGGATCCTCTGGTGCCTGATCAGGTCGCCTTTCCACCTGAAGCTCTTCCCACACTCCACGCACGTGTGGGGCTTCTCCCCATCATGGAGCTGCTCATGGAGCACCAGCTCCGAGCTCTGGCTCCGTCTCCGGCCACCTTCCTGGCCCAGGCTGGCTCTTTCCCCCTCAGATCCCCGCCGGCTGCGTTTGCAGCCCCTCCTCGTGCGGCATCTCTGGGGCTTTTCCTCCCCGCTGGCTTCCTGCGCCGTGGAGCCGCTCAAAACGGCCTCTTCCACCAGGTTCTGACGCAGGCATTTGTCCTCCCTGCTCTCCATGCTCAGCTCCTGCTCTGGGGGAGGAAGGACAAGGACAGGATGGGATTTGCCTCCACGCCACAGGCAAGGCCAAGGAGATCCCCCCAGGGCTGAGCTGCCGCTGGAGCCATGCTGGGCTGGGAGATGGAGCAGCACAGTGGGGAAAGGGGCACTCATCACCAGCTCAGGGCTGTGCACAAATCACAAACAGGACTGGACTGCTGGGAATGCCTCCTGAGCTGTGTGATTTTCCAACATCTGTCTCATTACTTGGTTATGACAATGGCAAAATGTCAGCAGCTCATATCACAAGTAGTAGAAAAAGAACTTCACGTTAAAATTTACTTTAAAAAGTTTTTGACCAATCATGCAAAGCAAAAGCATATTGACATTAGTTCTATCCAAGCACTATAAGCACATTGACAGTTAAAACAATGCTTGCTTATTTCAAATACAATACCTGCCTGTAAGCCTTAAAACACAATGCACAGAGCTCCATTATTAATCTTGGAACTTCCCAATATCTTGCTAGATACACTTTTCAGCAGGTTAGGGAGTTATTCTAGATAAGCATTAATGCACACAGACCATTGTTCTATTTCTCCTTAATTTCAACTTCTTATATAATTATTCTGCTGACCAATCTATTGGCTGCTGCAAAGCTCCAATCAGTTCTAATGTCTCTGAGGCTTGTCTTTTGCAGCTTTCCCAAAACCCTCTGATTTTAAGAATCCAGCGACACTAATTTCCTCCTCACCTTCCTCAGTGTCCCTGGCATCATCCTTGCAGCCTCCAAGAAGTTGGCAAAGGGAAATCCTGGTTTGGGGATTAAAAGGGATGAGAATGTTGAGTTCCCTCTGCCCGAGTCCATCTCTACAAGCCACTGGCCATCTCGGCTCCAGAAACACCTCCCAAACACCCAGACTCAGCCCTGAAAAGGCCTCCCAAAAGTTCCCCGTCCCTGGTCCCTCCCCTCTGCTTTTCAGAGGTTCCCCCTTGTCCCAGCTGCTCGGGGGTCACGCTTGGATTCGGGGCCCCCCTTGTGCCTTGTGTCTGCCCTGCCCAGGCTGCTGGCAGTCCCAGCAATCCCAAAAGCTCCCCCTGCTTCACTCTCCCAATTTCAGGATGCCGTGGTTGTTTAGGCTCCCGAGCTCCCTTCTCCCCTCATTCTCTGCTCTGGCCTGCAGCAGCTACAAGGAGTCCCCCCTGCCCCTCTCCAGGCTCTTGAGGCTCCCGCCAATGGTGCCGCTCCCCCCTCTCTGGGCTCCCCACTTTGGGCTCCTGGGGGACACAGGGCTCTGCTCCTCCAGGCTGCCTCTGCCGGCAGCCGCCACCGCCACCCCCCGATGTCCCCCCAAGGGGCCTTTTCCACTCAGCCTTGGACTTCTTCATTCTCAAACACCCCCCCAAAAACTCCAACTCAGGGACCCCCCGGGATATTCGAGTCGAGCTCCCCCTCCCCGCTCATGGGTGCGATGGGGGGACGATGATCCCACAGGTGGGGGCTGCGAATTCAGGCAGGGATGGACAGCGTGGCTCCCTCAGCTCAGCCTCCATCTGCCTTTGTCCCTCCTCTTCCTCCCGCTCCTCCCCTTCCTTCCCCCCTCCTCCTCTGTCTTATCTCCACCTCCTTCGCCTCAACCATCCTTGCTCTTTCATACCTTCTCCTCTTCCACCTCCCTAACCCCACCTCCTCCTTCCATTGCTGCTCTCTCTACACCTCCACCGCTTCTCTTCCATCCCTTCTCCCCCTGCTCCTCCCCTCTAACCCCACCTCCTCCTCCCCCTTCATCCCTGCCCTTCCCTCCCTCCTTCTCCTCCCCCAGCAGCAGCCACACCCTCGGTGCCCCGTTCCGGCAGCCCTCGCAGCCCGCGGCAGGAGCGGGGATGGAGCCGGGACAGGTCGGGATGGGCAGCGCGGGGCTCTCGGCTGCTCCAGCCGCTGCGGGCGGGGGGAACCCGGCCCGGGCCAAAGGAGAGGCAAACTGGGGAACATCACAAAGCTAAGGAGGCAGTAGATAATGGAGATAAAAGAGTTATGTTAATAATAACTCCAAAAGAGGAAAAGCTGCAAATTCCAAAGTTTAGGGAAGCCGAGACAAAAGAATTAAACAAGACAGGAAGTGAAAAAGATAAATCAGGGAAATGGAAACTTCTTGATGGAAGACAATTTCATAATAAAATGTGCTTACTAGGAAAATATTAGAAGACTTGCATCAGAAAACCCACTGGGGTACTCAAGATTTGTGTGATCATTTTTTAAGGGAGCATGGGTGCACTGGGATTTTTGGAGTAGCAAAGCCAGTACCTGAGAGATGTTTAATTTGCAAAAGGAGAAATAAAAAGGTGAAGAGAAAAACAACATTTGGAGGTCATGAGTTAGCTGGTTGACCATTTCAAAGTATCCATGCAGAAGTTTAGATTTGTGAGGCTCTTGGTTTATTTGCAAAAAAAACCCGCTTACTCTAGAAAAAAGACAATATGCCACATGTTAGACAGGAGATTTTAAGAGGATAAAAATCTTTGAAGTATCAGAAAGCCCCGAGAAAAAAACAAGAAAAGAAAAAGGGGAAATGAAAGGGAGAGGAGCAGGAGGAAAAATCAGAAAGAGAGTGGCATCCTCTGCAGGTCTTGCCCCCTCCGTTCGCGGCCCAGGCGCCGGTCCCGGGTCCCGGCTCGCTGCCCGCCTCAGCTCCGCCTGCCCCGGTTTCCATCCCAGGTGCCGCCTCACTGCCCAGGGCAGCTCCACCTGCCCCAGCGCTGTCGCTCAATTTGTGTGCCCTGCTCCCACTGCCTGGCCCGCGGCCGCTCTGCTGGCCATGCTGGGGAAGATGGGGGTTGCTCTGTCCTGCCGCCTGCTCCGAGGTCACTGCGCCCACCGCACCCAGGGGGGGTCCCAGCCATCCCATCCCCGGCTGCCCTGCCCGTGCCACCTGCGCTGCGCACCGCCGCTGCTGCCGGGCTCTCCCACCTGCCTCTGCTCTGCCGGCAGCTGCCGGATCAGCCGCCATCAGCCATGCGGGGGCTACCCACGCTCCACCTCGGGCTCCACGGGAAGATTCCCCTCTGCCAATTCCGTCAGCAGACCCTGCCCACACTCCCACCGAGCCTCGGCGGGATATCCTCCCCTGACACCGTCCTGCTCTGAGTTACGGCCCCTTGGTAACCACAGCTCCGGCTGTTCAGGGAAACTCTCTCTCTCTACAGGAAGCAACATATCGAAACACTAGGAGCTCAGCTAACAGGCAGCGCTCTCCAAATTCTTTCCCAAAACACGGGAGAAAGGCTAGAGAAGGTAAAAAAGTGAAAGAGTTAGATGAAGGGATTGCTCTATTTCCGTTCAGAGAGGTTCCCATGGGAGGGATGCGCTACTCCGCCCCGCGGGAGCCATCAGCGCCCCTGCCGTCCGTGCCCGGAACTGCACCCAAGGGCAAAGCGCTGCAGCCCAAAGGCCGGGACTGGGTCCGGGCTCTGTTTGCTGTCAGTGCCGCAGCTGTTGGTGTTTGTTTGCTTTATTATACACACTAGTAAACAACTGGTATTCCTATTCCCATATCTTTGCCTGAGAGCCCCTTGAATTCACCATTCTAAAAATTAAGAGGGAGGGGGTTTGCATTCTCCATTCCAAGAGAGGCTTTTTCTGCCTTCCTGAGCAGACACCTCTCTTGTAAAGCAAGACAAGCACCCACAGGCACTGAGGGGGGCTGCAGGAGGGGCACAAGAAGGCCCTGCAGCACTTGGGCACAAAGGCACAGCAGGTGAATGCAAGAAGGGAGCAGCAAAATGCCAAGCTGAAGGCAAAGGCCAGGGCACAATTCCTACAGCCCCCGAGGGATCAACCCCAGGGCCCAAGGGGGCCCCAGCACCCAGGGCACAGCTCGGCCACAAGCTCCTGGCAGAGGCATTGCCCTCCTCGGCAGGGGAGAGCCCACCCAAACAGCCCCTGGCAAGGAACCAGGGCTCCAGCTGCAGGGCACAAGGACACTGCAAGCACAGACAGCAGCACCCTCAGGACCAGCAAGTCCACCCCTTGATGGACATGGATTGGCAGGGCTGTCACAGCTCCCATCACACCAGGGACCCTCTACACTGCAGCCCTTGAGAACATTCAGGGTGGGTCTGCATTGAGAGGAGGCATTTCCTGATGGACACAGGGGCCTCTCAATCCACTCTGAATCTTAGACCGAAGGGTGGAAAGAGTAAAGGAATATTTGATTTTTAAGGGAATGAGTGGGAAAGATGAGCAGGTATGACTTGTTCAACTACTATTAGAAGTTGTGGGGCATAGGTTTGAATCAAATCAATTTCTTTTTCTTCCTCCTGTGATTGTAATTACCTAGGAAGGAATTTGAGAGCAAGATTTTAATACTGTAAAAGGGGTTGCAGAGGCCAGTTCTGTTCTACATTTGTGTGACAAGATTGAAAAGGTCCATGCTGAAGTGAACCCAGAAGTGCGGGCAGAGCCAGGGAAAGAGGGAAAATTAGATATGGAGTCACTACAAATTACTTTAAAACAACTAGGACAAGCAATACCCTGTTCCAAGAGAGGGAAGGCAGGGCTCACAGCCTGGTATTGAGTCCCTGTTAAAGGCAGGGCTTTTGGAGCCAGGGATGTCTCCCTACAACACTCCTATCCAGCCAGTCAAATAACTGGATGGATGGACAGGAGGAGGAAACACAGAATTTTCAAGTGTTAAAATGAAGATTAACTGAGGCAGTTTTCCTGGGCCTTCCAAAAAGGAAAAAGAATCTGAATTATAGGTGGATTTTAAACAGGGTCTAGTCAAAGGAATTCTTGTGCTAAAATGTTTAACCCAGTGGCCAGAGAGTGGCCTCGCCTGAAAAGTGATGATAACAGGAGGATCTCCTATAGTTCAAGTCTGGCATCAAGGTAAAGGTTTGACAACCTAAACAGCCTCTAAATGGATGAGCAGGGCTTGGTTATTACAGTATGAAACTTGTTCAATGGCACAGGAGGATTTAGAACTGAGGACAGGGAAAGGGTTAAACCCAGCCTCCTGTCTGAACAGCCTGGAGAGGGGCTGGCAAGGAACCCACGACTGCACTCAAGGGACAGAGCTCCAGACCCAGGCTGGAACAGATTGATGATGGGACATTCCCTGGCCTGAGGGAGAAAATGTGTTTGTGGATGGCTCTGCAAGGGCAGCAGAAGGGAAAAGAGCTACAAGACAGGCTGCTATTAAGGAAGGGGAATCAGACACAGTGCAGGTCACTGCCCCATGCTCAGCTCAACCCAAGGAGCTGTGGGGGCCTGTGAGAGCCTGGCACTGAAATGCCCTGAGCAGGAAGGCTTCAACATCTTCTGCTGACACCATGACACCTAACAGGGGGGCAAAAGCAATTCTCACTGCTTCAGCAACCACTGGAGCAGATATCAAGGCACATTCTCCCACAGGAAGCTGGGCTGGCACAGAGACTGCCCTGGCACTTTGCTGCTGCCAACACCCAGCCAGGACATCGGCTCCTGCCTAAGGAGTGCAAAGCAGCACCACTGGTGGCCAAGGGGCCCATGCCAAGTGTCCCTGAGGCCAGAAACAGCCGCCAGCACAGCTCAACACGGGGGCACCCCTCAGCCTGGCCTCAAGGGCTCTGAAGCCCCGGAGATTTGCACTTCCCGCCCGCAGCAGGAGGATGGGAGGCCGTCCCTGAGCCTGCCCTCAAGGCAACGCAGCAGCAGCCAGGGCTCCACAGCGGGCCAAGCCCCTGCGCCTGCCCACAGATCCTCGCCTGGAATCCTCTGCAATCCTGGCCACCCTCCTCTGCCATCTCCAGCCCCTGGGGCCAAGCCTTGCTGCCACTGCTGCAGCTTCAGCGCTGGCTGGGCCTGCACTGCCACAGCTGCTGGGGAACACCACGGCACAATTCCACTCTGGGGCTCACTGACAGCGACACTCTGGGCTGCCTGCCATTGCACTGCTGCAAAATGTACTGATTTCGGTTCTTTCAAATCTTATTTCTCTGCTCAGAAAGGTTTCTCTACTCAAAGGTTTGCCTTTGGGAAAGGAATTTTAAAGGTTTTATTAACGGGATGTTACACCACTCAATGGAGATGAGTTTAACATCTGAACACACTGGGAACAGCCCAAAAGACACCCACAGAGATAACGACCAGCAACAAAACATCAACATTGCCCAGCAGCAAACAGCAACCAACAGCTACCCCAGACACTGCCCCCAACAGAGCTAGAGACACCTGGGCTGGAAAAGGCTGAGAAGGAAATCCAGGAGTGTGGAGACTGAATTCACATCAGAGGGGAAGAAATCCGGATCCAACAGGAAACCAAATACTAAAAACTTACACAACTTGGAAGCAATGAACATTAAAGCAGTGGATTTAGATTGGTTCCGACCACATAAAGTTGAGGGAAAATCGAGTAAAACTCACATGGCATGGAATGATTTTCTCTGCACAGCCAGGCTATTTGTGAAAGAAATTATTTCTGTTGCACATCCAGGTCAGAACCAAGGAATGCCTTGACTGTCTAACACTAAAGAGATTCTTGGAGAGTTTTTGTTTTCCCTGCAGTTTCAGTGATAAGATAACAAAATTATAATAACTTTTTATAATAATTCCCACTTTATATTGTCAGGTGGGTTTTGGACAGAAGTGTGAGAATCAATTTTTTTGTCTGGGTTTTTCCAAGTTCTCCTTTATGGTGCATTTGTAGAAGTGAAGAGCTTTAATCGTAATACTTGGAACTCGTAAATAGTTAATACTTTTATTTAAAACACAGCAGATTCTTGGGGGACCACATGTGACTCACCAGATGGCTGCCCTGGAAGAGAAGCTTCATTCCAGGCAGCCTCCAGAGGAGCTTTAGAAATGCAAATGAACACTGCTGGGCAAAGGGTGGACAATGCACCTGGGTCTCTTGCCTGGGGCAGGAATTGGGCTGATTCCCTCTGCCCCTCACCCCAAGCTCTGCCTGCTGGCACTGATGGAATTTGCACAGGTCGAGGCAGAGCCCAGGGGGAGGATATATGACCCTGCAACAGAAACGGGTGAAGCTGCAAAAGGAAACAGCACATGGAGAATGTTGGGAAAACTTCACTATAAATAAGGGGGGAGGATTCATCCCTCTGCCCACTCCAACATGTGCTGTCACTGTCTAAGTTATATAGGTTATATTAGACCACTGGGGATTTTTTTGCTACCATAAATTCAGGGAAATCAGTTGTGATTACAACTATTGGCTGATTTAATTAGAGCAAAGCAGTCAATTGATGTAGCCCTGGCTAGAGAGAGCAGCCAAAAATGGGGAAAAGATGAACGGCCAGCAGAACAAATCCTACAACACCATGGACCAGGCCCTGGGAACCCGAACCAATTCATATCAGGAGCCACAGAACCCATTTGTCATTTCAATAGCATCATTAGATTACAAGCTGCCCTCGCAATAATAACCAACCAGACAGCTCAGGCTCCTGACCTTCCTGCTGAACAATCCACTGAAATG
Organism: Melospiza melodia melodia; assembly: GCF_035770615.1. Taxonomy (NCBI): domain Eukaryota; kingdom Metazoa; phylum Chordata; class Aves; order Passeriformes; family Passerellidae; genus Melospiza; species Melospiza melodia. The sequence continues at coordinate 2,111,053 of NW_026948497.1, read as the reverse complement.
AGGAACACAACACTTAACCATGGGATGGGATCAGATCATCTGTTAGCAGAAAAAAGAGGAGTTTGTGGAAAATTAAATGACTCAAACTGCTGTTGGCAAAGAGGACAAAGGAAAAGTGGTGAAACAGATAACAAAGGAAGTAAGAAAGCACCTCATGCTCCAGCCCAAACGTGGAAAGGATGGGAATGAGACACGGTTTTGTGGCTCTCTGGCAGACCATGGGTTAAACGAATGCTGTTTCTCCTCTGATGTGCTACAGCAACTCTCATCTTTTTACCATGCTCCACACCTTGAGAGTGCAGCTCATTCAGGAGCTGAGCGAGGGGCCAGGGGCTCGTCGATAAGGAAGCAACAGGCAAAACCATCGGCTTCAATAAATGTTCCTAATTAACATGGACTGCTTCTCACAAAAAGTCCCGCTAAATTCCGGAACTTCCAGGAGAACAAAGGCTTTACAGAGCCGTGAATATCGGCTGTTATACAAAAGTGGGGGTGCACATTAACGAGGACATGCAGTTGGCGGATCGGGAGCTATGAACCTTCTAAGTACCTCAGCCAGTGGGCAAAGGGAGAGGGAGACACAGCCGGGAAAATGAGGATAAAAAGGAGGCTGCGAACTACAACTATGGCAGAGACCGCACGGCAAATGCCCCACGGCCTCTCCCTCTGCTCAGCAATAAAGTCACTTTTACAGGACTCCTCTGTCTCCTCTGCGCACAGAAACTTCCGGCCACGGCAATTTCCCCGCACAGCCCCGGGCACGGGGCAGCCCCCTCTGTCCCAGCCACAGCAACCGGGCCGAGCCAGCGCTGCTCCGGCAGCGGCTCCTGCCGAGGCAGCGGCCGCAAGGAGACCGCGGGCAGCCGCTCCCGCAGCGCCCTCACGCCAGCGGCAACACGCGCCGGACACGGCACAACGAACCCGCCCGAGCCCCCTGCCGCCCCCGAGGCCCGCAGCCAGCCCCGAGCCCCCGCACAACCCAGCGCGGCTCCCACCTGCGCTGCGGCCTCCTCCGAGCTCCGCCGCCGCCTCACCGCGCTCCGGCCACTGCCGCCGCTCACGGGACCGCACACACGCTCCGACAATGCCGCCGCTGCCCAGCCAGGGCCGCCCTCAGCCCGCCACCGGGGCCCTGCTCCCCCCCGCTCCCACCAATGAGCGCGCCACAACCATGACTGACGGCATCATCGCCCAATCCCAGCCAGGGGCGGGCTCTGCACGCGGCACAGCCCCGCCCCGCCCTCTCAGGGTCCCCCGGGCTGCGTGAGGGCAGAGCCGGAGCTTAGGAGCAGCCCTGGAACGGGCCCGAGGGGATTGAGCTGAAAACACAAACAAACTTCTCCGCACCTCCCGCCACGGCTTTCCCGGCACTGTCGCTTCGGTGTCTCTGGCTCAGCGGGAAGCCCTGGATCCTCACTTCTCCTACCCCTAATTAGGAACATCCGTGCATCGCTTTGATTTCCCCCAAAAAGGGAAAACCGCCCCAAAGCCCTGTGGATGAGTGGGGGAGGGGAGAGATTTCTGACAGAAAACTCCAAAAACTCAGAGCAGGATAATGAGAAGTAAGTGAAGACCCTTAAATGCAGCTTTCCCCCACGCCTCCCTCCTTCCAGCTGCACCTCCTACCCCGGCAGTGCCGCAGGCAGGAATGGGGCCGGGCTCAGTTCATGCCCCAGGGTTTCTCCCTCTGCTCAGGGACAGGAGTCGTTCCCCTGCTGCACCCTGGGCTCTCTCCCACCGGAGACTTCTCCAGAACTTCTCCAAGCCGAGTCCATCCCACGGGGCACAGCTCCCTCCAAGTGCTGCAGCGTGGGTCACTGTGCCCCGGGGTCAGTCCTGCCAGGACAGGCTGCTCCAGCGGGGCCCTCTGGCCGCGGGGTCACAGCCTCCTCTCAGGCATCGCCGTGCTCCAGCGTGGCTGCTCTGGGGGCTGCAAGGGGATCTCCGCAGCCCGATGGATCTGCAGGGTGATCTCTGCTGCCCCGTGGATCTCTGCATCCGGCACCGCCGTTTTTGGAGGCACCAAGAATAGGCTGAGCTCTGCCTGAAGCTCTTCTCACATTCCCCTCACCCTTCCTAGCACACGGAGGCTTTTACCTCCTCACAGCTCCCCGGGCTGGTTTTGCAGCCTGTTGCCTTCTCACGGCGTGGCGACCTGGTTCTTATTCTGGCACGGTGGCGCAAAGCCCAGGGTCACTCGGTCCATATGCTCTTGACACCAATGTGGTGGACAGCAAATGGCATTTATTGCTGGGTTACACGGGTTTTTATGGCTTGGGCAGTCAGTGTCATTTCCTTCTGCTCACGTCTGTCTGGGTGCGCCCAGGCACGGAGCAAAGGTCTGACCGCCGGGTGGGGGGTGTCCTGACTGACCGTACAGCCCGAATTCTTCCGCACGCTTGTCCCTGACTCTCCACAGCAGCCCCTCCTCGTGTGGGATCTCTGGGGCTTTTCCTCCCCACTGGATTCCTGCGCCGTGGAGCCGTTCCAAATGGCCTCTTCCATGAGATTCTGTGGCAGGGATTTTTTTCTCCCTGGTCTCTGTCTGCAGCACAGTGCCTGGTGGAGGAAGGACAAGGAGAGGAAGAAAGAGGGAGAAGGGAAAAGGAAAAGGCAGGAGGAGAGGAAGGAACAAGAGGGAACAAGGGAGGAAGGAGATGGGAAAGGAACATGGATGGATATAGGACAGAATGAGGAGAGGAAGGAGGGCGGACAAGGAAAAGATGGGATTTGCCTCTGTGAAAAATGCCAATCACTTGTTTTTAAAATTTTTAAAGTTTAATCATAATAAAATGGTTATAAAAATAGTAACACAATTAGAGTAATAACAATTTGGACAAATTGAATTTAGACAATATGAGACAATAAAAAGAAAGAGTTACGGATGTCCGGGTATCTTTTGTGGCCAGCAGGAGCCCGAAAAAAAACCGCGTTAACAAAGGATTAGCCCTTAAGAACTGTTGCATATTCACACACTTCATACATGATGCATAAATCCCATTCAAATACCGGATTCTGTCTGGTCAGTGTCAACTTCTTCCTTCTAATCCTAACAGCGCCTCCAAGGCGGGAAGAAGTTCGTTTCTTCTGATAAGAACGCAAAAAATTCCCTTTCTGTGAAAGATCTTTCTCTGAAAGGTGTCCTGTGGCTGCTATCTCACTGCAAGCCCTTTCTGTTAAACAAAGCATCTTACATAGCATAGTTTCTATTTTTATAACCTAAAACTATATTTAACACATTATTTAAGAAAATTAATACAGCATTATTTTCTAACACAACACTTATAATATTCATTTTAATATTTGTGAAAAACCAATCATAAAATACATGCATTTTTCACAATCCCCACTCTTATTCTTTGTAAATAATTTGGCTTGAGCAATATCTTTTTCTACTTGTATCTTCTGGACTATGCTAGTGAAATAAAACAGGGGACTACACAAGTAAGAAATATAAAAACAGTCGTAACACAAAATGAAAGATCTTAATTTCTTCTAATACATTATGCCACCAGCTAGATTTTAACATTGTTTTCTAATTTTTGGACTGGTACCTGGGTTATTATATGCATATATATTTTTCTTTTTGATTTCTTTTGCTTTTGCTAGAATGACTTTTCTGTGGTCATCAATTTTCAATGATCTGATATATTGAACTTTCCACAAACACCCCCTTCTTTGGCTAATAAATAGTCTAAAGCCAACCTATTCTAATACCCTACAGTTTTCGTTTGGCTTAGCTAGCTTAATATTAACTCTAATGCCTGGGTAGCCTTATTTGCTATCATTTCTATAATTGCTTGGAGTCTTGTAATACAATTCAACAGATAATTTGGAGTCAATACAGAGTTAGATGGCTGTCCTGGTTTTACCTTTTCGTTTATTATTTGTTTTTTTACCAAATCTTGAACCATATCTTCAAGATTAAATTTAAAACAAATCCATCTCTCTCCTTTTGGACATTCAGTTCTAAATCTATTGCCACTTTTTCTTAAGTTTCTTGTAATCTAATAATTTACTCTATTTTGCCTACAGGTTTTTAATTTGGATGGGTTATAACAGTGGCTGTTGACATGGGTGTGTGTAATAAAAGAGAAACTTTGGTTTCTTTCCATGTGATGCTTTCTGTAGCATTTTTGACACAATCTTGCTGATATCCCGAAAGGGAAAAGACAATAAATGAGTGCTGGAAACAGGAATAACAGAGGTCCAGTATGGCTTATACTCCCACCTCCCATGCCTGTGAGGTTGCAACCCACAGCAGGTTTATTTGATCTTCTCGGTGGCAAAATGCAGAGGCCAATCTGGTCTTGCCCTCTATTTTCTTGTCACCTTCTCTTAACTAATTTCTAGGCAAATTGTTTTTGACACTCTTGAACTGTGGTCTCTTACTGTTCCTCAGGTATCTCTCGTTCAACAGGCACTAATAATTCCAATCCACAAAACCAAGTTATTACTTTAACACTCTTTTTGCAACAAGAGCATAAATTTTGTGAATTACAATACTAATTACTCTCACAATTTAAGCATTTACTTATAACCCAGATAGCGTGTCCAGTATTGGAATGAATCAAATAAAGTTTACTAATGGAAATGGCAATTCCCCTTCTCCCCTGTTCAATTCTCAGGCTAAGGTCAGAATACAAAAGCAGTCTTGATCGTTCTATCTGAAGTTTTCCTCCCCCAAGGAGATGTTTTATTCAGGCAGTGCTCGAAACCAGTGATATAAGCATTATCTTATTTCTTAATTCAGTGTTAATCTTTGTACATTTCTTGGATCATTTGGGTTTTCCCAAACTATTGCCACTCAGTCCCCATTGGAAAGTCACTTCGGTATCACCCAGTTTAAATGTGATAGTCCATTCCTCAGGTTTCTTCACAAGTCTGTTGATTCTGCTGGCATGAATTCACCCTCTGCAACAATGATTCGGATTGTTGCTTCAGTAGTACCTGGAAAGGACTTCTTAATAGCATAGTAAAGAAAGAAAGATAATACTGCATGAACTTTTACTATTCGCTTTTTTCCCAAACTTTCTAGGTTAAGCTAAAAGCTTTCTCCACAGCAGCCTCTTCTTCTATGCAGCTGCGCTAATAGCTGCAGAGGCAAATTCTTGTTTCTGTGAGTTACAGTTAGTTAAATAAGAAAAGCTAGACCAATTTTAACACGAGATGTATCACATCTATTGTTTTTTACTTTTTGGGCAGCATTTAATTGTTTTAGCCTTACAAACCCATTCTTCAGGAAAAAAACCTTCTCTTTAACAGCAAACAAAACACAAACAAAAAAACCCCAAAAAACCTTCTTACTTAAGAAAAACAAACTGCTTTGTGGGGTTTGGAGAGTCAGCAATCTGCTTTGATTTTATCTTTTAGTGCTAGCCCCTCTCCCCCCCTCTTCACAGCCTTACTGTCAGTGCTGTTCTTCGCCCTTCCCCCGCTGCTGCCCCTTGGCTGCAGGGCCGGAGCAGGGGAGAGCAGCCCCAGGCATGGGGACCCTGGGGGCTGCCTTGGGTCCCCATGCTCTCTCTCTCTCTCTCTCTCTCTTCTCTCTCTTTCTCTTTTTCTCTTTCCTTCTCTCTCTCTTCTTCTCTCTCTCTCTTTCCTTCTCTCTCTCGGCTCACTTACTGGGCCGACGCTGCCATCCTGGGCTCGGCACCCCGACAGTCTTGGGAGCCTCCCGGCAGTTCCACCACGGAGCCAGCCCGCTCCTGGCCGCAAACCTGTGTCCTCTGCTGCCAGCACTGCCACGGGTCACCTCCATGGATTGGTCCCTGCCGCAGCCCCCGAGACCCCGCCGATCGTAGGGAGCGCTCAGACACCTCCCAACCTTGACAACCCCAAACTTGGCATCCCCAGGTGCTCCTGACATTATTTTTCTTTCTCTAGGCAACTTATCCTCTTTTCTCTTCAAGCAGGGCTCATTCTTCTAAGGTCTTTCTGGACCTCAGTGTGGCATTGAATAACCTGCTAACAAGCATGTGTTAAGATACTTCTCTGCCTTTCATGCAAAAAACCTTCATTCACACTTCTGCTCTCTTCTAGCACCAAGATGTCATCACATTCTAACATCTCAGAGTTTCTCAACTACCTCTCTACTTCACCTTCTCTCTTTGTTCTCTCTCAATTGTAACCCTTATGGGGTCGATATCTAATCTTCCCCTATTTTTTTCTCCAGCCCAAACTTCTTTGTTGATATTTTTTTTCTTCATCGCCTTGGCCTAATTTCAAAACTCTAGCTGTCATTTTCCCGTTTTCTGATATAACTCTTACTCTTAATTGCACTTGTAAGACTCTTCCCAATAAATTGCTACATGCCCCTGTTATGAACAAAAATTCAGTTGATTTTTTTCTGTGAGAAAAAGGTTACCACTACTGCTGGGCTGCTGCCTGTGTTATGGTAATTATGGGTCGTTGTTGTTAATAGTTGCTTTTGTATCGGTAAAAGCCCTGGCTGGGGCGAGTTAATGACTCTTCTCTCAGACAGTGAAGGGTGCGGTACCTCCCGAACAGTTAAGAGAAAAGACTTTGGAGGGGAGGGATATGCAAAATAACTCTAAGGACCAGCATGCTGTGTGGGACCCCTACTCCAAACGTGCAGGAAGAACCCCAAAAACAACGAAGGGATCATTATGCCCTAAAGGCTCCCACAAGGACCTGATCCCCAGCTCTGCCCTTAGTGGACAGAGCTGTGCATATCCTCCTCCTCTGAGTTGCCCTGGGAGAGACGACGGGAGACTGCAGCCCTGCCGAGCTGCCCAATCCTGAGCTGATCACTTATAATAAAGGCATTAAAAAGGAGAAGAAGGCTCTTGGCCTCGTTTATTTCACCCCTGGGACCAATAACACATCTCCCATCTAAATTTTAGTTTCTTCCTTCAATTACCACATCTTTAATGACTGGAAATGTAAAGCTTTCTTTTTTTGCCCCTGTTACTTTCACTATATGTTTGCTTACACTATAACTTTTTGGAACATTTAACAGGCAGGTTCTCTCTGCCCCTGTGTCTATTACAAATTCCAATTCTTCTTCTTGGGGACCCACTTTTTAAAGTTATCACAGGCTCCAGATGGTATTTGTCCCCCCCCAAAAAATTAGAGCCTATTGTTATGAACAAAAATATCTTTGTTGTGAGAAAAAGTTACAAAGAGGCAGCCAGATCACTGGCCCTGCCCAAGTTCTGAGTGTTTTGTTATTGTAATCACGGGTCGTTGTCGTTAATGGTTGTTTTTGTATTAGTAAAAGCCCTGGCTGGGGCGAGTTAATGGCCCTTCTCCTGGGTGGGGACCTTCCCGAGGCTAAGTTGTACCTTTCTCAGAATAGTGAAGACACCTGAGAGGGTGGGAGGGGTTATGCAAAGTGACTCCCAAGACCAGAATGCTTTGTGGGACCCCGACTCCAAACCCACGGGGAAACCCCAAAAGCAACGAGCCGCCTAAGAGTTGAGAGACTGGAGTGATGTCTGGATGTGAGGAGCAGAGCGCTAGGCCTGCAGAGATGCGGGAAACCTTCATCGTTCCTCACCCTGTCTTCGAGATCCCCCGGGCCAGGTTTGGGAGGGAGCGAGACCCGGACTGAAGCACCCTCTGACGGGGACATCACGCCCTAAAGGCTCCCACGAGGACCGGATTCCCCCAGCCCTGCCCCTGGTGGACAGAGCTGTGCATATCCTTCTCCTCTGAGTCGCCCTGGGAGACGACGGACGCTGCAGACCCGCCGAGCCGCCCAATCCTGAGCTGATCACTTTTAATAAAGGCATTAAAAAGGAGAAGAAGTCTCCTGGCCCTGTTTATTTCAGCTGGGGGCTCTCGTCCAGAATAGCCACACCGCAAGAGGACTCAGGACTGGCCATCTTGGATCTTCAGAGGACAGCTGGCTACTAGGACCAGAGAGATCGGCTCAGGACAGCGACGCAGAGGAGCACCGGAGCACCGGACTGGTGAGAAATCCGGTGGCGGGAGTGGGAGACGAACTAAAAAATCAGGCAGTTGTTTTTCCTGACTGAGGGAGTCAGGCACGACCCGGATTCTTGGCCGAGGCTTCGTGTGTTCAAGTCCCGATAGATGTAAGACCTGACGCTGGGAAGTTGGGCAATCAAGAGATTGGGCAGTTGTTTCAGTATAAAGTCCTGAGCATCAGGCAGAAATTTGAAGTTCAGTGGAGGAGGCTGAAGCTCCTCAAACAAGGTTTTTTGAAATTCCCGGTCTGTAGAGGCACTTTTGGGATTTTTTATTGAGACCTGAAAAATGGGAGGTTGTAATAGTAAAAAGACCGGCAAGAGACTGAGGTATATACATCCCAATAGTCCCTTAGGAGAACTGTTAGTAAAATGGGATTCTCTAGAGGCCACGGAGGGATTAGATAAAGTGAAAATGATCCATTATTGTATGGAAGCGTGGTCAGAATTAGAGTTGCAAGGAGGATGGCCTTGGTGTGGGACAAAGGATAAGTGGATGTGCCAACAATTAAATAATTATCTGACAGCTCAAAGAGATACTGATCCTGAGCAATTATTGTATGTGGCTTGCTGGTTAAAGAGCGCTGTTGGGGATGAAGGGGTGCGAATTTGTAAGGTACAGAGGAAGAAAGAGGGGAATGAAGGAGGGGATGATAGAACTAGTAAAAGATGGGACCCCCTGGATTATTTGCCTCCTTCTGCCCCTCCACCTTATAATCCTCTTCTTCAAGCACCTCAAATGGCAGGTCCGGTTCCTCCCCCGGCTGCCATCTCATTACCACCTGCTCAAATTCCTCCTTCTACCTCTTCAGCTTCAGCTATGATAAACCCAGTATCTCCTCCAGTTCCTTCTGCACCACCACAAGTGCCTACTCCACTTGCTGCATTCTCCACTCCTTCTCCAGCTCTGCTTAATATCTACTCAGGCTCTTCTCCCCCTCCTATTGCTGTCCATTTACCTCCTTCTACCTGGGACACAAATGCCTCCTCGCCCGATAAACAGCTATCAGCAAATACACCTGCTGATGGGCAGAGAGTTCAGGGTAACCCAGAGAACCCTCAAAGTAGTTTGGCATCTGAAGATGGGCCTTACTGTAGCACCAGATCCAAGACCTCCAAGGCAGAGAGACTCTTTCCCCTCAGAGAGGTTCCTATGGGAGGAGTAGCGGGAGGTGTTGGCTTTGTGAATGTTCCCCTAACTGCTTCTGAGGTGAGAGGATTCAAGAAAGAGTTGGGGCATTTGGTTGAGGACTCAGTGGGCATAGCCAACCAAGTGGATCAATTTCTAGGTCCAAATATCTACACCTGGGGGGAGATGAATTCCATCCTGAGTATATTATTTTCCCCAGAAGAGGTCCAGATGATAAGGGCGGCTGGCATAAGAATATGGGAGAAAGATAACAGTCCAGGACCCCAGGTGCCAACAGGTGAACAGAAATTGCCACTAACGGTTCCCAGCTGGAACCCTAACCAGGAAGAGGGGAGGAAGGCCATGAGGGAATATAGGTCTTTGATAATACGGGGGATCAAAGAGTCAGTTCCCAAAGGAACTAACACCCAATTGGCATTTGAGGGTACACAAGAGAAGGATGAAGCTCCTGCTGCCTGGCTTAACCGCCTAAGGCGAAGCTTTCAGTTGTACTCTAGAATAGACTCAGACACCCCAGAAGGTCAAATGCTGCTAAAAGTCCAATTTGTTACCAAATCTTGGCCTGATATAAGGAGAAAACTGGAAAAGATGGAAGATTGGCAAGAGAAGGGCATTAATGAGTTATTAAGAGAGGCATTGAAGGTGTATTTAAGGAGGGAGGAAGATAAAGCAAGGGCCAAGGCTAAGATCATGGTTGCTGTAGCTAGAGAAAGTGCAGGGTGGGCGGGTCCACCACCAGGAGGAGGCAAGGATAGGCCAGTACTGTCAGGTACAAGAGGGATGGAGACACCTCAAGGCCCTTTGAGAGAGCGACATTGCTATTACTGTGGAAAGGCAGGACACGTCAGGAGGTTTTGTAGAAAACTCAGTCTTGATAAGGCAATAGCCAGGGAACAAGATAATTTAGGGAAGATCCTTAAAGGTGATGATTAGAGGGTCAGGGGCTTTACACTATAGGGGACCTGATGTAACATCTAGAAGAGCCCTTGGTAAACTTTGAAGTGGGACCCTTAAATGAAGAATTAGAATTTTTGAGTAGATACAGGAGCAGATAAGTCCTGTCTCAACAAAGTACTAAGAAGTATAGTATAGTATAGTATAGTATAGTATAGTATAGTATAGTATAGTATAGTATAGTATAGTGAAAAACATCTGAAGTTAGACAAAAACAGCTAGGTAGAAAGGATATCCAATAGCACCAAAACTGGCCAGTAATACTTAACTTGTAATAAGTGATGTGAAAGTAAAAGGTACCTTATTGTTGTCTTGTTGTGTGCGTGAGAGTGAGTCACAAAGTCAGCCTCAACTTCCCGGGCACGTGGGAAGGGGGCAGTGGAAGTGTGTGTATGTGTGACCTGCAAACCAGGCTTGTGTCCCCCAGGCGGGTGGGGGCTGTGGCCAAAGAGTGTGTGTGACCTGCAAACGAGACTAGTGCTCCTCAGGTGTGTGAGGGAGCCGTAGCTGCGAGAGCGTGACTGACCCGCAGACAGCCTCACAGGTGAATGTGCACCAGAGGCAACCAGAGCCAGGGCCCTTCCAAGAGGCCCAGGGATACTGAGACCTGTGGGCCAACCCCAAGGTGAGGGGAGCCACAGTGATTTTCTAGCAATAATGATCCAGTTTGTGTCTTGAGGGTGTGAAGGAATGTGTGAGAATGAATATAGACAAATTAGAATAGAGGTAATGTAGATTGTGCATCATAAGTTTTACCACATCTCCTTAGAGGGAAGTGTATTGTGTAGAAGAATGGTGTAAGAAAAAAAAAAAATTAGGTGTAAGGGGTTGAAAGAAGTATTTAAGCTGTAAGTGAAAGTAAGAAACAGAAGCAAGAGATAAATAGATAAGATCTTGAAAAATAGAACAGAAAAACCATTGAATTAAATACACAGAAAAATAGGGGAATAAAAATACTTTGGGAGTTAAGTTAGCTGAGAAATACAACTCCTTGCAAAATACAGAGTATGTAGAAGTTGATGAGAGAAACATGCAAGCTATGGAAAAAGAGAAATTAACCAATAACATTAAACAGAGAAACTGAGTTTTGATAAAATCATTAAATTGCAGACCACTAATGCCTGTGTTTGAAAGCCCGTTTCAGGTACTCTTCATTACTAACTCGACTGTGCAGACCAAAAGGAAAAGGTTGGACTCGCATCACTCTCACCCCCTGGCATTGGACCAGGATTCAACACCAGTTTTTTTTCCCTCTGGCATTCTGGCATTGGACCGGACTGCACCCCATTCTCCCTCTGGCATTGGACCGGACTCCACCCCTTTGTCCTTCTGGCATTGGGCCAGAGTCCCAGTTTTTCCCTCTGGCATTGGACCAGAGTCCACATCACTCTCACCCCCCGGCGCTGGACAAGATTCATCTGCTTCACAAGTTAATTCACCTGAGTATACTGTGATTTAAAGCTGACTCTCAGAAGGAAGAGTCAAAAAGACTGAACTGTGTGGAAAAAAAAAATTGGTATCAGAGTTCTAATATTGCTTAAAATGTTTTAAGACTGTTCTGTGTAAACTATGTTGGTAAAAAGTTTAAGACTGTAAATAAGTAATTCTGGTTAAGTTCCCCAATTTATTTCTAAAGACTCCAGGTTAATCCTCTACAGAACACTCCCCTGGGGGAAGCCAAACTTGGTAGGGAACAGAGCAAGAGAGGTTTAACCAGAGAAACGGGTAGAAGGGACTCTAAAGAGCTTGGAAGCTTTTCCTCAGTAAAATTCCCCAAGAGGCAAGGCCGGGTGGGCAGGCTGTATGAGATGACCCATACCGGACTCTTGGGAAGGGTAGTACTGATGGCTCTGATGGCTGGTGGTGCTCAGGGGAGCCCAGCTGAGCCGTGCAGTGAATGCTACCAACCCCTCTGTGAGGAGGAAGTGAGCTCCTTGGAGAGTCCACATCAGTTCTAACCCTGATTGTGTTAACCTCTCCCAATTGGTCCTTTATCAGAAAAATAAGAGAGTGTATTGGAGAGCATACAATACTGCCAGTTTTAGGCAGCCACTTCTAGGAGAGCGCCCTATAGGGGAAGCCTGGTTGTGCTTCGAATGGGATGCTGCTGAAACAAGCTCAGCAGATCTAGTAAAAAGCAAAGAAATGGTGAAAATGGTAAGAAAATTTGTTTGTAACAAGTATCTATATGAGTATACTGGAAAAGAGAAAAACTCCTTTTGGAACACATTTCAGGGGAGCCTTAAACCCCTAGATTTGATCTTGTCTGGCAGCTGCGCCGCTAGAGTGATAAAACCAATTTTCTTATTACCCAAAGAAACTGGATCAAGTTTGGGAGTTCCTATATATAATGATTTGGGAGAAATTAAACAGAACAGGCAAAGTGGAATAGAAATAGAGAAAATCCAAAATTGTAAAAGCCAAATTCGGATTCCACTATCTATGTTAAACAAAGTTATCTGGCTCCAGGCAGTATTAAAAATAAAGAATTCAATTATTAGGAACATTTCAAACGAAATAAAAAGGTTAGCATGTGTAAATAATGAGGAACAAACTCCTACACTTGATCCCAGTGGGTGGGAGAACCTAAAGATTTTCAAAAAGGATGTATGGGAAAATACTTTTTCTCACTGTGTGTGTACTTGGAGGATTGCTCTTTTTACTATGCTTATTTATCTGTTTTAGTAGAATAGTACTTGCCATGCAGACCAACCTGAAGAAACCAAGGACAGTAACAAGGTTAAGTAACCATGATTACCAAAGTGCACAAGAGATTTATAGTAGATTCAAAACAAAAAAATTGTGAGTTGATGCAAGCTTAGAATTTAAGCTCGATCAAAGAAAGAGGGGGGACTGTTATGAACAAAAATTCGGTTAATATTTTTTTCTGGGAGAAAAAGTTACCACTACTGCTGGGCTGCTGCCTTTGTTATTGTAATCACGGGTCGTTGTCGTTAATGGTTGTTTTTGTATTAGTAAAAGCCCTGGCTGGGGCGAGGTAATGGCCCTTCTCCTGGGTGAGGACCTTGCCCGAGGCTAAGTTTTACCTTTCTCAGAATAGGGAAGACACCTGAGAAGGTGGGGGGGTTATGCAAAGTGACTCCCAAGACCAGAATGCTTTGTGGGACCCCCATCTCCAAACTCATGGAGAAACCCCAAAAACAACGAGCCGCCTAAGAGTTGAGAGACTGGAGTGATGTCTGGATGTGAGGAGCCGAGTGCTGAGCCTGCAGAGACGCGGAACACCTTCGGAGCCTCTCGCCCTGACCATGAGAGTTGACCCGGGCGGTGAGACCAAGCTGATGGAGTGGGAGGGGCACCATCTAACGGAATCAGCAGGCCCTAAAGGCTCCCAAGAGGATCTGATTCCCCAGCTCTGCCCCTGGTGGACAGAGCTGTGCATATCCTCCTCCTCTGAGTCGCCTTGGGAGAGACGACGGATGCTGCCGACCGTCGAGCCGCCCAATCCTGAGCTGAACACTATTAATAAAGGCGTTTAAAAGGAGAAGAAGTCTCCTGGCCCTTGTTTATTTCAATGTATGTGGGATACTTTTTAAAGAAAGGAATGAGGTACTTGACCCAGATAGCAGCCACAGGACACCTAAATCTTTCAGAGAAAGAGAATTTACTGCTCTCTTATCAGAAGAAATGAACTTCTTCCCGCCTTGCTCAGCCATGAAGACGCCGCTGAGGATTAGGAGGCAGAAGTTGACACTGACCAGACAGAATCCTTTGTTTGAATGGAATTCATGCATCATGTATGAGGTGTATGAATATGCAACAGGCAATTGCTTTTAAGGGTTAATCCTCTGATAATGGGTGTCCTTTTTCGGGCTTATTTCGCTCAAAAAAGGTACCCGGTCCTCCGGTCCTCCGTACCTTTCTTCTTATTGTCTCGTATTGCCCTAATCTCAATTGTTCAAATTTTTATTACTCTAATTATATTACTATTTTTATGACAATTTTATTACTATTAAACTTTAAATTATTTTTTTAAAGTGATGGGTCTTTTTCACAATGGAGGCATGGAAGGAAAAGTGGATTTAAGGGTCTTCACTTAGTTCTCATTATTCTGGTCTGCGATTTGGGAGTTTTCTGTCAGAAATAGCTCCCTTCCTCCACTCATCCACAGAGCTTTGGGCAGATTTCCTTTTCTTGTGGTAAATTAAAGCGATGCACTAATGCGCCTAATTAGGGGTAGGAAAACTGAGAGCTTTCCTCGGAGCCGGAGCCACCGGAGCCGCAGTGCCGGGAAAGCCGTGGCGGGAGCTGCGGAGAAGTTTGTTTGTGTTTTCAGCTCAATCCGCCTCGGGCCCGGGCCCGTTCCAGGGCTGCTCCTCAGCTCCGGCTCTGCCCTCACGCAGCCCGGGGGGCCCTGAGAGCGCAGGGCGGGGCTGTGCCGTGTGCAGAGCCCGCCCCTGGCTGCGATTGGGCGATGGTGCCGTCAGTCGTGTTTGTGGCGCGCTGATTGGTGGGAGCGGGGCGGAGGAGGGCCCCGGTGGCGGGCTGAGGGCGGCCGTGGCTGGGCAGCGGCGCCATTGTCGGAGTGTGTGTGCGGTCCCGTGAGCGGCGGCAGCGGCCGGAGCGCGGTGAGGCGGCGGCGGAGCTCGGAGGCGGCCGCAGCGCAGGTGGGAGCCGCGCTGGGTTGTGCGGGGGCTCGGGGCTGGCTGCGGGCCTCGGTGGCGGCAGGGGACTCGGGCGGGTTCGTTGTGCTGTGTCCGGCGCGTGTTGCCGCTGGCGTGAGGGCGCTGCGGGAGCGGCTGCTCGCGGTCTCCTTGCGGCCGCTGCCTCGGCAGGAGCCGCTGGCAGAGCAGCGCTGGCTCGGCCCGGTTGCTGTGGCTGGGACAGAGGGGGCTGCCCCGTGCCCGGGGCTGTGCGGGGAAATTGCTGTGGCCGGAGGTTTCTGTGCGCAGAGGAGACAGAGGAGTCCTGTAAAAGTGACTTTATTGCTGAGCAGAGGGAGAGGCCGTGGGGCATTTGCCGTGCGCTCTCTGCCATTGTTGTAGTTCGCAGCCTCCTTTTTATCCTCATTTTCCCGGCTTCATCTCCCTCTCCCTTTGCCCCCTGGCTGAGATACTCGGAAGGTTCAGACCTCCCCATCTGCCAACTGCATGTCCTCGTTATTGTGCACCCCCACTTTTGTATAACGGCCGATATTCACGGCTCTGTTAAATCCTTGTTCTGCTGGAAGTTCAGGAGTTTAGCCGGTCTTCCTGTGAGCAGCAGTCCATGTTCATTAGTAACATTTATTGAAGCTGGTGATTTCGTCCCTTACTTCCTTATCTGCAAGTCCCTGGCCCCTCACTCAGCTGCTGAATGAGCTGCACTCTCAAGGTGTGGAGCATGGTAAAAAGATGAGAGTTGCAGTAGCACATCAGAGGAGAAACAGCATTCGTTTAACCCATGGTCTGCCAGGGAGCCACAAAACCGTGTCCCATTCCCATCCTTTCCATGTTTGGACCAATACATGAGCTGCTTTCTTGTTTCCGTTGTTGTTTTGTTTTTCACCACGTTTCCTTTGTCATCTGTTTCCCAACAGCAGTTTGAGACATTTAATTTTCCACAAACCCTTATTTTTCTGCTAAGAGATGATCTAATCTCATCCCATGTTTAGGTGTTGTGTTCCTCATTTCAGTGGGTTGGTCAGAAGGAAGGTCAGGAGCTGCAGATGTTTGTTTGGTTATTATTGCGAGGGCAGCTTGTAATCTAATGATGCCATTGAAATGAGAAATGGGTTCTGTGACTCCTGATATGAATTGGTTCGAGTTCCCAGGGGCTGGTCCATGGTGTTGTAGGATTTGTTCTGCTGGCCGTTCATCTTTTCCCTGTTTTTGGCCGCTCTGTCCAGCCAGGGCTGCATCAATTGACTGCTTTCTCTAATTAAATCATCAAATCCTTGGATTCCCAACTGATTTCCCTGAGTTTTTGGTAGTAAAAAATCCCCAGTGCTCTAATATACCCTACATAATACAGACAGTTACAGCACATGTTGGAGTGGGCAGAGGGATGATTCCCTCCATTTGTTTATAGTGAAGTTTTCCCAACATTCTCCATTTGCTGTTTCCCTTCGCAGCTTCACCCGTTTGTGTTGCAGGGTTAGATATCCTCCCCCTGGGCTCTGCCTTGAGCTGTGCAAATTCCATCAGTGCCAGCAGGCAGAGCTTGGGGTGAGGGGCAGAGGGAATCAGCCCAATTCCTGCCCCGGGCAAGAGACCCAGGTGCATTGTCCACACTTTGCCCAGCAGTGTTCCTTTGCATTTCTAAAGCTCCTCTGGAGGCTGCCTGGAATGAAGCTTGTCTTCCTGCTGCTGGGCAATGTTGATGTTTTGTTGCTGGTCGTTATCTCTGTGGGTGTCTTTTGGGCTGTTCCCAGTCTGTTCAGGTGTTAAACTCATCTCCATTGAGTGGTCAAACACCCCTTAAATAAAAGCTTTAAAATTCCTTTCCCCAAGGCAAAGACAAACCAAGCCTGAGCAGAGAAAGAAGACTTAGAAGAACCAAACTCAGTACGTTTTGCAGCAGTGCAATGGCAGACAGCCCAGAGTGTGGGTGTCAGTGAGCCCCAGAGTGGAATTGTGCCGTGGTGTTCCCCAGCAGCTGTGGCAGTGCAAGCCCAGCCAGCGCTGAAGCTGCAGCAGTGGCAGCAAGGCTTGGCCCCAGGGGCTGGAGATGGCCGAGGAGGGTGGCCAGGATTGCAGAGGATTCCAGGCGAGGATCTGTGGGCAGGCGCAGGGGCTTGGCCCGCTGTGGAGCCCTGGCTGCTGCTGCGTTGCCTTCAGGGCAGGCTCAGGGGCGGCCTCCCATCCTCCTGCTGCAGGCGGGAAGTGCAAATCTCCGGAGCTCCAGAGCCCTTGAGGCCAGGCTGAGGGGTGCCCCCGTGTTGAGCTGTGCTGGCGGCTGTTTCTGGCCTCAGGGACACTTGGCATGGGCCCCTTGGCCACCAGTGGTGCTGCTTTGCACTCCTTGGGCAGGAGCCAATGTCCTGGCTGGGTGTTGGCAGCAGCAAAGTGCCAGGGCAGGCTCTGTGCCAGCCCAGCTTCCTGTGGGAGAATATCCCTTGATATCTGCTCCAGTGGTTGCTGAAGCAGTGAGAATTGCTTTTGCCCCCCTGTTAGGTGCCATGGTGTCAGCAGAAGATATTGAAGCCTTCCTGCTCAGGGCATTTCAGTGCCAGGCTCTCACAAGCACCCACAGCTCCCAGGGTTGAGCTGAGCATGGGGCGGTGACCTGCGCTGTGTCTGATTGCCCTTCCTTAATAACAGCCTGTCTTGTAGCTCTTTTCCCTTCTGCTGCCCTTGCAGAGCCATCCACAAACACATTTTCTCCCTCAGGCCAGGGAATGTCCCATCATCAGTCTGTCCCAGTCTGGGTCTGGAGCTCTGTCCCTTGAGTGCAGTCCTGGGTTCCTTGCCAGCCCCTCTCCAGGCTGTTCAAACAGGAGGCTGGGTTAAACCCTTGCCCTGGCCTCAGTTCTAAATCCTCCTGTGCTATTGAACAAGTTTCATACTGTAATAACCGAGCCCTGCTCATCCATGTAGAGGCTTTTTTGGTTGTCGGAGCTTTAACTTGATGCCAGACTTGAACTATAGGAGATTCTATATAGAGTTAAATATTTTAGCACAAGAATTCCTTTGGCAAGACCCTGTTTAATATCCACCTATAATTCAAATTCTTTTTCCCTGTCTGGAAGGCCCAGGAAAACTGCCTCAGTTAATCTTCATTTTAACACTTGAAAATTCTGTGTTTCCTCCTCCTGTCTATCCATCCAGTTTGTTGACTGGCAGGATGGTAGTGTTGTAGAGAGACATCCTTGGCTCCAAAAGCCCTGCCTTTAACAGGGACTCAATACAGGGTTGTGAGCCCTTCCTTCCCTCTCTTGGAACAGGGTATTCCTTGTCCTGGTTGCTTTACAGTAATTTGTAGAGGCTCCATATCTAATTTTCTTTCTTTCCCTGGATCTGCCCACACTTTGAGGTTCACATCAGCATGGGCCTTGTCACATTTTGGCAGAAAACTAGTACAGAACTAGCTTCTGTATCCCTTTTACAGTATTAAAATCCAGCTCTCAAATTCCTTCCTATTTAATTACAATCACAGGAGGAAGAAAAAGCAATTCATTTATTTCTGACCTGTCCCCCACAGCTTCTAATAGTGGTTGAACAAATCATACCTGTTCATCTTTCCCACTCATTCCCTTAAAAATTAAAACATTCCTTTGCTATTTTCCCCCTTCAGTCTAAGATTTAGAGTGGATTGAGAGGCCCCTGTGTCCATCAGGAAATGCCTCCTCTCAATGCACACCCACCTGAATGTTCTCAAGGGCTGCAGTGTGGAGGGTTCCTGGTATGATGGGAGCTGTGACAACCCTGCCAATGCATGTCCATCAAGGGGTGGACTTGCTGGTCCTGAGGGTGCTGCTGTCTGTGCTTGCAGTGTCCTTGTGCCCTGCAGCTGGAGCCCTGGTTCCTTGCCAGGGGCTGTTTGGGTGGGCTCTCTCCTGCCGAGGAGGGCAATGCCTCTGCCAGGTGCTTGTGGCCAAGCCCGTGCCCTGGGTGCTGGGGCCCCCTTGGGCCCTGGGGTTGATCCCTCGGGGGCTGTAGGAATTGTGCCCTGGCCTTTGCCTTCAGCTTGGCCTTTTGCTGCTCCCTTCTTGCACTCACCTGCTGTGCCTTTGTGCCCAAGTGCTGCAGGGCCTTCTTGTGCCCCTCCTGCAGCCCCCCTCAGTGCCTGTGGGTGCTTGTCTTGCTTTACAAGAGAGGTGTCTGCTCGGGAAGGCAGAAAAAGCCTCTCTTGGAATGGAGAATGCAAACCCCCTCCCTCTTCATTTTTAGACTAGTGAAATCAAGGGGCTCTCAGGCAAAGATATGGGAATAGGAATACCAGTTGTTTACTAGTGTGTATAATAAAGCAAACAAACACCAACAGCTGTGGCACTGACAGCAAACAGAGCCCGGACCCAGTTCCGGCCTTTGGGCTGCGGCGCTTTGCCCTTGGGTGCAGTTCCGGGCACGGCCGGCAGGGGCGCTGTTGGCTCCCGCGGGGCAGGGCAGCGCATCCCTCCCATGGGAACCTCTCTGAACGGGAATAGAGCAATCCCTTCATCTAACTCTTTCACTATAATCCCTTCTATAGCCTTTCTCCCGTGTTTTGAGAAAGAATTTGGAGAGGGTTGTCTTTTAACTGAGCTCCTAGTGTTTCGATAAGGTGCTTCCCCTAGAGAGACAGGGTTTCCTTGAACAGCCGGAGCTGTGGTTACCAAGGGAACGCAACTCAGAGCAGGACGGTGTCAGGGGAGGATATCCCGCTGAGGCTTGGTGGGAGTGTGGGCAGGGTCTGCTGCCGGAATCGTCAGAGGGGGATCTTCCCTTGGAGCCCGAGGCGGAGCGTGGGTAGCCCCCACATGGCTGATGGCGGCTGATCTGGCAGCTGCCGGCAGAGCAAAGGCAAGTGGGAGAGCCTGGCAGCAGCGGCGGTGCCCAGCGCAGGTGGCACGGGCAGGGCAGCCGGGGATGGGATGGCTGGGAACCCCCCCTGGGTGGGGTGGGCACAGTGACCTTGGAGCAGGCGGCAGGACAGAGCAACCCCCATCTTCCCCAGCATGGCCGGCAGAGCGGCCGCGGGCCAGGCAGTGGGAGCAGGGCACACAAATTGAGCGACAGCGCCGGGGCAGGTGGAGCTTCCCTGGGCAGTGAGGCCGCACCTGGGATGGAAACCGGGGCAGGCGGAGCTGAGGCGGGCAGCGATCCGGGACCCGGGACAGGCGCCTGGGCCGCGAACGGAGGGGGCAAGACCTGCAGAGGATCCCACTATCTTTCTGAATTTTCGTCTTTTTCCCTTCCCTTTCATTTCCCCTTTTATTTTTCTCGGAGGTTACTCATACTTTAAAGATTTTTATTCTTCTAAAATCTCGTGTCTAAGATATTGCCTATTGTCTTCTATGTAAATGGTTTTTTTTACAAATAAATCCAGAGCCTAAGAAATCTAAACTTCTACTTGGATACATTGAAATGATCGATGAGCTAACTCACGACCTCCTAATCTTGTTTTTCTCATCACCTTTTTATTTATCCTTTGGCAAATTAAGCATCTTTCAGCTACTTGCTTTGCAACTTCAAAAATCGTAGTGCACCCATAGTTCCTTAAAAAATAATCGCACAAAGCTTGAGTACCCCAGTGGGTTTTCTGATGCCTGTCTTCTAATATTTTCCTAGAAGCACATTTATTAAGTAATTGTCTTCCATCAAGAAGTTTCTATTTCCCTGATTTATCTTTTTCACTTCCTGTCGTGTTTAAATCTTTTTTCTCGGCTTTCCTAAACTTTGGAATTTCCAATTTTAACTCGTTTGGAGTTAATATTAACGTAATTCTTTCATCTCCATTTTCTCCTACATCCTTAGCTTTGTGCTCTGCCCCCAGTTTGCCCAGTTTTCCTCTCCTTTGGCTCGGGCCGGGTTCCCCCCGCCTGCAGCGGCTGGAGCAGCCGAGAGCCCCGCGCTGCACATCCCGACCTGTCCTGGCTCCATCCCCGCTCCTGCCGCGGGCTGCGAGGGCTGCGGGAACGGGGCACCGAGGGTGTGGCTGCTGCTGGGGGAGGAGGAGGAGGGACACGGAAGGGCAGGGATGAAGGGGGAGGAGGAGGTGGGGTTAGAGGGGAGGAGCAGGGGGAGGGATGGAAGAGGAGCGATGAAGGTGGAGAGTGAGCAGTGATGGAAGGAGGGGAAGGAGGGGGGGTTAGCAAGGAGGAGGAGGAGATGGGATGGCATGGGAGAGATGGAAGAGGAGAAGGAGGTGGGGGTAAGACAGAGGGGGAGGAGGAGGGAGGAAGGAAGAGGAGGAGCGGGAAGAAGCTGAGGGACAAAGGCAGATCAAGGCTGAGCCGAGGTAGGGAACCAGGCAGTCGATCCCTGCCTGAATTCGCAGCCCCCACCTGTGGGATCATCGTCCCCCCCAATCACGCCGGTGAGCAGAGAGGGGGAGCTTGGCTAGATATCCCTGCAGGTCCCTGGGTTGGGGTTTTTGGGGGGATGTTTGGAGAATGAAGAAGTCCAAGGCTGAGTGGAAAAGGCCTCTTGGGGGGACATCGGGGGGTGGCGGTGGCGGCTGCCGGCAGAGGCAGCCTGGAGGAGCAGAGCCCTGTGTCCCCCAGGAGCCCAAAGGGGGGAGCCCAGAGAGGGGGGAGCGGCGCCATTGGCGGGAGCCTCCAGAGCCTGGAGAGGGGCAGGGGGGACTCCTTGGAGTCGCTGCAGCCCAGAGCAGAGAATGAGGGGAGAAGGGAGCCCGGGAGCCCAAACAGCCCCGGCATCCTGAAATGGGGAGAGCGAAGCAGGGGGAGCTTTTGGCATTGCTGGGACTGCCAGCAGCCTGGGCAGGGCGGGCACCGGGCACAAGGGGTCCCCCAATCCAAGCGTGACCCCCAAGCAGCTGGGACAGGAGGGAACCCCCGAACACCAGAGGGGAGGGACCAGGGACGGGGAACTCCTGGGAGGCTTTTTCAGGGCTGAATCTTGGTGTTTGGGAGGTTTTTCTAGAGCCCAGAGTGTCAGTGACATGTAGAGATGGACTTGGGCAGAGGCACCTTCAAACTCAACGTGCTCATCCCTTGTTTTCCCCAAACCAGGATTTTCCATTTCCAACTCCTGGGAGGCTGCAAGGAAGAAGAAGATGCCCAGGACAATGAGGCAGGTGAGGAAGAAGTCAGTGTGTCTGGAATGCTTAAAATCAGATGGTTTTGAGAAAGCTGCAAAAGACAAACCTCAGAGACAGTAGAACTGATTTGAGCTTTGTAGCAGGCAATAGATTGATCAGCAGAAAAATTATATAAGAAGTGGAAAGTAAGGAGAAATAGAACAATGGTCTGTGCATTAACACTTACCTAGAATAACTCCCTAACCTGTGGAAAAGTATATCTAGCAAGATATTAGGAAGTTCCAAGCTTAATACTGGAGCTCTGTGCATTGTTTTTTAAGGCTTACAAGCAGGTATTGTACTTTAAATAAGCAAGCATTTTTTTAACCCTCAATGTGCTTGTAGTGCTTGGATAGAACTACAGTCAATATGCTTTTGCTTTGTGTGATTGGTCAAAAACCTTTTAAAGTAAGTTTTAACATGAAGTCCTTTGTCTGCTACCTGTGAAGTGAGCTACAGCCATCTTCCCATTGTCATAATCAAATAATGAGACAAATGGTTGGAAAATCACACAGCTCAGAACGCATTCCCAGCAGTCCAGTCCTGTTGGTGGTTTGTGCACAGCCCTGAGCTGGCGATGAGTGCCCCTTTCCCCTCTGTGCTGCTCCATCTCCCAGCCCAGCACAGCCCCGGCTGCAGCTCAGCCCTGGGGGATCTCCTTGCCCTTGCCTGTGGCACGGAGGCAAATCCCATCCTGTCCTTGTCCTTCCTCCCCCAGAGCAGGAGCTGAGCATGGGGAGCAGGGAGGACAAATGCCCGCGGCAGAACCTGGTGGAAGAGGCCGTTTTGAGCGGCTCCACGGCACAGGAAGCCAATGGGGAGGAAAAGCCCCGGAGATGCCGCACGAGGAGGGGCTGCAAACGCAGCCGGCGGGGATCTGAGGGGGAAAGAGCCAGCCTGGGCCGGGAAGGCGGCCGGAGACGGAGCCAGAGCTCGGAGCTGGTGCTCCGTGAGCAGCTCCATGATGGGGAGAAGCCCCACACGTGCGTGGAGTGTGGGAAGAGCTTCAGCCTGAGCTCCGACCTGATCAGGCACCAGAGGATCCACACTGGGGAGAAGCCCTATGAGTGTGGGGAGTGTGGGAAGAGCTTCAACCTGAGCTCCAGCCTGATCAGGCACCAGAGGATCCACACTGGAGAAAGGCCGTACAAGTGTTCCGAGTGTGGGATGTGCTTCAGAGAGAGCTCCAGCCTGATCAAGCACCTGAGGAACCACACTGGGGAGAGGCCCTACGAGTGTTCCAAGTGTGGGAAGAGGTTTCCGACCAGCTCCCATCTCCTCCAGCACTATTGGATTCACAGAGAGGGGAAGCCCTTCCAATGCCCCGACTGCGGGAAGGGATTCAAGTGGAACTCCGATCTCACCAACCACCGACGTGTCCACACAGGGGAGAGGCCCTACGAGTGTCCCCAGTGTGGGAAGAGCTTCTCCAGCAGCTCTGGCTTGACCAAACACCAACGGAGGCACCACTAAGGAAAGCCCTGCGAGTGCCCCGCGTGCGGGCAGAACTTCGTGCGCTGCTCCAGCTCCATCCCCCACTGGAGGAGGCACTTTGGGCACAGCCCTGGTCACTCACATTCCCTGTGATCCATGTTGGGAACACACCTGGCTGCTTCTACTTTTTGTTTGGCCTTAATTTTCCTCTACGTCACCTTCATCCTTTAAAAGCACCCAAAACTGGGTTAAATGAAGGAAATTGATTGAATATATCTGAAGTTCCATAATTTCTCAGTTGTTTTAGAGGGAATTTAGGATTTGGGGATGTTTTCTGTGTGGCGTGCTGCTGTTGCTAAGAGGCAGGAATTTGATCTCACCCTTCTTGTGTTGCTAAGAACTCCTCCCCTGACCCAAACCCCAACTCCACTGTTTGGATACCCTATAAAAACTCCACGGCCCTTCCTGTGCCCTGTCTTTGGGTGGTAAGAAATGGATTCCGAAAAGATCAGCCCTATTCATACTGGATTCCAAAGGATCCCCGTTATTTTTCACTGAATTCCTTGAAGATCAAGGTTTTCCCACTGGATTCTAAGAGGATCAGCTCTTTTCCCCTGGATTCCCAGGGGATCAGCCCTTTTCCCACTGGATTCCAAGGAGTACTTGAAATCATTTGGGGGATTTTGAGTTTAATTTGGTTTTTTGTTGTTTGTTTTTTTTGGGGTTATTTGGGGCATTTTCTGCTATTGTTTAGGGTTTTTTGGAGGTTCTTTGGGGTTTATTTCGAGTGTTTTGGGGTTATTTAGGTTATTTGTGGTCATGTGGGGTCAAAAAATCCGTCAATGTTTCTCCTGCAAAACACGGGAATTTTTCCTTAAAAATCTGAGAGTTTTTCCCCAAAAAACCGGGAATGTCCCTTAAAAATCCGTGACTCTTCCCAGTCAATAGTGACGTGCCCCGCCCCAAACCATCCAATCACCGCCCTTCATCTCCCAAATTAGCGGTGCACCCTGCCCCAAACCAACCAATCACCGCGGGTCTCCTCTCAGCAAGTCCCGCCGTTTTTGCCTTTATCCAACCAATCACCGGGCGCCTCCCGTCGGCAATGCCCGCCTGCCCCGCCCCATCCTGTCAATCAGCACACCCTCTACGAAACCAACCAATCACCGGGCGTCTCCCCATAGCAACTCTCGCCCTCCCCGCGTGTACCAGCCAATCAGAGCTGAGCCCAAAGCAGCGCCCCCTGACCCCGGGGCCGGGCATGGAGCGGGCGCCCCCTCCCCCTCCCGCCCCCGGGACCCCCTCAGGGACCCCCGGGAGCCGCCCTGGGCTCGGGCGGGTCCTGCGGGAGGCGCTGGAGAGAGCGGGGGAGGCGCTGGGAGAGGACGGGGGGCTCCGGGAGCTGCTGAGGAGGCGCAGGGACAGGTGAGGGGTCCTGGAGGGGTCGTGAGGGGAATTTGGGGAGGGGTCTTGAGGAGGTTTGGGGGGGATTTGGGGAGGGTCTGGGGGAAACTTGAGGGGGTTTTAGCGGGGGGGTGCTGGGGGGGCTTTGGAGGGGAATTTGAGGAGGGGTCCTCGGGTTGTCACGATCCGTCCTCACGGACAGGTTCTGTGATGGTTCGTGGATTTGATCTCAGGGTGCAAAAAGAACTGACACAGTACGGGGGGTTTGCAATGATAATCAAAACAAATGCACCTTTATTGAATGAGCACAGCAAAATGCGATAGAGGGATTAAGGGAGAGAAAAAGAGAGAGGAAGAGAGAGACAAAAGAGAGATAGAGAGAAAGAGGGGATAGAGCTGCCAAACGTAGAGACGAAGTCCTTTGGTCCAGTCCAGTCAAGGATCCACTGTTACCTCGGGGAGATCTCAAAGTCTCTCGCTAACTCAGGGGTTTTTATTATGGTAACGCTATTGGAAATTGTGAGGATGGGGAAGCAGATACAATAAGGAATAGATGTAACCGGTAGTCCATGCTCTCAGCAGTAAGTGAGAGCCATTGTCTTCTTGGTCCAGCGGTCACAACCTGCAGGCAAACATCTCGCTTTGGTCAGCTTGCCTCCCCCACACACCTGCCCCAGGCTGGGGGTTTCAGTCCCGGTCCTTGGAAGGAGCAGAAGGGCCTTTTCACATGGGGGTTCAGTGTCTCAGTCCTTGATGGAGAGGCTCCTTACATCTCAGTCTGTCTGTCATGGTGGTTGTAAAACAGGTGAGGGTCTTCTGTGGGGGGACCACCTGAAACTCAGGAGAAGTCCAGCCAGGCCGAGAGGTGGGACAGCTCCCAAGGCTGTTGTTGCAAAAAGGGCACGGTGCCCCTTCTTCTTCTCCTTGGGCTCAGTGTAGCACACAGCAAACAACAGCTGTGAAAACAGTAACTGAACACTGTGCTCTGGGGTCTCTGGGTCTTGTAGTATGTGACTTTCTCCTACAGAGGAGATGGGGGGCGGGGGTATTCTCTTCAGTGGTCCTCAAATGACAATCGTGAGGCAGATGAGGGAAAATTCTGACAGACTCTCCCGAGCCACCACCCTTTGTATCCCTCCCTTTGCCCAAATCCCTCCCCATCACCCCAATAAACGGCCCCGAGCCCAACTGGGAAGCTTTATTGGGAGCACTGGGAGCAGGCACTGGGCGGGGGCAGAGCGCCAGCGGGGCTGGGGGGACACGGGACCCCCCAAAATCAGCGGAGCGGGGACGGAGCAGGGGGTCCCGGCCGGGCCCGAGCCCACGGGGAGAGGCTGCGGCTGCTGCCGGCTCAGGAGCTCTGTGGGCAGAGAAAAGGGGGTGACACCGGGCTGGGGCCCCGGCGGGAGCGCACACGCTCCGCCACGGCAGGGACGCCACCCCCGGCACCCGCCCTGACCTTCTTGCGCAGGGAGAAGCCGAGCCCCAGCGCCAGGAAGACGAAGCCCAAGACGAAGCCCCCGATGCCCATCAGCATCTTGCTGCGGGCGGCGTCCGGCGGCATCTCTGGGGGGTCCACAGGGCTCAGCACCCCCAAAACCTCTCAACGACACCCCGAGCTCCTCCCAGCGCCCTCCCTGTGGCCCCCAGCTCAGCCAGGACCCCCTGAAACCTCCCCCCGATCCCTTTTTGGCCAGGAGCCACCAAAGCCCCTCCCGTCCCTCTCAGCACCCCACAGCCCCCTCCCAGTTGCCCCCAGCGCCGCAGGACCCCCAAAGCCTCTTGCAGTCCCTTGGCAGCCCCAGCAGGACTCAGCCAGAGCCCTCCCAGGCTGTGCCCAGCACAACCGAGCTCATGGCGAGCCCCGCTTTGCCATCGCCGATCTCCTTCCAGCCCCTCCGGGCTCGCTGCGATCCCTCCCAGTCACACCCAGCACCCCCAAACCCCCTCCCAGTCACACCCAGTACCCCCAAACTCCCTCCCAGTCACAACCAGCACCCCTAAACTCCCTCCCAGTGCCCACCAGGATCCCCCCAAGCCTATCCCACCCTCCTCAGCATCCCCCAAACCCCTTCCCAGCCCTTGCCCAGCCCCCAGCCCCTCTCCCACTTCCAGCCCGGCTCTCTCCAGCTCCCTCCCAGTGCCTCCCAGCACAGCCCAGCGCCTCTGCCAGCGCCCCCAGGGGCTCCCTCGTACCCCAGTGCCGCCTCAGGGGCTGCTCCAGGCTGACGTGCTCCACCTGGCAGCTGTAGCTGAGCCCGCGCCGGCGCGGCGTTTCCAGCAGCACCAGCAGCTGGTAGGTCCAGTCCCCGTTGGGGAGCACGTCGGTGGCCACCACGTGCTCCGAGAGCTCCTGCTGGCCCTGGAACCACCTCACTTGGATGGCAGCAGGGTAGAAATCCATCACGGAGCAGAGCAGGCGGCCGGGGCAGGGCTGGGAGCTCGAGGGGGGCACCAGCGAGATGGACACGCTGGGGGACACTGGGAGAGACAGAGAAAGAGAGAGCGGGGACACCCTGGGATCAGCTGGGGGGCACTGGGAGAGAGAGGGGAGGGCTGGGCTGGGCTGGAGAGGGAGTGGGAACGGACTGAAATGTACTCGGAGTGACAGGGAATGGATTGGGGAATGTGGTGGGAGGGACTGGGAATGTGCTGGGAGGGAGTGGGAGAGACTGGGAGGGAGTTGGGTGACACAGAGAGATGGGAAGGAATGGGGGAACTGGGAGAGAGGGTGGAGGTCTAAGAGTGAACTGTGAATGAACTGGGAGGAAACTGGGAATGGACTGGGGGAGACTGGGGAGGAACTGGGCATGGTCTTGGAGGGACTGGAATGGCACTGGGAGGGATCTTGGTGGCACTGGGAGGAACTGGGAATGAAGTGCGCGGCACTGGGAGGTCGAGTCCGGCGCGAGGCACTCGGCGATGCGGGTCCGCCTGGCAACAGATGAGTCATGAACAGGATGCGATCTCATTGGTTGCCAAGTGTCAACTTTACGGGTCGCTGAAATGGACGCGCGGGGGGGCACTGGGAGGGACTGGGAGGATCTGGAGACCCCGGGGGTGGGGACAAGGAGGGCTGAGGGCTCTGGGCCGATGCCCAGGGAGATTTTGAGGGGCTCCAGGGTCACTGGCAGGGCAGGCCCCGAGGGTACACGCTCTGCCTCGCGCTCACCTCGGCGCTCCGTGAGGAACGGGGTAAAATTCTTGTACCAGCACCGGCAGAACCAGTCCACCGCAGTCCGTCTGTCCTCCATGAATACCGCGTTGCTGTTCCAGCGCTTGGCCAACTTCTCCCCATAGGGGGTGAACCCCACAAAGTGCCCCACGTCGCTGTCGAACATTATGAACTGATCCCGGTTGTAGATGGATCTCTGGACGTACCTCACCTTCTCCGTGCCGTTAATGAAGTAACACTCGGACTTTGTCATCCTTTGGAACACCCCTGTGTGTGCAGAACATAGATCGGGGGGTGCCTCTCCAACACCCTCCCCCAGCACCCCCAGAGCTCCGGGGCCACCCCGGATCCCCACTCCGCACCCCCTGTGCCCCTCGGCCGCCATGGGACCCGCCTGCCCGCCCTGCCGCTTCCTCTTTGCCGCCCTTCCCCCATTTCCCCTTCCACATCCTCTCCCCTCCCACCTCCGGCCGCTCCCCAAATCACTTTGGGGTGCCATTTCCCCATTTTCCCACAAATTCCCCAATCCCCAGTCCCCATTGCGATCAGTTTTGAGTTCCTCCCCTCCGCTTTTGCCCTCTTCCCCACCCTCTCCCACCCCTCCCTCTCCTCCCCCCACACCTCACCCCCTCCCACTCTCCCTTTGGGGGGTCCCTTCTCCTCCCCCTCCGTTCCGGGCTCCCCCCTTCGCCCCCTTTTCCTCCTTCTCCCCCCTGTCCCAGCGCCTCCCGCCCCCCGCTCACCCGAGAGCTCCGCGCCCGCAGCCGGGGGGGCTCCCAGCACCACCAGTGCCACCAGCAGGGCCCCAGCTGCCGCCCCTCGCCCCATGGCCGGGGCCGGGCAGGGAGCAGCAGCCCCAAAGCAGCCGCGCTGCGCTGGGAGCGCCAGTCCGGAGCAGGGCGGGCTCGGCAGCGCCGCGCGCTCTCATTGGCTGCCGCCGCTTGGGGGCAGCGATCGGCCACGGGCTCTGCCCGGCAACCGATGACGCAATCCAACGCCCCGACCTCTCATTGGCTGCGCTGCCTCCTGCCTGCGCTGCCATTGGCTGAGGCCTTTCCGGGACGCTGCAGCCCCGGGCTGGGGGTTTTTTGGGCAGGGGGAACCTTGGGGCGCTGGGCAGGTGGGAGCTCAGGTGAGCCCAGAAATGCGTGCCCAGGTGCGCGGCATCTCAGGGCTGCCCGTGGCGAGCGGTGACGCTGGCCCGATGCCAGGCACCCCCAGAGCCGCTCTGTCCCTGCCCCCCGCAGCCGCACAGGGACAGAAAATGGAACCGAGGGTTCCTGCGTGGGGACAAGGACCGGGAGAGATCCCGAAGCAAATCCCACACGGGCACAACAGATCCGGCCTGGGCACACAGAGGGAATTTATTACCAACCAAATCACAGCAGCAAAAGGAGAAGGGAAAGAAATCTCTCCAACACCTTCCCCCTGCCCAACACGGATCACCCAGAACAGGGGTCACCAGGGCTCTTCCCAACTCGGCTCACTGTGGATCATCCAGCCAGGATCCTCCCATGGGGGATGGAGCTGGAGCAGTGCACGAAGCTCTTCCCACACTCGGGACACTCACAGGACCTCTAACTGGTGTGGAAGTGCTGGTGAGTGACGATCTCTGAATCCCACCTGAAGCTCTTCTGACATTCCAAACACTCCTAGGGCCATTCCCCAGTGTGGATCTTGTGGTGCTTGCTGAGGTCAGAGGTCCCACTGAAGCTCTTCCCACATTCCCCAACTCACAGAGCCTCTCCCCAGTGTGGATGTTCAGGTGTTCCATCAGGGGGGAGCTGGAGCTGAAACCCTTCCCACATTCCAAGCACTTGTGGGACTTCTCCCTGCCATGAGGCTTCTCCACCAGCTCTGAGCTCTGGCTGCATCTCCGGCCGCCTTCTTGGCTCAGGGGGGCTCTTTCCTCCTCAAACCTACCTGGGCTGGGTTTGCAGCCCTTCCTTGTGAGGGATCTCTGGGGCTTTTCCTCCTCCTCCATCTGGCCATAGCTTGGGAATGATAGACACTGGTTTGGGGGAAACTAAGGTGGGAGTGCCTTGGAGTAGAGGCTCCTCCTGGCAAGGTCCATATCTGGAACTCAGCAGGATTCTTGTGTCCATGAAAATCTCCACGCATCAATATTTAGCCTGAAAAAACTCTCCCAAGGGCTCCCTATTGCTGATCTCTCCAGTTTTGGGGTTCCACAGGTTTCCTTTCCTTGGGATCACAGGGGTCCAATGGTTCCAGGGGTTCTTCATTCTCCGGCGTCCTGCTTAGGGATGATCCAGGGGCTTTTGGGGGTCCATGGGGTCCCTTCTACCCTGATGCTCTGCTTTGACATCCCAGGGGTCCCTCCTCTCCTGGCTCCCCCCCTTTCCAGTCTGCCAGGGTCCCCCAGCTCTGGGATTGCCCCTCTCTGCTCTCCCCACTCTGGGGGTCCCAGGGGTTCCCCTCCTCTGCTCTCCCGGGGGTCCTCAGGACCAATGTCCTCCCCTGCCCATACTGGGCAATGGCCGCGTGGGCCCCCAAAGATCCCCCAAGGGGCTCAGCTTTGGGCTCCTGCAAGATCCAAACCTACACACACAGAGAAAAAAACCTCCCAGGGACACCAGATGATACTTGGGGTCAATTTCACAATCTGTGAGCTCCAAACACACCCCAATAAAAAACCCTCACCGGGACCCCCCAATGGATTTGGGATGAGCTCCCTCTCCCCGATCACCTGCAGGGCGAGCTGGGGGCGATGGTCCCGTGGCTGCGGCCACAGGGGGTACAGGATCCTCCTGTTCCTCCTGTTCCTGCTCCCACTCCTCCTCTTCCTGCTCCTCCTTTTCCTCTCTCCATCCTCCTCCTCCTCCTTCCTAATCCCACCTCCTCCCCAGTTCCTGCCTTCTGTGTATTTAGAGTGGAGAACCTTGCTTGCATTTAGAACTAGAACAAAGATCCCAGAGGGAACAAGGCTTGCTGCTTTTAGTCAGAAGTATCAGTGACTAAAGGTCACGTTTCCTTTGGTTTGGTGCCGTCCTTGCTCCTCCTCAGTGTTCAGGCTGGGCTATGGGGTGTCCTTGTTTGCTGCATTTTCCGAGTTCCTCTTGCACCCTTCAGGCCATAGGCTGTGCCCTGGGAGGGTTCTTTGTGCTCCTTTGTGACACAGGAGAACCTTCCAGGCGGTTTCTGCGTGAGCTGCTGCTGGGATGTCTCAGGAACAGCGCCACGTCCCGGTGGTGTTCCCGTTGCTATGGGACATGGAGGCCTCAGTGCCCAGAGTGGCTCTGGGCTTGTTGCCGGAGGATCCTCCTGCCCGAGGCATTCTCAGCAGCCAGCCCAGAAGGTGTCCTTCTGTGCTTGCAGGTGTTATGTTTGCCCAATTATCCTATCATAAAAAAACCCCAAACAATATTTAAGGTAGCTGCAATTTTAATTAAATAGTTTAGAAAATATATAAATAAGGGATAATATGGTTCAAATAATAACGCATAAGCAAAAACAACCACGGGGTACGGAGGGCAGGGTTCAATGACCCTTGCCACTTCACGTACAAGCTTGCCAAGTGAAAGTCACCCCTTATATGCCATGTGTCAATGCCATCTCCTCCTATTTTCTGTTCGTCACTTTTTTGTCTCCGCCCTCCTCACCACCTTTACCACGCATGCGCCACCACTCGGTTTGGTGGTCGCACAAGTCTTTGGGGATCGTCACTGATGAAGGCCCTATAGTCTTCTTCGTTGTCCTTTAATTCACCTTTGGGTTACACATGCGCACCAAACCAGTATAATGTAAGCCAAGACTAACGTATCACTGCATCTACATATCAAGGCAAAAAATCCCTTATAATTAGCATTTTCTGTGACTGACCGAGGTTCTTGGTCATTTTTAGCAACTATATCTTCAGCTTCTTTCCTGTGGTCCTTGAAAAACATCTGCTGGGAAGGGGGGGGTGGAGCCTCTCCTCTCCCTCTTCTCCTTGGCATTACAACTTTTAACTATTAACTATTTTATTATTCTCAAATATTAATTACTGTATCAATATTGATTACTGTTTCAATTTTTATCAGCACAAATCATACCTATTTATCGCAAATCCCCCATTTCTCTTTTTGATCATTATTATTTGTGCTGTATTTAAAAAGCTGTGCCCTGATATCTTTTATATTTTTCAGAATTTTTGTTTCCTCGTTGTCTCTTTTCATCTTCAAACTTTTCCAGCATTTCTATTACTGCTTCTAGTCTTTCACACTCTCTTTCAAGTTTAGTTAGCATTTCCTGGTCTATTTCAATCTTTTTAGGTCCTTGTTCTTTAACAGGGGTCGATTGAGCTTTTAATACCATTATAGATCTTGATTTTCCTTTTTCTGCTGATTCTGAATCTAGAGATGTTGTAATCTGCATCTTTTGAATCACTGATTCAAAAGATTAGCCTAATAGTTACAAAATCATACAAGGCAGAAACAGAAGTCCCAGAATTGAGCATAACAACATGAACTTTAACTTTTTTCTCCAAACATTTCCAAAGAGGTTACCCCACCAATCTGCTTTCAAGATTGAATTCCACTTTTGTAGTGGCACATGAGCTGCTCTTTTAATTTCCTCTACAAGTTTTGTGGTAGCTTCCCCATAATCATCAATTTCTACACAGCACTTAAATTCATTAAATCTCCCACAAGCTCCTCCTTCTTTTGCTAACAGATAGTCTAGGGCGATCCTGTTTTGATACACAAACGCCCGCATTTGTGTATATTGCCTGGCCAACATTTTTAAAGCATCAGAGGTGTGATTTGACACCACTTCCACTAGTGCTTGGAGCCTTATTAGTTTATTCAACAGGTAAATTGGCGTCCTATATCCCCATGACCCATCCTGAGCCCATGTTGCTGGGTCATAATATGCTATAATTTGTTCTGCAGGCCATTCATCCTCCTCCCATTTTTGATTCCCTCCTGCTGTTGGAAAATTTAAATTCAAATCTCCTTTATTCCACTACAGGGTTTCATACAGTGGAGTTCCTAGCACATTGCTCCTAGACCTCAGTAGAACAAAGAAGGAGGGTTGTATTACTCCCAAAGTACAGGTTCCTCCCCATTTTTGAGGTAACACACTGTATCCTCGTTGCTCACAAATCCAATATATCCCATCTGAGGCTTTCCATTTCTTATCAGTTTTTTCTCCAGTTGTTCCCAATAAGACCTCAGGCTGTCGATGGATTGGTGGGGGTTAGCTCCAGGACTTCTGTACCAGCATAAATTAATCTGTTCATCCCATTCACAATTTATTTCTTTTATTGGTCCCCAATATCCAACGGGGTTTTCAGGTCACTAAATTTTTGAACGATTATCTGTATTAACCACCAGTGTGGATTTACAAGGAGTATGCCCTATTATTTTATTAAATTTCCTTCCTTCTCGAGTTATACAAATGATTCCAATTACTTAATGGCTTAAAATCCATCCTTCAGGTCTCTTCAATGTTCCAGAAATTTAGGTATGGTTCCATTTTAAAAATTGCTCTGGAGGTAAGCTCTCACCTTTCCACGGCCATCTTTCAGCCATTTGTAGACCTCCACAAATCCAACATTTTGATAATCCTAATTCTGTAGCTATATCTTGTTGTAGTGTGTTCTATTAGTTTGTTTAATTTCTCCCCCATTTTCTGTAATGGTTCTTCCAGTTTTTCCCACCTTAGCTTTGTCAGTTATTATGTTCCCATGGCAAATCCCGCCATGATATTGTCTGTCATTTGGTTACCTTGGTTACTCCCACCACAGTTTATGTCAATCCTCTCTATTATATGATTTCCCCTCCCCTGTGTTTCTTTATATGTGAATTTGTTCTCCTCCCTGGGCCCAGTCAATCACTCCCCACTCCTCCTCGTTTGCCAGAATCTTCTGTGCTGAGAGAGACTTGATTGGCTGTGGCTCCGGGGCCCCTCCTTTACATTGTTTCTATTGGGTTTTTCCTCATGTCAATTATCCTAAGTTCACTCCCCTACCTTCCCCTATTGGTCCTTTGTAAACCCCTCCCTGGGATCCCTCCTCCCCTTTATAACCCTGTTGCACTCTTTGTTCTTGGTCACACGCTGGTAGACACTTTAGATTCAACGCCTGGGTGTCTGTCACTCCCTGGTTGATGATAAATCTGACAAGTCCCCAAGTAAAGAGTGTCCGGACTCTTTACTCTCGTTGGCCAGCAGCGATTCCATCCACTGTGAGCACAGCCCGAAGCCTTCTGACGCCGAGGGGTGCTCCCACATTTGCAGCTGGGTGTTGGCCACCCTTCTGCCAGCCGAATACCGGACTTTAAGGCCACACCTCGCTGCAGTTTGGTGTCCAACGTTGGGGCCTGGATTACGGCCGGACGCCTTGCCGTTTGGACCGACGGACCCCACGGATGGATTCCTTAGAGTCCACTGGCCACCGGACTACCCTCAGTTGCAGCAGACTCCGTTTTAGGGGTAGTGCTCCTGGGGGACCCGAAGTCGGAACTCCCCGCACCCGTGGAGGACTTCGGAAGACGAGAGCCACTCGCCCGGGTTTTCTCTTGTGCCACCGCTGGGTCAGGTAAGCCCCAGACTTGGTGGTTTCCCCCCTGCCTTTTTAACCCCCCCTTGGAGTTTATGCCCTGCTCTGGGGACCACTCCCTACCCTTTTCCCTAGAGGGCTGAAATCCCAAGCGGTTTCAGCTCCCACGTGGTGATCACGTGCTGCGGGAAGCCCGGCGGATGCTGCCTGCCCTGTCTCCTCTGGCGCCGCGTGGCGTTACCGCGTGGCACGGGGCAGGGGGCTGGCAGACACTGCCTGCCAATTCCGCTTTTCGTGCGCGTGGCTCTGCTGCTTTTCGTGCGCTGCAGGAAGCCCGGCAGACTCTGCCCACTGCGCCGTGCAGCGGAGCCCTCTGCTGCTTTTCGTGCACGCGGTTTCCCTGTACGGTGGCGCCGGGGCAGGCTTCGGGCTCTCTCGGTGTGGCACTGAGCGGCTGCTGCGGGTATTTCAGCGTGGGGCGGCTTTTCAGCACAGGTCGGCATGGCGCGGTCATCCACCTCCCCCCCGGGCGGCGCGCCCCCCCCCCCCCCCCCCCCACTGCTTTTCGCACGGTTTCAGAGCGGGGTGGCGTCGCCGCGGCTTTCAGTGCGGGTGGTACTGGTCGCAGTCTCCCCAGGAGCCCTGGCGGAGCCCCGGTCTTTTGGGGACAGCCCTCTCCCCCTCGTTTTTTATTTTTCCTTTCCCGTGGGGTCTGAATCCCCAGACTTCAGGCCAAACCTCACTGCCCAACATCCTTCCTTTCCTCGAGTTGAAACCCCAGACTTGGGGACAGCAAAGGGAGCAGGGGCCGGTGGCATGTACCTAAGTGCTTTAGTTTTCGTTTTCCTGGGTGGGTAGAGTACAACATCAAGAGTTCTAGATCCCTTTAAGGTAGCATTGTCTAGTGCTTCTTAGAGGTTAGACCATGGGTGCAGGTCTGATCAGGACTCAAACGAGAGTCTACTGTGTTGTTAAGGGTTTGTTGCCTAGGGGAGGGTGTCAAGCCCCCAAAAAGGAGTTGAAAATGTTAATTAAGTGGATCTTTTCTCAGTTCCCCGAGGTTTCCCCAGAAATTGCGAAGGAGCCACGGTTTTGGGCAGCTGTTGTAGCAAAATTAGAGCAGGCAGTCGACTCTGGGGAAACCCAATTATCTGTCGTGGCATACTGGGTGGGCAGAGTGTTAACCTCACTCCGACCGCCTGGGGAACTAAAGGAAAGTCCATCGCGTTTAAGTCTGGTCCCCAGTTCTCCCAGTTGTTGTGTTCCTATCCCTCATTCCTGACCCTCTTCCCTCAGGCAGGAGCCCTTGGGAGGGATTCTTAAGGCCAACAAGAAGCAGGGGGTTCACCTTGCCCCTGCTCCCTCTCGACCGGCTTGGCCAC
This sequence comes from Melospiza melodia melodia, assembly GCF_035770615.1. NCBI lineage: Eukaryota > Metazoa > Chordata > Aves > Passeriformes > Passerellidae > Melospiza > Melospiza melodia. The sequence goes on along the minus strand of NW_026948497.1, from coordinate 2,075,415 downwards.
CTCCTCCGAAGAGTCCTGGCCAGTCTCTTCGGAGCCCTCCTCCCTATCCCTCTGCCCCTCTCCCTAAGTCCTCAGTTGCCACTCCTAAGGTTGTCAGGTTCGATGAACTGGCTCAAGATGGCTCATAGGGAGCACAAAATGGCAGAAACCTCATGGTTTTTCCCGCCACAACCCCTTCTCCCTCCCACAATCCTTCCCTTGATCCATCCCCTTGTCCTGTATCCCCTCCCTCCATTCCTCCCCCTGCTCCTCTCCCTACTCCGCCCATGGCTCCGCCTCCCGCAAACTCCTGCCTAAACCCTCCTCCCTATTCCACCCCGCCTCCGAACTCCACCCCGGAGGTGGAGAAAACCAACTTGCCAGGCACAAGCCAGTGCCCCTCCTAAGTGCCAAGCCCCGCCTCAGCCTCCCTCCTTTTCAGTTCCCACGCTCCTCCTTCCGGTTCCCACGCTTTGTGTTCCGGGGGGTGGGGGGTGGGTGGGTGGATGCCCGGAAGCCAGGGCAAGCACCTTTATTGGAAGCTGCCCCGGTTACATACCGCCTCAGTGGGGAGGGGAGTTCTCAGGCCCAGTGGGTGCCGCTTGTACAGGCCCAGATCAAGGAACTGTGCAAGGCCCAGAGGGAGCTCTTCCAGGAATCGGAGTATTTCCGGGGTCTCCTTTGCTCAGTCCTTTCTCCGGGAGACCTGGTGCCGGCGGACCTGAGGGCTCTCTTCTCTAGCCTTTTGGGGCCCATGGAGTTTAGGGTCTGAGTGGCAGAATGGGGGAGGGAGATTGTGGAGGTTCTCCCAGTGCTCTGGGGAAGCCAGGCCATGTCTCACGATGCGGACGGCTTGGTACTATCCACGGACCATCTGGTGGGCACCGGGGTTTGGGCAAGCAGGGCAATGCAGTCAAAGGTTTTGTTCTCTGCTCAGCTATTGGAAACCTGCAAGGCCACAGAGCGTGCTTTTTACAAGCTCTCCTCTGCCACATCACAGCTAGAAGTGGAAGAGGTGAAGCAGGGCACACAGGAGCCATATCTCGTGTTTGTTGTTAGACTGTATTGGTTTGTAGAGGCTCAGGTTCTGGGAGAGCGAGAGAGAGAGAGGATGTTATGAGGCTGATGGCCTACCTGAATGCCAATGTGGCATGCAGGGGGGCCATCCGGTCTCTCCCCCTGAGCCCTCGACCTACAGTCGAACAAATGATAGAAGTCTGTGCGAGGAAGGTTCCCCTTCAGGATCCGAAGATGTGCCCCAAGAGAACATCAGTGGCTTTTGCAGAGTTTCCATTCATCGAATGCCCTGAAGCCGAAGCTGCTGCTGCTGCGAACGGACGTTTAACACCAGGTTCCAGCAGGAGGACGATGGCAACCCATCGTTGTCATCTCTGTGTCAAGATGGGGCACTGGATGCTGCAATGTCCCCTGCGGCACAGGTTTCTTGAGTTGAGAAAAAAGGATGGGGAGGGAGGTAGCGAACAAAAAAACTAACTTATGAGCGCAGCCCCTCCCTGCGCCAGGACAAAAATAAGGCGGGCCAATTAACATCCAGCAGGGAGGGAGGAGTAAAGGGAGAGCCACCATACACGTTACCGGATTTGACTTATCTGTTATCGGATTTGGCATTTAGCACCTGTGAGTTGTAGCCTAACCCTGTTCTTACCACCTTGTCTTCTGCTTCCCCTTACAGGCTGCAGCTAACTAGGGAAATCTATCTTCCCAACAGCGATTTTCAGCTGGTGTCTGCCGATCTGCAACATCTCGGTCGCTGGAGGAAATTAGGACGGTGCAGGTGGACCATTGTCAGTGATACAAAGCACACACCGCGTGACCTTCACATCGTCCTGGGGCTGGTTACTACAGACCGGGACCGTTGCGTGGTGGGGCTGTACTGTGTCCGACCCCCACTCTTCCTCCCCAAAGGTCAGATTATTGCCCAGGCCATTCCAGTGCCAGAGGAGACACACTGGCAAAGATCATCCAAGATACATCGCCTCCAACTGTGGCCTGGGCACAGGTAGTGGGGAGGGAGAAACCCCGACTAACTTGTCAACTTTCTTTAGGGGGAGATCGAAAAATAGTGAGGGATCTGTGGGACACAGGGGCAGATGTGACGATCATTCCCTCTCGGGAGTGACTGTCACATTGGGGCTTGCAAAACGCAGCTGGAACCATCCAAGATGTAGGGGGTCTCCAATTGGCCAAGCAATCAAGGAGCATTGTACAAATTATGGGACCAGACGCGCAATTGGCTTCTGTGCGCCCGTTCGTATTAGATTACACCGAGCCTCTCTGGGGGAGAGACCTTTTAGCCCAGTGGGGAACCAAAATTGACCTTCCCAAGGCTCCCCAGGTTTTTCGGGCAGTGGCCACTGAAGAGTGCCGGACCTGGAAGCTGGAATGGCGGACTGATGAACCAGTACAGGTCTTGCAGTGGCCACTAAACAAACAAAAATTGAAGGCGCTCAACGAGCTTGTTCAGGAGCAGTTACTTCAGGGCAGTATCGTGGAGACTATGTCTCCCTGGAATTCTCCAGTTTTTGTGATCAAGAAGCCCAATAAACATAAGTGGCGGCTCCTGACCAACCTCGGCCAAATTAAGGAAAAAATAGCAGACATGGGGTCTCTCCAACCAGGGATGCGCTCCCCGGCAATGGTTCCCCGAAACTGGAATTTGGCTGTTGTTGACATCAAATATTGTTTCTTCCAAATTCCCCTACACCCTGACGATGCCCTGCGTTTTGTGTTCACAGTTCCTTCCATCACCTGTGAGTCCCCAGACAAGCGCTACCACTGGCGGGTCCTTCCGCAAGGAATGAAGAACTCTCCAGTGATCTGCCAGTGGTATGTTGTTTCTCTGCTGTCCCCCATTTTTGCAGCCCTCGGGGATGCCGTCGTGATTCATCATTATATGGACAACATCCTCGTGTGTGCGCCCGACGATAGTCTCCTTGCCCGTGCGCTTGACCTGACAACCAATGTGTTGGTTGCTGCAGGGTTCAAGCTCCAGCAGAACAAGATTCAACGGATGCCACCTTGGAGGTACCTGGGCCTTGAAATTACCAAGTGGACCATTGTGCTGCAGAAATTGGCGATAAGGACTAAGGTCCAGATCATTGTGGATGTCCATCAACTGTGTGGGTCTTTAAATTGGGTGAGACCCTGGCTGGGCATTTCTACCGAGGACCTGGCCCCCCTTTTCAATTTGTTGAAAGGGGGAGAGGGGCTTAGTTCCCCTAGGACTCTCACCCTAGAGGCTTAGGTAGCTCTGGAGAAGATCCAAAAGGCTATTTCGGCCAGGCAGGCCCACCGTTATCACCCGGGCTTGCCATTCAAATTCATAATACTGGGAAAATTGCCACACCTCCATGGCATTATCCACCAGTGGGACAGGACGCTGAAGGACCAAGGCTGGGGAGATAAGCTCTTATTCATAGAGTGGGTCTTTCTCAGCCACCATCAGTCCAAAAGAATGACAAGGCCACAGGAGCTGGTAGCCAAACTGATCGTCAAAGCAAGATCGAGGATCAGGGAGTTGGCAGGATGCGATTTCGAATGCATTTACATACCAATTGAATTGGAGTCGGGCCAACTAAAAATGAAGACCTTCAATGAACTGCTGCAAACTAATGAGAACCTTCAGTTTGTGTTGGACAGTTACACTGGGTGTATTGCAGTAAATCGGCCAGCCCACAAATTGTTTAATTCGGAGTTTAAATTATCACTCAAAAAGGTTCAAAGTAAGGAGCCTCTAGATGCCGTGGCAGTTTTTACAGACGCGTCGGGAGCATCCCAACAAAGTCAGTTATGACTTGGAAGGATCCTCAGACTCAGCAGTGGGAGACAGATGTTGCTATCGTGGAGGGTTCTCCACAAATTGCTGAGTTAGATGCAGTCATCAGGGCATTCCAGAGGTCCCAGGGACCTTTCAATTTGGTAACAGATTCTGCGTATGTCGCCGGTGTAGTGTCCAGAGCTCAATCAGCAGTTCTGCAGGAGGTCTCAAACCAAAAATTATTTGAACTACTTACGAGGCTCGTCGATTTAGTCTCCCACCGTGAGCATCCATTCTTTATAATGCATGTGAGATCGCATACTGACCTGCCTGGGTTCATTGCTGAGGGCAACCATCATGCCGATTCCCTGGCCGCAGCTGCAGTCACGGTGGGCCCACTCCCAGACGTGTTCGGCCAGGCTAAGATCAGCCACCAGCTCTTCCATCAGAACGCGCCTGGCCTGGTCCGGCAATTCCATCTGACCCAGGACCAGGCCAAGGCAATCGTGGCCACATGTCCCCAATGCCAGCGAGACCAGATGCCCACCATTGCCTTGGGGGCTAATCCCCAGGGCTTGGCGAGCTGTGAGGTGTGGCAGATGGACGTGGCACACATCCCTTCTTTTGGTAGATTGTGTTACGTCCATGTCTCAGTGGATACCTTCTCCGGAGCTATCTATGCCTCTGCCCACACAGGGGAGAAGGCCGCGGATGTCCAGGAGCATCTGCTTCTGGCGTTCGCTGTCTTGGGCATCCCTAGGGCCATCAAAACTGACAATGGCCCAGCATATATGTCCAAGGAACTGCGGAGCTTCCTGCAGCAATGGGGAATGGAACATAAGACCAGCATCCCCTATTCCCCAACAGCCCAAGCCATGGTGGAGAGGGCCTACCAGAGCCTGAAGAAGATCTTAGATAGGCAGCAAGCGGCTGTGAAGGTGGAGACCCCCCACATCCGGTTGTCAAGAGCACTTTACACCCTCAACTTCCTCAATTGCTCTTTTGACAACCCCAACCCTCCGGTGGTCCATCACTTCGGCAGTCACCAGCAGCTGCAGCCTAAAGCCAGGCCGCCGGTCCTTATCAAGGATCCGGAGACCTGGCGGACGGAGGGGCCATTTGACCTGGTGACCTGGGGGAGAGAATACGCTTGCGTGTCCACTCCCTCAGGCCCCCGCTGGATACCCTCAAAATGGGTCAGGCCCTTCGTCCCGAAGCAGGGGACGCAGAAAGGGGCTGTGCCACGGGTCCAGGTAGTGTGTTGGTGGTGGCGGAGGAAACCCTCCACTATAACATCTTCCTTTTTCTCTGAACTTTCTCCCATTCCTGAAGCAGAGCCCTCTTCTCCCTCTTCTCCCTCTTCTCCTTCTCCTTCCGATTTTCCATTAGTTTGTGAGTCTCGAACCTCATCTCCTGTTTCCTCCCCATCTTCTTCAGATTTAAGTTGGTTGTTTGGGGCAAAACCATCAGAGTGATTTCCTTATACTTTCACCATTTCTCTTTTGTTTTAGTACATCTCCCTGATGGCCCCCGCATCGTCACCAACGGCTCCCAACCCGGGCATTCTGCTGGCAACCTACGGACTCCTGCTGCCATCTTCGAAACCATGGGTCATCCCCCAGCCAAAGGTCAATGTCTGGCGTGCCTTGGCTCAGTCTTTAGGACAAGACCACATTTGCCTCAACACCAGCACAGCAGAGGACCCAATGTCGTCTTGTCTTGTGGGGATCCCTTTCGCTCCAGGCGAGTTTCCCCCTGCCTTTCAGTCAGCCTTTTCCCCTATTTTGGCCCGGAGCCTTACTATCCTCCCCAGTTTTGATTCTAGTAACGCCTGGAGCGACGGAGTGTTTAGGCTGGATCCTTTAGCCTCCGAGCCCACAGAATTACATCTTCTCGGTTCTGCCAACTCCTCTATCTGTTTTCAGTTCGATTATACTTTAGCTCCTATAAAGAAGGGCGTGGAGGTGGTCCAGCAAACTAAAAAAGAATATCAAGCGAATCAGTGGTGCAGAGCCGTATTAAAGATCAGCGGTCCCACTACCACTGGAAAGATCCCTTATGCCCTTCCCAGGGGAGTGTTTTTGATTTGTGGCAACCAAGCGTGGGCAAGCTTCCCCTCTGGTCTGATCAGAGGGCTGTGCACTTTTGGCAGAGTGACGCTCTTTACCCCCAACATCACCCAAATTGTCAATTGGAGAAAAACAAACGTCACGTCCGAATTGGCCAGGTCTAAGGATCTTAAGGATCTCACTGAGGACTGTGATGACAAAATTACTCATTGGTCTCACTCAAAATCCGTCACTTTTACCATCCTATTGCCGTGGGTATCAGTGGCGAAATCTCTGGGTGAATTGGGCTGCCTGGAGTGTTGGGTGGCTAAACAAGCCAATCTTACCTCAGCTGCTCTATACGACCTCCTCACAGACAAGGAAATAACAAGAAAGGCGACACTCCAAAACAGGGCAGCAATAGATTTTCTATTGCTGCTTCACCATCACCACTGTGAGGAGTTTGAGGGCCTCTGCTGCATGAACCTGTCCTCACGAGCCGAGGACGCCAGGCACTGAGTGAAACGCCTTCAAGACCTTCTGCATCAAATAAAACAAGAAACATCTGACTGGCTGGGGGACACCTTCAAGGGTTGGGGCCTTAGCGGGTGGGCCAGTTCAGTTTTAGAATCAGTTAGTAAGGTTATTTTAAGTTTGATTATACTCTTGATTCTTGTTACTGTGATCCGTGGACTGGTCAAAAGACTGATGACAAAAGTAGCAACGCCAAGTGTGAACCACACCACCGTTCCCCTCAATGAGCCCGTCGAGTTGGAGGACCTCTCCTCAGAGGCCGGAGAAGCCATGGATGAGGAAGGGGCAACCACGCCACCCTTTGACCACCTATGGGCGGATGGACTCCAAATTGAGGAGGGCAAGACTTGGCTGGACCAGCCGCGGGTCCCTGCAGTTTAAGTTTTATATGGACTTTTCCATTCTTTCTAATTTTATTTGGTAAAAAACGGGGAGATGTTGTGGTGTGTTTGTTAAGTTTATTGTATTACTCCCCCATTTTTGTATGGTTCCCCCCGTTTTATGTAAATGGTTCTGCCCTTCCCAGTTTTCCCGCCACTTGTATTGTCAGTCTTTTAAGTTATATAATTCCTCCTCCCCCCTCATCTCCTTATATGTAAACTTTTTCTCCTCCCTGGGCCCAGTCAATCACCCCCCACTCCTCCCAGATTTCCAGAATCATCTTCTCTCTGGCGGTTGTGGTAGGCTGTGGTCCCGGGGCCCCTCCCTTACTTTATGCTTATTGGTTCTCATCTGTTGCTTGTCATGTTTAGTTCACTCCCTTCCCTTCCCTGATTGGCCCTCTGTAAACCCTTCCCCTTGAATCCTTCCCCCTTTATAAGCTTGGTTCACCCTCCCCTCTTGGTCACTCCCTGGTTGGTTTCCTTGGGCGATAAGCCTGACTTCACCCCCAGTGAGTGTCCTGCTCCTTACTCGTCCTACCTGCAGCGAGATCCTGTCTGCAGCCAGCACAGCCTGAGGCCTTACGACGCCGAGGGGTGCTGGCAGGGAACGCAGCTGGGTGTCGGCCTTTACCTCAGCTAGCCAGACACTGACCTTTTGGGCCACATACACCTCACCACAGCTGTCCTCAAGGGATTCATCTCCTCCGCGGCTGCCTCAGTTTGCTCCAGTGGTCAGAGGGGTCAGGCTGGAGAGAGGCTTGGCTGATGATAAAAATGGGTGCTGCCCAAAGGATAAAAAGGAAAGAAATGAACTGTTACTTTCCAAAGTGAAGTTCCTCACAGGGTCTGTTGCAACAGGACAAAGGGAAATGGTTTGAAGTTCAGGAGGGGGAAGCAGGCACAGATTACATCTAAGGAAGAATTTTTTAACCAGCAGAGTGGGGAAACACTGACAGAGGGTACCCAGAGATGTGGGAGGTGCCTCCTCCCTGGAACCATCCAAGCTCTGGTCAGGCAGGGCTCTGGGCCCCCTGAGCTGCTTGAAGATGTCCCTGCTCGCTGTGGGGCACCAGGCCCAGATGAGCTCCAAAGGAGCCTGCCAAGCCACAGCAGGCGAGGATTCTGCTTGCTCTGCGTGTGGAACGCAGCCAGACTAGAGACTGTCGGAGGGGGCCCCACAAGAAAACCCCTCCCTGGCGCTGCTGCTTCCCCTGCAGCCCCTGGCCCTCAGCTGCAGCAGCTACTGGGCAGCCCAGCGCCGCTCCTCGTCCGGCTCCAGGCTGCACTCGAGGCAGTCCCGCAGCAGAGCCGACAGGCGCCGGGGCTCCTGCAGCTGCGGGGTCCCGTTCTGCCGGATCAGAGTGCGAGCCTGCAGGGAAAGCAAACTCAGCGCTCTGCCAACTCCCTTCACACCCACACGGGCTCACATCCACTCCGGAGCCTCAGCCCCAGCTCCAGGGGCACTTTCCTCCCTGCCACAGATGCTGCTCAGAGCTCATTTTGCTATGCCAGCCAAAAAACCCAAACCCTGGGGCTGCCACAGCCACTGCAACAACCAAATGATCTCGCCTTGAGAGCCAGTTTCATTGGCTGACTCTGTCAGTATGAACCTCCATCAGAAATAGCACATTTTGCTTCTCCAAATGGAGACACCAGCTTTACAGGCCATTTCCCAGAGTCAGTGTTGTCTGCCTGTGTTATTTCAGAGGATTCTTACATCAAGTGCATCTCTGCAGTGCCACTGACACTCAAGTAAATGCATTCCTGATGCCCCATCCCAGACACTGCCAGGCAAGAAACAGGAGGTTTGTGATGCTGAAAGCTCAGGCTTGGTGACACAGAGAAAGTAGCTTGGACTAGGAAAGAAATATGTTAGACTTTGGGAATGTTAAACAATCATCTTCATTTTTTCAACAAGTTTCCCAGTGAGAAGAATCAGGGGGGAAATCATCTCACAAAACTCTTTTAGAAACTGCTGCAGAAATCTTGTTGGGTTTGGGGGCAGGATGTGGGGTTGATGTGAGGTTTTCTTGCAAGGTAACATTAGACCTGATGCACTTGCTTCACATTTTCAGGTCATCCTCACAGCCAAATGAGCTACAACAACATAAATCCTAAAGCAAATTGTTGCTGGAGACTGAAGAATATTCTTCTGTGTTGGGGCTGGAGTCCTCTGGGAATTCCCTTCCCATGTGCAGAAACCTCCAGCTGCTGCTCCCAGTGCAGGGTCCCCCTGTGCTCACAGGCTTCTGCAGCTCCTGGAGAATTTGCCTCTTACCATGGCCGCCGTTTCCCTGAAGTAAGGAGGTTCTCCTTCCACCATCTCGATGGTCACAGTGCCAAAGGCCCAGATGTCCACCTTGGGGCCATAAGGAGATCTGGTCACAACTTCTGGGGCCATCCAGAGTGAGCAGTGTCCACCATGGAGCTGCGCTGGTCCTGCTCAGGGCTGAGCTGAGCACAGAGGCCAAAATCAGCTGAGGACAGAAACAAACCCTGTCAAAGGCAGCTGGAATGAGGAAACCAAGCACCAAGATTCCCCACTCTCAATCTGAGAGTGCAGTAGTGAAGTCAGCTGGAAAAGCCCTCAGGGCTGTAGCCAAGGAAAGGAATGATGGAACTGGACCCTTCAAGAAACCATTGAGGAAGGGGCAGGGGATGTGAGAGAAGAGGGGAAGGAGGCGGGAGGAGGAGCGGGGAGGGGGGGGAACGATTGAACCGGGGGAAGAGAAGGGGGAGATGAGGAGAGGAGCAGAAACAGGAAAAGTAGCGGGGACACCCGGCCTTCATCGAGGTGTCCACGGGGGGGCCAGGAAGATGTGGAACTCCCAGCCAGGTGTGTTCCCAACACGGAGGGCTCTGACCCTGGGGGTCACCCGGGATTATCCAGCGTGGATCCTCCCACGGGGGATAGAGATGGAGCGGCGCACGGAGCTCGTCCCGCACCGGGCACTGCGGGATCCGCGGGCAGCGACCCCTCTCCCTCCTCCTCCCGCGCCCAGCCCCCACCCTTTGTCCCCCTCCCTTTGCCCAAATCCGTCCCATCCCCCCCCCCCCACACCCCTCCCCATCGCCCCCCCAATAAAAGGCCCCGGGCCCAACTGGGAAGCTTTACTGGGAGCACTGGGAGCAGGCACTGGACGGGGGCAGAGCGCCAGCGGGGCTGGGGGGGACACGGGACCCCCCAAAATCAGCGGAGCGGGGACGGAGCGGGGAGTCCCGGCCGGGCCGGGGCCCACGGGGAGGGGCTGCGGCCGCCGCAGGAGCTCTGTGGGCAGAGAAAAGGGGGTGACACCGGGCTGGGGGCCCTGGCGGGAGCGCACACGCTCCGCCACGGCGGGGACGCCACCCCCGGCACCCGCCCTGACCTTCTTGCTCAGGGAGAAGCCGAGCCCCAGCGCCAGGAAGACGAAGCCCAAGACGAAGCCCCCAGTCCCCGTCAGCAACTTGCTGCGGGCGGCGTCCGGCGGCATCTCTGGGGGGTCCGCAGGGCTCAGCAGCCCCAAAATCTCTCACCGACACACCAAGGCGCTCCGAGCGCCCCCTCCAGGCTCATTCCAGTCCCTTCCAGTCGCAACCGGCATCCTCTAAACCCCCTGCCCTTTGCACCCAGCGCCCCCAAACTCCCTCCCAGTCACACCCAGCACCCCCAAACTCCCTCCCAGTGCCCACCACGACCCCTTCAACCCCATCCCACCCTCCCCAGCATCCCCCAAACCCCTTCCCAGCCCTTGCCCAGCCCCCAGCCCCTCTCCCAGTCCCAGCCCGGCTCTCTCCAGCTCTCTCCCAGTGGCTCCCAGCACAGCCCAGCGCCTCTGCCAGCGCCCCCAGGGGCTCCCCCGTACCCCAGTGCCGCCTCAGGGGCTGCTCCAGGCTGACGTGCTCCACCTGGCAGCTGTTGCTCACCCCGCGCCGGGGCGGCGTTTCCAGCAGCACCAGCAGCTGGTAGGTCCAGTCCCCGTTGGGGACCACGTCGGTGGCCACCACGTGCTCCGAGAGCTCCTGCTGGCCCTGGAACCACCTCACCTGGATGGCAGCAGGGTAGAAATCCATCACAGAGCAGAGCAGGCGTTTCGGGCTGGGAGCTCGAGGGGGGCACCAGCGAGGTGGACACGCTGGGAGGCACTGGGAGAGAGAGAGGAGAGGGCTGGGTTTGGCTGGAAAGGGACTGGGAATGGGCTAGAGAGGGACTGGGAGCGATTGGGGTGGCGCTGAGAGAGATGGGACAGGGTGGGGCACACTGGGACGGATGTTGGACGTCCGGGCTTGAACGGAGAATGAACTGGGAATTAATTTTGAATGGATTTGGAATAGCCTGAGAAGAGGAGGGAGGGACTTTGGAAGTACTGAGAGCGACTAGGATGGCACTCAGAGGGATTTTGGTGGCCCTGGAATTAACTGGGAATGAAGTGCGCGGCACTGGGAGGCCGACTCCAGCGCGGGGCCCTCGGGATTTGAGCGCCAGGGACTCTGCATGGCAACCGATGAGTCACCGGAAAGACGCGCTCTCATTGGCTAAAAGGAGCCGGCTACACGGACAACCTACACGGGATGGACACGCCGGGCAGGCACAGGGATGGACTGGGACGGACTGGGAGGCCCCGGGGTTTTTCCGAAAGCGGGCTGAGGGCCCTGGCCCTGATGGTGAGGTACATCCACCACTGGCTCACAGCCAATGAGTCTGCTGGGCACAGTCTGGACAAGGCCCTTCTGGAGCTGACCCAGGAACACCCCTGTGACGTGGTGATCACCCTCTTGCGCTGGGCCCCATCGTGTGACAGGTAGGGCAGCCCCACGTGCCTTGAGGGCTTAGGCTTCACCTGCCCGTCACCCTGTAGAGCCTGTCCCTGCTGACTGCCAGACAGGCGGGCAGTTCCAGGATCCTCTGGATCCTCTGTTTTCCAGTGCTGCCATGTCAGCTCCTGAGCCTGGTGCCACGCTCCCTCCCTGCCCCTCCGGGCCTGTACCCACATGGGCTGGCTGGCCACTGCCGGCCAGGGGCAGTGGGCAGAGGCAGGGCTGAGGGCCAGCGCGGGGCCCTGCAGCTGCCCAGGCCACGGCGCTGTGGCCGAGCCCGCCCTGACACAGAGCTCTGACCCCACAGAGCTGCCGCCACCATGTGCGGAACCATCATGTCCTCGAGCAGGACTGCGGAGCCGGCGCTGCAGCTGCTCCTCCATGTGCTGAGCGCCTGGCCAGTGCACAGCGTGTGCACCTCCAATGGGGATGACGCAGGAGTCTTTGCCCTGGCTGTGAGTTTCTGGTGCCGGCCTTTGCCAGCCCCCAGGCCGCCTCTCCAGCAGCCAGCTCTCTGTGCTCCCCCCAGCTGCATCTCCCTGCCTCAGGCACTGGGCTGAATCCTGCCTTAGGGGCAGGGCTCAGGGGCACCAGGCCGGATGCTCCCCCCGTGTCTCCCTCGACCTCTCCCTCGCACGCTCGGGCCCTGCCACGTGGATGTCTTGGCACTGAGCGTTGTCTCTGGCTGTTTTATTTCATGCAGGGAACCGTGGCACTGTGGAAAATCTTCAATCTGGCCTGGCGCTCGCCTGCTGTGCTGGAGTATTTCCCCAGTCTCTTTCTGCATCTGCTCTTCCAAGCTTACATCAGCACGCAGGAGATGCCAGAAGAGGTTGAGACCTTCTGGCAGGGATGCCAGGAGCAACACGGCCTCTCCGCCAACCCCAACAGGTGCTCCGTGCCAGTCCTCCCAGTCTCCCCATCCCTCCCATGCCCCAGGGCAGGAGCCGGGGCTCCCAGCGTGACCTGGCCTTTGCTCTGCACACAGCTTTGCGCTGCAGACCCTGAAGGCCCTGCTCTGCCAAATGCGCTATGAGCACGTGGTGCTGTCCATGGAACGCAAGCGTGCCTGGGACACGCTGCTCTGTGCCGACACCCACCACTGTGCAGTGGGTCTGCTGGCCAGGTGAGACCTCGTTCTCCCCACCGCCCCTCTCCTTTGTGCCCACAACACCGCACACCGTCCCCGTGCTCATGGGCGGCAGGGCCTTGTCACCAAGGGAGGGATGAGCAGACTGGAAAAGGCCGGCAGAGGAGAGTGCCCGGGAACAGCCACCTCCCAAAGCGCCCCCGGGGTGCTCGGGAGCAGAGCAGAGCTCTGCCAGTCAGCCCTGGGAGAGGTTTGCCCGCCCGGCCCAGGAGCAATGGTGCCTTTTCCTCCCTGCCAGGGAGATGCGCCGTGTCTCCATCATCTGGTGCTGTGGCATGGCATCCTGCCTCTTTGAGCTGCTCAGCCAAGGCGTTTCAGACTGGGAACTGCCCGCCCTGGCCTTCCTGGTGGAGGTGAGCCCCATGGCCAGCGCTGCCTGGCTGAGCTGCCTCCCAGCCCTCTGCCCTCTCGTAGCCGCAGCTGCCTGGGACGCTGCCTGTGCCCTGTGCTGCTGCCTTGGCTCGGCCCTGTGCACTTCTGAGCTCCTGCCAGCTGGCACCTCTGTGCCTGCTCTGTGCCTTGCAGCTCCTGGATTGCCTGGACTTGAGCGAATGCATTGAACAAGTCCTGGAGATCCTGACAAGGCACCTGCAGAGCCAGTCCAGGGAGATGCGTCGCGTGGCGCTCCGAGGCCTCGTGGTGCTCACCTTGATGGTGAGAAGGAGGCAGCAGCTGAAGCTGTGCTGGCAGCGTGGGGCTGGGGCAAGCAGCCCCTTGGGCTTAGCTGGGCTTTGGCAGCTGTGGCAGCTGCTCCCAGCTCTCCAGGCTCGCTGTTCAGCTGCCTGAGTGCTTCGGTGTTGGGAATTTAGCTGACTAGAGACTGGAAAAGTACAGGGCCATGGCTAATTCCAAGTCCTGCACCTGCAAGATAGCGTGTCCTTGGGTCTAGCTGAGTATCATAACGAAGTGAACAGAGAGACGTGAGAAGTAGAGAACGTAGGCCCAAAGGAATGAGGAACAATTGATGGTATAGTTTAACCAACAGATCGCTTGGCTTACAGAATATTCATAAGCTTATTATTTGCTGTAAAAGTGTTTGATGCTTTCTGCAATAAACAGGACCTGTTGATGACCACCTGGTGTCCTGGTCTCCCTACTTTCGACACTTCGGGACAGGCCTTTGGCCTCTGAGCCCTGCAGCAGCAGCAGCAGCGTGGGGTTGCCCAGCCTTGTTTTGCACACAGGATCCAAGCATGTACAGCCTGACTGAAAGCCTTGTGAAGCTACTGTGGGATAGGGATGAAGACATCGTGGAGAAGACCCTCATTGTGCTCAGCCTCCTGATGCTGCAGAAAGACCTGGCAATAGCCAGCCCCATCGCCCTGCAGCTGGCTGAGGCGCTCTGGCACCTCTTTGTCAATGTGAGGCTCTGTGCCCTCAGCCACGGGCACTTGGGTGCTGCCTTGGGCCTGGGAACAGGGGGGCCTGGAGCAGCGGATGTGGAGGACTTTGGCTTCCTTTCCAACAGGACAACAGCCTTGTGCAGCTGCTCTCCATTTGCCTCTTCCAAGATGTGATCATGCTAGTAGTGGCGAAGGGAGAAAAGCCCCTGAAGAAGCCTGTGAGCCAGAGCCTGCTCCCACTCTTCTTCCACTGCCACGATGAGAACCGGTGTGTGGCACAGGTGAGGCCTCCTGGGTGTCCCCATGGAAGGGGGCTCAGCTGTCTCCCCACCCCCTGGCACCTGACGGGCTCCAGCCTCCTCCCAGCCCTGGCACAGAGATTCGGCTCCTGTGCCCTGGGCTGTGGTGCCATCTCTGGGTCTCTGCTGCTCTGCAGGCCTCTCGGGAAACGCTGCTTTCTGCAGTGAGGTTCCTGAAGAGGAAGGATCTCAAGCAGCCGCTGCAGACGGATCAAATGTGGAGATTTGCTGAGTGCTTGGTAAGGACAGCCTGGAATGCCCAGCCCAATCCCCGGAGCCTGCCCACGGCGCCCAGTCTGTGGGGTTGGCAGCTGTGGCCCCTGCCCAGTGCCGCACGCAGGGGCACCGGCCTGCGCCCCACACGCCGCTCCCTTCCCTGGACCATGCGGGCTCTGCTCCAGGCTCCTGTGGCCCCACGGCCGGTGCCGACGGAGCCCCGAGCCAGCCGGGCTCTGCTGCGGGGCGGCACCGCGGCTCGCCGGGCCCTGTGCCCCGTGCCGAGCCCGGCGCCTGCGGCTGCTGGCCGGGCCTCGGGGCTCTGTGGGCAGGGGGAGCAGCGCCGGCCCAGGGAGGGATCGCCTGGCCCAGGGGCAGGGCCCGCATCAACCCTTTCCCTCCGTGCCCTGCCGCTCTCTGCAGCTGGCAGAGGACAGGAGCCGAGCGGCCGAGCACCTGCGCCTGGCCCTGCCGTCCCTGCGGAGCGCACAGGAGGCCCTGCGAGAGGCGGCCGTCAGGTTCATGGGTGAGCGCCAAGCCCGGCTCCCTCCCCGGCCCGCCCCATTGCCGCAGCTCGGCCCCGGCCCCGCCTGCTGTGCCGGCAGCAGGATCCGGGCGCGGGCATGGGCAGCCCCCGCTGGCCTGGGCATTGCTGCTGCCGCCCTCTGGCAGCCGTGCCCTGGGGCGGCAGCGTGCGCCAGGGGCCCGGGCTGAGCCCTGCCGGGCCAGCAGGGCGTGTGGCCTCAGGGCTGGCAGCGCCCGTGGGCGGCAGCTGTGCCTCTGAAGGCAGGACACGCTCTGTGTTCCCCAGGGCTGGCCGGGCGCTACCTGACAGGGCAGCAGCCGCAGTTCCGCATCATCTGCAGCGGTGAGTGAGGCCTGGGGGCTCTCGGCGGGGGCTGCCGCTGGCAGCTGCGTTCCCTGGCCCGCCTGCCGACGGCTCCGCTCCCTGCGCGCCCCAAGGGCAGCGGGGCCACAGCGCAGACACCTTGCAGGGGCCTGCGGGACATTCCTGGCCAGCAGCTGCCAGCTCGTCCTTCTTGGCTCCTGCTTCCTCCAGGCCGAGCCAGGAGCTGCGTGGCATGGACGAGGCTGGAGGCTCCGCCCAGCTCCCCGCAGATCCAGCCTCTGACTGTGCCTCTGTTTCTCTCTCTGCAGCCCTTCAGGACATGACGGATGACAGCAGCCCTGCCATCTCATGCCTGGCGCTTCAAGCTCTGTACATCCTTTTAGCTGTACAGAGCGTTCCCTCCTCCCGGCTCCAGAGGATGCGAGACCAACTCCGCCACCTCTGGAAGTCGCGGCCTTTCCTGTGTGCCCGTGGCTGAGTGTCCTGCCGCGGCGCTGTGCAGAACTGATCCGGGAGGCTGCGTCTGCTGTGGCCACCTGAGCCTGCGGGGAACACCTCTCCTCTGCCAGCACTTCCTTTCCCTTCACCCACTAGAGGAACATTAAATTGCTGTTGTTGGATAGCCGGGTGTCCAGGAGCTTTCTCTTGGTGCAGAGTGTCTTCAGGCCAATGGGGAAGAGGGGAAAGGCTGCTTGGTCTGCGCAATTTGCCCGAGCGTGCGGTGTGAAAAGGAAAGTGGCCAAACGGCCCTTGGCCTTTGGTGGTTCCTGCAGGAATGTTTTTGTTGCTGCATCGAGTCTTCTGGAGCTGGGGGAACAAGTGTGTTTCGTGTTGAGAGAGTCTGTCTGAAATATCCCTCGTCTGCCTTATGATTGTCATGGAGAGAGACCACCAAAAAATTAAAACCCCCGTTTGCTGATCCGGTGGCTGGGAAAGTCATGTGCCTGAGGCCTGAAAGCGTTGCTAAGTTGCTGTTTTCACAGATGTTGTTTGTTATACGCTACACTGAGCTCACAGGGCATCCTGCCCTTTTGCACAATAGCTCTGGAATCCTCCCTACCTCTCAGCCTGGCTGGTTTGAGCGTTAGGGTGGTCCCCTCCTCCAAGAGAAGACTGTTCATAACCACTGTGACAGACAAGTAGAGATGTAAGAAACCTCTTCATCAAGGGACTGAGACATGAAATCCCTATGTGAGAAGGCCCCTCTCACCTTCTTCCAGAGACTGGGACTGAAAGCCCCAAGTCGGGGGAGGTGTACAGGGCGAGGAAGGAAAGCTGCCCAAAGCAAGATGGATGTTGCAGGTGTAGGCAGTGGACAACAAAAACAATGACTCTCGCCTGCTGCCAAACTTGGACTGTGTGTACCCTTATTTCCCACCCCCCCCGAAGATACAATAAACTACCTTTGTTCCAGCTGCAAAATCCATCCCCTTTGCCCTAATGAAAAAGAGTATAATTGGGGTCCAGATGAACTGGGCCTCTGAGACTTCCCCGACGCAACAGGCAGGTCCTCGACTGGACTGGACCAAAGGACGTCGTCTCTACGTTTGGTAGCTCTATTCCCTCTCTCTTTCTCTCTCTCTCTCTTTTGTCTCTCTCTCTTCCCCCATCTTTTTCTCTCCCTTAATCCCTCTATCGCATTTTGCTGTGCTCATTCAATAAAGGTGCATTTGTTTCGATTATCATTGCAAACCCCCTTGTACCGTGTTGGTTCTTTTTGCACCCTTAGATCAAATCCATGAACCATCATGAAACCCGTCCGTGACGACCGATCGTGACATCCCCCGAGGACCCCTCCCTAAATTCCCCTCCAAAGCCCCCCAGCACCCCCAGACCCCGCTAAAACACCCTCAAGTTCCCCCCAGACCCTCCCCAAATTCCCCCCCAAGCCTCCTCAAGACCCCTCCCCAAATTCCCCTCACGACCCCTCCAGGACCCCTCACCTGTCCCTGCGCCTCCTCAGCAGCTCCCGGAGCCCCCCGTCCTCTCCCAGCGCCTCCCCCGCTCTCTCCAGCGCCTCCCGCAGCACCCGCCCGAGCCCGGGGCGGCTCCCGGGGGTCCCTGAGGGGGTCCCGGGGGGCGGGGGGGGGAGGGGGCGCCCGCTCCATTCCCGGCCTCGGGGTCAAGGGGCGTTGCTTCCAGCTCGGCTCTGATTGGCTGGAGCAGCGCGGAGAGCACGGGAGTTGGTGACGGGAGACGCCCGGTGATTGGTTGGTTTCGTAGAGGGAGTGGGGGCATGGTGATTGACAGGAGATGGGTGGGGCAGGCGGGCTCCGCTGAAGGCAGGCGCGCGGTGATTGGTTGGATAGAGGCAAAGAATGCGGGAATTGCTGAGGGAAGACGCCCGGTGATTGGTCGGTTCAGGTCGAGAAAGGCGAGAGCAGCTGACAGGAGGAACGCGATGATTGGTTTGTTCGGTGTGTGAGAGGCGGGCATGTCTGAAGGGAGGCATGCAGTGATTGGTTGGATAGGTGCACAGAGAGGCTGGTGTTCCTGAGGGGAGACCCGTGGTGATTGGTTGGTATGGGGCCGGGCGCGCTACTATTGGCTGGGAAAAGTCCGGGATTTTTAAGGGAACATTCCTGGTTTCTTGGGGGAAAACTCTCGGATTTTTAAGGAAAAATTCCCGATTTTTGCAGTAAAAAATCACCCGGAGCTTTTGACCTTACGTGACACCAAACAACTCAAATAACCCCAAAACGCCTGAAAAAACCCCCAAATATCACCAAACAACCCCAAACAATACCTAGAAATCCCCCAAATAACCCCAAACAAATCCAAAGAACCCCAAAAAACGAAAAAAACCTCCCCGAAGTTAAAGCCAAAAAAACCCAAATGATATCAAGCACACCGAACAAAAAAAAAACCCCATATACACCAACATTACCCCAAGAACCCCAAATAATTCCAAATAAACCCACATAAACCCAAATAAACCCACATAAACCCAAATAAACCCAAACAAACACTAATACTTCCAAAATACCCAAATAATTCCAAATAACCCCAAATAAACAGAAATAAACCAAGAAAAACCCGAAAGAAACCCCAATTAGTCCATAAATAACCCCAAATAAACCCCAAACAAACCCTAAATACACTCAAATAAACCTCAAGGAACCCCAGTTCCTCCCGTCCCCACCACAAAACAGATCCCGACCAATCAGAACGCGCAACACCGATGACGTTCCACTTGCTGCGCACAAACTCAGAGCCCTGGCCTCGCTCAGCGATTTTCAGCCAATCAGCGCCCGGCCCGACTCTGACTCATCACTTGCCAGCCAAAGACCAAGGCCTCTCACTGCCGTAAATACTCAGTGACGGCGCGGGGTAATTTCCAGCCAATCAGAGCGTGTCTTGCTGATGACTCATCAGTTGCCAGGAGCGGATTTGGGGAGGGGGGGAAGGTGACCCTGGGGATGGGCTGGGGACCCCAAATTAATCCAAAACGGGGTCGGGACCCCAAAACGGAGCAGGCGGGGCCTGGAGCACCCAAAACCAAACATGGGGGAGGGGACTGGCGGAACAATTGGAAAGGGGAGGGAGAGCAGGGAAAAGAGGGTTGGGACCCCAAAATTGAGGTGGGAGGGGAATGGGACACCAAAATTGAGGTGGGAGGGGAGTGGGACACCAAAATTAGGCTGGGAGAGGTATGGGATCCCAAAACTGAGCTGGGAGAGGGATGGGACGCCCTAAATTGAGCTGGGACAGGGGTGGGACCCAAACAGGACGAAGCCAATTTTGTTTGTTCCTAAAATATATAAATGAGTTTATGGATATGCAAAAAGTCTATGAATATGCAACAGGCTGATGTCATGGGAGACAAGGACCAACGGGTGAAGGTTGTTATGGCCTTCAAGACCCCCCAGTTATTTTCGGAGACACCCCTTAATTATTCTGGCTTGATTACATCAGCCTGTTGCATATTCATTGACCCTCATGCATAACCATAAACTCATTTACCTATTTGAGGAACTATTTGACATGGCCCATCATTGGGGGTGTCTCCCCATTTCAGGAGCCTCCACTGGAATGGAAACTATATACCCCCTCCCTTTGATTAATAATAATAGTAATAACAATATACTAATACTAATACTACTACTACTAATGCTAATAATAATAATAATTTGAAATTAAGGAGCTCTCAGGAAAAGATATGGGAATAGAAATATCAGTTCTTTATTAGGAAAAATTAAAAATATGAATGCAGTAGTACAAACAAAAAAACAACAGTGACAGAGTCAGAATTCTTCGGGAATCCAGTGAAAAAGGCTGACCCTCTTGGAATCCAGTGGGAAAAGGGCTGATCCCCTGGGAACCCAGTAGAAAAAGAGCTGATCCTTTGGGAATCCAGTGGAAAAGAGCTGATCCTCTGTGAATCCAGTGGGAAAAGCTTGATCCTCTAGGAATCCGGTGGAGAATGAGGATGATCCTTTGGGAATCCATTTCTTACCCCCCCAAAGACAAGACAAAGTCAGTTTTTACAGGGCATCCCAAGGGTGGAGTTGGGGTTTGGGTCAGGGGAGGAGTTCTTAGCAACACAAGAAAGGTGACATTAACATCCTTCCTCTTAGCAACAGCAGTACTTGACACAGAACGCGTCCCCAAATCCTAAATTCCCTCTAAAACAACTGAGAAATTATGGAACTTCAGATATATTCGATCAATTTCCTTCATTTAACCCAGTTTTGGGTGTTTTTAAAGGATGAAGGTGAAGTAGAGGAAAATTAAGGCCAAACAAAAAGTAGAAGCAGCCAGCTGTGTTGTCAACATGGATCACAGGGAATGTGAGTGACCAGGGCTGTGCCCAAAGTGCCTCCTCCAGTGGGGGAAGGAGCTGGAGCAGCGCACGAAGCTCTGCCCGCACTTGGGGCACTCGCAGGGCTTCCCTTAGTGGTGCCTCCGTTGGTGTTTGGTCAAGTGAGAGCTGCTGGAGAAGCTCTTCCCACACTGGGGACACTCGTAGGGCCTCTCCCCAGTGTGGATGCGCCGGTGAATGACGAGGGCGGAGTTGCGCTTGAATCCCTTCCCACAGTTGGGGCAGCGGAAGGGCCTCTCCTCTCTGTGAATCCGACAGTGCCGGAGGAGACAGGAGCTGGTCTGAAACCTCTTCCTGCATTTATCACACTCATAGGGTCTCTCCCCAGTGTGGATGCGCAGGTGGTTGGTGAGATCGGAGTTCTGCTTCAATCCCTTCCCGCAGTCGGGGCATTGGAAGGGCTTCTCCTCCATGTGACTCTGGTAGTGCCGGAGGAGATGGGAGCTGGTCGGAAAGCCCTTCCCACACTTGGAACACTCGTAGGGCCTCTCCCCAGTGTGGGTCCTCTGGTGCGTGATCAGGCTGGAGCTCCGGCTGAAGCACATCCCACACTCGGAGCACTTGTAAGGCCTTTCTCCAGTGTGGATCCTCTGGTGGCTGATCAGGCTGGAGCTCAGGCTGAAGCTCTTCCCACACTCCCCACACTCATAGGGCTTCTCTCCAGTGTGGGTCCTCTGGTGCACAGTCAGGCTGGAGCTCTGGCTGAAGCTCTTCCCACACTCCCCACACTCATAGGGCTTCTCCCCAGTGTGGGTCCTCTGGTGCACAATCAGGTCGGCGCTCACGCTGAAGCTCTTGCCACACTCCCCACACTCATAGGGCCGTTCCCCAGTGTGGATCCTCTGGTGCCTGATCAGGTCCCCTTTCCACCTGAAGCTCCTCCCACACTCCACGCACGTGTGGGGCTTCTCCCCATCATGGAGCTGCTCACAGAGCACCAGCTCCGAGCTCTGGCTCCGTCTCCGGCCGCCTTCCCGGCCCAGGCTGGCTCTTTCCCCCTCAGATCCCCGCCGGCTGCGTTTGCAGCCTCTCCTCGTGCGGCATCTCCAGGGCTTTTCCTCCCTGTTGGCTTCCTGCGCCGTGGAGCCGCTCAAAACGGCCTCTTCCACCAGGTTCTGCCGCGGACATTTGTCCTCCCTGCTCTCCATGCTCAGCTCCTGCTCTGGGGGAGGAAGGACAAGGACAGGATGGGATTTGCCTCTGTGCCACAGGCAAGGGCAAGGAGATCCCCCCAGGCCTGAGCTGCAGCCGGGGCCGTGCTGGGCTGGGAGATGGAGCAGCACAGAGGGGAATGGGGCACTGACTTCCTCTTTACCTGCCTCAGTGTCCCGGGGCATCTTCCTCTTCCTCGCAGCCTCCCAGGCCTTGGCAATGGGAAATCCTGGTTTGGGGAAAACAAGGGATGAGCGCGTTTGTAGGAGCACTGGGGGGTAGGACGGTTGGGACCGACGGAGACGAGAGATCTCTGCAGCCAGGTCGTGGAACTTGCGGTTTATTGCAAAGGGCCTGGGTGCAGGGCCCTGCTTGGAGCTGCCAGGCACAGCTCGGAGCAGGCCTGAGAGAAGAGAGGGGTAGAGAGGATGAGAGGGTAACAGAGAGCAAAAGCATAAGAGAGTAAGATTCCCATTACAATACAATCAATCTTCTTCTGTGTTGAATATTCTATTTCTCACTAACCAATCTAGAATCAGATGCAAATCCTACAGCATTTACATACAGCCAGTAAAAATCATTAGATCACCATAATGTGTTACATTTTAAACCCCAAAAACTTCTCTTTGGACCCCTTCTGCTGAGCCAGTAGGGTCTGCTCTGACCCTTGGATCTGTCTGCAAGCAAAAGGAATTGTTTCATCAAAAGGGGATTACCTTCAGTTGGGCCACACCATTGTTTCCAGTTGTTCACTAACTAAGGTATCTTAAAGCTTGCTTTCATTTCAATCTTCCTTATTCTTCCTATATTCCCAAAATCTTCTCCCAGATAATCATATTTATAAGGTTTTCCTGGTTCATCTTTTCCAACACACATTGAGTTTGAAGGTCCCTCTGCCCGAGTCCATCTCTACAAGTCACTGGCCATCTGGGCTCCAGAAAAACCTCCCAAACACCCAGATTCAGCCCTGGAAAAGCCTCCCAAGAGTTCCCCGTCCCTGGTCCCTCCCCTCTCCTTTTCAGGGATTCCCCCCTGTCCCAGCTGCTGGGGGTCATGCTTGGATTGGGGGTCCCCCTTCTCCTCAGTGCCCGCCCTGCCCAGGCTGCTGGCAGTCCCAGCAATGCCAAAAGCTCCCCCCGCTTCGCTCTCCCCATTTCGGGATGCCGGGGCTGTTTGGGCTCCCTTCTCCCCTCATTCTCTGCTCTGGGCTGCAGCGGCTCCAAGGAGTCCCCCCTGCCCCTCTCCAGGCTCTTGAGGCTCCCGCCAATGGCGGCGCTCCCCCCTCTCTGGGCTCTCCCCTTTGGGCTCCTGGGGGACACAGGGCTCTGCTCCTCAAGGCTGCCTCTGCCGGCAGCCGCCACCACCACCCCCCGATGTCCCCCCAAGGGGCCTTTTCCGCTCAGCCTTGGACTCCTTCATTCTCCAAACATCCCCAAAAAACCCAACCAAGGGACCCCTGGATTTATTAGTTAAAAAACCTCATTTAATTGAGAAGAAAGATAATATCCCATATGTTAGACAGGAGATTTTAGGAGAATAAAAATCTTTGAAGTATCAGAAACACCCTAGACATAACAAGAAAAGACAAAGGGAAATGAAAGGGAGAGGAACAAGAGGAAAAATCATAAAGAGAGTGGGATCCTCTGCAGGTCTTGCCCCCTCCATTCGCAGCCCAGGCGCCTGTCCCGGGTCCCGGCTCGCTGCCCGCCTCAGCTCCGCCTGCCCCGGTTTCCATCCCAGGTGCGGCCTCACGGCCCAGGGCAGCTCCACCTGCCCCAGCGCTGTCGCTCAATTTGTGTGCCCTGCTCCCACTGCCTGGCCCGCGACCGCTCTGCCGGCCATGCTGGGGAAGATGGGGGTTGCTCTGTCCTGCCGCCTGCTCCGATGTCACCGCGCCCACCGCACCCAGGGGGGGTCCCAGCCATCCCATCCCCGGCTGCCCTGCCCGTGCCACCTGCGCTGGGCACCGCCACTGCTGCCGGGCTCTCCCACCTGCCTTTGCTCTGCCGGCAGCTGCCGGATCAGCCGCCATCAGCCATGTGGGGGCTACCCACGCTCCACCTCGGGCTCCACGGGAAGATCCCCCTCTGGCGATTCCGGCAGCAGACCCTGCCCACACTCCCACTGAGCCTCGGTGGGATATCCTCCCCTGACCCCGTCCTGCTCTGAGTTACGGCCCCTTGGTAACCACAGCTCCGGCTGTTCAAGGAAACTCTGTCTCTCTCTAGAGGAAGCACCTTATCAAAACACTAGGAGCTCAGTTAAAAGGCAGCCCTCTACAAATTCTTTCTCAAAACATGGTAGAAAGGCTAGAGAAGGTAAAAAAGTGAAAGAGTTAGATGAAGAGATTGCTCTATTTCCGTTCAGAGAGGTTCCCATGGGAGGGATGTGCTGCCCTGCCCCGCGGGGGCCACCAGCGCCCCTGCCGGCCATGCCCGGAACTGCACCCAAGGGCAAAGCGCCGCAGCCCAAAGGCCGGGACTGGGTCCGGGCTCTGTTTGCTGTCAGTGCCGCAGCTGTTGGTGTTTGTTTGCTTTATTATACACACTAGTAAAGAACTGGTATTCCTATTCCCATATCTTTGCCTGAGAGCCCCTTGATTTCACTAGTCTAAAAATTAAGATGGAGGGGATTTGCATTCTCCATTCCAAGAGAGGCTTTTTCTGCCTTCCCAAGCAGACACCTCTCTTGTAAAGCAAGACAAGCACCAACAGGCACTGAGGGGGGCTGCAGGAGGGGCACAAGAAGGCCCTGCAGCACTTGGGCACAAAGGCACAGCAGGTGAATGCAAGAAGGGAGCAGCAAAAGGCCAAGCTGAAGGCAAAGGCCATGGCACAGTTCCTACAGCCCCTGAGGGATCAACCCCAGGGCCCAAGGGGGCCCCAGCACCCAGGGCACGGCTCAGCCACAAGCACCTGGCAGAGGCATTGCCCTCCTCGGCAGGGGAGAGCCCACCCAAACAGCCCCTGGCAAGGAACCAGGGCTCCAGCTGCAGGGCACAAGGACAATGCAAGCACAGACAGCAGCACCCTCAGGACCAGCAAGTCCACCCCTTGATGCACATGGATTGGCAGGGCTGTCACAGCTCCCATCACACCAGGGACCCTCCACACTGCAGCCCTTGAGAACATTCAGGGTGGGTCTGCATTGAGATGAGGCATTTCCTGATGGACATAGGGGCTTTTCAATCCACTCTGAATCTTCGACATATGGGGGGGAAAATGCTAAAAATATGTTTAATTAGTGAGGGGATAAGTGGGAAAGATGCGTGGTTTTATTCAACCACTATTGGTACATCTGGGAAAGGAATTTGAAATACATGAATTTTTACTTGGTCCTAATTGTTATCATGATTCACTGGAAAGGGATTTGATCACTAAACTTGGAATGCAAATTAATATTATAAACGGTGATACAGAGGCCAGTTCTATTGTACCTCTGTGTCAAATGTCTGGCCAGGCCTATATTGAAGTGAACCCTGAAGTTCTGGCAGTCCCAGGGAAAGAGGGAAAATTAATATGGAGTCTATCCAAAGCACTCTGAAGCAAGCAGGACAAGTGGCGTCTAACAGCAGCACCCTGTTCCAGGGAAGGGAAGGAAGGGGAATCAGACACAATACAGGTCACCACCCCATGCTCAGCTCAACCCGCGCAGCTGTGTGTGCTTGTGAGAGCCTGGCACTGAAATGCCCTGAGCAGGAAGGCTTCAATATCTTCTGCTGACACCATGGCACCTAACAGGGGGGCAAAAGCAATTCTCACTGCTTCAGCAACCACTGGAGCAGATATCAAGGCACATTCTCCCACAGGAAGCTGGGCTGGCACACAGCCTGCCCTGGCACTTTGCTGTTGCCAACACCCAGCCAGGACATCGGCTCCTGCCTAAGGAGTGCAAAGCAGCACCACTGGTGGCCAAGGGGCCCATGCCAAGTGTCCCTGAGGCCAGAAACAGCCGCCAGCACAGCTCAACACGGGGGGACCCCTCAGCCTGGCCTCAAGGGCTCTGAGGCCCCGGAGATTTGCACTTCCCGCCTGCAGCAGGAGGATGGGAGGCCGCCCCTGAGCCTGCCCTGAAGGCAACGCAGCAGCAGCCAGGGCTCCACAGCGGGCCAAGCCCAGGGGGAGGATATCTGACCCTGCAACAGAAACGGGTGAAGTTGCAAAAGGAAACAGAACATGGAGAATGTTGCGAAAACTTCACTATAAACAAATGGGGGGCAATCATCCCTCTGCCCACCCCCAACATGTTCTGTCAATGTCTATTTTATATACGGTATATTAGAGCACCGGGGTGTTTCTGCTACTCCAACTTCAGCGAAATCAGCTGGGAATCCAAGTTTAAATTGATATTTAAATTAGAGAAAATGGGCCATTGATGCAGCCCTGGCTCCTGAGGCAGTGCAAACAATTACAAAATCATAAACGTCCACCAGAACAAATCCTACAACATCATGGACCAGCCCTTGGGAACCCCAACCAATTCATATCAGGAGCCACAGAACCCATTTCTCATTTCAATGGCATCACTAGATTACAAGCTCTCCTCGCAATAACCAACCAGACAGCTCCAGCTCCTGACCTTCCTGCCGACCAATCCACTGAAATGAGGAACACTTCACCAAGGGACGGGATCAGATCATCTGTAAGCAGAAAAAAGAGGAATTTGTGGAAAATTAAATGTCTCAAACTGCTCTTGGCAAACAGATGACAAAGGAAAAGTGGTGAAAAACAAAACAACAGAAACAAAAAAGCAGTTCATGTATTGGTCCAAATGTGGAAAGGATGGGAAGGGGACACGATTTCGTGGCTCCCTCACAGACGATGGGTTAAACGAATGTTGTTTCTTCTCTGACGTGCTATAGCAACTCTCATCTTTTTACCATGCTCCACACCTTGAGAGTGCAGTTCATTCAGCAGCTGAGCAAGGGCATGCAGGTGGCAGCCAGGCCTCCAGATGCAGAAACGACTAAAGAAGGACAGGGAATGAGGACACTGCGAATAATCCCAAAACCTAAGAAGACTCAGTAAGGAAAAAAGAAAGAGAAAAAAAAAAAAAAGGAAAAGAAAACAAAATCACTGAGTGAATCCACCTGGAGATTGGGTCAGGGACTCGTACATAAAGAAGGAAAAAAACATCAGTTTCAAAAATTGTTACTAATTTACATGGACCGCTGCTCAGACAAAGTCCCGCTGAATTCCTGAACTTCCAGAAGAACAAAGACTTAACAGAGCCGTGAATATCGGCTGTTATACAAAAGTGGGGGTGCACATTAACGAGGACACGCACTTACCGGATCGGGAGGTCTGAACCTTCCAAGTACCTCAGCCAGTGGGCAAAGGGAGAGGGAGATGAAGCCGGGAAATGAGGATAAAAAGGAGGCTGCGAACTACAACAATGGCAGAGAGCGCACGGCAAATGCCCCACGGCCTCTCCCTCTGCCCAGCAATAAAGTCACTTTTACAGGACTCCTCTGTCTCCTCTGCGCACAGAAACCTCCGGCCACGGCAATTTCCCCGCACAGCCCCGGGCACGGGGCAGCCCCCTCTGTCCCAGCCACAGCAACCGGGCCGAGCCAGCGCTGCTCCGGCAGCGGCTCCTGCCGAGGCAGCGGCCGCAAGGAGACCGCGGGCAGCCGCTCCCGCAGCGCCCTCACGCCAGCGGCAGCACGGGGCGGACACGGCACAACGAACCCGCCCGAGCCCCCTGCCGCCCCCGTGGCCCGCAGCCAGCCCCGAGCCCCCGCACAACCCAGCGCGGCTCCCACCTGCGCTGCGGCCTCCTCCGAGCTCCGCCGCCGCCTCACCGCGCTCTGGCCGCTGCCGCCGCTCACGGCACTGCACACACGCTCCGACAATGGCGCCGCTGCCCAGCCACGGCCGCCCTCAGCCCGCCACCGGGGCCCTGATCCGCCCCGCTCCCACCAATCAGCGCGCCACAACCACGACTGACGGCATCATCGCCCAATCCCAGCCAGGGGCGGGCTCTGCACACGGCATAGCCCCGCTCCGCGCTCTCAGGGCGCCCCGGGCTGCGTGAGGGCAGAGCCGGAGCTGAGGAGCAGCCCTGGAACGGGCCCGGGCCCGGGGGGATTGAGCTGAAAACACAAACAAACTTCTCCGCAGCTCCCGCCACGGCTTTCCCGGCACTGCGGCTCTGGTGGCTCCGGCTCAGCGGGAAGCCCTGGAGCCTCACTTCTCCTACCCCTAATTAGGAGCATCAGGGCATCGCTTTGATTTTCCCCAAAAAGGGAAAACCGCCCCAAATCCCTGTGTATGAGTGGGGGA
Organism: Melospiza melodia melodia; assembly: GCF_035770615.1. Classification (NCBI taxonomy): domain Eukaryota; kingdom Metazoa; phylum Chordata; class Aves; order Passeriformes; family Passerellidae; genus Melospiza; species Melospiza melodia. The sequence goes on along the minus strand of NW_026948497.1, from coordinate 2,047,780 downwards.
GGGGAGAGATTTCGGACAGAAAACTCCAAAAACTCAGAGCAGGATAATGAGAAATAAGTGAAGACCCTTAAATCCAGCTTTCCCCCACGCCTCCCTCCTTCCAGCTGCACCTCCTACCCCGGCAGTGCCGCAGACAGGGAATGGGGCCGGGCTCAGTTCATGCCCCGGGGCTTCTCCCTCTGCTCAGGGACAGGAGTCGTTCCCCTGCTGCACCCTGGGCTCTCTCCCACCGGAGACTTCTCCAGGAACTTCTCCAAGCTGAGTCCATCCCACGGGGCACAGCCCCCTCCAAGTGCTGCAGCGTGGGTCACTGTGCCACAGTTTCTCAGTGCTAATCTCAGGGGACTGTCTCTCGGGATATTACCACTACAGCACTCGCAGCAGAATATACACACGGAATTTTAACAGTTCTGAGCAGAAATTAAAAGAACCAACGAGAGAGAGAAAGAGCGAGATTCCGATCGCGGCGCTCCGGAGCGGCGGTGCGGGAACGATCCCTGCGCCAGCACTGCCGGCCCCAGGCCAAGCCCAGCCCCGCAATCCAACCCCGCTGCTCACAGCGCCCGCCCTCCCCGGCCCGGGGCACAGCGAGCCCCGCACCCGCTGCGCTCCCGAGCACAAAACGCCCCTTCCCACCGCGCTCACCCGATAAACACAGCGCCCCTGCAGCCGCTCACGCCTCTCTCGCTCCTCCCGAGCTTCTCGGCCTCCCGCACCCTCTGCCCCGCACCTGGGCCCCGCCAGTGCCGCGGGCTGGGGGCAGCAGCTGCACCTTCCTCTGCCTCTGCTCCAGCCCTGCCCAGGTGCCTCGGCTCCCTTCGTGCTCGCCACAAACTGAGGCCTTCACAAGGCTGACCTAGAACAGAGGCCAGACACGGTTACACAATAAAGCAGGCATTTGTTAAAAGGCCTCCATGGATACACCTTGGGCAGAACAAGAGCCCAGCCAGGGCTACGCCCAAGATGCACCAAAATGGCCACAAAATGGACGGCTGGTCACGAGGTCTGTCAGTTTTATAAGTTCTGCTCCATTTGCATATTGGAGTTAATTGTCCAATTATGTCTTTAGATGATGAAGTCCCATCCTTCTTGTTTTTCTCTCTTCAGTGCCCGTTGTTTATGCTCTTGGGCCTGAAGTTTGGATTATTTGTCCTTGGGTTCACAGCTGGAAAGGAATTGTTTTGTCTCCCTGCTCTGTGAACAGAGCTGAGCATCCCTTAATATGAAGCCCAGACCCACAGAGTAAAGCAGCACAGAATCTGAAAAATAGAAAAGCCAAAACCTGAGGCATCAAATCCATGAGAGCCCCCCACACACTCACCACGCCTCCCCCTCGGCACCCCCCAGGCCCTCCCCATTGATTGAAGCCCCCAAAATGCTCTCAGGCCCCAGCCCCTCAGCCCCCCTGAACCCCCGGCCTGTGTTCTCACCTGGGAAACCCCAAATCTTTGGGAATTCTCAACTGGGATGACCCAATTCCCTGGAAACCTCACCTGGGACCCCCAAAACCTCACCTGGGAACTCCAAACCTTCCAGGATCTCCCCAACTCCCCCAGGACCCTCCAAACTTTATCTGGGATTCCCCCAACCTCCCCCGGGAGCCCCCAAACTCCACCTCGGATCCCCCAAACCCCCAAAACACTGGCGACAGTGGGACAGAACTGGTGGCACTGGGTTGCTGACACTGGAATGGAACTGGTGGCACCAGGTTGGTGGCACTGGAATGATGACACAGGGGTGGTGGCACTGGGACAGCTTTAGGGACACTGCGGTGGTGACAGTGGGATAGAACTGGTGGCACTGGGATGGAATTGGTGGCACTGGGCTGGTGGCACTGGGATGGAACTGGGGACACTGGGGACTGGTGGCAGTGGCACAGGGACACGGGGATTGAACAGGTGGCACTGGGCTGGTGGCACTGCCGTGTCCCTGGTGCCACCTGTCCAGTGTCCCCATGTCCCTGCAGTGTCCCTGCGGGTGGCCGAGGATGGTCACCTGCTGCTGGCCCTGGCCATGGTGGCCGTGTCCTGCAAGGTGGCCTGGCGGGATCTGGGGACATTGCAGCATCACCTGGCCACCAGCAGGGCCACCAGCAGGACATGGCCCTGCGCCTGCATGACCGCGCCCGGCGGGTGGCGGCCACCAGGGCCAGCGCCGAGGCCACCACGGCCACCAACGAGGTCACCGCGGATGTGCTGGGGCAGCTGGAGGAGGTGACGCGGGCGCTGGGGACGTTGGTGGCCGCTGTCACTCAGGACAAGGAGGTGACGCCATGGGGGACAAGGGGACAGGGCTTCCCCAGCGCTGCCCAGGTTCTCGGGGACATCATGGTGGCCTTGGGGACACCGGGGGAAGGGCACAAGGAGGTGACACGGAGGCTGGAGGTGCCCCAGGGGGCACTGGCGGGGCAGGGGTAGGGACAGGGTGGGGACACGTGGGTGGCACTGTCACCACTGGGGCACGGGGACACCCTGAGGGACATTGGGGACCTTGGGGACACCCCCGTGTTGTCCTTCCCTTGGGGACACCAGGGCCAACTTGACATCCCCTGTCCCGTTTTGGGTCACCACAATGTCCCTGATGTCCCCGCAGTGTCCCCAACAGGACATCGGGGGACACTTGGGCCTTGTTCAGGACCCTGAAGAGACATCAGGGCCATGTGGGGACACTCAGGGGACATTGGGGTCTCGTTGGGGACATCGGCGGGACATTGGGGACCCCGCCCTGGCCCTGCCGGCGGGGGGCGGTGCTGGGGGGGTGACCTCACCTTTCCCTCGCCCCTCCCCACCCCCCCGGCCGCCCCATTCGGGCGAGTCTCTGACTGTCGGGTGTGTTCACTCCCCGGAGTGTCACCAAAGTGTCAGCAGAGTGTCTCCAAGGCGTCCCTGGTGTGTCCCCCAGCAGCCATGGAGCCCCGCGAGGTGCGACAATCCCGGCGCGGGGGCGGGAGGGGACACAGGGGACACAGGGGGTGGCGGGAGGGGCCGGGGGGGCCAGAGGGGACCAAGGTGGTGGAGGGGCAGGAGGGGAGAGGGGTTCACAAGGGGGACAGGAGGGTGTGGCAGGAAGGGGGGATGTGACAGAGGGGTGGAGGGGACTGAGGGTGGTGGGGTTGGGGGGGACAGTGGGGGGCAGGCTGTGGCAGAGGGGACGAGGGAGTAACAAAGGGACAGAGGGGACAGCAGAGCCCTCCAGGGAGGGGACGAATGGGACCCTGGGAGGGCACAAAGGCACCACCACAGGAGGCCACAAGAGCCCCCAGGTCCCTGACACCTCCCCTGTCCCCTCCTCAGCTGTTCCCATCCCTGCTGGAGTCGCTGGTCACCGTGGTGGCCACCCTGAACAAGGTAGCAGACACCACGGCCCCACTGGAAAAATTGATGAGGTGCTGGATGTGCCCCCAGAGTGCCTGCACGCAGGCCTGGAGGGCTTTGCCACTCGCCTCCGGAACACCCTGGACCACGGTGGCATCACCTGGTGGCACCGTGGTGTCACCTTCGAGCACAAGTACACTCTCACCTCCCTGGGCCAGGCCCTGGCCGCCTATGAGAGCACCCCATGGATCACCTGGGCCCAGGTGACGAGGGTGGCCAGGGCCTGGCGGAAGTCGGTGGCCACACTCGTGGACAGCTGGTTCCAGCTGCTGGGGAAGGCCACCGAGCTCCGGGACGCCTGCAGGGACGTGGTCGCCGGTGAGGGCACCACTGCGGCCATAGAAGCTGCTATGGGAGAAGCCGAGGTGGACAGCAGTGAGGAGGAGGAGGAGGCCACCACAATGAGAGAGCAGGCAGAGGCGGCCTTGGAGATGCTGGAGCAATTGGTGGCCGCATGTGACGAAGGCACTGCATTCCCCCGGGAGCTGTGGCGCAGGGTTCGGGACATCGAATCTGCCCTGAAGGGGACAAATGAGCCGACCCGCGACTTCCATGTGACCTTGGCGGCCAAGGTGGCCGAGGCCAGGCGGCTGTGGGATGCCAGCGCCCGCCTGGCCAACGATCACCTGCTGCACACACTCGGGGACATGGAGTGCATCTAATGGGCTTCCTGTTATGACCCTTGGCTTGATAACCATAGCCACCATGAGGTGGTCGAGAAATGCCAAAGAGCCATCGAGGACATCCCAAGTCTGCTGTGGGAACAGTGATGTCACCACTGTGCTGTCACTGGGGACAGTGACTTCATCTGGGACATCACTGGTGTCACTTGTCCCCTCCCTAATCCCCACATGGGATTTGAGACAAATTTAGGGAATTTTCTGGGAATTTTCTTTGAAATTGTCCCAAATCCTGATGGGAATTCCTGGGGTACTGTCACTTGGGATGCTCAGGGACACACAGGGACACTTTGGGGACACGCAGGGACATGCAGGGTCATGGTAGCAGGTCAGGGGGTGAATGAGCCCCCTCGGTGCCTTCAGCAGAGGCAGCTTTCCGCCGTGGCTGCAGTGGAGCCGGGTTATAAATGACAATATAACAATTGGCTTTTGCAATTCCTGTATTGGCTTTTGCAATTGTTGTTATTGATCACAAGTATTTTGCTATGGTGCTTGATATTGATACTGATGACTGATAATCCCTTGCAGCTGCTTGCTGGTACAATATAATCTATCCATTGATGTGTGCACTGTGTTACCCATTTATTGTTCGCCTAATGGTGCCTTGAGTCCCTGCCTCTGCCCCCAGCCCCGTTATCATCAAGGACCCCCCCCCAATCTACCAGGGCCCCCCCATTCACTGCTCCCCCCCTCCACCGATTCCCCCAAAGCGCTGGGACCCCCCCGATCCATGAGCTCCCCCCAGTGCGCCAGGACACCGACACCACCATCCATGGGACCCGACCCTCACCCCCCACCCCTCACTGCCCTCCCACTCACCAGGACCCCCCAATCCATGGGACCCCCCCGCACCCACCAGGGCCGCCCCCGGCACCCCCCCCATTGATTGAACCCCCCTGAAACGCCCCCAGCCCCTCCCCGGCCCCCCCGAGCCCCCGCGTTGGGCCCCGGTGGGGCCGCCGCTGAGCGGAGCCTGTCAATCAACGCCGATCGGGCTTGTAGCCACGCCCATGGGGAGGCGGGGCCCCGCGGGGCGGCCAATGGAGACTGGCAGAGAGGGGAGGGGGCGGGGATTGGAAAGACAAGGAATGGGTGCGTAGAAAAGGGGCGGAGCCCCATAAGCTGCGGCCAATGGGGAGGGGAGAGGGCGTGGCCTGGGATGCGAAAAAAGGGGAGCGCGGGAAAAAGCGGGCAAGGAATGGGGGTGTGGGAAAGGGGCGGGGCCTGGAGGGAAACAAAAGTGGGCGTAGCTTGACCGAGAAGGAATGGGGCGGGGAAAGGGACGGGGCCTAAAAGGAAACGAATCTGGGCGGGGCCTGGCGAGCAAGGAATGGGGCGTGGGAAAGGGGCGGGGTTCCAAGCGAAGCCTGGAAAGGGGAGAAAAAGAGACCCCTTGGGGACATTGGGGGGTTGTTGGGGACACCAAGGCTCCCAAGCGATCCCAAATCCTACTGGATCCCAAGGAATAACCTGAAATGGTCTCAAATCCCAAATCTTGGATCTAAAACTTCCCAGATCCCAAATGCCACTGGATACCCCAAATCCAATCCTAAAAGGTCACAAATCCTGGATCCAAACCAATCCCAAAGCCCAGACCCCTACTGGATCTCCAAAAACAATCCACAAAACCCAATTTCAAATCAAGATCCTGGCAGGAAAATGGACAGGGATAGTGGGACAGGAAGGGGGACACTGGGGTGAAACTGGTGGCAATGGGATGGAGACATTGGTATGGGGACAATGGGGTGGTGGCACTGGGATGGAACTGGGCAGGTGGCACTGGAGCAGGACTGAGGACACTGGGCTGGAGCTGGGGACAATGAGAGGGGACTGGGAAGACTGGGATGGTGACATTGGTATGGGGACAGTGGGGTGGTGGCACTGGGCTGGCACTGAGAGCACTGGGATAGAACTGGGCTGGTGGCACTGGGATGAACCTGGTGGCACTGGGATTGAACTGGGGACACTGAGGTGTGACAGTGGGGCAGCCCTGGGGACACTGGACTGCTGGCACTGGAGTGGTGGCACTAGGATGGAACTGGGGACATGGGGACAGGGCTGGTGGCAGCGGCACAGGGACACTGGGATTGAACTGGTGCCACTAGGATTGAACAGGTGGCACTGGATGGGTGGCACTGCTGTGTCCCTGGTGCCACCTGTGCGGTGTCCCCGTGTCCCCACAGTGTCCCTGGGGTGGCATGGACGGTCACCTGCTGCTGGTCCTGCCCGTGGTGGCCGTGTCCTGCCAGGTGGCCCAGCAGGGGAGGAGACATCGCGGTGTCACCTGGCCACCAGCGGGGCCACCAGCGGGCCGTGGCCATACGGGGGGCGGGGCCTGGTGTTGTGACATCATCTCGCCCCGCCCTTTTCCGGCGGACGCCATTCCTTGGACATCGGCTCCGGCGCTGCGGGGAGATCGAACCGGCACCGAGAGATCAAAGGAACGATGGGAAGGGTTCCCCTGAGTGATGGATGCAAAAAGAGATTTGCCTTCGCAAACAATCAGGGCTTGGGGGGTTAATTAATTAATTAATGCTGGCATCAGCAACCCAGTGCCAGCCCAGTGTCCCCAGTCCTGTCCCAGTGCCACCAGCCCAGTGCTCCCAGTGCCAGCCCAGTGCCACCGCCCCAGTGTCCCCATACCAATGTCACCAACCCAGTGTCCCCATCCTGTTCCAGTGTTCCTGTCCCAGTGCTCCCATTTCTGTCCCAGTGTCCCCAGTTCCACCCCGGTGGAAAAACAGTAAAAAAGAAGAATTAATGAATTCTTCTCTCATCACCAGAGAGTGGAAACACGACACGATTTAACTGCAAGGAGAAATAAAATAAATTGGTTTAATGCACAAGACAGCGTGGAGGCAAGTCAAGGGTTAAAACCAAACAAAAGAACATCTGGACTCACAGGAATGTTTGAAAATAATTTATATAGAATATAGAAAATTATATGCATAATTTTATATTAAAAGGAGCAAATTTTTAGTTAATATATGAATAAGACATAAGTATATTATAAATTCTGTTAGTATAAAAATACATTAATGTAAAATATTTTAATCAAATATATAATATATCCATTGTATTACTCTCTATATAGAATACTAATATATATTTTGATTAACATTATGTTATGAATATGCATAAACCCTAATGAATATGCATGAACCTCTGCGATGTAACAGGACGTAAAGAACATGGCTTAATTAACGGTGAGCTTTTGGCAATTAGCACCAGAATTTTAACCTTTAATGAACTTTTATAAATATTTCAATTCTGACCCGTGTTTCTCACAGGGGGTCCCGGCTGACAATGGGGGAGGGGGGGACAGGACTGAGCCTCAAGAGATCCCCCCAGTGCTGGGGACCCCCTGTGCCCCCCCAGCACTCGGAGCCCCCTGGTCCCACTCCCGGCTCCCCCCAGTCCCGGTGCTGCTCCCGGGGGTCCTGCGGCTCTGGGGGCTCAAAGGGGAGGGGGCAGAACCCCCGTGATGGGGGGGGGGCACAATGGGGGGTCCTGGCCCGGCGCTCGGGGGGGTCGGTGCACGAGGGGGGGTCCGGTCCCTGTCCCGGTGCTCGGTGAGGGGGGATCATGGCACGAGGAGGGTCCAGTCCCAGTGCTGGTGCACAGGGGGTGCTCAGTGATTCGGGGGAGTTTCCAGTGGCCCCAGTGCACGAGGGGGGGTCTCAGTGCTCAGTGATTTGGGGGGGTTTCTGGTGGTCTCAGTGCCTGAGGGGGGCTCCCAATGAACGATGACAGCACTGATTGATGGGGGGGTCTCCGGTGGTCCCGGTGCACCAGGGGAGGGTCCCGGTTCCTCGGGGGGGGTCCGGTGGTGCCGGTGCACGAGGAGAGGGAGGGAAACTCGAGGGTCCTGATGCCTGAGGGGGGTCCTGAGGGGGGCATCCCGGTGCACGAGGACGGTGAAATTCGGGGGTCCCGGTGCTCAGGGGGGTCCCAGTGGGTGCTCAAGGGCAGTGTGTGACACAGAGAGAGACCCCGGTGACACCAGGGACCCCCACACAGTGACTGGGCCAGTCCTGGTGACACTCGGGGGTCTCTTGGTGCCACTTGAGGAACCGGTGGCACTCTGGAGGCTCATGGTGACATAAGGAGCTGGTGGCACTCGAGGGGCTCTTGGTGACACACAGCGCTGTGGCACTCAAGGAGCTGGTGGCACTTGACTGCCCACAAGTCTCTCCAGTGACATCACTGCACCAATGACATCACAGTGGTGACATCACTCTCCCCGCAGCAGCCTTGGGATGTCCTTGATGGCTTTTTGGCACTGCTCAGCCACTGCATGGCTGCCGGGGCCACTGGGGCCACTGTGGCCACTATAGGGACTCAAGACGAGGTCGTGGATGTCCCAAAGTGTCCCCAAAAGGTGATGCTTGAACAGGTGGGCGCTGGCCTCCCACAGCTGCTCAAACTTGGCCACTTTGGCCACCAAGTCCTCAGGGACATTGGGGGATGCCTCCTTTGTCCCCTCCAGGGCAGCCTCAATGTCCCTGAGCTGGCACTCCATGTAACTGATAAACTCAGTGGCTCTGTCACATGCATCCACCAAGCGCTGCAGTGGCTCCAGGGCCACCTCTGCCCAATGTCTCCTCCTGATGGCCGCCCTCGCCCACCTGGAGGCCACCACGGCCTCTCCCATGGCCTCGTTGGTGGCCATTGCCACCTGGGTATCACGTGTGGCCCCCACTGAGGCCTCCTCATCCCTGTCCAGGGCCACCATGAGCTGCTGGGCTGTGGCTGCCAGGTTGTCCCCAGCTGTCCCCGGGCAGGTGGCCTTGTCCTGCTGGTCCCTGGCCCAGGCGAGGGCTGCGTCCTCGCAGGCATCACGGAGCTTGGTGATCTCCTCGACCAGCTGTTTCCATCTCTCCTCACACGCAGACACCAACTCCCGCCAGGCGCTGCCTGTGGCTCTCACATCGGCCCAGGTGGCCCCAGGGGTGGCTCCGAGTATTGGAAAAAAATGCTCCCAATATTACCAGTTAGATTGTGCCTGGGCCAGTCTGACCCTCGCTGCTGGGCCAAAGGCAGCAACTGCGGTGTATCACCCCAGAGATACCTTGGCTTGCTGGTGGTTGCAGCTGGGCACTGAACAAGTCCAGGCTTGTAAGGGACCCTGTTACCTCAGGAGGGATAGCTTCAGGCGATGGTGAAGAGAAAAAGGAGATGGATTCTGCTGGAGGGTTTAATGTCCAGAGGTTTATTACATGGTTACAGAGGTCTGAACGTGAGGAACTGCTCCAACAGAATAATGACCGCATGGTCTGATGACCTTTTTAAGCTCAGGGACAGGGGGAGGGGAGGTACAGGTGAGCCACCAACCAGGTGAGAGGGGCAGGGTCTCAGGGGAAGATGACACCCAGACAGGCCAATGACCCCTGGGCCTGAGTGGCATCCTTTGAACTTGACCAACCACACATGCCTTGCTGGAATGTTAAGTCTGAGTGACAGGACTCACTAAGCATGGGGGCAAGGGGGAAGGGAGAGAGGTATTGGCACACCTGGGAAAGTGACCTGGAAGGCCAAAATGGGACAATACAGCACACCACAACATCTCCCCCTAGTTTTGTTTAAAAAGAAGAGGACTGTGTTTGTGGTGCAGAATGATTGCCAAACCATGGTTGGTAAATCAGTTCTTCCTCTACAGGAGGGTCAGTGTTTTCCACTGAGGCTTCTAGGTCATCCATTGGAGCACTGAGGGCTTCCAAATGATAGACCTCAGGAGGGGGAGATGAGCTTGAAACTAACTTGAGAACCATGCGTTTGATTAGTCCAAAAACAATGCTAAAAACTACAATAACTATAACTAAAATAAACAGCACTAAAAACACAGTTTTCAGAATAGATCCCAACCAGCCCGAGAGTCCCCAGCCATTGAACAGTCCATTCAGCCAGTCGTCAGTTTCTCTCTTGATGTCGCTCACCATGGTTTTCATCTTGTCAATTGTGGCATGTACGTTCTCTGCCTTTGATGACAAGTCAAGACAGCAGAGTCCTTCAAATTCTTCACAGCGATGGTTGTGCAGAAGGAGCAGATAGTCTATGGCTGCCCTATTTTGAATGGTGGCTTGCCTGGTGATTTCCTCATCTGATAAGAGGTCACTCAGGGCAGTAGAAGTGAGGTTTGCCTGTTTTGCAACCCAACATTCCAATCGGCCTAATTCTCCCATGGTTTTTGCTGCCGAGATCCACGGCAGAAGGACTGTAATTGCGGTGGCCTTAAGTCTGGACCAGTGAACAATTTCTGAATTACAGTCAGGGTCTAATTGCCTTAGGTCTCTTTTTTTGATAGCCAATGTATGTGTGTTGTTTTTAGTTTGCCAATGTATTAGGTTTGTTCGATTTGGTGTTAACAGGCTCAGCTTGCCAAAGGTACATGGACCTCCGAGCAGACGAGGAGGGAGACCTGCCCATGCTCTGTCTCCACATATTAAAAACACACCCTTTGGGAGTTCACGAGGCTTGTAATCACCACCAGATGAGTGCATGACTAAAACTGAATTTTCACACCAGTTCTTGTCTGTGTAGTGTGGGTTGCTAGGGTCAGAATAGGTGTTTGGTTTAACTTCATGATATGGTAAGCGGGAATTGAATTTAAAGTGAATGCAAAAGGTTGCATTCATGGAGCCTAAGAGATGGAACTCTTGTGGCTCCCTTTTTGATACTGGTAACTTTCTCGCCCACTCCTGCCAAAACAGTAAAGGATTGTCAGCAGGGTAACGGCCAGGGGAAGGTGCGAGTAAGTTAACTTCATTTAAGGCACTCCACATTTCATTTGGGAACTCTGAGGATTTAAAAGGAACTCCCACCTGGCAAGTTGACAGGGGGTCAGAGGCTGTCGCGGTGGAGAGGCAAATGTGATCTTGTCCAAGGGCTCTGGCCAGAGTGGTCCATACATTCGCTTTGGGCTGAGGGACTAACCAGGAGGTCGCTGGAGAAATGATCGCAAGTAGGACGAGAAGCAGGCTCAGTCTCATGGCGTCTCGAGACTGCACACGAACAGCAGGATCTAAACCGGTAAAAGGAAACTTAAGACAAACATATATTACAAACTATTCCAGATAGGAGGTTTAAATGGAATTTCTTCCAGAGAACATGTGCGGCGTTTTCTTCTCCAGGCAGCATGAGCAACCTGGGGTGCTTCTGTAGATTTCTCTGAGACCTTGGGAAGATAGGGCTTTACCCATTTGGAAGGAACCCACCTTAAACCAGAGGGGGTGGACACACAGGCATATCCACGTCCCCAAGTAACCAATTTGTAGGGTCCCACCATTTTCCAAGTCTCAGGGTCCTTTACTAAAACTGGAGGTTTTTCTTTCATTAACTTATAATTGCTCCCCCCAAAGTGACGTAGGATGGGTGGGTTCAGGCTGTCAAAAGAACAATTCAGAAAATTTATTGTGAATAGCGCCCTGGATAACCGGATGTGGGGAGGTTCCACCTTCAGAACCTGTTGTTGCTGGTCCAGGACCCTTTTAATATCACGGTGAGTTCTTTCTACAATGGCTTGACCATGTAGAAAGTTCTTTCTACAATGGCTTGACCAATGGGGAGTAGGGGATGCCAGTTTTGTGCTCTACTCCCCATTGCTGCAGGAAGCTCCCGAATTCCTTGGATTTGTAAGCAGGCCCATTATCAGTTTTCAGCTCCTTGGGGATGCCCATGAAAGAAAAAGCCTGTAAGAGGTGCTTAATAGCATCAATAGATGATTCTCCTGTGTGGGCAGAAGCATAGACCGCTCCAGAAAAGGTATCTACACTAACGTGAACATATTTCTGCCGTCCAAAAGACTGTATGTGTGTTACATCTGTTTGCCACAGTTCACAACTGTTCAGTCCCCTTGGGTTTGCTCCCGTACTCACTGTAGGGAGTGCATGTTGTTGGCAATTTGGGCATGTGGCCACAATCGCTTTGGCCTGTTCTCGAGTGATGTTAAACTGACGAACCAGGCCAGGTGCATTTTGGTGGAAAAGCTGGTGGCTGATTTTTGCCTGTTCAAAAACATTTGGGAGAGTGGCCATCACTGCAGGTGCAGCAAGAGCATCTGCCCTTCTATTGCCTTCAGCGATAAACCCTGGCAAGTCAGTGTGTGACCTGACATGCATCACATAAAATGGTTGCTCTCGGTGAGTGACTAACTTTACCAGTTTTGAGAGCAATTTGAAAAGTGTGATGTTAGACACATCTTGCAGTATTGCTTGATCTGCCCTGGATACTACTCCTGCCACGTATGCAGAGTCTGTAATCAGATTAAATGGTTCTGAGAACCTTTCAAAGGCCCTAACAACTGCAGCCAATTCAGCAACCTGAGGTGAACCTTCCACCTCAGCAATGTCTGTCTCCCACTGCTGGGTTTGAGGATCCTTCCAAGTCATAACGGACTTGTGGGACCTCCCGGATGCATCTGTGAAGACAGTTAGAGCCTTTTTTAAAGGTCTCCTACTTAGAGCACTTCTCAGTTTTAAGGTAAATTGAACATCTTGTTCGAACAATTTGTGAGCGGGCCGCGCTACCGAAATTTGTCCTGAGTAGGAATCCAGAGCAAACTGCAACACTTCATTTTCTTGAAACAATTGTTCCAGTATTTTCATAGTATTTTGACCTGATTTTAACTCAACTGGAATGTGAATGCACTTAAAATCACATCCTGCTAACTCCCTGATCCGGGTCCTTGCTTTCCGGATCAGGTCTGCTACCAGCTCCTGAGGCTTTGTCAGTCTCTTGGACCTTTTGTGACTGAGGAAAACCCATTCTATGATCAAGAGAGGGTCCCTCTGGTCCCGGTCCTTTTTTGGTGCGTTCTTTGCCTTAGTTTTTCCTCCCACTGGAAAATAATTCCATGGAGATGTGGCAACTTACCTAGGATGATAAATTTGAATGGCAGGTCAGGCCGGCATCGGTTGGCCTGTCTTGTGGACATTGCAATCTGAACCTTTTCTAGAGCTTTCCGTGCCTCTGGGGTAACAGACCTAGGAGCACCTGGGTCCTCTCCCCCTTTCAATAAATTGAAAAGAGGGGCAAGGTGTTCATTAGTCAGACCGAGCCATGGTCTTACCCAATTCAAAGACCCACACAACCTGTGGACATCTGCAAGGGTCTTGATCCTTGGATTGATTTCTAATTTTTGAGGAACAATGGTCCTATTTCCAATTTCTAAGCCCAAATACTTCCAAGGTGGCATCTTTTGAATTTTCTTTTCCTGGAGCTCGAACCCTGCAACAATCAATGCATCGATCGTTAGGTCAAGCGCATGTGTGAGTAAATCATCATTGGGGGCACACACAAGGATATCATCCATATAATGATAGATGATGGCCTTCTCTGCGGCTGCACGTACTGGGGAAAGCAGGGAAGACACATACCACTGGCAGATAGCTGGAGATACCTTTAATCCCTGAGGAAGAACGGTCCAATGGTACCTTTTCATAGGGGATTCCATATTAATAGAAGGAACTGAGAATGCAAAACGCGGTGCATCGTCAGGGTGCAAGGGGATTTGGAAAAAACAATCCTTAATAACAGCTAATTTCCAGTCTTGGGGAAGCATTGTTGGGGATGGCATACCAGGTTGGGGAGAGCCCATATCTTCAATTACATTATTAATTTGTCGGTGGTCGCAGAGGAGCTGCCATCTGTTTTTGTCAGCTTTTTGGATGACAAACACTGGAGAGTTCCATGGGGACATGGTCTCCACAATGTGGCCCTTTTTTAATTGCTCTTCCACTAGTTCTTCAAGCACCTTTATTTTTTGTTTACTTAGCGGCCACTGTTTCACCTGAACTGGTTTGTCTGTTATCCACTTCAGTTTTTGGGTGGGGCGCTGTTGTTCAGTGACTGCTGTACAAATATGCTGTGGAGAGTCTGGAATATCAATTGTGACACCCCACTGGGCCATTAAATCTCTCCCTAACAAAGGTTCCGAATAATCCAACACAAATGGACGGATATTAGCCAATTGTCCGTTTGGTCCCTCAAATTGAATAATGCTTTTGGATTGTCTTGCCAATTGCAGACCTCCTACACCTTGAAGGTGACCAGCAGCATTTTCAAAGGCCAATGTGCTGGCCAGTCTTGTACGGGAATCACTGTGCAGTCTGCACCAGTGTCTACAAGCATTTCAATGCGTTTAGACTCTCCACCCCCATTGACATTACACCATAATTTGGGTTTTTCTTTCCCAATAACTTGTACTCGGGCAACTGTGGGCCCTTGTTTTTTGATATTTTCAGGTAAAGATGGCACAGGGATAGCTTGTGCAACAATTTGTCCCTTGGGAAGAAATAGGGGTGGGTGGAAACAATGCAGGCCGAGAACGAATTGCTCAGGATCTGATGTTGTCATTCCCGGAGCAATTTCGATCTCTTGTGGTGTGTGTTTGGTGTCCCCAATGACGATGTACTTACAACGAATCCGGTTCCAAGTACCTTTCAGTTCAGGATTTACAGACACAAAATGCCAATCAGTGTCCTCCAGATGGAGTGACTCAGTCAGCTGCAACCTGTAAGGCTCATTGATAGAAGACGTGGTTAACACAGGATCACCTAAATCATACACAGTCTTTGAAGCACCTGCTTCACTTACACAAACATTAATATTATCGCGCGCTTGATTTGTTGTGCTACCCTTATTCCCTTGGCCTGCTCTTTTTGTGTCTGCGCGCCTGGCAGGCCGGCGCTGGCTCTTCAGTTTTTTTGTTGTTGTTGACCCCCAGGGAGGGCTTGTAGTTCTCCTCCCCTGCCATTTCTAAATTCATCAAATTCCCTTTTCAGGGGGCACTGGTTACTCCAGTGCCCTAGGTTGTTACAAAGCAGGCATGGTTTTGTGGGCTCAACCATTGCTGGTCTCCGCTGCTGCCCAGGGTACTGCTGTGATGAGGGGAAAGGCGCAGAGCTGGCAACGGCGACACGCTGAGGTGGTCTTGGCTGCAGCCTTGGTCTGGTGTCTTCAGCTACACTCATCAGAGGGACTTTCCTGTTACACACTAGAAGCATGTCCTTTAACGTAGGGGTAGGTTCGAGAGGAAGGCTCAGGATTGCCGCTTGACACTGATTATTTGCATTTGTAAATGCCATTTCTTCTAAAATTGCTTCTCTAGCATTCTCTTTTTTAACTTGTATTTCAATAGCTCTAGTTAACCTTTCTACAAATTTCAAAAAAGGCTCTGATGGTAGCTGTTTAATTTTACTATAGGGCTCAAAAGGCCCCTCAGGTTGTAGGGAAAAGAATGCTTTTTCAGCTGCTTCCTTTACTTTTTCGAGTGTTTCTGCAGGAATTGCAATAGCTTGGATCGAGGGAGAAGACCATTGGCCCTCACCACAGAGGTGCTCAATGGTGATAGGGTTACCACTGTTGTCTTTTGCTGTGTTTGGATCAGAATGCAAGCCTGGGAGAGCATCTTTTAGCATTTGTTTCCATGCTATTTCCCATAATTTAAATTCCGTGGAGGTCATGAGACAGGAAAAAAGCTGTTTTAAATCATGTGGAATCACTCCAGTCCAGTTAAATTCAATTCAGAATTTAAAAGGCCACGGAAATATGGACTGTGTGGACCATATTCTTTATGAGAATTACAGATCTCTTTAATCAATTGCCGTCCAAAAGAACTCCAATTAGCAGTTGGGGCTGTCCCTCCCTGTGCTGCAGGCTGAAAGGTAACAGGAGCCAGTGACAACATGGGACTATGCATTGGGTCTGCTGTTCCCTGCTCTGTATCCCTTGAAACAGAAGCATTGGGATCACAGCTACAGGTTTGGGGGATGGCAGTGGGTGTGTCCCCACCGTGGGAACCCGGGGAGGAGGCGGGGACGCAATGGGGACAGGGGGCGGGGACAGGGGGCCGGCAAGGGGCGGGGAAACCGTGGGAACAAGGGGCGGGGTCAAGGGGCAGGCAGGGGGCGGGGACACCTGGTGACATCACGTCAGCAGACGCCCCCTGGGAGGGGTAGAGGGGTGGAGCTGAGGGTATTGCAGGAAAGGGAGGGGGAGGGGGGAAGGTGTCACGAGGAACAGGAGGAGAGGGGGATGGAGATGGAGTTTCGGGATGCTTAAGGGGATTTTGGGAAGAAGAAGACCAGGTTTGGGAAGATGCCACGTGGCATCCACCATCTTGTGGACCCCCTAGGGGCTGGGGGCCATTTTGGGTATCACTGCTCTCAGGAAAGCTAACACGTGCTGTGGGTTTCAGAGGAGGGGACACAGGGGATTGGGAAAGGTTCCACGCAGCCTGGCCAGGGCCTTGTGGACAGGGCAACTCAGGCATTTCAACAGAATTTGGGTGTCGACTTCCCAATGAGTTTGATCTGTTTAAAATACCAAGTTTTGGGTAAAGAGGTTTAGGGGTTTTAGAACTAGGAGAGGGAGAAACAGGGAGAGCAGAGGTACATCGCTTTACATTTGGCTTTTTCTCCATTTCCTTTTGTTTGAGCAATGCTGTTCGAATTTGTAAACTCCAAAACACAAATTTAGCTGAGGGGGCATTGCTAGATTGTCCTAAGGTTATCAATTCATTTCCAACTTTATCCCAGAATTGAATATTGTGGATTTCTTCAGGGGAGATTTGTGGGAAGTGGAAGAAAAGCCATCTTATCTTACAAACTGTTTCAATTTTCCCTTTGAGAACTTCACATTACTACTATTGAAAATGCTAACAATATTATAATACACTCCTTTTTGTACAATGCTGAGTTTTAAACCCATGTTAGATGTAAAAAGCAAAGTACTAAATCCTGCCTGACCAAAAACAAAGCCAAAATCAGCTACCGATTTCAAGAAAAAACCACAGATGGAAAGGGATAACGAGCCGACAAAAGCTTCACAATGCAGCTGTATATACTGCTTTTAAAATTCCCGGGCAGCAGCAGCAGGGCACGCCCTGCCGAGCAAAGGCAGAAACAAACCCTCCCCCGCCGTGGAATGCACCCCCCCGCGGAGCAGAGAGAGCAGCTACGCCATGTGGCAAGCCCAAACCGGGCCCCCCCTGCGCCACGTGTGCAGAGAACCCCCCTTCCTCCACAGAGAGAGAGAAAGAGCGTCCCCCGCGGCAAGAGAGCCGAGAGCCCCCCCTCCCCCGCACAGAGAGAGAGAGAAAGATCTCCCGACCATGTGGAGAGAGCCGAGCCTGCAGAGCCAAGAGGAAGAGAGAGAGAGCTCCCGCGCGAATTCCAAAAGACAGCAAAACATGCGGCAGAAAGCTAATAGCTAGAAATCAATGAATTCCCGTCTGTGGGGCTGCGCAGCCAAAAATGCAATTGCAAAAAGGAACAGAACTCACGGCAGAGTCTGTTTTTGAGATCCTGCTCTACCGAGAGCAGAGATACTCACCCGAAATGGAAGCTGCAGCTGGCTGGGTACAGGCAGGTCTCTTCACCGGAACAGGACCTCTCTTGGGCGAGAGAGGCTACCCTGTCCTCCGTCTGGAAAATCTGCTCACCAGAAAGGAGCTGGGCTTTCCAGAGGCGCCGAACAGTCCACGAAACTTCTTCTGGGAATATTCCCTAAGTCTCTAGCCGAGGGCTTTGCAACCAAAGCCCCTTTCAGCTGGATGCACATCTGCCAGAAGCTTCTCCAAGGTGCTGCGGGTCCGTCTTGGGCTGCAGAGTCGCTTTGCCCACCCAGGGACGCCAAATATTGGAAAAAAAAGCTCCCGATATTACCAGTTAGATTGTGCCTGGGCCAGTCTGACCCTTGCTGCTGGGCCAAAGGCAGCAACTGCGGTGTATCACCCCAGAGATACCTTAGCTTGCTAGTGGTTGCAGCTGGGCACTGAACAAGTCCAGGCTTGTAAGGGACCCTGTTACCTCAGGAGGGATAGCTTCAGGCGATGGTGAAGAGGAAAAGGAGAGGATTCTGCTGGAGGGTTTAATGTCCAGAGGTTTATTACATGGTTACAGAGGTCTGAACGTGAGGAGCTGCTCCAACAGAACCATGACTGCATGGTCTGATGACCTTTTTAAGCTCAGGGACAGGGGGAGGGGAGGTACAGGTGAGCCACCAACCAGGTGAGAGGGGCAGCGTCTCAGGGGAAGATGACACCCAGACAGGCCAATGACCCCTGGGCCTGAGTGGCATCCTTTGAACTTGACCAACCACACGACGCCTTGCTGGAATGTTAAGTCTGAGTGACAGGACTCACTCAGCATGGGGGCAAGGGGGAAGGGAGAGAGGTATTGGCACACCTGGGAAAGTGACCTGGAAGGCCAAAATGGGACAATACAGCACACCACAACATCCGAGGGTGGCCAGGGCCTGGCCCAGGGAGGGGACACTGGGGTGTTCCAGGCCCTTCCGGAGGCTCCAGGTGAAGATCCTCAGGGCCGCGTGCAGCAACTTTAGGGGCACACAGCGCCGCACACCCCGGTGTGGCCTGGTCACGGTGGCCATCACATTGCCCAGAGTGGCCACCACGGACACCAGAGCTCCAGCCGCTGGGGAGGGGACAGCTGAGGAGGGGACAGGGGAAGTGTCAGGGACCTGGTGGCACATGTGGCCTCTTGTGTGGCCCCTGTGCCCTTCTGGGATCCCATTTGTCCCTTCCCTGTGTTGCCCAATTGATAAATGACACAAAACTCGGATAAGTTTTGTGGGTGCTTTATTAAGGGCCCGGGGAACTGGGGGACTCCTGTCCCGATGTCCGAGCCCCCAAATTCACGTATGGGTGCTTCCCTCTTATACATGCGATTCACGACAAAGTCTCCAAGAAACAGTTTCCCGTTTCCCTTGCCTGGTCACAGACCCCTTGTGATACATTACTTGGTTCACAAACAAGATAATTAATCCTCTGCTATCTTATTCTAAGAGCATTGTATGCTGCCTCCAGACAGGTTAGCATTCTTACTTTCCTGCACTAGTTTAATTATTTATTAAATCCCTAAGACTGCCTGCTAGGTTACACACAAAACCCAACACACTTTCAATGGCTACAAAACTACTTAACAAACCAGTTACCACACAACTCACTATAATTAAATATTTTGCTAAATTTCATTTTTTTTCCAACACCTGGAGGGCTCTGCTATCCCCTCTGTCTCTTTGTCACCCCCTCATCACCCCAGCCACCCCCTACCACCCTCCCTGCTGTCCCTGCTGCCAGGCCCTGCCACCACACTCGTAGCCTCTGAGACAAAGTAAAGATCCATTCTGAATTAGGTGAAGTGTCTAAGAGAGGTGAAAAGTCTGTGAGGCCAAAGCTGAAGGAAGAACTCGCATGCCGAGACAGCAAGGAGACAGAGAAAGAAAAACAGAAAAGACCACAAGGTCGATTTGCCCCGACTTAGAAATTCCTTTGATAAAGAAGAACTGGTGCTAAATGTCACACGGAATGAATATGTATGAACTTATTGTGAAACTGTATGCATATGCATTTGGAAGGGGGATAAAAGAAGACCCGAGGTCTTCAGAAGTATGCATGCCTTGTTTGGGGACTTGCATCCGGCACGCATCGTAAATAAACATACCGGGCTTTACAACTTTTATAAAGTTGTGAGGTTTCTTCTTTTCTCCGCAAAACATTATGGCGAGCCAGGCAGGAGTTCTCTGTCCCTGCAGGGGCGGGGGGGATAGACGGACCTCCAAGGCGCGCCCTAGGATTTTTTCCTGGTGGGGCTCCGCTCGTCTCAGCTTGCCACCTGTGAGGACAGACAACGACCTGCTGGCCTGCGGAGGAAGATACGGTATGTACTGAGGGGCCCCAGGGGAGGGAAAGGAGAGCAAGGGAGTAAACCACCCAGAGACATCTGGGTATAGCTGATGGAGCAGCTGTATTAGAGACGGGGTTCATCGTTCTGATAGAGCAGACCGCAAGCGGTTCTGGGGGTGAGCCGGGTGAACCCGTGTATGTGTGTTGGGGGTTCATAGTTCTGATAGAGCAGAACTGTTGAGCCCGTGTGTGTTTTGTTTGTATGTGTGTGTGATGTCCGGACACTGTGTTGCTGTATGGTTAATGTGTGCATTGTGTGGTCAGTGCACTGTGTTTCTAATTGTGCAAGTGTATAAGTGTATGGTGTATAAAAGAGAATAAATCTACAGTGCTGGGGGGGGGTCAGTACTACCCGTGTTTGAAGCAGCCGAGTGAGGCCTGAGGCGTCGGCTGCAGCAGGCTGCGGGGGCAGGGACAGAAGTGCCCCACAGAGAAGCGAGTGGAAGAATGTCAGTGATGATATTTATAGTGTTTAAATGTAGTGATTTGTGTAGATTTGGTACATTTTAACCGTGAGTATGAGTATGAGCTCAGAGAGTTCCTTTGCCTTGGATGTTTGATTTTGATTGTGTCCAAGAAAATTGATGTGAGTAAATGCTGAATTATGGTATGCTATGTTGTGTTGAGAAAAGTGAGCACTTTGAGAGATATGCCCTTTCCCAGTGGTTTTGTGTAGTGATTTTCTTCCGCTGCATTGTGGTAATTTGATTCTCAGATTGTATAGTAGTGTTTGTGGAGATTTTAAGGTTTTGTTGCAACAAGAGTGGCATTTTACATAGAAGAACTATAGTACGGTGATTTATGCCTAATTACGATAGAGTTAAAGGAATTCCAAGAATCCCTCCCCCTCACAGCAATTCAAGCCTTGGCTCTAGCGAATTTGAGATAAAGGGGGGGTGGGGGTGCGAGTGGGCATATCAGAGTTTCGGCTGTGACTAGCAACAGCCTTTTTGCAAAGCAGTAAAACAAGTGTAAGTAGACACAGGGCTTAATTAGATTGTGCAAGAAGAGAACTAGAAAAGACTGATATTTTGTTTGATCAGAACATAGTGTCTCTATCACGTTTTTGATTAGCATGCTGTGTGAGGTGACAGTGGCTGTCCCCTGGGCACAGGGACAGCTCTGGCTGCCCCGTCTCCCCAGGGAACACGGGAATGGCCTGTGAGCAAAAGCTGGATGTGCAGTTATTATTGCAGTGCGGTGTTTATGAGAAACACTGGTTTTGCTGTTCTAATAAGTGTCAGGGCACATGTAAATTAGAGGTTTCTGGTCAAGCGGATTCAGAACCTAAGGTCTTACAACTTGTGTATGTGGGAACCACATCTGATACCTGCCAACTGGAGCTGTGTGTATAGGAGGAAAGTTGAGAAACTACTGTGAAGGTCTGTAAAAAGGTTTGAGTGGAAGCGAGATAGGGCAAGGAGAAATAAATAATGAGAACTGACCAGAGCAAAGAGGTTCCTAAATTAGCCCCTTTTGGGAGGGGCTCACTGGGAGAAGGCTGCCAGTAGCAGCAGCTCAGAAAATAAAAAGATTTATAATACTTCATTGCTGTTAGTACTGTTTTAAAATAGGAGGATAAATGGGATAGAGTTTTGTATGCTGAAATGTCTTTGTGTTTTAAGAAATCACCCAGATTTCTTGAAAAGGGAAAACAAGGCAAAGAGAAAGCAAATCAAACATGTTGTTCAGCATGCAGCATAAGATAGCAACGTATGAAATCAGGCAAGGATTATCATGCTGAAATGCAAAGCAATCACAGTTCACAAAATGAGTACATATGATTTGCTAAAGGTTCCTCCCAAGGTAAGGGAGGAAGGGTAAAGATGACCTCCCCAAAAGGGAAGAATTTTTGTTGACACAAGGGCCATATATTCAGTTTTAAATAAAACTTTAGTACCTGTGGAGAATGTTTATGTTGCAGTGTGGGGAACAACTGAACAACTGGCCAGTCTGAGAAGGCATCCTTGTGCAAACCTTTAAAGTAATATGCGTACTATGTGTACCTAAAAGCTTTTGTACACTTCGCTCAATTTGCTAAACATTCTCAAATGAGTAAGGTTACTCTGGAGGCAAATGATATAAAGATGTTAGGCTTAACATTAACAGACACTGAAATTAAGAAAGACATTAGTAAGGAGATATTAGAATAAGTAAACAAGTGTTTTCAAGGGTATGGGCCTCTGCTGTACCAGGGAGAGTGAAAGATGCTCCCCCATGAGCATCAAGTTTAAGGAAAGAACACAACTAGTGAGAACTGAGTACTACCCTCAAAAGGAAGATAAGGAAGGAATCAGTCCAATAATTGATAGTAGTGGATTGAGGGCTGTCAATAAGATAACACAGAATTTATACCCTGTGGTAGCAAATCCATATACTTTACTAACTTGTTTAACACCTGAGCTAACCTGGTTCACTGTTTTAGGCCTAAGAGATGCCTTCTTTTGCCTCCCTATCCACAAAGCCAGACAGAAAATTTTTGCATTCAAACACAGCTCACATGGTCCATGTGCCTGAAGGCTTCAAGATTCCCCACTCCGATTGGAGAACAGCTTGCAAAGACCCAGAGTCCCGGGAAGTTCCACAAGAGGAAAGGAGGCTGTTGCAGTACGTGGATGATCTTCTAGTAGCCACTTGGACGAGGGAAGCGAGGGAAGCCTGGACGGTAAGCCTTTTGAATTTCCTAGGACTCCAAGGACGCAGAGTCTCAAAGAAAAAGGCACAGGTAGTGAAACAGAAGGTAATCTACCTGGGGTAAGAAGTGAGTGCTGAGCAGCAGACTTTAAGGCAGGGAAGCCCTATGCCAAACCCTGAAACCCCAGACAATGAAAGAACTCCGAACCCTCTTAGGCATGGCAGGGTGGTGCCGGCTGTGGGTTTATAGTTATGCACTGCTCGCCAGACCCCTCTATGCTCTTATTGCCAATGGAAACAGAGATCTCCAGTGGACACAAGACACCACATGGGCCTTTCGCCAGCTAGAGAGAGTGCCCTCATGTCAGCTCCAGCTTTGAAACTTCCAGATGTAAGTATTTTTCCCACGCAAGGAATTGCCCAGGGAATACTGGCTCAGGACTTGGACCCTTACTGAAGGGCAGTTGCTTACTTCTCTAAGCAACTAGATGCAACAGCCAAAGGATGGCCAGGTTGCCTCACAGCTGTAGCAGCAGTCGTGCTGAATATTCAAGAGACATGCAAGTTTACCCTGGGACAAAAATGACTGTGCTAGTGTCCCACACAGTGTCCGCAGTGCTGGAAGTAAATGGTGGCCACTGGCTCTCACCACAGAGGTTTCTGAAATGCCAGGCCATCATGGTAGAGCAAGACGATGTAGAGATAGTGGTGACTAATATTGTCAACTCAGCTTCTTTTCTCAGTGGACACCATAGTTGCCTCGAGACCACCGAAGCTACCTACTCCCGCCGCCCAGACTTAAGGGACACTCCTCCGGACGATGCAGAGACCTGGCTCACTGACAGGAAAGCGACATTGCAAAGTTCACGGTGACTACCTGCAGAGAGGTAATCGAGTCTGGACCCTTACCAACAGGTACCTCTGCACAGAAGGCTGAGATAATTGCCCTGACCCGTGCCCTGGAAAGGGCAAAAGGGAGGAGAATAACCATCTACACAGACCCAAGGAATGCATTTGGAGTCACACATGCACATGGAGCCATCTGGAAAGAGAGGGGACTGCTGACCTCACAGGGAAAGAAGAGACAATCCAGCTGCTGGAAGCAGTTCAGCTACCTGAAAAGGCATATTAAGGCACACTAGAGAGTGAGCTTAAAATTGGAGGAAAGAAATGAGCTGGCGGATGGAGAGGCAAAGAAAGCAGCAAAGGGTGAGGTACAGATTTTCCTCGAAGGTAAGCCATAATACAATAATACTAACCAAAAGAGACGTACAACTGCAAGGGGTGGGCTACCATTGAAAGAGAGCTAGGAATCCCTTCCCATTTTCATCGTTACTAGTGAAGGAAGGGCACTAGAAAACACACTAGGGCCTAACTACTTAGAAGCCTTTTATAGAGTGTGGCTCCTTTTTCGAAATGACCAAGGCTGCGAGTGATACAGAGTGCATTACACAAATCTGATTGAAACAATCGTTGTATCGTTGTCAGGAATTTATATGCCACTATCACTCAGGTAAGCCTGTGATCCTTGCCTCCAGACTAACCCCAAAATACGCCCCCGGCCAAAACTCGGTCAGACTGGGAGAGGCCATGGGCCTGTACAGCAGTGGCAAATTGACTTTTCAGAACTCCCAAGGAAAGGGGGGTATCAGTATTTACTGGTATTGATAGATACATTTTCAGGGTGGCCAGAAACATTCCCCACCAGAACTGTCAAAGCTCAAGAGGTGACCAGATTATTTTTATAAGGAATAATACCACGCTTCAGAGTTCCAGCCACGATATCCTCAGATAAAGAATCACATTTCATTTCCAAAATAGTGCAACAGATTAGTAGCCATCTGGGCATAGATCAGGAACTTCACACCCCATACCACCCCCAATCAAGCGGCCAGGTGAAGAGAATGAATCATTTGATTAAGCAGCAAATCATAAGACTGGGGCAAGAAGTTAATCTACCCTAGCCCAAGCTCTTCCACTAGCACTATTGCAAATTCAAACTAAACCTTGAGCTAAAGGAATGCTGAGTCCTTTTGGAATGCCTTATAGAAGACCATATAGAATACAAAGGGAATGTCCAGAATGTCCACCTACACGGTGGCATTAAGCAAACAGCTCAGAGTAATTGAGAAACATGTGGCTGGAACTCGGAGCAGGGAGTTAGATAGCCTGGGGATGATGTATATGTTAAGTCTCTTACAGAGAAGACTTCGGAACCACAGTGGGAGAGACCACTGCGAGTACTTCTCACCACCTTCACTGCAATCAAAATCAAGGAGCAGAATGCCTGGATCCATCACTCTCGGGTGAAGAAGGCCCAGAAACCCCTTAAGGAGTGACGCCAGGAGACAATGAACTGAGATTAAACTTACTCGGGCAAAATGAGTATATTGCGGTCGGGAGTAGCTCATATTTTAGTTTGTAGAATTGTATTGTGTGTAATCATAACTGAAGTTTCAGAACTTGAGAGTACCTCTGTTCAAAGTAATGCTAAATGGCCTTGGTCCCTGGCATTTAATCAGTATACTGGATCATAGGAAAACCTTCTGAGATAAAAGATTTAAACATATCTACTGTAGTCATCCACGAGAATCAGATATGTGAGGAGCAAGAATGGCAAGAACAGGAACTGTGGACTCTTCAAGGAATCAGAGGAGAAGAAATCAAAGTAGGGTGCCAGGTCATCAATAGGGTAGCTTATGAGAGACCAGATGTAATTAGTGTCTGAACCTCCCCTGGTGTATATGAACACCAGGAAGTCTGTGATAACCTAAGTGAATCAGACTGTTGGTGTAATTTCACCTTGATACAGGCTGTAGAAGTGACCTACCTTTGAGCTCGAATTAATATCAGACTTTCATTTGAATTCAAAGTGGATGTGACTGAACAACAGCTATTATTCAATCCAGAATGGTCTCTCAAATGTGCGGAGTTGATAATGCAAATTAACATCTCAAAAATCCAACCAGCCCGCTCCTCCTTCCTAAAAACTTCCTTTGAGGGCTGGACAACATGGTTACAAAAACAGGCATATCTCAGGAGCAGAACAAGAAAGGAAGGAGCCAGCTCTCCTGGTGCCTAAAACCAGGAACACCAAGAAATCAGTTTCCTTAGGTCATTTTCCAAGCCGGTTGGCTGAACACTCAGGCAATGACTGGTAAAGGGTGCTGAACTGCAGGTGGTAAATTAACCCAAGCAAGGAAGGTGATTTTCTTTATTTATAGCTATCCCCTTTCCTACTGAGATTTGGATCAGTGATTGTCCCAGTCTGAGGCAGTTGGATTCTGCTTAAAAGAGGTAGAGAGAGACCCCCCCTCAGAGCTCAGCAGCAGGCTGTAGGATTTTGAGCATCACTTTTGTGCTGAGTGTTTCAAGTAGCAGAAACCTGATCCCAGTTTCTTCTGAGGCACTGCAATGAATTTAGGCTCTTCTCTCAGACTTCCCCTTCATTATTTACTTGAGGCTTGGACCTGAAGCTAGGGGCAAGGTGGGTGAGGTTTCGTAGACCAGGAGAGACATTCCTGCTTGCCACACATCTGGGAAATCAGGTGCTTTGGAGGGGGAAGGAGATTCCTGAGGTCTCTACATTTCAGAACAAACATCTGCCTCAAATATGACCTAAACCTCTGTCAGATACACTTGTGAAGTGTGTCTGAATTTGCAGTGTGAGCCCAGCACATCCCTCTGGCAGGGAGGGATGGTCATAAACAGAAAGAAGTTCCTGTTCCCCATAACAAACATCTAACTGGCATATTAGGGACAAGATTAGGAGTTTTAAATGGAATTGATTCAGAAATACTGGTGAATAAACTGGCCACTGCAGCAAGTAGCCTAACAAAATTGAAGCAGCCTTTATAGTAATCTCTATTGGCATTAGGAACTAGCCAGTGACAGATTTCAAAAGTACTGCCAAAGTAAGGAAGTATGAAAAGGCCGGGGACCAAGACCACACGTTGATAGTAGAAGCACTTAGTATAGTGCTTGAGAACTGTTTGTGCTGCTGTATGCTACAACGAATAGCTGTACTAACATCTTTGTCAAAAGCACATGGTGAAGCACTAAAAGACACTGTTGTGAAGGTTTTCATTAAGTAAAAGAATTTACTTATTTCCTAGGAAAGGGGGGAATGAGACAGAGTAAAGATCCATTCTGAATTAGGTGAAGTGTCTAAGAGAGGTGAAAAGTCTGTGAGGCCAAAGCTGAAGGAAGAACTCGCATGCCGAGACAGCAAGGAGACAGAGAAAGAAAAACAGAAAAGACCACAAGGTCGATTTGCCCCGACTTAGAAATTCCTTTGATAAAGAAGAACTGGTGCTAAATGTCACACGGAATGAATATGTATGAACTTATTGTGAAACTGTATGCATATGCATTTGGAAGGGGGATAAAAGAAGACCCGAGGTCTTCAGAAGTATGCATGCCTTGTTGGGAGACTTGCGTCCGTGCATCGTAAATAAACATACCGGGCTTTACAACTTTTATAAAGTTGTGAGGTTTCTTCTTTTCTCCGCAAAACACCTCTGCCAGCCTCTGCTGTCCCTTCTGCCAGCCCTCATGTCCCCATTCCCCTGTGTCACCCCCATCCCCCCCTGCCCCCACACCATTTCACGTCTCCCCTTCCTGCCACTGCCTCCTGTCCCCTTTGCGACCCCCTGTCCCCTCCCACCACATCCCCCATCTCCCCCCATTCTCCACTGCCCCTCACCCCCAGTGTCCCCTCTGTCCCCCTCTCCCCCACCCCATCGCACCTCTTGGGGCTCCACGCTCACTGGGGACACACTGGGGATGCTCTGGGGACACTCTGGGGGTCGAAGGAGCCTCGGGATGTCCTCAACGGCTCTTTGGCACCGCTCGGCCACCCCACAGGCACTGGGGCAGGCAGGACCACCAGTGAAATAGACCTTGATGATGTCATCAACTGCCCCCAGCAGGTGATCCTTGGCCAGGTGCGTCTTGGCCTCCCACAGCTGCTCGGCCACGGCCACCTTGGCCACAAAGTCCTCAGGGACATCAGGGGACGCCTCATTTGTCCCCTCCAGGGTGGCATCGATGTCCCTGAGCAGGTGCAGCAGCTCCCAGGGCAACGCGGTGGCTTCGTCACACGCGGCCACCAAGCGCTCCAGCAGCCCCAGGGCCGCCTCCACCCGCTGTCTCACCATGGTGGCCCTTGTTGCCTCGCTGGCAGCCACCCTGGCCTCTCTCCTCACCTGGGCTTCATGCCCGGCCACCACCTCGGCCCCCTCCTCCCTGCCCAGGGCCTGACCCAGCTCCACCATGTTTTCCTGAGCTGTCCCATCATGGGCAGCCTCGTTCTGCAGCTCCCTGGCCCGGGCAGTGGCTGTGGCCGCCCTGTTGGCCGCCTTGGTGGCCAAATCCCTGCAGGCGTTGCGGAGCTTGGTGGCCGCCCTGGCCAGCTGGGCCCAGCTGTTCACAAGCAGAACCACCGACCTGTGCCACTCGCTGGCTGCCATTGTCACACGCTTCTGGGGGGGCCATGGGGGTTTCTCTCCGATGAACAGGGCCCGGCTCCGGGAGGTGACAGGGTCTTCATCATCGTAGGGGACATTGTGGCGCCACCAGGGGACTTCACTGCAGTCCCGGATGGCCTGGAGCTGCCAGCTGAATGACCATAGGTGCGAGTACATGTGCCTTGAGGGCGTGAGCAGCAGATTCATCTCATCATGACTGGGCAGGGTGGCCAGCAGCTTGCCCAGGATGGCCGCCATTGTGACCTTGGGTTGCAGCAGGGCCTGGGACAGCTGGGAAGGGGACAGTCAGGGAGCTGGTGCCATTTGTGGCCTCCTGGGGTGGCCCTGTGCCCCCAGTGGGTTCCCTTTTGTCCCCTGCATCCCTCTGTCAGCCTCTTGTTCCTTCTGCCACTCCCTGCCCCTCCCTTCGCAGCCCCTCCTGCCCCCTGCCTGTCTGCTGTCCCCTCTGTCACCACCCTGCTGCCACTGCTGTCCTCTCTGCCACCCCCTGCCACCACATTCCTAGCTCCTGAAAACCCCTCCTGTCCTGTCTGTCACCTTCTGCCAGGCCCCATGTCCCCACCACCCCATGTCCCCCAAATTCCTCACTGCCCCCTCCCCATCATGTCTCCTCGCCTGGCACCTCACCCTCACCCGCCACTCACTCCTGTCCCGTTTACGACCCCCTGTCCCCGCCTGCCACCCCCCAGGATCTCCCATCCCCCATTAGCCCATCCCCCCCAGTGTCTGCTCTGTCCCCCTCACCCCCCCCCCCCCCCCCCGTCGCACCTCTTGGGGATCCGTGCTCACTGGGGACACTTTGGAGACGCTCTGGAGATCGAACAAGCCTTGGGATGTCCTCGATGACTCTTTGGCACTGCTTGGCCACCTCACAGGCACTGGAGCTGTTGGGACCATCAGTGAACAAGAATTCAATGGTGTCTGGAAGAGTCTTCCCCAGGTGATCCTTGGCCAGGCAGGCGTTGGCCTCCCACAGCTGCTCAGCCACGGCCACCTTGGCCACCAAGTCCTCAGGGACAGTGGGGGTGCCTCATCTGTCCCTTCCAGGGTGGCATCGATGTCCCTGAGCAGGCGCCGCAGCTCCCAGGGGAACACAGTGGCTTCGTCACACTCGGCCACCAAGCGCTCCAGCAGCCCCAGGGCCATCTCCACCCGCTGTCTCACCATGGTGGCCCTTGTTGCCCAGCCACCCTGGCCTCTCTCCTCACCTGGGCTCCATGCCCAGCCACCACCTCGGCCCCCTCCTCCCTGCCCAGGGCCTGACCCAGCTCCACCATGTTTTCCTGAGCTGTCCCATCACGGGCAGCCTCGTTCTGCAGCTCCCTGGCCTGGGCGGTGGCTGTGGCAGCCCTGTTGGCTGCCTTGGTGGCCAAATCCCTGCAGGTGCTGTGGAGCTTCGTGGCCGCCCTGGCCAGCTTGGCCCAGCTGTTCACAAGCAAAGACACCAACCCCTGCCATTTGCTGGCTGCCATTGTCACATTGTCGCAGGTGGTCCGTGGGGTGCTCTTGGAGGCGGCCAGGGCCTGGCTCAGGGAGGTGACAGGGCCATCATCGGAAGTGACATTGCAGTGCCACCAGGCGGCATTAAGGCGGTACAGGGTGATCTGGAGCTCCTTGGTGAACTCAATCAGGTCCCAGTACAGGCAGCTTGGAGACAGGAGCAGCAGCAGCATCGCGTCCAGGCTGGGCAGGGTGGCCAGCAGCTCGCCCAGGATGGCTACCACAGTGACCTGTGGCTGCAGCAGGGCCGGGGACAGCTGGGGAGGGGACAGGGGAGGTGTCAGGGACCTGGTGCCATTTACAGCCTCCTGAGGTGGCCCCCTGCCCCCGAGGGGTCTCCTCTGTCACCTCCGCCCCTTTCTCAGCCTCCTGTTCCCTCCATTCCCCTGCCCCTCCCCTCGTAGCCCCTCCTGCACTGTGCCCCTCTGCTGTCCCCTCTTCCACTCTGCCCGCACACTGTTGCCCCTCTGCCACCCCCTACCACCGCACCCATAGCCTCTGCCACCTCCCACGTCCCCATCCCCCTATGTCTCCCCATCCCCCACTGCCCCATCCCTCTCTGTGTCTCCTCCCCTTCTCTGTCACCTCCCCACTTCCTGCCACTCCCTCCTGTCCCCTTTGCGATCCTCTGTACCCTACATCCTCCATTGCCGCCTTCCCCCTCCCCGTGCCTCCTCTCCCTGCCACGTGTCCCCTCTGTCCCCACGTCCCCCCGCATCCCCCATCCCCCTGTCGCACCTCTTGGAGCTCCATGCTCACTGGGGACACATTTGGACACTCTGGGGATCGAACGAGCCTTGGGATGTCCTCGATTGCTCTTTGGCACCACTCGGCCCCGATGCGGCAACAGGGACTGTCGGGACCACAACCGAAATAGAAGTCAATGATGTCTTGAATTGTCTACCCCAGGTGATCCTTGATCAGGCGGGCGTTGGCCTCCCACAGCCACTCGGCCACAGCCACCTTGGCCACCAAGTCCTCAGGGACATTGGGGGACACCTCATTTGTCCCCTTCAGGGTGGCCTCAATGTCCCCAACCCTAAGCTGCAGCTCCCAGGGGAACGCGGTGGCTTCGTCACACGCGGCCACCAAGCGCTCCAGCAGCCCCAGGGCCGCCTCCACCCGCTGTCTCACCATGGTGGCCCTTGTTGCCTCGCTGGCAGCCACCCTGGCCTCTCTCCTCACCTGGGCTTCATGCCCGGCCACCACCTCGGCCCCCTCTTCCCTGCCCAGGGCCTGACCCAGCTCCACCATGTTTTCCTGAACTGTCCCATCATGGGCAGCCTCGTTCTGCAGCTCCCTGGCCCAGGTGGTGAATGCCTCAGCAGCCACCTCCCTCCAGGTGTTGCGGAGCTCAGAGGCCTTCCTGGCCAGCACGGCCCAGCTGTCCACAAGTGCAGTCACCAACCCCTGCCACTTGCTGGCCACCATTGTCACACGGTTCTGGGAGATCCAGGGCGTGCTCTTGCAGGCAGCCAGGGCTTGGCTCAGGGAGGTGACAGGGTCATCATCATTCACGGTGACAAACCTCCTGTTTCTTGCCTGGCAGTTCCTGGGATGGGGCATCAGGAATGCATTTACTTGAGTGTCAGTGGCACTGCAGAGATGCACTTGATGTAAGAATCCTCTGAAATAACACAGGCAGACCACACTGACTCTAGAAAATGGCCTGTAAAGCTGGTGTCTCCATTTGGAGAAGCAAAATGGGCTATTTCTGATGGAGGATCCTACTAACAGAGTCAGCCAATGGAACTGGCTCTCAAGGCGAGATCATTTGGATGTTGCAGTGGTTGTGGCAGCCCCAGGGTTTGGGTTTTTTGGCTGGCATAGCAAAATGAGCTCTGAGCAGCATCTGTGGCAGGGAGGAAAGTGCCCCTGGAGCTGGGGCTGAGGCCCGGGGTGGATGTGAGCCCGTGTGGGTGTGAAGGGAGCCGGCAGAGCGCTGAGTTTGCTTTCCCTGCAGGCTCGCGCTCTGATCCGGCAGAACGGGACCCCGCAGCTGCAGGAGCCCCGGCGCCTGTCGGCTCTGCTGCGGGACTGCCTCGAGTGCAGCCTGGAGCCGGACGAGGAGCGGCGCTGGGCTGCCCAGGAGCTGCTGCAGCTGAGGGCCAGGGGCTGCAGGGGAAGCAGCAGCGCCAGGGAGGGGTTTTCTTGTGGGACCCCCTCCGACAGTCTCCAGTCTGGCTGCGTTCCACACGCAGAGCAAGCAGAATCCTCGCCTGCTGTGGCTTGGCAGGCTTCTTTGGAGCTCATCTGGACCTGGTGCCCCAGAGCGAGCAGGGACATCTTCGAGCAGCTCAGGGGGCCCAGAGTCCTGCCTGGCCTGAACTTGAATGTTTCCAGGGAGGAGGCACCTCCCACATCTCTGGGCACCTTCTGTCAGTGTTTCCCCACTCTGCTGGTTAAAAAATTCTTCCTTAGATCTAATCTGAGCCTGCTTCCCCCTCCTGAGTCTCAAAGCATTTCCCTTTGTCCTGTTGCAACAAAGCCTGTGCGGAACTTGACTCTGGAAAGTAACAGTTCATTTCTTTCCTTTGTATCCTTTGGGCAGCACCCATTTTTATCATCAGCCAAGCCTCTCTCCAGGCTGACCCCTCTGATCACTGCAGCAAAGCAACTGAGGGAGCAGCGGAGGAGATGAAGCACTTGAGGACAGCTTTCAGTTACAGAAGTAAGGACAACTAGTTAGTTATGGTAGTTAGCACTGGTAGTTAATTGTGGTGGTTAGCACTGGTACTTATTTATGGCAGTTAGGACAGCATGTTTGTTATGGCAGTTGTTTGAATAAAAACTCTCTTAACCCTCAACTGCCTTGCCGTGTCCCTTCCTCCTCTCGCTGTGCCTCAGCTGCCCGGAGCAATGTGAGGGGAGAGCGGGCCCAGCCTGGCCCAGAGCTGAGCCCCAGCAGAGCCCTGGCAGAGCCCAGAGCAGCCTCGGCCCCTGCAGAGTCAGCCTGGAAGGAGGCGCTTGGAGCCTTCTCGGCTGCACCCGGCTCTTGGTTACAAACTGGGTGTGCTGGAAAATGCCACCGGCTCTGCACGAGGGCAGAAGGGGCCCGGGGAAGGCCCAAGTGCTCCATGCAAGGGAAAAACCTGCCCTGGGTTTGTTACAAATAACTGGGTAGTGTTGGCTTTTGCTATTAGGTATTGACTTCTGCAAAATATTCTTAATCACAACGATTTTGATAGAGTACCGTTTGTAATCACTTTTAACTGCTTTTGCTGTAGTATAATTTGTCAGCTTTTTGTGGCCAATGCCCTGGCCCCTGTGTAGCTCATATCCTCAGAACATCATTTATGGATGATATTTTAGTTTGTGGACAGCATGAAAAACATACATTATAGTTTTGGCTTTTGCAAAATATTAAAGTGGATGTCATGTGTTGTGCATTAGAATGTTAACTTTTGTAGAAGTAGCTGTAGTTGTGAAATAATAAGTAATGCTTTTATTTTTATTTTTATAAATAACTGACAATAACACTTCAGAGATATTTGTGAAATAGCTAATGTTCATTTCAAGTACTTGTGGAAATAGCTAAAACCGTCTGCATGGTCAGATAACATTTAAGGAAGGGATGTGATGAGGAGCCCTGCCACTGACCCTTCCACTGTCAATAACTGTCACCTGCCGAAACCACAGAACAGGGGTCCTTGTGAGGGAGTGACACACAATCCTCAAAACAGCAATCCACGATTCCTGCACGTGCTCTAAAACAGCGAGTTGGGGGTCAAGCAAACCTAAAGAATTCCTGGAACATGTAAACGAGTTCAGAGAAATGTTTGAATACGGATAATCATTATGAATATGTATTTGAACAGTACAATGGGAAACCTAGACAAGAAGAGTTGCTGTGGTTAACCGGTGTGCCTCAGGCCATCGCCGAGCACCCAGCGCTGTTACTGATTTGCCCCTTATTATTCCTTATTAAACTTTCAAAAATTCTAAAGAGTGAGGCTCCTTTCTCACAAAACCCAAGGTGCTCACCCCTTGTTCTTCCCCCAAAGCCAGGATTTGTCAATCCTAAACTTTGTCTGGACGGAGGAGAAGGAGGCTGCAAGGAAAAGGAAGATGCACTGGTGTGGAGGCCCATGGGAGTCTCAATCACCCACCTGTTGTGGTGTGCTGTAATGTCCCATTTTGGCCTTCCAGGTCACTTTCCCAGGTGTGCCAATACCTCTCTCCCTTCCCCCTTGCCCCCATGCTGAGTGAGTCCTGTCACTCAGACTTAACATTCCAGCAAGGCGTCGTGTGGTTGGTCAAGTTCAAAGGATGCCACTCAGGCCCAGGGGTCATTGGCCTGTCTGGGTGTCATCTTCCCCTGAGACGCTGCCCCTCTCACCTGGTTGGTGGCTCACCTGTACCTCCCCTCCCCCTGTCCCTGAGCTTAAAAAGGTGATCAGACCATGCGGTCGGCGGTTCTGTTGGAGCAGTTGCTCACGTTCAGACCTCTGTAACCATGGAATAAACCTCTGGACATTAAACCCTCCAGCAGAATCCTCTCCTTTTTCTCTTCACCATCGCCTGAAGCTATCCTCCTGAGGTAACGGGGTCCCTTACAAGCCTGGACTTGTTCAGTGCCCAGCTGCAACCACCAGCAAGCCGAGGTATCTCTGGGGTGATACACCGCAGTTGCTGCCTTTGGCCCAGCAGCGAGGGTCAGACTGGCCCAGGCACAATCTAACTGGTAATATTGGGAGCCTTTTTTTTTTTCCAATATTTGGCGTCCCTGAGGCGGGCAAAGCGACTCTGCAGCCCAAGACGGACCCGCAGCACCTTGGAGAAGCTTCTGGCAGATGTGCATCCAGCTGAAAGGGGCTTTGGTTGCAAAGCCCTCGGCTAGAGACTTAGGGAATATTCCCAGAAGAAGTTTCGTGGACTGTTCGGCGCCTCTGGAAAGCCCAGCTCCTTTCTGGTGAGCAGATTTTCCAGAGGAAGAACAGGGTAGCCTCTCTCGCCCAAGAGAGGTCCTGTTCCGGTGAAGAGACCTGCCTGTACCCAGCCAGCTACAGCTTCCATTTTGGGTGAGTATCTCTGCTCTCGGTAGGGCAGGATCTCAAAAACAGACTCTGCCGTGAGTTCTGTTCCTTTTTGTATTTGCATTTTTGGCTGCGCAGCCCCACAGACGGGAATTCATTGATTTCTAGCTATTAGCTTTCTGCCGCGTGTTTTGCTGTCTTTTGGAATTCGCGCCGGAGCGGGAGTGCTCTCTGCCCTTTCCCCAGGCTCTGCAGCGCAGCGTGCTCGGGCTCTCCACGTGGTCGGGAGATCTTTCTCTCTCTCTCTGTGCGGGGGAGGGGGGGGGCTCTCGGCTCTCTTGCCGCGGGGGACGCTCTTTCTCTCTCTCTGTGGAGGAAGGGGGGTTCTCTGCACACGTGGCGCAGGGGGGGCCCGGTTTGGGCTTGCCACATGGCGTAGCTGCTCTCTCTGCTCCGCGGGGGGCTGCATTCCACGGCGGGGGGGGGAGGCTTTGTTTCTGCCTTTGCTCGGCAGGGCGTGCCCTGCTGCTGCTGCCCGGGAATTTTAAAAGCAGTATATACAGCTGCATTGTGAAGCTTTTGTCGGCTCGTTATCCCTTTCCATCTGTGGTTTTTTTTTTTTAGAAATCGGTAGCTGATTTTGGCTTTGTTTTTGGTCAGGCGGGATTTAGTACTTTGCTTTTAACATCTAACATGGGTTTGAAACTCAGCATTGTACAAAAAGGAGTGTATTATAATATTGTTAGCATTTTAAATAGTGGTAATGTGAAGTTCTCAAAGGGAAAATTGAAACAGTTTATAAGTTGGCTTTTCCTCCACTTCCCACAAATCTCCCCTGAAGAAATCCACAATATTCAATTCTGGGATAAAGTTGGAAATGAATTGATAACCTTAGGACAATCTGGCAATGCACCCTCAGCTAAATTTGTGTTTTGGAGTTTACAAATTCGTACAGCATTGCTCAAACAAAAGGAAATGGAGAAAAAGCCAGATGTAAAGCCATGTATCTCTGCTCTCCCTGTTTCTCCCTCTCCTAGCTCTAAAACCCCTAAACCTCTTTACCCAAAACTTAGTATTTTAAACAGATCAAACTCATTGGGAAGTCGACGCCCAAATTCTGTTGAAATGCCTGAGTTGCCCTCTCCACAAGGCCCTGGCCAGGCTGCGTGGAACCTTTCCCAATCCCTTGTGTCCCATCCTCAGAAACCCACAGCACGTGTTAGCTTTGCAGAGAGTAGTGTTACCCAAAATGGCCCCCAGTCCCTAGGGGGTCCACAAGATGGTGGATGCCACGTGGCATCTTCCCAAACCTGGTCTTCTTCTTCCCAAAATCCTCTTAAGCATCCCGAAACTCCAGCCCCATCCCCCTCTCCTCCTGTTCCTCGTGACACCTTCCCCCCTCCCCCTCCCTTTCCTGCTATACCCTCAGCTCCGCCCCTCTACTCCTCCCAGGGGGCGTCTGCTGACGTGATGTCACCAGGTGTCCCCGCCCCCTGCCTGCCCCTTGACCCCGCCCCTTGTTCCCACAGTGTCCCCGCCCCTTGCCGGCCCCCTGTCCCCGCCCCCTGTCCCCGTTGCGTCCCCGCTCCCTCCCCGGGTTCCCACGGTGGGGACACACCCACTGCCATCCCCCAAACCTTTGTCTGTGATTCCAATGCTTCTGTTTCAAGGGATACAGAGCAGGGAACAGCCGACCCAATGCATAGTCCCATGTTGTCACTGGCTCCTGTTACCTTTCAGCCTGCTGCTCAGGGGGGAGCAGCTCCAACTGCTAATTGGAGTTCTTTTGGACGACAATTGATTAAAGAGATCTGTAATTCTCATAAAGAATATGGTCCACACAGTCCATATTTCCGTGGCCTTTTAAATTCTGAATTGAGTAGGACTGTAGTGATTCCACATGATTTAAAACAGCTTTTTTCCTGTCTAATGACCTCCACGGAATTTAAATTATGGGAAATAGCATGGAAACAACTGCTAAAAGATGCTCTCCCAGGCTTGCATGCTGATCCAAACACAGCCAAAGACAACAGTGGTAACCCTATCACCATTGAGCACCTCTGTGGTGAGGGCCAATGGTCTTCTCCCTCGATCCAAGCTACTGCAATTCCTGCAGAAACACTCGAAAAAGTAAAGGAAGCAGCTGAAAAAGCATTCTTTTCCCTACAACCTGAGGGGCCTTTTGAGCCCTATAGTAAAATTAAACAGCTACCATCAGAGCCTTTTTTGAAATTTGTAGAAAGGTTAACTAGAGCTATTGAAATACAAGTTAAAAAAGATAATGCTAGGGAAGCAATTTTAGAAGAAATGGCATTTACAAATGGAAATAATCAGTGTCAAGCGGCAATCCTGAGCCTTCCTATCGAACCTCCCCCTATGCTAAAAGATATGCTTCTAGTGTGTAACAGGAAAGTGCCTCTGATGAGTGTAGCTGAAGACACCAGACCAAGGCTGCTGCCAAGACCACCTCAGCGTGTCGCCGTTGCCAGCCCTGCGCCTTTTCCCTCATCAGAGCAGTACCCTGGGCAGCAGCGGAGACCAGCAATGGCTGAGCCCACAAAACCATGCCTGCTTTGTAACAACCTAGGGCACTGGAGTAACCAGTGCCCCCTGAAAAGGGAATTTGATGAATTTAGAAATGGCAGGGGAGGAGAACTACAAGCCCTCCCTGGGGGTCAACAACAACAAAAAAACTGAAGAGCCAGCGTCGGCCTGCCAGGCGCATAGACACAAAAAGAGCAGGCCAAGGGAATAAGGGTAGCACAACAAATCAAGCGCGCGATAATATTGTTTGTGTAAGTGAAGCAGGTGCTTCAAAGACTGTGTATGATTTAGGTGATCCTGTGTTAACCACGTCTTCTATCAATGAGCCTTACAGGTTGCAGCTGACTGAGTCACTCCATCTGGAGGACACTGATTGGCATTTTGTGTCTGTAAATCCTGAACAGAAAGGTACTTGGAACCGGATTCGTTGTAAGTACATCGTCATTGGGGACACCAAACACACACCACAAGAGATCGAAATTGCTCCAGGAATGACAACATCAGATCCTGAGCAATTTGTTCTCGGCCTGCATTGTTTCCACCCACCCCTATTTCTTCCCAAAGGACAAATTGTTGCACAAGCTATCCCTGTGCCATCTTTACCTGAAAATATCAAAAAACAAGGGCCCACAGTCGCCCGGGTCCAAGTTATTGGAAAAGACAAACCCAAATTATGGTGTAATGTCAGTGGGGGTGGGGAGTCTAAACGCATTGAGATGCTTGTAGACACAGGTGCAGACTGCACAGTAATTCCAGTACAAGACTGGCCAGCACATTGGCCTTTGCAAAATGTTGCCGGTCACCTTCAAGGTGTAGGAGGTCTGCAATTGGCAAGACAATCCAAAAGCATTATTCAATTTGAGGGACCAAACGGACAATTGGCTAATATCCGTCCATTTGTGTTGGATTATTCAGAACCTTTGTTAGGGAGAGATTTGATGGCCCAGTGGGGTGTCACAATTGATATTCCAGACTCTCCACAGCATATTTGTGCAGCAGTCATTGAACAACAGCGCCCCACCCAAAAACTGAAGTGGATCACAGACAAACCAGTTCAGGTGAAACAGTGGCCGCTAAGTAAACAAAAAATAAAGGTGCTTGAAGAACTAGTGGAAGAGCAATTAAAAAAGGGCCACATTGTGGAGACCATGTCCCCATGGAACTCTCCAGTGTTTGTCATCCAAAAAGCTGACAAAAACAGATGGCGGCTCCTCTGCGACCTCCGACAAATTAATAATGTAATTGAAGATATGGGTTCTCCCCAACCTGGTATGCCATCCCCAACAATGCTTCCCCAAGATTGGAAATTAGCTGTTATTGATATTAAGGATTGTTTTTTCCAAATCCCCTTGCACCCTGACG
The DNA here is from genome assembly GCF_035770615.1 of Melospiza melodia melodia. Lineage (NCBI taxonomy): Eukaryota > Metazoa > Chordata > Aves > Passeriformes > Passerellidae > Melospiza > Melospiza melodia. The sequence continues at coordinate 2,009,515 of NW_026948497.1, read as the reverse complement.
ATGCACCGCGTTTTGCATTCTCAGTTCCTTCTATTAATATAGAATCTCCTATGAAAAGGTACCATTGGACCGTTCTTCCTCAGGGATTAAAGGTCTCTCCAGTTATCTGCCAGTGGTATGTGTCTTCCCTGCTTTCCCCAGTACGTGCAGCCGCAGAGAAAGCCATCATCTATCATTATATGGATGATATCCTTGTGTGTGCCCCCAATGATGATTTACTCACACATGCGCTTGACCTAACGATCGATGCATTGATTGTTGCAGGGTTCGAGCTCCAGGAAAAGAAAATTCAAAAGATGCCACCTTGGAAGTATTTGGGCTTAGAAATTGGAAATAGGACCATTGTTCCTCAAAAACTAGAAATCAATCCAAGGATCAAGACCCTTGCGGATGTCCACAAGTTGTGTGGCTCTTTGAATTGGGTAAGACCATGGCTCGGTCTGACTAATGAACACCTTGCCCCTCTTTTCAATTTATTGAAAGGGGGAGAGGACCCAGGTGCTCCTAGGTCTGTTACCCCAGAGGCACGGAAAGCTCTAGAAAAGGTTCAGATTGCAATGTCCACAAGACAGGCCAACCGATGCCGGCCTGACCTGCCATTCAAATTTATCATCCTAGGTAAGTTGCCACACCTCCATGGAATTATTTTCCAGTGGGAGGAAAAACAAACACCTAAAGCAAAGAACACACCAAAAAAGGACCGGGACCAGAGGGACCCTCTCTTGATCATAGAATGGGTTTTCCTCAGTCACAAAAGGTCCAAGAGACTGACAAAGCCTCAGGAGCTGGTAGCAGAACTGATCCGGAAAGCAAGGACCCGGATCAGGGAGTTAGCAGGATGTGATTTTAAGTGCATTCACATTCCAGTTGAGTTAAAATCAGGACAAAATACTGTGAAAATACTGGAACAATTGTTTCAAGAAAATGAAGTGTTGCAATTTGCTCTGGATTCCTACTCAGGACAAATTTCGGTAGCGCGGCCCGCTCACAAATTGTTCGAACAAGATGTTCAATTTACCTTAAAACTGAGAAGTGCTCTAAGTAGGAGACCTTTAAAAATGGCTCTAACTGTCTTCACAGATGCATCTGGGAGGTCCCACAAGTCCGTTATGACTTGGAAGGATCCTCAAACCCAGCAGTGGGAGACAGACATTGCTGAGGTGGAAGGTTCACCTCAGGTTGCTGAATTAGCTGCGGTTGTTAGGGCTTTTGAAAGGTTCTCAGAACCATTTAATCTGATTACAGACTCTGCATATGTGGCAGGAGTAGTATCCAGGGCAGATCAAGCAATACTGCAAGATGTGTCTAACATCACACTTTTCAAATTGCTCTCAAAACTGGTAAAGTTAGTCACTCACCGAGGGCAACCTTTTTATGTGATGCATGTCAGGTCACACACTGACTTGCCAGGGTTTATCGCTGAAGGCAACAGAAGGGCAGATGCTCTTGCTGCACCTGCAGTGATGGCCACTCTCCCAAATGTTTTTGAACAGGCAAAAATCAGCCACCAGCTTTTCCACCAAAATGCACCTGGCCTGGTTCGTCAGTTTAACATCACTCAAGAACAGGCCAAAGCGATTGTGGCCACATGCCCAAATTGCCAACAACATGCACTCCCTACAGTGAGTACGGGAGCAAACCCAAGGGGGTTGAACAGTTGTGAACTGTGGCAAACAGATGTAACACACATACAGTCTTTTGGACGGCAGAAATATGTTCATGTTAGTGTAGATACCTTTTCTGGAGCGGTCTATGCTTCTGCCCACACAGGAGAATCATCTATTGATGCTACTAAGCACCTCTTGCAGGCTTTTTCTTTCATGGGCATCCCCAAGGAGCTGAAAACTGATAATGGGCCTGCTTACAAATCCAAGGAATTCGGGAGCTTCCTGCAGCAATGGGGAGTAGGGCACAAAACTGGCATCCCCTACTCCCCTACAGGTCAAGCCATTGTAGAAAGAACTCACCGTGATATTAAAAGGGTCCTGGACCAGCAACAACAGGTTCTGAAGGTAGAACCTCCCCACATCCGGTTATCCAGGGCGCTATTCACAATAAATTTTCTGAATTGTTCTTTTGACAGCCTGAACCCACCCATCCTACGCCACTTTGGGGGGAGCCATCATAGGTTAATAAAAGAAAAACCTCCAGGTTTAGTAAAGGACCCTGAGACTTGGAAAATGGTGGGACCCTACAAATTGGTTACTTGGGGACGTGGATATGCCTGTGTGTCCACCCCCTCTGGTTTAAGCTGGGTTCCTTCCAAATGGGTAAAGCCCTATGTTCCCAAGGTCTCAGAGAAATCTACAGAAGCACCCCAGGTTGCTCATGCTGCCTGGAGAAGAAAACGCCGCCCGTGTTCTCTGGAGGAAATTCCATTTAAGCCTCCTATCTGGAATAGTTTATAATATATGTTTGTTTCAAGTTTTTGTACCAGTTTAGATCCCACTGTTCGTGTGTAGCCTCGAGATGCCACGAGACCGAGCCTGCTTCTCGTCCTACTCGTGATCATCCCACCTGTGACCTCCTGCATAGTGCCTCAGCCCAAACCACATATGGACTACCTTGACAACGGCTCTCAGACATCAACAGAGAAACTGACAACTGGCTGAATGGACTGTTCAAAGGCTGGGGACTCTCGGGCTGGTTGGGATCTATTCTGAAAACTGTGTTTTTAGTGCTGTTTATTTTAGTCATAGTTATTGTAGTTGTCAGCATTGTTTTTGGACTAATCAAACGCATGGTTCTCAAGTTAATTTCAAGCTCATCTCCCCCTCCTGAGGTCTACCATTTTTGAAGCCCTCAGTGGAAAACACTGACCCTCCTGTAGAGGAAGAACTGATTTACCAACCATGCTTTGGCAATCATTCTGCACCACAAACACAGTCCTCTTCTTTTTAAACAAAAATAGGGGGAGATGTTGTGGTGTGCTGTAATGTCCCATTTTGGCCTTCCAGGTCACTTTCCCAGGTGTGCCAATACCTCTCTCCCTTCCCCCTTGCCCCCATGCTGAGTGAGTCCTGTCACTCAGACTTAACATTCCAGCAAGGCATGTGTGGTTGGTCAAGTTCAAAGGATGCCACTCAGGCCCAGGGGTCATTGGCCTGTCTGGGTGTCATCTTCCCCTGAGACGCTGCCCCTCTCACCTGGTTGGTGGCTCACCTGTACCTCCCCTCCCCCTGTCCCTGAGCTTAAAAAGGTGATCAGACCATGCGGTCGGCGGTTCTGTTGGAGCAGTTGCTCACGTTCAGACCTCTGTAACTATGGAATAAACCTCTGGACATTAAACCCTCCAGCAGAATCCATCTCCTTTTTCTCTTCACCATCGCCTGAAGCTATCCTCCTGAGGTAACGGGGTCCCTTACAAGCCTGGACTTGTTCAGTGCCCAGCTGCAACCACTAGCAAGCTAAGGTATCTCTGGGGTGACACGCCGCAGTTGCTGCCTTTGGCCCAGCAGCGAGGGTCAGACTGGCCCAGGCACAATCTAACTGGTAATATTGGGAGCCTTTTTTTCCAATACCCACCCGTGGAGGACTGGTCCTCAAGAAGAATAGATTTCAAGGTTATGGTGAGAAGCTTGCTTCTCCCATAGATCTTTGCAGGCACAGGCTGATTTATGGAAAGTTATGTTACCCCATTGGCCCGTTGGCCTAATTACCCCAGTTCAAACCCTATTACCCATCTTTGGTTAGTCCCTAGAATGTGCTCCCTCTCTGTCCCTCCATTGGCCCAAATTTACTGCATTCCTCTGCCCCTGTTTCCCTATTAGCTGACCCGACCCTTAACCCCTCCTTTTCCCCATTTTCCTCCATATCCATTGGACCCTGACCCTCAGCTCCACCCTCACTACCCCATATAAAAACCTCCTGCGCCCTCAGCTTGCACCCTGTCTTTGTCCCTGGGCCCTGCTCAGCTCTGTGCCCTGCTCCTGTACCAATAAACCCAGTTTGCTGCAGATCATACCCAGACCCATCCTGCCGACTTTGTCAGCTTTATAAAGCAGCCGTGAGCTTCGGGCTCCGGAGTGCTGGACGCTCCAAGGGCCTCGGCAGCGCCAGGACGCTCCAGGCTGGGACAGCCAGGCAGGGCAGGAGGAATCACTGCCCCTTTCCCCTCTCTGCTGCTCCATCTCCCAGCCCAGCATCGCTGCAGGACAGCCTCACTGCCAACGCCATCCTGCTAGGGATGGACTGGGGGATCTCCTACCCCTTCCCTCTGGCATGGAGGCAAATCCCATCTTCTCCTTGTCTGCCCTCCTTCCTCTTCTCATTCTGTCCTTCATCCATCCACGTTCCTTTCCCATCTCCACCGGGGAGGACAAGGCCCAGAGATCCCACACGAGGAGGGGCTGCAAACCCAGCCTGGGGAGCTGAGAGGAGGTAAAAGCCTCCCTGTGCTGGGAAGGGTTTGGGGAATGTGAGAAGAGCTTCAGGCAGAGCTCAGCCTATTCCTGGTGCCTCCAAAACCGGCGGTGCCAGATACAGAGATCCACGGGGCAGCAAAGATCCCCCTGCAGATCCATGGGGATGCACAGATCCACCTGCTCCATTTGGATGCAGAGATCCCCCTGCAGCCCCCGGAGCAGCTACGCTGAGCACAGGGATGGCTGAGAGGAGGCTGTGACGCCGCGGCCAGAGGGCCCCGCTGGAGTAGCCTGTCCTGGCAGGACTGACCCCGGGGCACAGTGACCCACGCTGCAGCACTTGGAGGGGGCTGTGCCCCATGGGATGGACTCGGCTTGGAGAAGTTCCTGGAGAAGTCTCCGGTGGGAGAGAGCCCAGGGTGCAGCAGGGGAACGACTCCTGTCCCTGAGCAGAGGGAGAAGCCCCGGGGCATGAACTGAGCCCGGCCCCATTCCCTGTCTGCGGCACTGCCGGGGTAGGAGGCGCAGCTGGAAGGAGGGAGGCGTGGGGGAAAGCTGCATTTAAGGGTCTTCACTTTCTTCTCATTATCCTGCTCTGAGTTTTCGGAGTTTTCTGTCAGAAATCTCTCCCCTCCCCCACTCATCCACAGGGTTTGGGGCGGTTTTCTCTTTTTGGGGGAAATCAAAGCGATGCACTGATGCTCCTAATTAGGGGTAGGAGAAATGAGACTCCAGGGCTTCCGGCTGAGCTGGAGCCACCGGAGAAGTTTGTTTGTGTTTTCAGCTCAATCCCCGCGGGCCCGGGCCCATTCCAGGGCTGTTCCTCAGCTCCGGCTCTGCCCTCACGCGGCCCCGGGGGCCCTGAGAGCGCGGGGCGGGGCTGTGCCGTGTGCAGAGCCCGCCCCTGGCTGCGATTGGGCGATGGTGCCGTCAGTCGTGGTTGTGGCGCACTGATTGGTGGGAGCGGGGCGGAGCAGGGCCCTGGTGGCGGGCTGAGGGCGGCCGTGGCTGGGCAGCGGCGGCATTGTCAGAGCGTGTGTGCGGTCCCGTGAGCGGCGGCAGCGGCCGGGGCGCGGTGAGGCGGCGGCGGAGCTCGGAGGCGGCCGCAGCGCAGGTGGGAGCCGCGCTGGGTTGTGCGGGGGCTCGGGGCTGGCTGCGGGCCTCGGGGGCGGCAGGGGGCTCGGGCGGGTTCGTTGTGCCGTGTCCGGCCCGTGTTGTCGCTGGCGTGAGGGCGCTGCGGGAGCGGCTGCCCGCGGTCTCCTTGCGGCCGCTGTCTCGGCAGGAGCCGCTGGCGGAGCAGCGCTGGCTCGGCCCGGTTGCTGTGGCTGGGACCGAGGGGGCTGCCCCGTGCCCGGGGCTGTGCGGGGAGTTCCCGTGCCCGGAGGTTTCTGTGCGCGGAGGAGACAGAGGAGTCCTGTAAAAGTGACTTTATTGCTGAGCAGAGGGAGAGGCCGTGGGGCATTGGCCGTGCACTCTCTGCCATTGTTGTAGTTCTCAGCCTCCTTTTTATCCTCATTTTCCTGGCCTCATCTCCCTCATCTCCCTCTCCCTTTGCTCACTGGCTGAGGTACTTGGAAGGTTCAGACTTCCCAACTGCATATCTTCATTAATGTGCATCCCTACTTTCGTATAACAGTATATATTCATGGCTCTGTAAAATTATTGTTCTTCTGGAAGTTCAGGAATTTAGCGGGACTTTCTGTGAGCAGCAATCCATGTTAATTAGTAACATTTATTGAAGCTGGTGGTTTCGCCCGTTATTTCCTTATCTACGAGTCCCTGGCCCCTCGCTCTGCTGCTGAATGAGCTGCTCTCTCAAGGTGCGGAGGATGGTAAAAAGATGTGAGTTGCTGTAGCACCTCACAGGAGAAATAGCATTTGTGTAACCCATGGTCTGCCAGGGAGCCACAAAACCGTAGCCCATTCCCATCCTTTCCACGTTTGGACCAGTACAGGAGCTGCTTTCTTGTTTCCGTTTTTTTTTTTTTTTCCCCACCACTTTTCCTTTGTCATCTATTTGCCAACAACAGTTTGAGTAATTTAATTTTCCACAAACTCCTCCTTTTTCTGCTAACAGATGGTCTGATCCCATCCCATGGTTAAGTGTTGTGTTCCTCATTTCAGTGGATTGGTCAGCAGGAAGGTCAGGAGCTGGAGCTGTCTGGTTGGTTATTGGGAGGCCAGCTTGTAATCTAATGATGCCATTGAAATGAGAAATGGGTTCTGTGGCTCCTGATATGAATTGGTTTGGGTTCCCAGGGGCTGGTCCATGGTGTTGTAGGATTTGTTATGCTAGTCGTTCATCTTTTCCCCATTTTTGGCCGCTCTCTACAGCCAGGGCTGCATCAATTGACTGCTTTTGTCTAATTAAATCATCAAATGCTTGTGTTGCCCGATTGATAAATGACACAAAACTCGGATAAGTTTTGTGGGTGCTTTATTAAGGGCCCGGGGAACTGGGGGACTCACGTCCCAAAGTCCGAGCCCCCAAATTCACGTATGGGTGCTTCCTTTGTATACATGCAATTCACAACAAAGTCTCCAAGAAACAGTTTCCCCGTTTTCCTTGCCTGGTCACAGACCCCTTGTGATACATTCCTTGGTTCACAAACAAGATCATTAATCCTCTGCTTATCTTATTCTAAGAGCATTGTATGCTGCCTCCAGACAGGTTAGCATTCTTACTTTCCTGCACTAGTTTAATTATTTATTAAATCCCTAAGACTACCTGCTAGGTTACACACAAAACTCAACACACTTTTCAACGGCTACAAAACTACTTTTTAACAAACCAGTTCACACACAACTCAGTATAATTAAATATTTTGCTAAATTTCATTTCTTTTCCAACACTTGGATTCCCAACGGATTTCCCTGAACATTTGGTAGCAAGAAATCCTGGGCGCTCTGATATACCCTACATAACACAGACAGTGAAAGCACATATTGGAGTGGGCAGAGGGATGATTCCCCCCATTTATTTATAGTGAAGTTTTCCCAACATTCTCCATGTGCTGTTTCCTTTTGCAGCTTCACCCGTTTCTGTTGCAGGGTCAGATATCCTCCCCCTGGGCTCTGCCTTGAGCTGTGCAAATTCCATCAGTGCCAGCAGGCAGAGCTTGGGGTGAGGGGCAGAGGGAATCAGCCCAATTCCTGCCCCGGGCAAGAGACCCAGGTGCATTGTCCACCCTTTGCCCAGCAGTGTTCATTTGCATTTCTAAAGCTCCTCTACAGGCTGCCTGGAATGGAGCTTCTCTTCCAGGGCAGCCATCTGGTGAGTCACATGTGGCCCCCCCAGAATCTGCTTTTTTAAAAAAACATTTTAACTATTTATAAGTGTAAAGCATTACTTTTAAAGCTGTTCAGTTTTGCAAAATGCAGCATAAAGGCAAACATGGAAACACCCAGACCAAACTTGATGCTTACACTTCTGTCCCAAACCTACCTGACCATATAAAGTGGGAATATTATGAAAATTTTTCTCATATTGTAATTTTGTCACTGAAACTTCAGGGAAAACAAAACCTGCAAGAATCTCTTTAGTGTTAGGGAGTCAAGGCATTCCTTGGTTCTGACCTGGATGTGCAACAGAAATAATTTCTTTCACAAATAGCCCGGCTGTGCAGAGAAAATCATTCCATGCCATGTGAGTTTTACTCGATTTTTCCTCAACTTTATGTAGTCGGAACCAATCTAAATCCACTGCTTTAATGTTCATTGCTTCCAAGTTTTGTAAGTTTTTAGTATTTGGTTTCCTGTTGGATCCGGATTTCTTCCCCTCTGATGTGAATTCGGTCTCCACACACCTGGATGTCCTTCTCAGCCTTTTCCAGCCCAGGTGTCTCCAGCTCTGCCGGGGGCAGTGTCTGGGGTAGCTGTTGGTTGCTGTTTGCTGCTGGGCAGTGTTGATGTTTTGTTGCTGGTCGTTATCTCTGTGGGTGTCTTTTGGGCTATTCCCAGTCTCTTGGGATGTTAAACTCATCTCCATTGAGTGGTGTAGCAGCCCTTAAATAAAACCTTTAAAATTCCTTTCCCCAAGGAACCTTTGACTAGAGAGACCCTTCTGAGCAGAGAAAGAAGGTTTAAAAGGAGCAAAACCGGTACATTGTGCAGCAGTGCAATGGCAGGCAGCCCAGAGTGTGGGTGTCAGTGAGCCCCAGAGTGGAATTGTGCCGTGGTGTTCCCCAGCAGCTGTGGCAGTGCAGGCCCAGCCAGCGCTGAAGCTGCAGCAGTGGCAGCAAGGCTTGGCCCCAGGGGCTGGAGATGGCAGAGGAGGGTGGCCAGGATTGCAGAGGATTCCAGGCGAGGATCTGTGGGCAGGCGCAGGGGCTTGGCCCGCTGTGGAGCCCTGGCTGCTGCTGCGTTGCCTTCAGGGCAGGCTCAGGGGCGGCCTCCCATCCTCCTGCTGCAGGCGGGAAGTGCAAATCTCCGGGGCTTCAGAGCCCTTGAGGCCAGGCTGAGGGGTCCCCCCGTGTTGAGCTGTGCTGGCGGCTGTTTCTGGCCTCAGGGACACTTGGCATGGGCCCCTTGGCCACCAGTGGTGCTGCTTTGCACTCCTTAGGCAGGAGCCGATGTCCTGGCTGGGTGTTGGCAGCAGCAAAGTGCCAGGGCAGGCTCAGTGCCAGCCCAGCTTCCTGTGGGAGAATATCCCTTGATATCTGCTCCAGTGGTTGCTGAAGCAGTGAGAATTGCTTTTGCCCCCCTGTTAGGTGCCATGGTGTCAGCAGAAGATATTGAAGCCTTCCTGCTCAGGGCATTTCAGTGCCAGGCTCTCACAAGCACCCACAGCTGCGCGGGTTGAGCTGAGCATGGGGTGGTGACCTGCGCTGTGTCTGATTGCCCTTCCTTAATAACAGCCTGTCTTGTTGCTCTTTTCCCTTCTGCTGCCCTTGCAGAGCCATCCACAAACACATTTTCTCCCTCAGGCCAGGGAATGTCCCATCATCAATCTGTCCCAGCCTGGGTGTGGAGCTCTGTCCCTTGAGTGCAGTCTTGGGTTCCTTGCCAGCCCCTCTCCAGGCTGTTCAAACAGGAGGCTGGGTTAAACCCTTGCCCTGTCCTCAGTTCTAAATCCTCCTGTGCCATTGAACAAGTTTCATACTGTAATAACCGAGCCCTGCTCAGCCATTTAGAGGCTCTTTTGCTTGTCAAAGCTTTAACTTGATGCCAGACTTATCTCTAGGAGGTCCTATATAAGGTTAAACATTTTAGCACAAGAATTCCTCTGGAAAGACCCTGTTTAGCATCCACCTGTAACTCAAATTCTTGTTCTCTCTCTGGAAGGCCCAGGCCAGCCGCCTCAGTTAATCTTCATTTTAACACTTGCAAATTCTGTCTTTCCTCCTGCTGTCCATCCATCCAGTTTGTTGGCTGGCAGGATAGGAGTATTGTAGGGAGACATCCTTGGCTCCAAAAGCCTTGCCTTTAACAGGGTCTCAATACAGGGCTGTGTGCCCTTCCTTCCCTCTCTTGGAACAGGGTATTGCTTGTCTTGGTTGCTTTAAAGTAATTTGTATAGGCTCCATATCTAATTTTCCCAATTTCCCTGGGCCTGCCCACACTTCTGGGTTCACTTCAGCATAAGCCTTGCCTGACATTTGGCACGGAGGTACAGAACTGGCCTCTGTATCAATTTTTATAATATTAATTTGCGTTACGAGTTTAGCGATCAAATCCCTTCCCAGTAAATCATGATAACAATTAGGAGCAGATAAAACTTCATGCATTTCAGACCCATCTCCTTCTTCTGCTAACAGTGGTTTAATAAAACCACACATCTTTTGCACTTATCCCCTGAATAATCAGAGACATTTTTGGCATTTCCCCCCGCTTAGGTCTATGTTTCAGAGTGGATTGAGAGGCCCCTGTGTCCATCAGGAAATGCCTCCTCTCAATGCAGACCCACGCTGAATGTTCTCAAGGGCTGCAGTGTGGAGGGTCCCTGGTGTGATGGGAGCTGTGACAGCCCTGCCAATCCATGTCCATCAAGGGGTTGACTTGCTGGTCCTGAGGGTGCTGCTGTCTGTGCTTGCAGTGTCCTTGTGCCCTGCAGCTGGAGCCCTGGTTCCTTGCCAGGGGCTGTTTGGGTGGGCTCTCCCCTGCCGAGGAGGGCAATGCCTCTGCCAGGTGCTTGTGGCCGAGCCCGTGCCCTGGGTGCTGGGGCCCCCTTGGGCCCTGGAGTTGATCCCTCAGGGGCTGTAGGAACTGTGCCCTGGCCTTTGCCTTCAGCTTGGCCTTTTGCTGCTCCCTTCTTGCATTCACCTGCTGTGCCTTTGTGCCCAAGTGCTGCAGGGCCTTCTTGTGCCCCTCCTGCAGCCCCCTCAGTGCCTGTGGGTGCTTGTCTTGCTTTACAAGAGAGGTGTCTGCTTGGGAAGGCAGAAAAAGCCTCTCTTGAAATGGAGAATGCAAACCCCGTCCCTCTTAATTTTTAGACTAGTGAAATCAAGGTGCTCCCAGGCAAAGATATGGGAATAGGAATACCAGTTCTTTACTAGTGTGTATAATAAAGCAAACAAACACCAACAGCTGCGGCACTGACAGCAAACAGAGCCCGGACCCAGTCCCGGCCTTTGGGCTGCGGCGCTTTGCCCTTGGGTGCAGTTCCGGGCACGGACAGCAGGGGCGCTGGTGGCTCCCGCAGGGCGGGGCAGCGCATCCCTCCCATGGGAACCTCTCTGAACGGAAATAGAGCAATCCCTTCATCTAACTCTTTCACTTTTTTACCTTCTCTAGCCTTTCTCCCGTGTTTTGAGAAAGAATTTGTAGAGGGCTGCCTTTTAACTGAGCTCCTAGTGTTTCAATAAGGTGCTTCCTGTAGAGAGAGAGAGTTTCCCTGAACAGCCGGAGCTGTGGTTACTGAGGGGCCGTAACTCAGAGCAGGACGGGGTCAGGGGAGGACATCCCACCGAGGCTCGGTCGCAGTGTGGGCAGGGTCTGCTGCCGGAATCACCAGAGGGGGATCTTCCCGTGGAGCCCGAGGCGGAGCGTGGGTAACCCCCACATGGCTGATGGCGGCTGATCCAGCAGCTGCCGGCAGAGCAAAGGCAGGTGGGAGAGCCTGGCAGCAGCGGCGGTGCCCAGCACAGGTGGCACGGGCAGGGCAGCCGGGGATGGGATGGCTGGGACCCCCCCTGGGTGCGGTGGGCGCGGTGACCTCGGAGCAGGCGGCAGGACAGAGCAACCCCCATCTTCCCCAGCATGGGTGGCAGAGCGGCCGCGGGCCAGGCAGTGGGAGCAGGGCACACAAATTGAGCGACAGCGCCGGGGCAGGTGGAGCTGCCCTGGGTAGTGAGGCCGCACCTGGGATGGAAACCGGGGCAGGCGGAGCTGAGGCGGGCAGCGAGCTGGGACCCGGGACAGGCGCCTGGGCCGTGAACGGAGGGGGCAAGACCTGCAGAGGATCCCACTCTCTTTCTGATTTTTCCACCTGCTCCCCTCCCTCTCACTTCCTCTTTTCATTTTCAGATGTTTCTGATAATTTAGAGATTTGTATTCTCCTGAAATCTCCTGTTTAACATATGGCCTATTCTCTTTCTTCTAGATTAAATGGGGTTTTTTTTACAAATAAATCCAGAGCCTAGCGAATCTAAACTTCTGCTTTGAGACTTTGAAATGGTTGATGAGCTAACTCACAATCTCCTAATGTTGTTTTTCTCATCAACTTTTTATTTATCCTTTGGCAAATTAAACATCTTTCAATTACTTGCTTTGCTACTCCAAAATCGCAGTACAACCATAGTTCCTTAAAAAATGGTCACACAAAGCTTGAGTACCCCAGTGGGTTTTCTGATGCGTGTCTTCTAATATTTTTTTAATAAGCACATTTTATTAAGTAATTGTCTTCCATCATGAAGTTGCCATTTCCCTGATTTATCTTGTTCATTTCCTGCCTTGTTTAATTCTTTTTTCTCAGCTTCCCTAAACTTTGGAATTTCCAGTTTTTCCTGGTTTGGAGTTAATATTAACATAACTCCTTCACCTCCATTTTCTGCTGCATCCTTAGCTTCATGATCTGCCAAATTATTTCCTCTTCTTTCTGGGGTGTTTCCCTTTTGGAGTTCCCTAATATGTACTATAGCTATGTCTTTTAGGTAATTGTAGTGCCTCTGAAATAAGTTCCTCATGTACTAGTCCTTTTCTTCTTGAATTAAGTAATCTTTTCCCTTTCCAAATTTTTTAAAGGTATGTACTACTCTAAAGGCATACCTTGAATCAGTATGTATAGTTCCTTTATTTTGTGTTAAATATTCTAGTGCTCTTTTTAAAGTATATAATTCACAAGTTTGAGCTTACTAGTTTAAGGTCAATTTCCCTTTTTCCATAGTTTGCATGTTTTTCCCATCGACTACTGCATACCCTGTATTTTCTCCTTTTGCAAGGAGTTGTATCTCTGTTAGCTAACATAACTCCCAAAGGACTATTTTTTTCTTTTTTTTCCCTGTATCCAACTTACTGGTTTTCTGTGTTGTTTTTCAAGATCTTATCTATTAATCTTCTTCCTCTGTTTTCCCCTTTCACTAACAACCTAAATCCACTTTTCTTTCAACTACACACACAGAAATAAAAAACTTTTTGCTCACACTACTTTCAGTACAATACACCTCCCTCCAAGGAGATATAGTGAAGCTTAAAATACAGAATCCACATTACCTATACTTTCATTCGTTTACATTCACACACTTTTATTTCTCACTCACTTCCACACATTCTTTCCCACCCTCAGGACACAGAGTGGATCCCTGTTGACAGAGAGTTGCGGGTCCCTGTGGCCCCCCCTCACCTTGGGGTGGCCTCTGGGTCTCAGTATCTCCGGGCCTCCTGGGAGGGCCCTGACTCTGCTGCCTCCTGTGCCGTTCACCTGTGAGGCTGATTTGTGTGTCACTCACACTCTTTAGCCACGGCCCCCTCACACGCCCTGGGGACAATGGCCCCTTTGCAGATCACCTGTACCTTATGCCACAGCCCCCACACACCCAGGAGAACAATGGCTTATTTGTGGGTCACACACTCCTCTTTCCACAGCCCCCCTTCCCACCCACCCAGGAAGCTGAGGCTGATTTTGTGTGTGACTCACTCTCACACACAACAAGAAAACAATAAGGTACCTTTTGTTATAAATGATCAAATTGAGAGCCAAACCTATAGGAAAATTTAGCAAAGATTTATTAATTTGTCTGTGAGACTGAAGTTCGGTCGTCAAAACCACCACAGCCAAGGGTTAGCGTCGAGCCCGGGTTCAGTGCTGGGTGAACACGGATCTGAGCTCCGAATGTCAGTCTCCCCCTGTTCACAAATGCTGCCTGACGCAGCGAGTTCTTTTACAGTTTATTCTGCTCAAGGCAGAGATGACCGAATGTTCTTTGTGTCTCTTCCCATCCATAACCGTGTCTTTACCTGTACAGAGGTGGACAAAGACTCAGTCCAGGTGTCTGATGTTGTCAGTAGACTGTGGGGAAGTCAGCATTCACATGCATCAGGGTGGGGCTGTGGCTCATTGTGGTAGATGTAATCATGGAGGCAATAATCACTCTTGGCTGGACCTGGTGACCCTGGGAAGCCAGCGATTATTGCCCTGGAAGCTTCTATGCTTTCATTAAAAACCCCGATGTTTATCTCAACCAAGTCCAGGAACTAGATGTATATGAGTAAGACACTGCTCTTGTGTTCAAAAGACATATTGTGGATTTTACAATATTTTATACATTATCAGCATGAATTATCTCCACCATATACTACACTTTAAAATCACCTATTACGAATTTAGGTGTTTCTGGCCAGTCCTGGTGCTCTTGGATATCTCTCAACCCAGATGTGTTGTGCAACCCCAGATGCTCTTGAGCATATCCTCAATCCGGCAGAACTTTCCTCAACCGTGGATGCTCTTGGAATGTTAATTCCTCAACCCAGCAGGTTTTAATTCTGGATGCTCTTGGGCTCTCTTATCCCTCAAACCAACAGAATTTTTAGGGTTCCCTTTTCTCCCATTTCCTAGTGGATTGGGCTCGGAAACTCCTCTGCTCCCTTCCTCCGAGGGGTCCAGTTACCCCGGGGGATTCTCTCACTCCTCTTATCACTCGCTGTATCTCTTTACTGGCTGCTTCCCTCGAGGAAAGTTGGAAACACAGCGTGGGACACTCCAGCACTCACTTGGCAGGTCTGGGACAACCAGCCCTTGTCTCATTCACAGCCCAGAGCAGAGAATGAGGGGAGAAGGGAGCCCGGGAGCCCAAACAGCCCCGGCATCCCGAAATGGGGAGAGCGAAGCGGGGGGAGCTTTTGGCATTGCTGGGACTGCCAGCAGCCTGGGCAGGGCGGGCACCTAGGAGAATGGGGACCCCCAATCCAAGCGTGACCCCAAGCAGCTGGGACAGGAGGGAACCCCCGAACACCAGCGGGGAGGGACCAGGGATGGGGAACTCCTGGGAGGCTTTTTCAGGGCTGAATCTTTGTGTTTGGGAGGTTTTTCTGGAGCCCAGATGGCCAGTGACTTGTAGAGATGGACTCGGGCAGAGGGACCTTCAAACTCGATGTGTTTTAGGGAAGATGAAACAGGAAACCCTTATAAATACGATTGTCTGGCAAAAGATTTTGTGAACATAAAAAGTGTAAGGAAGATTGAAATGAAAGCAAGTTCTGAGATACTTCATTTAGTGAACAACTGGAAAACAATGGTGTGGCCAAACTGAAGGTAATTCCCCTTTTGATGAAACAATTCCCTCTGTTTGCAGACAGGTGCACGGGTCAGTGCAGACCCCACTAGCTCAATAGAAAGGGTCCAAAGAGGAGTTTTTAGTGTCTAAAATGTAACAGAGTTCGGTGATGTAATGATTTTTATAGGCTGTTTGTAAAGGCAATAGGATTTGTATCTTGTACTTGATTGGCTAGTGAGAAATAGAATATTCAACACAGAAGAAGATTTATTGTATTGTAACGTGACCCTTTCTCTCATATGCTCTTCTCCTCTTACTCTCTTACCCTCTCATTCTCTCTACCCCTCTCTTCTCTCAGGCCTGCTCCGAGCTGTGCCGGGCAGCTCCAAGCAGGGCCCTGCACCCAGGCCCTTTGCAATAAACTGCAAGTTCCACGTCCTGGCTGCAGAGATCTCTCGTCTCCGTCTGTCCCGACCGTCCTACCCCCCAATGCTCCTACAAGCGTGCTCATCCCTTGTTTTCCCCAAAACAGGATTTCTCATTGCCAACCCCAGGGAGGCTGCGAGGAAGAGGAAGATGCCCCGGGACACTGAGGCAGGTGAGGAGGAAGTCAGTGCCCCTTTCCCCTCTGTGCTGCTCCATCTCCCAGCCCAGCACGGCCCTGGCTGCAGCTCAGCCCTGGGGGGATCTCCTTGCCCTTGCCTGTGGCACGGAGGCAAATCCCATCCTGTCCTTGTCCTTCCTCCCCCAGAGCAGGAGCTGAGCATGGAGAGCAGGGAGGACAAATGCCCGCGGCAGAACCTGGTGGAAGAGGCCGTTTTGAGCGGCTCCACGGCGCAGGAAGCCAACGGGGAGGAAAAGCCCCGGAGATGCTGCACGAGGAGAGGCTGCAAACGCAGCCGGCGGGGATCTGAGGGGGAAAGAGCCAGCCTGGGCCGGGAAGGCGGCCGGAGACGGAGCCAGAGCTGGGAGCTGGTGCTCCATGAGCAGCTCCATGATGGGGAGAAGTCCCACACGTGCGTGGAGTGTGGGAAGAGCTTCAGGTGGAACTGCGACCTGATCAGGCACCAGAGGATCCACACTGGGGAGAGGCCCTATGAGTGTGGGGAGTGTGGGAAGAGCTTCAGCCAGAGCTCCGACCTGATTGTGCACCAGAGGATCCACACGGGGGAGAGGCCGTACAAGTGTTTCAAGTGTGGGATGTGCTTCAGCCGGAGCTCCAGCCTGGTCCGGCACCAGAGGACCCACACTGGGGAGAGGCCCTACGAGTGTTCCAAGTGTGGGAAGGGGTTTCAGAACAGCTCTGATCTCCTCCGGCACTATCTGAGTCACAGGGAGGAAAGGCCTTTCCAATGCCCCGACTGTGGAAAAGGATTCAAGCAGAATTCCACCCTCATCACCCACCGGCGCATCCACACTGGGGAGAGGCCCTATGAGTGTGATAAATGCAGGAAGAGGTTTCAGAACAGCTCCCATTTCCTCCAGCACTATTGGATTCACACACAGGAGAGGCCCTTCCGCTGCCGCGACTGCGGGAAGGGATTCAAGCGCAACTCCACCCTCGTCACCCACCGGCGCACCCACACTGGGGAGAGGCCCTATGAGTGTGATAAATGCAGGAAGAGGTTTCAGAAGAGCTCCAATCTCCTCCAGCACTATTGGATTCACACAGCGGAGAGGCCCTTCCAATGCCCCGACTGCGGGAAGGGATTCAAGCGCAACTCCACCCTCGTCACCCACCGGCGCATCCACACTGGGGAGAGGCCCTTCGAGTGTTCCCAGTGTGGGAAGAGCTTCTCCAGCAGCTCTAACTTGACCCGACACCAACGGAGGCACCGGTAAGGGAAGCCTTGCGAGTGCCCCAAGTGCGGGCAGAGCTTCGTGCGCTGCTCCAGCTCCATCCCCCACTGGAGGAGGCACTTTGGGCACAGCCCTGGTCACTCACATTCCCTGTGATCCATGTTGAGGACACACCTGGCTGCTTCTCCTTTTGGTTTGGCCTTAATTTTCCTCTGCTTCACCTTCATCCTTTAAAAACACCTAAAACTGGGTAAATGAAGGAGATTGTTCGAATATATCTAAAGTTCCATAATTTCTCAGTTGTTTTAGAGCGAATTCAGGATTTGATGTTGCGTTCTGTGTGGAGTGCTGCTGTTGCTAAGAGGAAGGAATTTGATCTCACCCTTCTTGTGTTGCTAAGAACTGCTCCCCTGACCCAAACCCCAACTCCACCCTTGGTATACCCTGTAAAAATTCCACGGCCCTGCCTTTGGGGGTTAAGAAATGGATTCCCAAAGGATCAGGCCTATTCCCACTCTATTCCAAGAGGATGAACCTGTTTTACCGGATTCCCAGAGGATTCTTACTCTATTGCTTGTTTTTTTTTTGTTTGTACTACTGCATGTGTGTTTTCAATTCTTCCTAATAAATAACTGTTATTTCTACTCCCATATCTTTGCCTGCGAGCTCCTTAATTTCAAAAGTATTTAATGTTTTTATAGTACAACAATAACAATAACAATAACAATAACAATAACAATAACAATAACAATAACAATAACAATAACAATAGGGAGGGAGGGAGTTTACATTTTCTATTTCAGTGGAGGCTCCTGAAATGGGGAGACACCCCCAAGGATGGGCCATGTAAAATAGTTTCTGAAATATGTAAATTAGCTTATGGATATGCATGAGGGTCTGTGGATATGCAACAGGCTGTTGTAATTAAAACCAGAATAATTAGGGTTGTCCTCGAAAATAGCTAGGGGGATCTTGGTGGCCATAACAACTTTTGCTCAGTTGTCCTTGTCTCCCATTACATCAGCCTGTTGCATATTCATCGACATTTTGCATATCCATTAAGTACTTTACATATTCCAGGAACAAAATTGGCTTCATCCTTTTTGGGGGTCCCACCTCCCTCCCAGCTCAATTTGGGGGTCCCATCACCCTCCCAGCTCATTTTTGGGGTCTCACCCCCCTCTTTTCCCCGCTTTCGCTCCCCTTTCTGATCGTTCCCCCAATCCCCTCCCCCGTGTTTGGTTTTAGGGACTCCAGGCCCCTCCTGCTCCGTTTTGGGGTCCCAACCCTGTTTTGCATTAATATGGGGTCTCCAATCCATCCCCAGGGTCACCTGCCCCCCCCCCCCCCAAATTCTGCTCCTGGCAACTGAAGAGTCATCAGCGCGACACGCTCTGATTGGCTGGAAATTACCCCGCTCGGTCTCTGCGTATTTACCGCAATGAGAGGCCTTGGTCTGTGGCTGACAAGTGATGAGTAAGAGTCGGGCCGGGCGCTGATTGGCTGAAAATCCCTGAGTGGGGCCACTGCTCTGAGTTTGAGCCCAGCAAGTGGATCATCATCAGTGCCACGCGTTGTGATCGGTAGGGATCTGTTTTGGGGTGGAGATGGGAGGAACTGGGGTTACTTGGGTTTTCTTTGGGTTTAATTAGGGTTTGTTTGGGGTTTATTTGCGGCTATTTATGGACTATTTGTGGTTTATCTTGGGTTTTACCTGGTTTATTTGAAATTTTTTGGGTTTATTTGGAAGTATTTGGGTTTGTTTGGAAGTATTGGGGTTTATTTGGGCTTATTTGGAATTATTTGAGGTTCTTGTTGTTTATGTTGTTTTATATGGTTTTTTTTTTAGGTGTACTTGAAATCATTTGGGGGTTTTTTGACTTAATTTGGATTTTCTTTTGGGTTTTTTGGGGTTATTTGGGTTTGTTTGGGGTAATTTGGGGGACTTCTAGGTATTGTTTGGAGTTATTTGGGGGTTATTTTGAGTATTTTGGGGTTAGTTGGGTTATTTGGGTCATGTGGGTTCAAAAAACGAGGAATGTTTCTCCTGCAAAAAATGTGAATTTTTCCTTAAAAATCCGAGAATTTTTCCCCAAAACACTAGGAATGTTCCCTTAAAAATCCCCGGCTTTTCCCAGCCAATAGCGTCCTGCCCCAAACCATCCAAGCACTGCACTTCATCTCCCAAATTAACGAATCAGAGCGCACCCCGCCCCAAACCAACAAATCACCGCATGTCTAACCTCAGGAACACCGGTCTCCCAATGCGCCCGATCCAACCAATCACTGCATGCCTCCCCTCAGACACGCCTGCTTCTCTTATCTCAATCTAACCAATCACTGGGCGTCTCTACTCGGCAAAGCCCACCCTCCCTGCGCCGCTCCAGCTAATCAGAGCCGAGCCCGAAGCAGCGGTCCCTGACCCCGGGGCCCGGCATGGAGCAGGCGCCCCCCGGGACCCCCTCAGGGACCCCCGGGAGCCGCCCCAGTCTCGGGCGGGTCCTGCGGGAGGCGCTGGAGAGAGCGGGGGAGGCGCTGGGAGAGGACGGGGGGCTCCGGGAGCTGCTGAGGAGGTGCAGGGACAGGTGAGGGGTCCTGGACGGGTCGTGAGGGGAATTTGGGGAGGGGTCTTGAGGATGTTTAGGGGGGATTTGGGGAGGGTCTGGGGGGAACTTGAGGGGGTTTTAGCAGGGTCTGGGGGTGCTGGGGGGCTTTGGAGGGGAATTTGGGGAGGGGTCCTCGGGGGGTGTCACGATCCGTCCTCACGGACGGGTTTCGTGATGGTTTGTGGATTTGATCTAAGGGTGCAAAAAGAACCGACATGGTACAAGGGGGTTTGCAATGATAATCGAAACAAATGCACCTTTATTGAATGAGCACAGCAAAATGCGATAGAGGGATTAAGGGAGAGAAAAAGAGAGGGGAAGAGAGACAAAAGAGAGAGAGAGAGAGAGAGGGGATAGAGCTACCAAATGTAGAGACAAAGTCCTTTGGTCCAGTCCAATCAAGGATTCGCCTGTTCTGTCGGGGAGATCTCGAAGTCTCTCGCTAACTCAGAGGTTTTTATTATGATAACTCTTTTGGAAATTGCAAGGGAGGGGAAACAGATATAATAAGGAATAGATGTAACAGATAGTCCATGCTCTTGGCAGTAAGCGAGAGCCATTGTCTTCTTGGTCCAGCGGTCACAACCGGCAGGCAAACATCTCGCTTTGGTCAGCTTGCCTCCCCCACACACCTGCCCCGGGCTGGGGGTTTCATTCCCAGTCCTTGGAAGGAGCAGAGTCGCCTTTTCACATGGGGGTTCCATGTCTTAGTCCTTGATGGAGAGGCTCCCTACATCTCAGTCTGTCTGTCACGGTGGTTATAAAACAGGTGAGGGTCTTCTGTGGGGGGACCACCTGAAACTCAGGAGAAGTCCAGCCAGGCTGAGAGGTGGGACAGCTCCCAAGTCTGTTGTTGCAAAAAGGGCACAGTGCCCCCTTCTTCTTCTCATTGGTCAGTGTAGCACACAGCAAACAACACCTATGAAAACAATGGCTTAGCAACGCTCTCAGGTCTCAGGCACATGACTTTCTCCTTTGGAGACAGATTTCAGACAGGGGGGGTCTTCTCTTCAGTGGTCCCCCAATGACAATCATGAGGCAGATGAGGGAAAATTCGGACAGACTCTCACACGACGCCATGACTCACGATTGTCTTGAGGGATCTTCATCAGCAGAACTCTGGAGCATCGTTGATGAGTCTGCAGAACTTGCCGTACGTTGGTAGTATAACCCGGAAAAATAGGGACAATAGAAAGAGAGGAAAAAGAGAGTGAGAGAAGGAAAACAAAGGATAGGAGAAGGAGGGGGAAAGGGAAACAATAAACAAACATAATTAATATTGATTATCATAACAATTTAAACAAATGGTTGATTAATTAAAACAATATTACTTTTAAAACAATATTTAAAGGGTTAAAACCAGTCACAAATAATCAAAAGCAAAAGCAATCAACACATATTAATACAAGCATTAACTTTAAAAAATTATTTTCTAAAACAATTCACTAAAAATCGAATGTAATTTCCACAAAATCATAAATGGAAATTAGGGATTATTCCATAACACATATGCTTCATTCATAATTGCCTTTTGTGAAAGTTTTGGGGATGTCCACAGTGTAGAGGACATCAGCCAAGTGGTGTGCGTGAACTATAGACATCAATCTTGTCAGCTGTTTCATGCTCCAATGCATAATGAATAGGACTGCTGATAAAATAAAACCAAACAGAATTAGAATCAAAAGGATAACAATGGCATGGCACACACTGTTCAGGACACCCGTGGCAGTAGGAAACCACCTAAAAGAGTATCCCACCACCTGTGCTCGGCATCTTCCTCCACTCTTTCCATGACACAATGTTTCTGTCTCACATTGTGATGAACAGTCACCAGGGCTTTCTGTCCGTTTTTCTGAGTCTTCTCAAGGATTTCAACCAAGTCTCGATGGAGCAGCACTTGTCTTACCAAAGTGAGATTCATCCCAATAGGAGTAGGCATCAGTTTGTGAATCAGTGTGTAGTTAGATTGCAACAGGTAGTGAGAGGTAACTGGAGCTTCATAAGAGAAATCACATCCTGTAATCTTGGTAAAGTTACAAGCACAGAAATTTGAAAGATTTTTAGTATCTACTACAACATTCTCTACGAATACAAAATCACAAATGGTTCTAAAGCATGCACATCTATTGCCTATGTATATAAGGACTGTTTCAGAAATCTCATTAGGACAAATTTCAAAATGACAGATATTTTGCTCTATATCTAAACAAATGTCTTGAGCTATGATTGCATTGATTTCACAGATGAGCCCTTGTTGTTCTCAGACAATACAAGATTCTAAATTAAGAGTTTGCCATTTCTCACCAATTTGACGGTCCCATTCTCTATGGGATAGAGAATAGCTCCTTCGTAATTCAGTTCTAATGTTATAACAGGGAAGTCAAATGCTCTGAGGCACTGTGTATGGTTAACACAAAAACTGCGGCTGTATTGGAAATGGGGTCATAGCTAAAATTCACCAGGTTCCACCAGGATTGGAATTCTCTTTCATAGTCAGTGGCACTGTCCCAAATTATTTTCTGAATTTCAGTGGGAAAAGTGCCTTCTTCACCTGCTCTTATAATTGAGGCAGCAACTGACTGCATCCACAGTTGTACCTGGATACAGCTGAGAGCCAAAGAAATATTGTTTTGTGTAGAACCGAGTGCATCAACAACCAATTTGTGATCATTTACATTTACTTTCTCCCAATTTGGTAAAATGTTTGATAGCAACCACTGGTTCTCAATGCCAATAAGGATGACTGCAATGGTTGTTGTAATTTGGTCAAATCTCTGGATGTGGCAGCCAATTTATTCAAGTTCAATTAATTTACATGTTATGTGTAATATTCTCACCTGGTGTTACCATAAAGGTGTTAGCGTTCAAAAACACATAATCACGGGGGATTATATGCGGTGCTTTTTATTAAAGAGCTCTGGGAATCGGGGTATTACCCAAATCTGATTCTGACCATACATCCAAAATGATCATGTTTTTATACTCTAGCGTTATATAACTTTCATGTTAATTATTAAACTTATATTGTTCTATTGTATACATAAATGTAGCCCCTCTCTGAATTTCCTACATAGTTTCTCATTATTCTTCTTATGGTTATATAATAATTATATTTAATTACTAAACAATCATCACATCTAACACTTATATAATTCACCATAGTGCTTACGCAGGTGCAGTTGATCTGGGAAAGCACAAAGCCTAACATTTTAGATTCTATCTTTAACTTTTCCCAGGGTTCCACTATCATTCTCCCCCCTTTGAAAGCATTTTCACTTCACTATAGGTGTAAATGTTTTCATTTGATTCCTTTATTCCTCAGTTCGTACTTGGTTCTTCAAATCCAGGGTTGATGTAAATGTTGTTGTGGATGCTGTTACGAACTGGAGAACCAGAAGATGGTGAGCATGGATTTCATGTTAGTGCCTGTATTATCCTCTGGTTCCAGGATGTTTTCTTCTGTATCTCTCCCTTTAAGATGCTGTAAACTAACCAAATTGCTAAGAATACAATTAGTAAGGTTATCACACTCTCAATGATAGATTTAATCCATGAACTCACATTCCACCCTAATCCTTTAAAGATTTTTCCTAACCAGCTTGTAGCCAAATCCTTTTGCTCTTCTTGTGCTTCATGATCTATTTGTTTCAACTGATTGATGTCATATTCTACATCTGCAGTTACATTTGGGATATGAACGCAGCAATTATCAATTTGTCCCTTTAAAAATCCATATACTCCATGCTCTTTCAGGCGTAACAAATCTAGGGCTAATCGATTTTGTAAAGTCATTTTTGTGGTAGCTTGTAATTGTATATTTAATTCTTTAAATCCTTCCCAGGTGACTCTTGCCAGTCTACCTACCTGACCTGTAAGTTTGTACAGCATCTCTCTGCTATAGTAGTTTGCTATAGGATCAAGCAATGACTCTAGGGCCCATCCAAATTTCACTCCACTAGAGGGTTCTTGCCAAGTGTCATCTGGATTTTCATTGTCTAGAACTTCTCGTCTTGCTCTTATCTGCAGAAGTTCATGTTTTCCATTAAATGGGGACTTTTTCCAAATTGGACATAAGGTTGGGAGGCCTAGAGTAATCTCCTTTACTTTCCCGTCTACAGGCAGATGTGTTGTCCAGGTACCATCACTTGCTGCCCATACAAATTGTCCTGGACCTCGGATTGTAATCCTGGTACACCCTATAATTACTTTATAACACTGAAGAAGTCCAGGCTTGTTAGGAACTCCGTTTACCTCAGGAGAAAGGCTTCAGGCGATGGTGAAGAGGAAAAGGAGATGGATTCTGCTGGAGGGTTTATATCCAGAGGTTTATTCCATGGTTACAGAGGTCTGAATGGTAGTAACAGCTCCAACAGAATACCTGCCGCATGGCTTGATTCACCTTTTAAGCTCCCCGGGCAGGGGGAGGGGAGGGGACAGGTGAACCACCAACCGGGTGGGAGGGGCAGGGTCTCAGGGGAGGATGACATCTAGACAGGCCAATGACCTCTGGGCATAGGGGCATCTTTTGAACTTGACCAACCACACGACGACATTCCTGGAATGTTAAGCCTGATTGACAGGACTCACTCAGCAAGGGGCGAGAGGGAAGGGAGAGAGGTATAGGCACACCTGGGAAGGGACCCGGAAGTTTAAAACACGCCGCAACATCTCCCCCTAGTTTTGTTTAAAAAGAAGAGGACTGTGTGGTGCAGAATGATTGCCAAACCATGGTTGGTAAATCGGTTTTCTTCTACAGGAGGGTCAGTGTTTTCCACTGAGGCTTCCAGGTCACCCATTGTAGCACCAAGGGCTTCCAAATGGTAGACCTCAGGAGGGGGAAATGAGCTTGAAATTAACTTGAGAACCATGCATTTGATTAGCCCAAAAACAATGCTAAAAACTTCAATAACTATAACTAAAATAAACAGCACTAAAAACACAGTTTTCAGAATAGATCCCAACCAGCCCGAGAGTCCCCAGCCTTTGAACAGTCCATTCAGCCCGTTGTCAGTTTCTCTGTTGATGTCCGAGAGCCTTTGTCAAGGTAGTCCATATGTGGTTTGGGCTGTGGCACTATGCAGGAGATCGCAGGTGGGATGATCACAAGTAGGACGAGAAGCAGGCTCGGTTTCATGGCGTCTCGAGGCTACACATGAACAGTGGGATCTAAACTGGTACAAGGAACTTGAGACAAACATATATTACAAACTGTTCCAGAGAGGAGGCTTAAATGGAATTTCCTCCAGAGAATGCATGCGACATTTTCTTCTCCAGGCAGCATGAGCAACCTGGGGCACTTCTGTAGATTTCTCTGAGACTTTGGGAACATAGGGTTTCACCCATTTGGAAGGAAACCACCTTAAACCAGAGGGGGTGGACACACAGGCGTATCCAGATCCACAAGTAACCAATTTGTAAGGTCCCACCATTTTCCAAGTCTCAGGGTCCTTTACTAAAACTGGAGGTTTTTCTTTCATCAACCTATGACTGCTCCCACCAAAGTGGCGTAGGATGGGTGGGTTCAGGATGTCAAAAGAACAATTCAGAAAATTGATTGTGAATAGCACCCTGGATAACCATATGTGGGGAGGTTCTACCTTCAGAACCTGTTGTTGCTGGTCCAGGACCTTTTGAATATCACGGTGAGTTCTTTCTACAATGGCTTGACCTGTAGGGGAGTAGGGGATGCCAGTTTTGTGCCCTACTCCCCATTGCTGCAGGAAGCTCTCGAATTCCTTGGATCTATAAGCAGGCCCATTATCAGTTTTCAGCTCCTTGGGGATGCCCATGAAAGAAAAAGCCTGCAAGAGGTGCTTAGTAGCATCAATAGATGATTCTCCTGTGTGGGCAGAAGCATAGACCGCTCCAGAAAAGGTATCTACACTAACGTGAACATATTTCTGCCGTCCAAAAGACTGTATGTGTGTTATATCTGTTTGCCACAGTTCACAACTGTTCAGTCCCCTTGGGTTTGCTCCCGTACTCACTGTAGGGAGTGCATGTTGTTGGCAATTTGGGCATGTGGCCACAATCGCTTTGGCCTGTTCTCGAGTGATGTTAAACTGACGAACCAGGCCAGGTGCATTTTGGTGGAAAAGCTGGTGGCTGATTTTTGCCTGTTCAAAAACATTTGGGAGAGTGGCCATCACTGCAGGTGCAGCAAGAGCATCTGCCCTTCTGTTGCCTTCAGCGATAAACCCTGGCAAGTCAATGTGTGACCTGACATGCATCACATAAAATGGCTGCTCTTGGTGAGTGACTAACTTTACCAGTTTTGAGAGCAATTCGAAAAGTGCGATGTTAGACACTTCTTGCAGTATTGCTTGATCTGCCCTGGATACTACTCCTGCCACGTATGCAGAGTCTGTAATCAGATTAAATGGTTCTGAGAACCTTTCAAAAGCCCTAACAACCGCAGCCAATTCAGCAACCTGAGGTGAACCTTCCACCTCAGCAACGTCCGTCTCCCACTGCTGGGTTTGAGGATCCTTCCAAGTCATAATGGACTTGTGGGACCTCCCAGACACATCTGTAAAGACAGTCAGAGCCTTTTTTAAAGGTCTCCTACTTAGAGCACTTCTCAATTTTAAGGTAAATTGAACATCTTGTTCGAACAATTTGTGAGCAGGCCGCGCTACCGAAAGTTGTCCTGAGTAGGAATCCAGAGCAAACTGCAACACTTCATTTTCTTGAAACAATTGTTCCAGTATTTTCATAGTATTTTGACCTGATTTTAACTCAACTGGAATGTGAATGCACTTAAAATCACAACCTGCTAACTTCCTGATCCGGGTCCTTGCTTTCCGGATCAGGTCTGCTACCATCTCCTGAGGCTTTGTCAGTCTCTTGGATCTTTTGTGACTGAGGAAAACCCATTCTATGATCAAGAGAGAGTCCCTCTGGTCCTGGTCCTTTTTTGGTATGTCCTTTGCCTTAGGTGTTTGTTTTTCCTCCCACTGGAAAATAATTCCATGGAGGTGTGGCAACTTACCTAGGATGAATGGCAGGTCAGGCCGGCATTGGTTGGCCTGTCTTGTGGACATTGCAATCTGAACCCTTTCAAGAGCTTTCTGTGCCTCTGGGGTAATAGACCGAGGAGCACCTGGGTCCTCTCCCCCTTTCAATAAATTGAAAAGAGGGGCAAGGTCTTCATTAGTCAGACCGAGCCATGGTCTTACCCAATTCAAGGACCCACACAACTTGTGGACATCCGCAAGGGTCTTGATCCTTGGATTGATTTCTAGTTTTTGAGGAACAATGGTCCTATTTCCAATTTCTAAGCCCAAATACTTCCAAGGTGGCATCTTTTGAATTTTCTTTTCCTGCAGCTCGAACCCTGCAACAATCAATGCATCGATCGTTAGGTCAAGCGCATGTGTGAGTAAATCATCATTGGGGGCACACACAAGGATATCATCCATATAATGATAGATGATGGCCTTCTCTGCGGCTGCACATACTGGGGAAAGCAGGGAAGAGACATACCACTGGCAGATAGCTGGCGAGACCTTGAGTCCCTGAGGAAGAACGGTCCAATGGTACCTTTTCATAGGAGATTCCATATTAATGGAAGGGACGGAGAATGCAAAATGCGGTGAATTGTCAGGGTGCAAGGGATTTGGAAAAAACAATCTTTAATATCAATAACAGCTAATTTCCAGTCTTGGGGAAGCATTGTTGGGGATGGCATACCAGGTTGGGGAGAGCCCATATCTTCAATTACATTATTAATTTGTCAGTGCTCGTGGAGGAGTCGCCATCTCTTTTTGTCAGCTTTTTGGATGACAAACACTGGAGAGTTCCATGGGGACATGGTCTCCACAATGTGGCCCTTTTTTAGTTGCTCTTCCACTAGTTCTTCTAGCACCTTTATTTTTTGTTTACTGAGCGGCCACTGTTTCACATCAACTGGTTTGTCTGTTATCCACTTCAGTTTTTGGGTGGGGCGCTGTTGTTCAATGACTGCTGTACAAATATGCTGCGGAGAGTCTGGAATATCAATTGTTACACCCCACTGGGCCATTAAATCTCTCCCTAACAAAGGTTCCGAATAATCTAACACAAATGGACGGATATTAGCCAATTGTCCGTTTGGTCCCTCGATTTGAGTAATGCTTTTGGATTGTCTTGCCAATTGCAGACCTCCCACACCTCGAATGTGACCGGCAACATTTTGCAAAGGCCAATGTGCGGGCCAGTCTTGTACTGGAATCACTGTGCAGTCTGCACCTGTGTCTACAAGCATCTCAATGCGTTTAGACTCCCCACCCCCAATGAGGTTACACCATAATTTGGGCTTGTCTTTCCCAATAACTTGGACCTGGGCGACTGAGGGCCCTTGTTTTTTGATATTTTCAGGTAAAGATGGCACAGGGATACCTTGTGCATCAATTTGTCCCTTGGGAAGAAACAGGGGTGGGTGGAAACAGTGCAGGCCGAGAACAAATTGCTCAGGATCTGATGTTGTCATTCCCAGAGCAATTTTGATCTCTTGTGGTGTGTGTTTGGTGTCCCCAATGATGATGTAATTACAACGAATTTGGTTCCAAGTACCCTTCTGTTCAGGATTTACAGAGACAAAATGCCAGTCAGTGTCCTTCAGATGGAGTGACTCAGTCAGCTGCAACCTGTAAGGCTCATTGACAGAAGACGTGGTTAACACAGGATCCCCTAAATCATAACAAAGGTTATTTTGTTTCACTTTCAACAGTGGACCAGCAGACATGGTCTTTGAAGCACCTGCTTCACTTACACAAACATTAATATTATCATACGCTTGATTTGTTTTGCTACCCTTATTCCCTTGGCCTGCTCTTTTTGTGTCTGCGCGCCTGGCAGGCTGGCGCTCCCTTTTCAGTTTTTTTGTTGTAGTTGACCCCCAGGGAGGGCTTGTAGTTCTCCTCGCGTGCCATTTCTAAATTCATCAAATACCCTTTTCAGGGGGCACTGGTTTCTCCAGTGCCCAAGGTTGTTGCAAAGCAGGCATGGTTTTGTGGGCTCAACCATTGCTGGTCTCCGTTGCTGCCCAGGGTACTGCTGTGCTGAGGGAAAAGGCGCAGGGCTGGCAACGGCGACACGCTGAGGTGGTCTTGGCAGCAGCCTTGGTCTGGTGTCTTCAGCCACACTCATCAGAGGCACTTTCCTGTTACAGACTAGAAGCATATCTTTTAGGGTGTAGGGGGAGGTTCTATAGGAAGGCTCAGGATTGCCGCTTGACACTGTTCATTTGCATTTGTAAATGCCATTTCCTCTAAAATGGCTTCCCTAGCATTCTCCTTTTTAACTTGTATTTCAATGGCTCTAGTTAACCTTTCTACAAATTTCAAAAAGGACTCTGATGGTAGCTGTTTAATTTTACTATAGGGCTCAAAAGGCCCATCAGGTTGGAGAGAAAAGAATGCTTTTTCAGCTGCTTCTTTTCCTTTCTCAAGTGTTTCTGCAGGAATTGCAGTAGCTTGGACTGAGGGTGAAGACCATTGACCCTCGCCAGAGAGGTGCTCAATGGTGATAGGGTTACCACTGTTGTCTTTTGCTGTGTTTGGATCAGAATGCAAGCCTGGGAGAGCATCTTTTAGCAGTTGTTTCCATGCTAATTCCCATAATTTGAATTCCATGGAGGTCATGAGACAGGAAAAAAGCTGTTTTAAATCATGTGGAATCACCACAGTCCTACTCAGTTCAGAATTTAAAAGGCCACGGAAATATGGACTGTGGACCATATTCTTTATGAGATTTACAGATCTCTTTAATCAATTGTCGTCCAAAAGAACTCCAATTAGCAGTTGGGGCTGTTCCTCCCTGAGCTGCAGGCTGAAAGGTAACAGGAGCCAGTGACAACATGGGATTATGCATTTGGTCTGCTGTTCCCTGCTCTGTGTCCCTTGAATCAGAAGCATTGGGATCACAGATACAGGTTTGGGGACAGGCAGTGGGTGTGTCCCCACCGTGGGAACGCGGGGAGGGGGCGGGGACGCACTGGGCACAGAGGGCAGGGACAGGGGGCTGGCAAGGGGCGGGGAAACCGTGGGAACAGGGGGAGGGGTCAAGGGGCAGGCAGGGGGCGGGGACACCTGGTGACATCACGTCAGCAGATGCCCCCTGGGAGGAGTAGAGGGGCGGAGCTGAGGGTACTGCAGGAAAGGGAGGGGGAGGGGGGAAGGTGTCACGAGGAACAGGAGGAGAGGGGGATGGGGCTGGAGTTTTGGGATGCTTAAGAGGATTTTGGGAAGAAGAAGACCAGGTTTGGGAAGATGCCACGTGGCATCCACCATCTTGTGGACTCCCTAGGGACTGGGGGCCATTTTGGGCATCACTGCTCTCTGGAAAGCTAACACGTGCTGTGGGTTTCTGAGGATGGGACACAAGGGATTGGGAAAGGTTCCACGCAGCCTGGCCAGGGCCTTGTGGACAGGGCAACTCAGGCATTTTAGCAGACTCTGGGAGTCGACTTCCCAATGAGTGTGCTCTCTTTAAAATACCAAGTTTTGGGGTAAGAGCTTTAGGAGTTTTAGAGCTAGGAGAGGGAGAAACAGGGAGAGCAGAGGTACATGGCTTTACATTTGACTTTTTCTCCATTTCCTTTTGTTTGAGCAAGGCTGTGTGAATTTGTGAACTCCAGAACACAAATTTAGCTGAGGGTGCATTGCCAGATTGTCCTAAGGTTATCAATTCATTCCCAACTTTATCCCAGAATTGAATATTGTGGATTTCTTCAGGGGACATTTGTGGGAAGTGCAGAAAAAGCCATCTTATAAACTGTTTCAATTTTCCTTTTGAGAACTTAACATTACCACTGACTAAAATGCTAACAATATTATAAAACACTCCTTTTTGTACAATGCTGAGTTTGGAACCCATGTTAGAAGTAAAAGGCAAAGTACTAAATCCCGCCTGACCAAAAACAAAGCCAAAATCAGCTACCAATTTCTAAAAAAAAACACAGATAGGAAAGCGATAACGATGCACACATACAGCTTCACAATGCAGCTGTATATACTGCTTTTAAAATTCCTGGGCAGCAGCAGCAGGCTACGCCCTGCCAAGCCGAGGCAGAAACAAAGCCTCCCCCGCCGTGGAATGCAGCCCCCCCGCGGAGCTGAGACAGAGAGCAGCCTCCCCCATGCCACGTGGCAAGCCGATACCGGGGCTGCCCCGCGCCGCGTGTGCAGAGAACACCCCCCACCCCGCACCCAGAAAGATCCCCCGGCCACGTGGAGAGCCCCCCCTCCCCCGCGAAGAGAGATAGCAGAATCCCCCGCGGCGAAAGAGCCGAGCACGCTGCACTGCTGAGCCGGGGGGAAGGGCAGAGAGCACTCCCGCACCAGCACGAGTTCCAAAAGACAGTGAAACACGCGGCAGAGAGCTAAAGACTGGAACGCAATTAATTCCCATCTGTGGGGCTGCGCAGCCAAAAATGCAAAGGCAAAAAAAGGAACAGAACTCACGGCAGAGTCTGTTTTTGAGCTTCTGCTCTACCGAGAGCAGAGATACTCACCTGAAATGGAAGCTGTAGCTGGCTGGGTACAGGCAGATCTCCTCACCCGGAACAGGACCTCTCTATGGGCAAGAGAGGCTACCCTGTTCTTCCTCTGGAAAATCTGCTCACCAGAAAGGAGTTGGGCTTTCCAGAGGCGCCGAACAGTCCACGAAACTTCTTCTGGGAATATTCCCATAGTCTCTAGCTGAGAGCGAAGCAACCAACGCCCTTTTCAGCTGGGTGCACAGCTGCCAAAAGCCCTCCCGAGGTACTGAGAGTCCGTCTGGGGCTGCAGAGTCGCTTTGCCTGACCAGGGTCGCCAAAATATTGGAATAGGAATCCCAATATTACCAGTTAGATTGTGCCTGGGCCAGTCTGACCCTTGCTGCTGGGCCAAAGGCAGCAACTGTGTGGTGTATTACCCCAGAGATACCTTTGGCTTGCTGGAGATTGCAGCTGGGCACTGAAGAAGTCCAGGCTTGTTAGGAACTCCGTTTACCTCAGGAGAAAGGCTTCAGGCGATGGTGAAGAGGAAAAGGAGATGGATTCTGCTGGAGGGTTTATCCAGAGGTTTATTCCATGGTTACAGAGGTCTGAATGGTAGTAACAGCTCCAACAGAATACCTGCCGCATGGCTTGATTCACCTTTTAAGCTCCCCGGGCAGGGGGAGGGGAGGGGACAGGTGAACCACCAACCAGGTGGGAGGGGCAGGGTCTCAGGGGAGGATGACATCTAGACAGGCCAATGACCTCTGGGCATAGGGGCATCTTTTGAACTTGACCAACCACACGACGACATTCCTGGAATGTTAAGCCTGATTGACAGGACTCACTCAGCAAGGGGTGAGGGGGAAGGGAGAGAGGTATAGGCACACCTGGGAAGGGACCCGGAAGTTTAAAACACACCGCAACAGCCTTGTTTATGTTTGATCCCTCTGCAAGCACAACCGATTTGTAGGGCTATTGCCAGGGGTGGCATCTGTTTTATCTCTTCATCATCTGAAGTGCAGTCCTAAGTTTTATTATATGCCCACCAACTTACTTTGTCTGCCCTCGTTCTGCTGGTAGCGTCAGTGTTCGTTATTGCTGGATCTGTTTCATTCTCAGGGCCTTCCCACTTATTACACCAAGGGGTGTTTGCCATATATTGGAATCTTTGAAGAATACTCACAGACCACGCACTGTCCCAAGGTTCTATCTGATCTTTCCTATCCTTGGCCTCACATTACCATACCACAGTGGTTTCTGTAACTTGCCTTGATTCGGGTACCAGTTTACATGTAATTGTTTTGTTCTTTTGTATTTCAGGTAGTTTTGATGTTATGATTCCCCAATTTACTGGGTCTCCTGCTGCCTTTGGTGTTGGCAAACAGGCAGTTACTCAACTGGTGTTTTGCATTTTGGCAAAATCTTTGACTAATCCAAACATTACATTCTCAGCCCGAACTGCATTAGAAACCTTTATCACCTGTGTTTCCGTTTGTACCTCTCTCTTTATTCTAGAATGAAGAGTGGTTAGTTGATCATTTTGCATTCCACATCCCAAAGATATTAATAACCATAACGTTAGCACAATTACTGATAGCATTCTGAAAGCAATTAAACACATGTTATCTGCAGCCTTTGTTGATTCCAGAGTTTATACAGTCCGTGATCCAGGATGGACTTTCTTCACTCGGGTATAGTGAATCCAGGGTTCCATGCCGGCTACTTTGATTGCTGTAAAGGTGGTCAGTAGTACCTGATGGGGTCCACTCCACTTTTCTTTCAGCGGTTCCTCGTTCCAGTTCTTGATGTACACCTCGTCTCCTGGATGTATGTTATGAACTGGGTTCTCGAGAGTCAGTGGTCTATTCCACATGAGGATACTCCGGAGCTGAGCTAAAGTCTTCCCAAGAGACAGAACATAATTATACACTTCCTGCTTTCCTGTGACATGTACATTAGGGTTAGGCTCAGGAGATTCATATGGTTTCCCATACAATATCTCATAAGGACTGACTGACATCCCACTCCTAGGCTTTATCTGAATCCTCAACAGTGCTATTGCCAAAGCCTGGAGCCACTGCAATTTGGTTTCTTGGCATATTTTACTGATTTGCCTTTTTAGTGTCTGATTCATCCTCTCTACCTGTCCACTTGACTGGGGTCTCCACGGTGTGTGGAGGTCCCAATTTATCCCCAGCAATCTACTTACCTCTCTTAATACTGTAGCTATGAAATGGGGCCCCCTCTCTGATGATACCCCTAGGGGTACCCCGAATCTGGGAATAATCTCCTGTAGTAACCACTTAACTGTTTCCTTTGCTTGGTTTGTGCGACGGAGAAGGGCCTCTGGCCACCCAGAGAATGTGTCAACCCCCACTAACAAGTATTTGTATCCTTGAGTTCTTGGCACTTCTACAAAATCTACCTGCCAATAGTCTCCTGGCTCTATTTCTATCCAAATTCTTCCTAGCTGTGCCTGTCGCCTGGCCACAGGGTTGTTTTTCAAGCAGATATCACATTTTGACATTACTGATTTTGCCATTGTTAACATCCGTACTGAAATTAAACTCTGCTTTTGCAATTTTACCAATGCCTCTGCTCCCCAGTGACATTCGTTATGTTTAATTTGTAGAACTTCTCTCATTATCAAGGGGGGTACCACTATCTGTCCTTGTGCAGTCACATACCATCCTTCTGAATTCTTTTGTGCATTTAGCAAACGTGCCAGTCTCTCATCTTCTACTGAATATTTTGGTTTTGGAGGCAAATTGAATTGGGATACATTAAGCTTCAAAGGTATCAATGCCATTGTTGTTTGTACCTCTCGAGCAACCTGTCAGGCTGTCCAGTCTGCCTTTCGATTTCCTTCACAAATTTTGGAGTTTCCTGATTGGTGTGCTTTACAGTGTTTAATTGCCACTTGTTCAGGTTTTTGTACTGGTTTTATAAATTGCAGGACTGCATCCTGATGTTTAATGTGCGTACCTTGAGAAGACAATAGTCCTCTCTCTTTCCACAGTGCTCCATGTACATGCACCACTCCAAAAGCATATTTTGAGTCAGTCCATATATTTACCCTTTTCCCTTCACTTAATTCTAGTACCCTGGTTAAAGCAACGACTTCTGCCTTCTGGGCAGATGTATTTGGTGGTAATGCCTTTGCCTCCACTACTGTATTGACTGTTGTTACCACATATCCAGCGTATCTGGTTCCGTTTTCCACGAAGCTGCTCCCATCTGTAAATAGCTCCCACTCTGGCTGCTCTAGTGGGACGTCTTTCAGGTCTTCTCTTGCTGAATAGGTGTACTCTACTACTTCTATACAGTCGTGTTCTAATGGGCCTTCTTCAGTTGTGGTACCTAGGAACAAAGCAGGATTCAAAAGGTTAGTTGTTTTTAATGTGACATTATCCTGCTCAGTCAGGACTACCTGGAATTTTATCATCCTGCTTAGAGATAGCCAATGGCCCCTCTTCTGCTCTAAGACAGTGGTTACCATGTGTGGTACATAGACATCTATGTGCCTTCCCATAGTAAGTTTCCTGGCTTCTTGTATCAGGATCACAGTAGCTGCGACTGCCCGCAGACATGGGGGCCACCCGGCACTTATGTTGTCGAGTTGTTTGGAAAAGTAGCCCACCGGCCTTTTCCAGCTTCCCAGACGTTGGGTCAGGACTCCTAGTGTTAGGCACAGCCTTTCATGTACAAACAGCTGAAAATCTTTAGACAGATCAGGTAACCCTTGTGCTGGAGCAGTTGTCAGTGCTTAATTTTAGGAAGGCTTCTTTCTGTGGCTTGCCCCAGGTGAATGGCTGCATCTTCTGAGCTTCATACAGGGGTTTCACAATCAGTCCATAGTCCATGATCCACAAGCGACACCATCCTGCCATCCCGAGGAAGACTCGCAGCTCATGTAGATTCTGGGGCTCTGGAATAGCACAAATAGCTTGAATACGGTTAGTACCTAGTTTTCGTTGCCCTTGTGAAATTTCACATCCCAGGTAGTTTACAGTCTGTTGGGCAATTTTCTCTGGATACTTTATAACCTCCCATTCCTAGTGAATTTAAAATCTCAATGGTTACCTTTATACAGGTTGCTTTTTTTTCTGTAGCTATTAGTATATCATCAACATACTGCAACAACAGGTATTGGTCTCTTGGTACTTGCCCATTCTCAGTCCAAATCTTCAGCTCCTTTGCCAGTTGGTCTCCGAATAGGGTCAGCGAGTTCTTGTATCCTTGTGGAAGCCATGTCCAGGTGAGCTGAGTTCTTCTTCCGTTCCCTGGGTTTTCCCACTCAAAGGCAAACACTTCCCTACTTTCTTTGTCAAGGGTATGCAGAAAAAGGCATCTTTTAGATAAATTACAGTAAACCATTTATATATCTCTTTTACGGATGTCAGCAATGTGTAGGGATTTGTTACTACTCAATAAATGGCCTTTGTTATTTTATTTATTGCTCTCAAATCCTGCACTAATCTATATTCACCATTTGGCTTCTTTACTGGAAATACTGGTGTATTAAATTCTGATTCACATCCCTCTAGAATTTGGTATTTCAAGAACTTATCAATAATCTTTAGTATTCCTTGCCGTGCTTCTGGTTTTATGGGATATTGTTTGACTTGCACAGCCCCTGCCGCTTCTTTTAACTCTACATGCGCTGGTTGTGCCAATTAGATTTTCCTGGTATATCCGTTTCCCATCACTGCATCTTCTACCTCCCTAGGGATAGAGGGAACAGGTTTTTCTTTGGTCATTAAAATCTGTCCCGTCTTTGATTCAGATATTTTCATTACAAGTTCCCCGTTTCCAAAGGTTATTGCCGCATCAAGTTTCGCTAGCAAATCCCTCCCTAAAAGTGGAATTGGACACTCAGGTACATATAAAAGTTAATGTGTTAAAACCGTGTTCCCAAAACACAAATCTAGGGGTTGCAAGAATGGCCAATTTTCCTCTTTCCCTGTAGCCCCAACTACTGTTGTTTGCTTGTCCCCAATTTGTCCTTGCAGATCATTCAGCACGGAATATGTAGCTCCGGTATCCACTAGAAATTTGACCTCCTTATGCCCTAACTGTATGATAGGTTCTTGAACTCGTTTTACAGGTTCCACATCTAGTCAGCTGCTATATTTGCCTAACACCATCACCTTGGCAAAGTTTTCCTGCTGGAACTGATTGCCCTGGTGAAACCGGCTGTTTGAGTTATTTGGGCACTCTCTCTTCCAATGCCCCTCCCTTTTGCAATATACACATTGATTTAGGCTTAACCCTTGCATAACTGCTCCTCTACCACGACTACCTCTGCCACATCCGCTGAAATTTGGGTTCCCCTTTCCTTGTATTACTGCCACAAGATTTTGTTGCTGCTTTTTACTAGCTTCTCTTTTGCAATTATTGTACACCTTCCAGGCTACCTAGTTTATCCAGATTCCTTAATTCCTCCCCTTCTAATTTTTGCAATTTCCTCCTGATATCGTCCTGTGACTGGGCCAAGAATATGAGAGTGAGCTGAACCTTAGCTTGTTCTGTGTCTATTTGGAGATCTGTATATTTCCTTGCTACCTCCTTAAGCCTCTCCAAAAATGCAGTGGGAAATTCTTTCTTTTCCTGTCGAACCTCATATAGTTTAGACCTTCATAGTTTTGGGCACAGCATTCTGAACTCCTATTTGGATCCACTCCTGATATCTCTGTAGTTTCCTCATAGCCCAAGATAAATTAGGGTCCCATTCTGGATCTTCAGTTGGGAAATTTTCATCTAAAGTTCCTGTTACGAGCTCGTTTCTGATATCCTCCCTTGTCCTTTCTTTGGCTGCCTTAAGTACCATCTCTTTTTCAGTAGAATCTATCAAAGTATCTAATATTACTTGTATGTCATCCAAGTCAGGATTCTGAGTTTTCATAACCATTTTTACTACTCGTGCCACCTTATCAGGATTTTCTCCTGATTGTTTCCAAATAACTAAATCTGCAGGAGAAAATGGCACTTTTACAAATACTGACCCTTCCACTCCTACACCTTGTTGCAAGGGGGCAATCACAGTCCATTTTTGTCTGCCTATGTCTTTTCTACCCATGACCGGGGCAAGCTTAGACTGACTTCGAGTTCTGTGGGATACCGGTGTCACTGATTCATCACTATTGCTATCTTTTTCACTTGCATCCCTCCCCCTCCTCTCTATCACAGTTAGGTTTTGCTCATCTTACGAGGAAGAGGGATCAGGTGACAGTGGGAGAGGAAGATAAAGAGAGAAGGGCGTACTAGGCGAGACAGGTTCAGGATTAGGTGAGGCAAGGACAGACGGTGGGATAGGGACAAGTGAAGCAGGTGGGATAGGGTTAGGTTCTCTTGGTCTTATTGGAGCTATCAGTAAACCAATATCTGTATTATTTTCTCTACTCAGACTTTCTTTCAATGCCAAGTGTTCTAGACAATGTTTCTCACAAACCCCACACTTATCACTTGCAGATGCTCTAACCACCATTAATCCACATTCATCCTGCCATTCTGGCTTTCCCCAAAAGTAGAAAAACAAATCAACATACGGAACCTCATCCCATTTTCCTTCTTGCTTACAAAACGACATTAACTGCAAAATGGTGTTCTACTGCAAACTCCCGTACTTTGGCCATTTTTTGCCATTCTCCAAGACATATTCTGGCTACCATGTATTACAATAATCAATCAACTTAGCCTTATGTAATTCTTCCTCAAAATTACCCTGTTACCAATGTGCTAATAAGCACCCCAAAGGAGAATTTCGCGGAATGGAGGCATTGCTGCCCAAAATCCCTTTGAGCTTCTCCATCCAAAATGCACCACAAATGCCGAACCTGCACTGCTTTCACGATTGTCTTATGGATGGCGCCTAGGCAATACCACCAGGAATTCCTTTAGCCCAACCAAGCATAGCTTTCACTGCGTCTTATTGGCAGGCAACCAAACCAAAGTAAAAGCACCTTACCTTTCTCCCGGGAACGTTGTGAGCAATGGGAGCGGTCGCGGCCGATGGGCTCCCCAAGAATCCCTCAGTGCCGGCTGGAGTGTGATCGACTCGCGAACTCGCTCAGCAGCACTCACAGGGCTCCATCTGGGTCACCAAAATGTTAGCATTCAGAAACACATAATCACAAGAATGATTATATGTAGGTGCTTTTATTGAAGAGCTCTGGGTGTCAGGGGTACAAACCCAAATCTGACTCCGACATGGGTTCGGGATGAACATGTTTTTATATTCTATCGTTATATAACTTTCACATTAATTATTAAACTTATATTGTTCTATTGTATACATAGATTTCATCCAAGCATGGGCTCCTCCTGACCCGCCTCAAACTTCTAACATAGTTTCTCATGATTCTTCTTACAATTAAACAATAATTATATTTAATTAATAAACAATCATCACATCTAACAATTATATCATTTATCATATACTGCTTACACAGGTGCAACTTCACATGATCTGGCAAACACAAATCTTAACATTTTCAGAGTCTATTTTTTAACATTTTTACAGGGCCCCACTAAGTCTAGCTTCTTTCTAATTCCCCAAATGTTATGATTTTAAAACCTTTTACTATCAATCTCATGGTCAAGGTTGTGGTTGTGTCATGGTCATGGTCATAGTCATGGTCATTCCATGGTCATGGTCATCTCAGGGTTGTGTCACTCATGGACATTCTCACAGCCATCTCCTGCTCATGTCATGGTCGTGGTCATGGCCAGGGAACCTCTTCAAGATCCCGAGCCCTGATTTTGCGACACTCAAGGACCTCTGGGGACAACAAGGCCTGGCCTGACCCCTCCCCCCATTGCACTGCCCCTCCAGGAGCCCAGTGCAGCCAAACCCTCCCATGGACACCTCGGACATGGGACATGGAGTGGGAAATGAATCCTGGGGGATGGAGCTCACTTGTGTCTGACAAGTCCCCATCCCAGTCCTGGTGTTCCCATCCTACTCCTGCTGCCCCTATCCCAGCTCCTGATGTCCCCATCCTGCTCCTGGTGTCCCAGTCCAGCTCCTGATGTCCCTATCCCAGTTCCTGGTGGCCCCATCCTGCTCCTGCTGCCCCTATCCCAGCTCCTCACATCTCCATCCCTGCTCCCAGTGTCTCCATCTCTGTCCCAGTGACTCTATTCCCATTCCTGGCTCCCAGAGATGAACTGCCAGACACTGCAGGAAGGAACCCAGATTTATTGCCCCAAGTAGGATTTATTGCCCAAAGCAGGTAATTTCACACCAGAAGCAAAGGATTGTGAGTATTTGTGGTTCTTGGCTTTAAAACATTAGAAAATGGGAAACTGATCTGTCAGCAAAAGCTATGGGGTGAGTGGGAGCAGTGGGATGAGCTCTGCTGGCAGCTCTCACCTTTCCAGGGAAGAGAGAAGGGGCTGGATCCAGCTCCATGGATCACTCAGGTGGTGATTCCTGCCAGGATAAGAGAGGGTCACGGTGTCACCCTGTCCCTGTCCCCATTCCACAGGATGGACCTGGCTGGAGCCCATGGAGAGCAGGAGCTGCTCCAGAATCCCACCTGATCCCACCCCAATCCTGCTGAAATCCTGCTCCATTCATCCCACCTGATCCCACTCCATCCACTCTGCCCCAACCCTGGTCCATCCATCCCACTCCATCCCACCCCATCTCGCCCCAATTCTTTTCTGGAACCCCAGCCTCATCCTGCTCCATTCCATCCCATCTGATTCTTGTCTGGAATTCAGCCCTGATCCCACTCCATCCCTCCCACACCAATCCTGCTCCATCCATCCTGCCTGATCCTGCTCCAAAATCCAGCCCCAATCCCACTCTACAATTCCACCTGATCCCACTTTGGACCCTGCTCTGATCTGGAATTCCTCCCTGATCCCAGTCTGTCCATCCTGCCGCGATCCCCCTCTGGAATCTCGCCCCGATCGTGCTCCATACCTGTGCTTGAGCTGTTGGTTCCCATATCACTTCCTGCAGAAAGAGAAGATCCATGAGATTCAATAAAGGTGCATTTGTTTTGATTATCATTGCAAACCCCCTTGTACCGTGTTGGTTCTTTCTGCACCCTTAGATCAAATCCATGAACCATCACGAAACCCGTCCATGAGGACGGATCATGACACCCCCCGAGGACCCCTCCCCAAATTCCCCCCAAAAGCCCCCCAGCACCCCCAGACCCTGCTAAAACGCCCTCAAGTTTCCCCCAGACCCTCCCCAAATCCCCCCCAAGCCTCCTCAAGACCCCTCCCCAAATTCCCCTCACGACCCCTCCCGGAACCTTCACCTGTCCCTGCGCCTCCTCAGCAGCTCCCGGAGCCCCCCGTCCTCTCCCAGCGCCTCTCCCGCTCTCTCCAGCGCCTCCCGCAGGACCCGCCCGAGCCCGGGGAGGCTCCTGGGGGTCCCTGAGGGGTCCTGGGGCTGGGGGGGGAAGGGGGGGGGGTGCCCGCTCCATGCCCGGCCTCGGGGTCAGGGGGCGCTGCTTTGGCTGGAGCGGCGCAGGGAGGGCGGGAGTTGCTGAGCGGAGTGGGCCGGTGATTGGTTGCTTTCGTAGAGGGCGCGGTGATTGACAGGAGATGGGCGGGGTAGGCAGGCTTTGTTGAGGGGAGGCGCGCGGTGATTGGTTGGATAGAGGCAAAGAAGGCGGGAGTTGCACAGGGGAGACACCCGGTGATTGGTTGGTTCAACTCAAGAGAGGTGGGAGTAGCTGAGGGGCGGCGTGCGGTGATTGGTTGGTTTGGGGCGGGGTGCGCTGTGTTTCATTAATTTGGGAGATGAAGCGTGGTGATTGGATGGTTCGGAGCGGGGCACGTCGCTATTGGCTGGGAAATGCCCAGCATTTTTTAGGGAACACACCTCATTTTTTGGCAAAAAACTCTTGGATTTTTAAGGAAAAATTCCCGTTTTTTGCAGCAGACACATTTCCAGATTTTTTGAACCCACGTGATCCCAAATAACCCAAATAACCCCAAAACACTCGAAATAAACCCCAAAGAACCCCAAAAAACCCCAAACAAATCAAGATAATCCTAAAAAACAAACAAAAAAGTCAACTTAAACCCAAAAATCCCCAAATGATTTCAAGTACATCTAAAAAAACCCCATATACACCAACATAAACCCCAAGAACCCCAAATGATTCCAAATAAACCCACATAAACCCAAATAATCACAAACAAACACAAATACTTCTAAATACACCCAAATAATTCCAAATAACCCCAAATAAACAGAAATAAACCAAGTAAAAACCAAGATAAACCCGAAATAGCCCATAAATAACCCCAAATAAACCCAAATAAAGCCCAGTTCCTCCCGTCTTCACCCCAAACCAGATTCCGACCAATCGCAACGCGCGGCATTGATGACAATCCAGTTGCTGGGCACAAACTCAGGGCACTGGCTCCGCTCTCCTATTTTCAGCCAATCAGCGCCCGGCTCGACTCTGACTCATCAGTTGCTGGGCTCACACCAAGGCCTCTCACTGCGGTAAATACTCAGAGACCGCGCGGGGTAATTTCCAGCCAATCAGAGCGTGTCTCGCTGATGACTCATCAGTTGCGAGGAGCAGAATTTGGGGGGGGGGGGGAGGTGACCCTGGGGATGGGCTGGGGACCCCAAATTAATCCAAAACGGGGTCGAGACTCCAAATCGGAGAAGGAGGAGCCTGAAGCCCCTAAAACCAAACAATGGGGAGGGGACTGGGGGAACAATCGGAAAGGGGAGTAGTGGGGAAAAGAGGGGGGTGGGAGACCAAATTTGAGCTGGGAGGGAGATGGGACCCCCAAATTGAGGTGGGAGGGGGATGGGATCCCAGAACTGAGCTGGGAGGTGGATGGGACACCCCAAATTGAGCTGGGAGGGAGGTGGGACCCCCAAACAGGATGAAGCCAATTTTGTTCCTAGAATATGTAAAATACTTTATGGATATGCAAAAAGTCTAGGAATATGCAACAGGCTGATGTAATGGGAGACAAGTACCATTGGGCGAAAATTGTTATGGCCACCAAGGCTCCCCAGTTATTTTCGGGGACACCCCTTAATTAATCTGGTTTTAATTACATCAGCCTGTTGCATATTCATAGACCCTCACACATATCCATAAACTAATTGACATATTTTAGGAACTAGTTTACACGGCCCATCCTTGGCGGTGTCTCCCCATTTCAGGAGCCTCCACTGAAATGGAAAATGTAACCCCCCCTCCCTTTGATGATGATGATGATTATTAGTAGTAGTATTAATAATAACAATAAACAACTATAAAAATAATAATTAATTTTGAAATTGAGGAGCTCTCAGGCAAAGATGTGGGAGTAGAAATAACAGCTCTTTATTAGGAAATATTAAAAATACAAATGCAGTAGCACAAACAAAAACAACAGTGACAGAGTGTCATGGTTTGACACTGGCATAATGCCAGTGCCCCCATGAAAATACCCTCTCCCTGGTTTCTACTGTGAGATGTGACCAGGAATAAGCAAAGCAGGCTCCCACTTAGAAATAAAGAAGAATTTATTAACTAAACTACAAGGGGAAAAAAAAAGAAACACACAAGGAAAATGAAAATTTTACAAATACATCTCCCCCTCCTCCCCACCAACTCTCCAATACAATACAATACAATACATTCCCCAAATCACCAACTCTCGGTACGGCACCACCCTTCAAACAATCAATCTTCAGTTCATCAAGAGGAGAGGAGTCATTCTTGTGCCATGGTGACCTCTTCCTTTCATGTCCAGTGCTCTCACCACTGAACACAGACCAGAGCTGCTTCCAGGGTCATCTTTTAAGGATGCCTTGTCCCATTCCAAAAAGGGCACAGTCTCTCCTTCGGGACACCTGCCCCTTCCAAATTATTCCCCCTGGGGCGG
Organism: Melospiza melodia melodia; assembly: GCF_035770615.1. NCBI lineage: Eukaryota > Metazoa > Chordata > Aves > Passeriformes > Passerellidae > Melospiza > Melospiza melodia. The sequence goes on along the minus strand of NW_026948497.1, from coordinate 1,966,764 downwards.
AGGGGCACCAACACTGAACCCTCTTGGCTCCAGGGCATTGCGCCCCCCGGATACAGTCTCTATATAACAAGGAAACATGGTTCTGTCCATGGCTATACAAAAAGAGTCCAGCAAAGCAGCCACTCCATCATCTCTTCCACCCGAGTTCTTCTCTATTCTTTTCATATCTCTCCCTTGCTCAGACCTTCAACACTTGCTCAGTTCCCTCTTCATCTTCCACTCCATCTCCCCTCCAGGAAAGGTCAATGCTCTGCAATGTTTTCATTGTCCACAAAGGGGTTAAAAGCTCCTGCAAGCAGCCAGACACGCAGGCAGGCTGTGCTGGCAACACGTGATATCAAATTTCAAGATAACAGTCCCTGGCATGGCTCTCTCTCTCTCTCTCCCTTCATCTCTCTGAGGCGGGGGGAGGGGGGGGGGGGGGTGGGCAGGAAATACCTCTCAGTACTTCTTCCATTCTTCCACCCTTGGGCCAGGCCTACCTCCCATCTCTGTCCCAGGCCCGGCCACCTCACGGCCGCGTGGCTCCCCATCCCCCTGCCAAGCCAGCAGCCGGGACAGGGGAAGAGATCCAAACCCTTTTCCCACCGGAAATCCAAAGAGAGCCTCCCAGGGGAGAGCTCTGCTTTAAACCCTTGTGTTCTTGGAGGCGGATCTAATGTCCCAGGGGCCAAACCAGGTGCCAATATTAAAATCTGAGCACCCATTGGTTTGACCACAACATCCTAGACAACCTATTTCCCGTCAAATCACCACACAGAGTCAGAATACTCTGGGAATCCATGAAAAAGGTTGATCCTTTGGAATCCAGTGGGAAAAGATTTATCCTCTAGGAATGCAGTGGGAAACGGTTGATCATCTGGGAATCCATTGGAAAAAAAGGTTGATCCGTTGGGAATCCAGTGGGAAAAGCTTGATCCTCTAGGAATCCAGTAGAGAATGAGGCTGATCCTTTGGAATCCAGTGAGAAAATGACTGATCCTCTGGGAATCCAGTGGGAAAAGCTGAAATTTTGGGAATCCAGTGGGAAAAGGGCTGATCTTCTGGGAATGCATTTCTAACCCCCCAAGGACAAGGCAAAGGCAGAGCCGTGGAATTTTTATAGGATATCCCAAGGGTGGAGTTGGGGTTTAGGTCAGGGGAGGAGTTCTGAGAAACACAAGAAGGGTGAGATCAAATTCCTGCCTCTTAGGAACAGCAGCACTCCACACAGAACGTGTCCCCAAATTCTAAATACCATCTAAAACAACTGAGAAATTATGGAACGTCAGATACATTTGATCAATTTCCTTCATTTAACCCAGTTTTGGGTGTTTTTAAAGGATGAAGGTGAAGCAGAGGAAAATTAAGGCCAAACCAAAAGGAGAAGTAGCCAGGTGTGTTCCCAACATGGATCACAGGGAATGTGAGTGACCAGGGCTGTGCCCAAAGTGCCTCCTCCAGTGGGGGATGGAGCTGGAGCAGCGCACGAAGCTCTGCCCGCACTTGGGGCACTTGCAAGGCTTCCCTTAGTGGTGCCTCCGTTGGTGTTGGGTCAAGTTAGAGCTGCTGGAGAAGCTCTTCCCACACTAGGGACGCTCGTAGGGCCTCTCCCCAGTGTGGATGCGCCGGTGGGTGACGAGGGTGGAGTTGCGCTTGAATCCCTTCCCACAGTCGGGGCATTGGAAGGGCCTCCCCTCTGTGAATCCAATAGTGCCAGAGGAGACGGGAGCCGGTCTTAAACCTCTTCCCACACTTGGAACACTCACAGGGTCTCTCCCAAGTGTGGGTCATCTGGTACTTCATCAGGCTGGAGTTCTCTCCGAAGCACATCTCACACTCGGAACACTTGTACGGCCTTTCTCCAGTGTGGGTCCTCAGGTGCCTGATCAGGTTGGAGCTCTGGCTGAAGCTCTTCCCACACTCCTCACACTCGTAGGGCTTCGCCCCAGTGTGGATCCTCTGGTGCACAATCAGGTCGGAGCTCAACCTGAAGCTCTTCCCACACTTGGAACACTCGTAGGGCCTCTCCCCAGTGTGGGTCCTCTGGTGCTTCGTCAGGTTGGAGCTCTCTGTGAAGCTCTTCCCATACTCCCCACACTCGTATGGCTTATCTCCCCAGTGTGGGTCCTCTGGTGCCTGATCAGGTGGGAGCTCCGGTTGAAGGTCTTCCCACACTCCCCACACTCGTAGGGACGTTCCCCAGTGTGGATCCTCTGGTGCACAATCAGGTTGCAGTTCCACCTGAAGCTCTTCCCACACTCCACACATGTGTGGGGCTTCTCCCCATCATGCAGCTGCTCATGGAGCACCAGCTCCCAGCTCTGGCTCCGTCTCTGGCTGCCTTCCCGGCCCAGGCTGGCTCTTTCCCCCTCAGATCCCCGCCAGCTGCGTTTGCAGCCCCTCCTCGTGCGGCATCTCTGGGACTTTTCCTCCCCGTTGGCTTCCTGCACCGCGGAGCCGCTCAAAACGGCCTCTTCCACCACGTTCTGCCGCGGGCATTTGTCCTCCCTGCTCTCCATGCTCAGCTCCTGCCCTGGGGGAGTAAGAGAACAAGGACAGGATGGGATTTGCCTCTGTGCCACAGGCAAGGGCAAGGAGATCCCCCCAGGCCTGAGCTGCAGCCGGGGCCGTGCCGGGCTGGGAGATGGAGCAGCACAGAGGGGAAAGGGGCACTGACTTCCTCCTCACCTGCCTCAGTGTCCTGGGGCATCTTCCTCTTCCTTGCAGCCTCCATGGGGCTGGCAATGGGAAATCCTGGTTTGGGGAAAACAAGGAATGAGAACATTTGCAGGAGCGTCGGGGTGTAGGATGGTTGGGACGGACGGAGACGAGAGAGCTCTGCAGCCAGGTCGTGGAACTCACGGTTTATTGCAAAGGGCCTGGGTGCAGGGCCCTGCTGGGAGCTGCCAGGCACAGCTCGGAGCAGGCCCGAGAGAAGAGAGGGGTAGAGAGGGTGAGAGGGTAAGAGAGTAAGAGGAGAAGAGCAAGGGTCCCGTTACAATACAATAAATCTCCTTCTGTGTTGAATATTCTATTTCTCAGTAACCAATCAAGTACAAGATACAAATCCTATAGCATTTACATACAGCCTATAAGAATCAATACATTACCATATTGTGTTACATTTTAAACCCTAAAAACTCCTCTTTGGACCCCTTCTGCTGAGCTAGTAGGGTCTGCCCTGACCCTTGGATCTGTCTGCAAGCAGAGGGTATTGTTTCACCAAAACGGGGATTACCTTCAGTTGGGCCACACCATTGTTTTCCAGTTGTTTACTAATGGAGGGATCTCTTTCATTTCAATCTTCATTATACTTTCTATATTCTCAAAATTTTTTCCAGACAATCATATTTATAAGGCTTTCCTGTTTAATCTTCCCCAACACACATTGACTTTGAAGGTCCCTCTGCCTGAGTCCATCTCTACAAATCACCAGCCATCTGGGCTCAAGATCCACCTCCCAAACATCAAGATTCAGCCCTGAAAAAGCCTCCCAGGCGTTCCCCAACCCTGGTTCCTCCCCTCTGGCATTCGGGGGTTCCCTCCTGTCCCAGCTGCTGGGGTCACGCTTGGATTGGGGGTCCCCATTCTTCTCGGTGCCTGCCCTGCGCAGGCTGCTGGCAGTCCCAGCAATCCCAAAAGCTCCCCCCGCTTCGCTCTCCCCATTTCAGGATGCCGGGGCTGTTTGGGCTCCCAGGCTCCCTTCTCCCCTCATTCTCTGCTCTGGGCTGCAGCGGCTCCAAGGAGTCCCCCCTGCCCCTCTCCAGGCTCTTGAGGCTCCTGCCAATGGCAGCGCTCCCCCCTCTCTGGGCTCCCCACTTTGGGCTCCTGGGGGACACAGGGCTCTGCTCCTCCAGGCTGCCTCTGCCGGCAGCTGCCAACACCACCCCCCGATGTCCCCCCGAGGGGCCTTTTCCGCTCAGCCTTGGACTTCTTCATTCTCCAAACATCCCCCAAAAACCCCAACCCAGGGACCCCCTGGGATATCTGGGATATGGGCCGAGCTCCCGCTCTCTGCTCACCGGCGCGATTGGGGGGCGATGATCCCACAGGTGGGGGCTGTGAATTCAGGCAGGGATCGACTGCATGGTTCCCTCAGCTCAGCCTTGATCTGCCTTTGTCCCTCCTCTTCCTCTTCCTCCCGCTCCTCCCCTTCCAGCCCCCTCATCCTCCTCCTCTGTCTTATCTTCACATCCTTCTCCTCTTCCATCCCTCCTCTTCCATCCCTCCCCCTGCTCCTCCCTATAACACCACCTCTTCTTCCCCCTTCATCCCTGCCCTTCCCTGCCTCCTCCTCCTCCCCCAGCAGCAGCCACACCCTCGCTGCCCCGTTCCTGCAGCCCTCGAAGCCCGCGGCAGGAGCGGGGATGGAGCCGGGACAGGTCGGGATGGGCAGCGCGAGGCTCTCGGCTGCTCCAGACACTGCGGGTGGGGGGAACCCGGCCCGGGCCAGAGGAGAGGCAAACTGGGCAAACTGGGGGCTGCACATCCAAACTGGGCCTTGCTGGGGACCCTGCCTGGGCACTGCCAGCCCTTGGGGCTCCTCTCGGCACATCTGCCGGGGGGAACGCACACAGGGCTGGGGGATCCCAGCAGTGGCAGCATTGCCAGGGACTGGGCTGGACAGGGATCATACTGGGAGTGACTGGGACTGTACTGGGCTTGTACAAATATCATACTGGGATTGTACTGGGAGTGACTGAGACTGTACTGGCCTTGTACAGATATCATACTAGGATTGTACTGGGACTGTACTGGGATTGTACTGACATCATACTGGGATTGTACTGGGATCATGATGGGACTGTAGTGGGTTTGTACTGACATTATTCTGGGATCATATTGCCATGCCAGGGCAGACTGTGATCGCACTGATGGACACTGGGATCATTCTGGGATCATACTGGGAGTGACTGGGACTTTACTGGCTTTCTACTGACATCCTATTGGCATCATACTGGGATTGTACTGAGTTTGTACTGACTCCATGCTGCCATCATACTGGGATCATGCTGAGATCACACTGGGAGTGAGTAGGAGCCTGGGGGGGGGGGGCAATTGAGACCATGTTAGGGGTAAATGGGATATACTGGGATGAACTGGGATGGTGCGAGGATGGCTAGGATCATACTGGCAGTGAGTGCCACTACACTGAGGCTGACTGGGAGTGCTTGGGAGCAAATGGGATCATACTGGAAGGAACTGGAAAGATGGTGGAGGGAACTGGGGTACCCTGGGAATATACTGGGACTGACTAGAAGGAAAATGAGGGTGAAAGAGAGGAACTGGAACCATGTGGAGCACAACTGGTACATTCTGGCAGAGAGTGGGAGCACACTGGGCTCATATTTGGATCATACTGGGAGTGACTGGACTAATACTGGGAGGAACTGAGTGTCACAGTGAGCACTCCCTGCACATCATCCCCCATACTGGGCCTGACTGGGAGCAACTGGGAGCAAATGGCATCATACTGGGACTCACTGAGTTGATTGAGGAAGCAACTGGAACCATGCTGGAGACAGCTGGGACTAAACTGGGAGAGATTGGAAGTAAGTGGGATTATACTTGTAAAAAATGCATATTTTGTGATTGGGTTTTCCCAAATATTAAAATGAATATTATATGTCTTGTGTTAGAAAGTAATGCTGTATTAATTCTCTTAAGTAGTGGGTTAAATATAGTTTTAGGTTATTAAAAAAATATTAAAATAGAAACTATGCTTGGTAAGAGGCTTTTTTCCAAGAAATGACTTGCAGCGAGATAGCAGCCACAGGACACCTAAATCTTTCAGAGAAAAAGAATTTATTGCTCTCTTGTCAGAAGAAATGAACTTCTTCCCGCCTCGAAGGCGCTGTTAGGATTCAGAGGAAGAAGGTGGCACTGACCAGACAGAATCCTGTGTTTGAATGGAATTTATGCAACATGTATGAAGTGTATGAATATGCAACAGGCTATTGTTTTTAATAGTTAATCCTGTGTTAACGGGTGTCCTTTTTCAGGCTCGGGTGTCCTTTTTCAGGCTCGTGCTGCCCAGAAAAAGGTACCCAGACATCCGTAACTCTTTGTATTTCTTGTCTCATATTGTCCTAATTCGATTTCTCCAAATTGTTATTACTCTAATTGAATTACAAATTTTTATAACCATTTTATTACTATTAAACATTTAAAATTTTAAAAGCAAGTGATTGGCGTTTTTCACAATTTTGGTAGCAGAGGATGGTTACTAACACCTCGCTGCCGGTGCTTGAGGAGAGTCAGTGTGGGGAAGGCGCGCCCTGCTCCATTGGCAGCCTCGCTCTGTCTCCCCGAACCTTGCTCTCTTACTCTCGTACCCTCTCACACTCTCTACCCCTCTCTTCTCTCGGGCCTGCTCCAAGCTGTGCCTGGCAGCTCCAAGCAGGGCCCTGCACCCAGGCCCTTTGCCATAAACCACAAGTTCCACGACCTGGCTGCAGAGATCTCTCGTCTCCGTCCGTCCCAATCATCCTACCCCCCAACACTCCGACACCCAAGAGCATCTGGGGTTGGGCAGTACAGCTGGGTTGAGGGATATCCAAGAGCACCGGAACTGGCCAGAAACACCTAAAATTGTAATAGGTGATGTGAAAGTGTAGTATATGGTAGAGATAATTCATGCTATTAATGTATAAAATATTGTAAAATCCACATTATGTCCTTTGACCATCCTGGCCAGGAGCAGTGTCTTATTCATACACATCTAGTTCCTGGACTTGGTTGAGATAAACATCGGGGGTTTTAATGAAAGAACAGAAGCTTCCAGGGCGATAATCGCTGGCTTTCCGGGATCACCAGGTCCAGCCAAGAGTGATTATTGCCTCGACGATTACAGCTACCACATTGATCCACAGCCCCACCCTGATGCATGTGAATGCTGACTTCCCCACAGTCTACTGACAACATCAGACACCTGGACTGAGTCTTTGTCCACCTCTGCACAGGTAAAGACACGGTTATGCATGGGAAGAGACACAAAGAACATTCGGTCATCTCGGCCTCGAGCAGAATAAACTGTAAAAGAACTCGCTGCGTCAGGCAGCATTTGTGAACAGGGGGAGACTGACATTCGGAGCTCAGATCTGTGTTCACCCAGCACCAAACCCGGGCTCGACGCTGACCCTTGGCTGTGGTAGTGTAGATGATCGAACTTTAGACTTGCAGGAAAATTAATAAATCTTTGCTACATTTTCCTATAAGTTTGGCTCTCGATTTGATCATTTATAACAGAAGGTGCCTTATTGTTGCCTTGTTGTGTGTGAGAGTGAGTCACACACAAAATCAGCCTCAGCTTCCCGGGTGGGTGGGAAGGGGGGCTGTGGAAAGAGGAGTGTGAGACCCACAAATAAGCCATTGTTCTCCTGGGCGTGTGGAGGCTGTGGCATAAGGTACAGGTGACCTGCAAAGGGGCCATTGTCCCCAGGGCGTGTGAGGGGGCCGTGGCTAAAGAGTGTGAGTGACACACAAATCAGCCTCACAGGTGAACGGCACCGGAGGCAGCAGAGTCAGGGCCCTCCCAGGAGGCCCGGAGATACTGAGACCCAGAGGCCGACCCCAAGGTGAGGGGGGGCCACAGGGACCCGCGATTCTCTGTCAACAGGGATCCATTCTGTGTCCTGAGGGTGGGAAAGAATGTGTGGAAGTGAATGAGAAAAAAAAGTGTGTGAATGTAAACGAATGAAAGTATAGGTAATGTAGATTCTGTATTTTAAGCTTCACTCTATTTCCTTCAAGGGAGATGTATAGTATTGAAAGTAGTGTGAGAAAAAGATTTTTTATTTTCAAGAGTGTAGTTGAAAGAAAAGTGGTATTTAGGTTGTTAGTGAATGTGAAAAACAGTGGCAGAAGATGAATAGATAAGATCTTGAAAAATGAGACAGAAAACCAGTAAGTTGGACACAGGGGAAAAAAAAGAAAAAATATAGTCCTTTGGGAGTTTTGTTAGCTAACAGAGATACAACTCCTTGCAAAAGGAGAAAATACAGGGTATGTACTAGTTGATGGGAAAAACATGCAAACTGTGGAAAAAGTGAAATTATTGTTAAACTAATAAGCTCAAACTTGTGAATTATATACTTTAAGAAGAGCATTAGAATATTTAACACAAAACAAAGGAACTATATATACAGATTTAAGGTATGCCTTTAGAGTGATACATATTTTAAAAAATTTGGAAAGGAACAAGATAACTTAATTCAAAAAGAAAAAGACTAGTACATGAGGAACTTATTTTAGAGGTTTTAGAGGCATTACAATCACCTAAAAGAGATAGTTATAGTACATCTGAAGAAATCCCAATAGGGAAAGATCCCAAAAATAGGAGGAAAGAATTTGGTGGATCACGAAACTAAGGCTGCAGCAGAAAATGGAGCTGAAAGAGTTATGTTAATATTGACTCCAAATCAGGAAATCTGGAAATTCCGAAGATTAGGGAAGCCGAGAAAAAAGAATTAAACAAGATAGGAAGTGAACAAGATAAATCAGGGAAATGGAAACTTCTTGATGGAAGACAATTACCTAATAAAATGTGCTTACTAGGAAAATATTAGAAGATATGCACCACAAAACCCACTGGGGTACTCAAGCTTTGTGCGGTCATTTTTTATGGAACTATGGGTGCATTGGGACTTTTGGAGTAGCAAAGCAAGTAAATAAAAGATGCTTAATTTGCCAAAGGATAAATAAAAAGTTGATAAGGAAAACAACATTAGGAGGACGTGAATTAGCTCATCAACCATTTCAATGTATCCAAGCAGAAGTTAGATTTCTTAGGCTCTGGATTTATTTGTAAAAAAACCCCATTTACCTAGAAGAGAATATGCAATATGTTAGACAGAGAATTTTAGAAGAATAAAAATCTTTTAAGTATGAGAAACCTCCGAGAAAAAAACAAGAAAAGAAAAAGGGGAAATGAAAGGGAAGGGAACAGGACGAAGATTAAGAAAGAGAGTGGGATCCTCTGCAGGTCTTGCCCCCTCCGTTGGCGGCCCAGGCGCCTGTCCCGGGTCCCGGCTCGCTGCCCGCCTCAGCTCCGCCTGCCCCGGTTTCCATCCCAGGTGCCGCCTCACTGCCCAGGGCAGCTCCACCTGCCCCGGCGCTGTCGTTCAATTTGTGTGCCCTGCTCCCACTGCCTGGCCCGCGGCCGCTCTGCCGGCCATGCTGGGGAAGATGGGGGTTGCTCTGTCCTGCCGCCTGCTCCGAGGTCACCGCGGCCACCGCACCAAGGGGGCTCCCAGCCATCCCATCCCCGGCTGCCCTGCCCGTGCCACCTGTGCTGGGCACCGCCGCTGCTGCCGGGCTCTCCCACCTGCCTTTGCTCTGCCGGCAGCTGCCGGATCAGCCGCCATCAGCCATGTGGGGGTTACCCACGCTCTGCCTCGGGCTCCACGGGAAGATCCCCCTCTGCCGATTCCGGAAGCAGACCCTGCCCACACTCCCACCGAGCCTCGGCGGGATATCCTCCCCTGACACCGTCCTGCTCTGAGTTACGTCCCCGTGGTAACCACAGCTCTGGCTGTTCAGGGAAACTCTCTCTCTCTACAGGAAGCACCTTATCAAAACACTAGGAGCTCAGTTAAAAGGCAGCCCTCTACAAATTCTTTCTCAAAACACGGGAGAAAGGCTAGAGAAGGTAAAAAAGTGAAAGAGTTAGATGAAGGGATTGCTCTATTTCCGTTCAGAGAGGTTCCCATGGGAGGGATGCGCTGCCCCGCCCTGCGGGAGCCACCAGCGCCCCTGCCGTCCGTGCCCGGAACTGCACCCAAGGGCAAAGCGCCGCAGCCCAAAGGCCGGGACTGGGTCCGGGCTCTGTTTGCTGTCAGTGCCGCAGCTGTTGGTGTTTGTTTGCTTTATTATACACACTAGTAAAGAACTGGTATTCCTATTCCCATATCTTTGCCTGAGAGCCCCTTGATTTCACTAGTCTAGAAATTAAGACGGAGGAGGTTTGCATTCTGCATTCCAAGAGAGGCTTTTTCTGCCTTCCCCAGCAGACACCTCTCTTGTAAAGCAAGACAAGCACCCACAGACACTGAGGGGGCTGCAGGAGGGGCACAAGAAGGCCCTGCATCACTTGGGCACAAAGGCACAGCAGGTGAATGCAAGAAGGGAGCAGCAAAAGGCCAAGCTGAAGGCAAAGGCCAGGGCACAGTTCCTACAGCCCCCGAGGGATCAACCCCAGGGCCCAAGGGGGCCCCAGCACCCAGGGCACGGCTCGGCCACAGGCACCTGGCAGAGGCATTGCCCTCCTCGGCAGGGGAGAGCCCACCCAAACAGCCCCTGGCAAGGAACCAGGGCTCCAGCTGCAGGGCACAAGGACACTGCAAGCACAGACAGCAGCACCCTCAGGACCAGCAAGTCAACCCCTTGATGGACATGGATGGGCAGGGCTGTCACAGCTCCCATCACACCACGGACCCTCCACACTGCAGCCCTTGAGAACATTCAGCGTGAGTTTGCATTGAGAGGACGCATTTTCTGATGGACACAGGGGCCTCCCAATCCACTCTGAATCTTAGACCTAAAGGGGAAAATAGTAAAGCAATGTTATAATTTTTAAGGGAATGAGTGGGAAAGATGAGCAGGTATGATTTGCTCAACCACTATTAGAAGCTGTGGCGGATAGGTCTGAAATAAATGAATTGCTTTTTCTTCCTGCTGTGATTGTAATTAACTAGGAAGGAATTTGAGAGCTGGATTTTAATACTGTAAAAGGGCATACAGAGGCTAGTTCTCTTCTACCTTTGTGCCAAAATCTGACAAGGCCCATGCTGAAGTGAACCCCCAAAGTGTGGGCTGCCCCAGGGAAAGAGGGTAAATTAGATATGGAGCCTCTACAAGTTACTTTAAACCAACCAGGACAAGCAATACCCTGTTCCAAGAGAGGGAAGGCAGGGCTCACAGCCTGGTATTGAGTCCCTGTTAAAGGCAGGGCTTTTGGAGCCAGGGATGTCTCCCTAGAACACTCCTATCCTGCCAGTCAACAAACTAGATGGATGGACAGGAGGAGGAAACACAGAATTTTCAAGTGCTAAAATGAAGATTAACTGAGGCGGCTGGCCTTGGCCTTCCAGACAGGGAAAAAGAATTTGAATTATAGGTGGATATTAAACAGGGTCTTGCCAAAGGAATTCTTGTGCTAAAATATTTAACTCTATGTAGGATCTCCTACAGTTCAAGTCTGGCATCAACGTAAAGCTTTGACAACCAAAAGAGCCTCTAAATGGATGAGCAGGGCTCGGTTATTACAGTATGAAACTTGTTCAATGGCACAGGAGGATTTAGAACTGAGGACAGGGCAAGGGTTTAACCCAGCCTCCTGTTTGAACAGCCTGGAGAGGGGCTGGCAAGGAACCCAGGACTGCACTCAAGGGACGGAGCTCCAGACCCAGGCTGGGACAGATTGATGGGACATTCCCTGGCCTGAGGGAGAAAATGTGTTTGTGGATGGCTCTGCAAGGGCAGCAGAAGGGAAAAGAGCAACAAGACAGGCTGTTATTAAGGAAGGGCAATCAGACACAGCGCAGGTCACCGCCCCATGCTCAGCTCAACCCGCGCAGCTGTGGGTGCTTGTGAGAGCCTGGCACTGAAATGCCCTGAGCAGGAAGGCTTCAATATCTTCTGCTGACACCATGGCACCTAACAGGGGGGCAAAAGCAATTCTCACTGCTTCAGCAACCACTGGAGCAGATATCAAGGCACATTCTTCCACAGGAAGCTGGGCTGGCACAGAGCCTGCCCTGGCACTTTGCTGCTGCCAACACCCAGCCAGGACATCGGCTCCTGCCTAAGGAGTGCAAAGCAGCACCACTGGTGGCCAAGGGGCCCATGCCAAGTGTCCCTGAGGCCAGAAACAGCCGCCAGCACAGCTCAACATGGGGGGACCCCTCAGCCTGGCCTCAAGGGCTCTGAAGCCCCGGAGATTTGCACTTCCCGCCCGCAGCAGGAGGATGGGAGGCCGCCCCTGAGCCTGCCCTGAAGGCAACGCAGCAGCAGCCAGGGCTCCACAGCGGGCCAAGCCCCTGCGCCTGCCCACAGATCCTTGCCTGGAATCCTCTGCAATCATGGCCACCCTCCTCTGCCATCTCCAGCCACTGGGGCCAAGCCAGTGTCCTGCCACTGCTGCAGCTTCAGCGCTGGCTGGGCCTGCACTGCCACAGCTCCTGGGGAACACCACGGCACAATTCCACTCTGGGGCTCACTGACACCAACACTCTGGGCTGCCTGCCATTGCACTGCTGCAAAATGTACCGAGTTTCACTCTTTTAAACCTTATTTCTCTAGTTTGGCTTGGTTTTCTTTGCCTTGGGGAAATGAATTTTAAAGCTTTTATTTAAAGGGTGTTACACTGCTCAATGGAGATGAGTTTAACACCTGAACAGACTGGGAACAGCCCATAAGACACCCACAGAGATAACGACCAGCAACAAAACATCAAGATTGCCCAGCTGTCGCCTTCTGATGCAAGGCGAGGTGACCTGGTTCTGAGGAAACGGCACGGCGACCTAAACTCTCCAGGGTCACTCGGGCCAAGAACACACACAGACACCAGTCTGGTGGACGGTTCAAGACCTTTATTGTCCTGTCTCGTCGGGTTTTATACCGGGAAAGTTTTTTCCCTATGTCAGGGGGTCTTACTTTACTGTAATTGGTTAGTGAGGAGTAGAAAGTTACTAATGTTAGGGGGGACTACATTCTTGGGTGATCCCTTATCACTAGAAGTTAGGGGGAGAGGAACTCTACTGCTTTCCGTAACATCGTGAGATTTTCCGAGCGCCTGACCCTATCTACTACATCTCCCCCCCCTTTTTACAAATGAACGAAGTAGTCATATACATGGGTACTGAGCTGAGGCATGGGGTTGTCGACAGACAAAGGGGTTTGGTGAACCTGGGTAGAAAATCTTGTGACTGGCTATGTTCCCTGGTCGAATTCACAGCAGTGAATTGCCAGCCTATGAACAGGATGGTAGCCCGTTCTAGGCGGGTCTGAACGAATGAGACTAGCTTGTTTAGCAGGCATGGTCCGAAGGTGACAGCTAAAAGTAGCATTGCCAATGGACCTGTTACTATTTCTCTTGTGGAGCCGACTGGGTTCCTCAAAATGGTGATACACTTCTTCATCTGCGCGGCACAGGGCCCTAGGAACAATCAGAACTTGGACCCAAAAGTCGTTGGAGTCATTGAAATTGGCAAGGAACACACAGGGACTCACTCCGGATCACTGGCAAACCCACATCCCAGACGCTGATGGGACTAACCACTTATTGTTTTTCCCGTTGGGTTTGACAACTTCGGTGCAGACGTTGTCTTTCCGCCTAGCTAGGGTTGCATTGCCAAAGCATCTGCCCTGGCCTGTGACTTGACTCAGGGTGATTCCTTTGCGAGGGGTGTCCCATCTACATTGGTTGGGTGCATCTGCTGTGGAGTAACTGCAGGGAGTGTTTAGAGCGACTCCTTCGTAAAAGGGAGGTTCGACATCGTAACAAAGCCAGCAGGATTCGGTTAGGTTAGGGTTAGATCCGTTCAGGGATAGGAAGGTAGCTTCTAACATACGGAGGATTGGGTCTAAGTCTGACTCGGCTAAACGGTCTATCTGAAAGGCTTCCACATGGCCGGTTGGGATATCAGCGACCCTTGTGGGCAAGGCTTTGGGGTGGGTCACGTTTCTCCCTTTCGGCACGCTTTTAATCACTTTGTTGGGTCCGACCGCTCGGGGTGCCGACGGTTGGAGCCTAATAATTTGCACATTCACTCTCTCTTTTGACCCTTGAAGGACTACTGTCCACGCTCTGCCTATTGCCCAGCTAGGGTGATGTGGCTGCAAAACTGTCATGTTGTAGCCTGTACATTTTCGAAATTTGGGGATTTTATGGTGGTTTCGATAAAAGTTACCGTGGAGGAAGACGGGTGTTTTGCAACCCGTGGGTGCCCAGGTGAACTGTAAGAATTTGTCAGGCTCTTGTGGATCCCACCCAGGCCCCAATGGTCTGGCATCTGTGACAATGGTTTTGCAGCCCAAGTGCCCACAATGTCCCCACCCTGGGTGATTGCAGTAGCTTTTCCCAGGGTTTGAAGCTGGGCACCAGTAGGATAGGTACATGTGTGTGGCGTGTGGGGAATGGGGGTCTACCTTTGGTCGTCCTGGAAACAGGTCGGTAATGCGGAGCACGAAGGATGGGGCATTCGGTGTGGTGATTTCTTTGAGCATCTTGTCACTACTAAGGTGTCGTATGACCCACCTGAATGGCCGATGGGGGTAGTGATCTGGGCTGGCTTGCCCTCTGGCAACAAGCCCCAACAGCAAAATCACACAGAAACACCATTGACGCTTGGGTCTCACCCGTGCGGGTCTCTCAGGCGCTGCCTGGCGGCTTGGTGGTCTGTCGCTTTCCTCTGGAATGGGGATGTACGTGTCACGAGGACGTCCCACAAGCATGTCCTGTAAACAGAAACTCGCAACTCTCATCAGTCTCATTCTGCTCACTACGGGGGTCCAGCTTAATTGACTTAAGTGGACACCACCTAATTTGCCGTCCTTTTTGACAGCTGTGTACCCTCTCCCCGTGAGCATCAACCTCCAGCCCCATTCCCATTTGCCTAGCTGGTTTCTAATTACCACCTGTGGGCCATCCGCTCCTGTTTCTGCTCCCAGGCCTTCTGATCCTCCCTTTTTCATCTGCTCCAGTCGCTCCAGCTGCCTCTGGCCCTCCTGGTACAGCTCCTCAGCCCTCAATGCCCGCTCCTCTACATTCTGCTCCATCTGTTTCACAATGCCCTGCCGGGCTGTCATCAGCTCCTGCTTCCTCTGGCGCTCCAGCTCCTCCTGGACCTCCATGCCCTTCTCCCGCTCCATTTCCATCATCTTGTTCAAGCGCTTCTCTTCCTCCGCCAGTTCCTCAAGGATCATCTGCTTCTCCAGGACTTGCTTGTCCCAGATCATTTTGCACTTGGCATTGAGGAACAGCGCGTTCAGTTCCTGCGCATCTTCCTCCTCCTCCAGCTTCATCCTTGTCGCTCGCTGCGGCAGCTTCTGCTTCCCCTGCTGCAGCTCCTCATCCACGTCTCTCCCGTGGTCCCTCTCGTCCTCCAGCTCTGCCTTTCTCTGCTCCTCGATCTGGGCCTTTTTCCGGGCTTCCTGCAACGTCCAGACGCCTTTCGCTGCGGCGTCCGCTTTGTCGTTGCCGATCTGGAAGTAGCCTTTGAATGGGTTGTGGCTGTTGATGTGAATGACTGACACGGTGCCCTGTCGCGAGGAGAGTGCTTTTTCCAGCATTAGGGCTGCTGCTGATGTTGGCACTCCTGGTCCCTTTTTTGTGTGAAGTGTTAAAGCCACCAGCTGGGTGCTTTTCCACGCCCGGGACTGCCCTCCCACTCCGTTCACTGGAGGGACTTCTTTGAATTGCCAGTGTCTGGGCCAATGCGCTTGGGGAATAATCGTGCAGTCTGATCCCGTGTCCGCCCAAAATTGGAGCCCTATGACGTAGGGATCCTGACTGTCGTAAAGGCGGCATGTCCCCCACACCATCAGGGGTTCCTTCCCTATTTTCATGGCCAGGGCTACCCAGGGATCCCGCTCTGGGGCGCCTCCTGCTGGCCCTGTACCACCAGCGCAGCTTGCAGCGGAGGGGGGTGTGAGGGTACTGAGGGTGCTGCATAACTCTGCCATTGTGCTGCTGGCGGGGATGCGAAATTGACTGCTCCCTGTGAGGGCATGGGGTATGAGGGTCCCCTGCCCCACTGGGGGTTGGCATAGATGGGCCGTCTTGCATTTGCAGCGGGAGGAGGCTGAGTGTGGCCCACGCGCCCCCTCCCTCTCCTGTTTCCCCGGGGCCGGGATCTACAGTCCCTAGCAAGGTGTCTTCCCGCAGCTCCTACAGGTCCCTCTCGGGCGTGCTTGGAGTAAGGGTGCTGCCAGGGAAAGCTGTGCCAGCTGGGGACAGCTCGCTGAGTTGCTGCCCTTCCCCAGAAGCCTGGGCTAACGCGATTGTCCTGCCACTCCTGCTTAAATACAATCCGCCCTGCCCCATCAAAAAGCATGCGGCTTATTTGCGTAATATCAAAAGTGAGCAGATCATTATTGCTAGAAAGGTCGTCCTCAAGAGTGGGTACTACAGCTGAGTTGATCCCTATTTCTGAAATTGCTTTGGCTTCTTTTGGGTTAACTGGGGTATATGCCCTTTGTTGGTTCCCCCATGCTCCGGCAACCCCCACCGGGAAAGCGTACATGGAGGCTGCCAGTGCCCGGTCCCCACAGGCTGCTTTTATTTTTCCCCAATCGGTGAGTTTGTGTTGCGATTGTTTCCCGATATTGTTTAAAGCTTTACTCGGTTTCGCTTGAAACTGCATTAATTCTGCTCTCTCGGTTTCCGAGTCTTTTGGTGCTCCATGGCCGCTGGGGACACTGCGGGGACGCCTTGGGGACACTGGGAACACTCCAGGAGTGCTGGCAGAGGGAGGTGACACTCCCAGGAGACACTCTGAACACAGGCAGGGTTGGGGGGGCAGGTAGGGAGAGGTGGCGTCACCCCTGGCCCCCCCCACTGCCCCTCCCTTGAGAGGCCATCGTGGGTCCCAAATGTGCCCCCAATGTTCCCAAAAGGATCCCAATGTCCACTGAGTGTCCCCAACAGTGCCCAAGTGTTCCCAAAATGTCCTCTTGGGGACAATGGGGGACACACTGGGTTCATGTGGGGACACTGTGGGGACATGGGGGTCACCACAGAGGTGGCACCAGGGACAGTGCAGTGGCACCAGTTCAATTCCTGTGCCACCAGCCCAGTGTCCCCACTTCCATCCCAGTGCTCCCAGTGTCAGCCCAGTGTTCCCACTGCCAGCCCTGTGCCACCATCTCTCATTGTCCCCATACCAATGTCACCATTCCCGTGTCCCCAGTTCCATCCCAGTGTCCCCTCCAATGTGACAGTTCAATCCCAGTGTCCGCATTCTGGGGCATGGGAAGGTCTCTGCTGGTCTGTAGAGCTCCATACTGGTCTGAACTCGTCTCTACTGGTCCAAACTGGTTTTCGGCATCCCCTGCTGCCCCTGCTCCTCTTTACTGGTCCATACTGTTTTATATTGGTCTGAACTGGTTCATACTGGTCAGGGCAGAGGAAAGTCTCTGTTGGTCTGTAGATATTCATACTGGTTCATACTGGTCTGAACTTGATTGTTCTGGTCCATACCAATCTGAACTGGTCCCCACTGCTCTGAACAGGTCCATACTGCACTATACTGGTTCATACTGGTCTATACTGGGCAGGGCAGGGGAAGGTCCCACCTGCTCTGAAGAAACTCATACTGGTCTAAACGGGTCTGAACTGACCCCCACTGCTCTATACTGACCCATATTGATCCTTACTGTTCTATAGAGTCTCATACTGGTCAATACTGGTCTGAACTGGTCTGTACTGGTCTGTACTGGTCAGCATAGGTAGAAGTCTCTACTGGTCCGTAGATATTCATACTAGTTTATATTGGTCTGTACTGGTTTATACTGGTCTGAACTTGTCTATTCTGGTCGATATTGGTCAGGGCAGGGGTGTCACAGTGCGACCAGTCTGAAGCTGCCCCCCTGATTCAACCAGCCTAGAAGTAAAAAAGTCCCTGAGTGAAGAAGGATAGGTTGGATTCAGTTCTATACAAGGACCCTCAGCCAATCTCATTCAGCCCTAAATGCAGACCTATCATTGGCCAGGGAGCTGGACAGTGCTCAGACCCCAGCCAATCACATGTGTAAGCAAGGGAAATTTGAAGCTCCTATAAAAGGAGCTGCAAGAATAAACCTGAGGCTGTTTGTCACAAGGACCTTGGAGAGTTGGGCTGTTTGGATGTCGCCGATGAACGGCCCCTACTGTGATACGCAGTGATCCACGAAGTGATGCGACTCAGCCATTTTCTGTGTACAGAGCAGGGGAGACTCAACCGTGTAGGAGCTGGGAAAAGCCAGTAAGGCAAGAAAGCCAGACATTGAAGGAGGTGAGAATTAACATTAAAGCTAAAAAACTGAGTGGTGTAGGAGTCAGAGAAAGAAAAAAGCTGAAAAATAGAAGGAAAATCTCACCAAAGAAAGAGGCAGATTAACCTCCATAGAGGAACAACCAGTCATGAAGGTATGAACTTTTATTTTACTTCAACGAGGAGAAAAGTATGATCAACAAGCTCTGAAAGCCACTATGGATGTTATAAAATTTTGATGTTTATTTCAAACGCTCCTACTCTCATATTTATCGGATGTTTTCCAATAAAATCACAACATAACCTGGAAAGCCAAGAGCACGTTGGAAGCAGAAGATTGTCAATGGTAAGACAATCTGCCCATCACCTTATTCCAAGACTCAAATATTTACAACCCATGAGTAGTAATGTGTGTGGTTTTAATTGAACTAGTTTTGAGTTGAATTGTTTACTGTTTGTAATGTTAAGTTGGAACTTTGTAACTTCTAAACATTAAGCCTGTGACATGCTAACCTAAAGAATTGTAATGCTGGTGGTTTTGCCTGACAGCTTGTGGATGTGAATGTCACAACCCCAGTGATACATGAGGTACATCACTAGCTGTGGGAGACTGGGCTTGCTGAGTTGGGTGGAAAAAGCCTTATTCAACTAGGCTCATAATTTAATTTTTTAGTCTAACCAAGAGGGTGAGTTGTCACCTTGCAGCTGAGCTCAAGCTGCCCCCTAAACTCAACCAGCCCAGAAGAAAACAAGTCCCCAGAAAAGGCAGGGATAGGTTGGAGTCAAACCCAAGCAAAGACTTCAGCCAACCCTGTTCAGGTTTAGATGCAGATACAGCACTGGCCAGAGAGCAGGGCAGAGAGAGAACCCATCCCATCAGCTGTCTTAAGCCAGGAGATTCAAACCCCCTATATAAAGAGGGTCCGAACAATAAATGAGGCAGTTTGTCACAAGGACCTTTGAGAGTTCGAGTTGTTTCTGTGCCTCCAATGAATGATTCCCATCACAACACGTATGAGTGTAACTTTGTGTTTCAGTTGTGGAGTGGGATGTGATCCTTGGATATGGTGTGAGTGTAAAATCTGTCATGAGAGGTGGCACTGCACAGCAACACTAAAGAGTGCCTGGGGCCAGGAGTGGGAAAGAGTGGAATAGAGAGCCAGGAACTGGGCATTAATTTTTTTAAAATTACTGTAGAAAATAGTGTGTGGGAAAGTAGCATTTGCTTCCAGGAGCCTGAACAGTACCTGAGAGGGACTGGGATAATACACGTGAAAGGCATAGAGTCAGATTTGCTTGGAAATTAAGAAAGAAGGAAAAGCAAAGGCGTGGGGACAGTGCCAGGATAAGCTGAGAAAATGGGACACAAAGCAAACAAGGAGAAAACCCCCAGGGGAAAGGGGAGCAGGGAAACATCCATGGATACACCTCCAAACAGCCTCCTAGGGATAAAAATGGCACGGTGGCTACATAACCCTGACACAAAGAATGAAAATAGAATCAAAATGAAACATTATTATATGAGAAAATAGACTAAACAGGAGATAAGATGTGATCATTTATCATTGATCTGATCTGGCCAAAATAGAGTTCCTTTGAGGGGTGCATGTGCCAAACTTTGAATATTCATGCAAATGCCAAAGAACCAGTCAGTCAGGAAAAAACAGATTCTGCTGCCAGTTGGAAGGGCAAGGTTTTCCTGGGGGAGGCAAACACATTTAAATTAAAAGACATTAAAACCTGGGACCCCTTAGAATATATGTCCGCTCTATATCTGCCAATGCACCCCCTGCAGCCCCTGATGGACCCAGCCAGGATAACAGGGACAGAGCAGTCCAGCGAGAGGAATGGAAAAATGAGAACCAAGCAGTGGCACTAAACCCCCTCTGGGAAGTGCCATTGGGTGGGGCACACAGGGAATCGGGTTTTTCACTGCCCCACTTAATTCCTCCAAATTGAGAGCATTTAAAAAGGAATTAAAAGTTCTATGTGAAGATCCAATTGGATCAGCAGAACAAATAGACCAATTTTGGGACCCAATGTTTATAACTGGGACAAAGTGGAATCCGGAATTAACCTTTTGTTTATACCTGAGGAAAGACAAATGATCCGACTAATGGGGATGTGGATTTGGGAAAGGCACCCTGCACAACACAGACCCCATGGGGAGCAGAAAATGCCCCTGCAATGCCCTAATTAGGACCACCATAACCCTGGAGGAAGGTAAAACATGGAAGATTATAGAGCATTAATTATCAGGGGAATTAGGGAGGCTGCTCCACCAGCTCAGAACGACCACGGGACATTTGCTGAACAACAAAAGAAGGATGAGACTCCAACTGAATGGCTGGAGAGGTTAAAAGAAATGCGAGACAATACTCAGGTACAGACTGATACAATAGCTGGACAAGCTTTATTGAAAATAACATTTGTCATGAATGCCTGGCTGGATATAAGGAAAAGCTGCAAGACTGGGGGAATGGCAGGATAAGGGATTGAATGACCTGTTAAAGGAAGCCCAAAAGGTCAATGTTTGGAGGGAGGGATGAGGAGAAAGCCAAGGGGAAAGCAAAGATAATGGAGCCACTATTGCTGAGGGGAACCCGTGTGCAAGGAGCCACCCCCAGAGGGAAGTGAGACCCTGTCAGGGCAAGGCAAACGGGAGCAGGGGGAGGATAATGGGACCAGAGCTCCCTGGAGGAGAGGCCCTAAAAGGGAAAAGGGCAATTGAACAACTGAGGCCCAATCTGTCACCAGCACAGGGAAATTGGGCATTTGAGATGAAAGTGCCCACAGAAGGAAAGGGACCTGAAGGTTTTTGAGGAGGCTTGGAAACGGTCTGCTGTACCCATGGTGGAAAGCTGCTTCATTCACCCCCCAACCTGCCACTGAGTGGCCCTGAATGGCAGCAGAGTGTCCCAAGAGCGACCCCAGTGACATGACCCCAGGAATTCCCATCAGGATTTGGGGCAAATGTAATGAAAATTCCCAGAAAATTCCCCAAACTCGTCTCAAATCTCTGGCTGGGAGGAGGGAGTGGACAGGTGACACCAGTGATTTCCCCAGTGATTTCACCACCCTTGATGACATCACAGTTGTGACACCACTGTTCCCGCAGCAGTGTCGGGATGTCCTCGATGGCTTTTTGGCACTGCTTGGCCACCGCAAGGCCACTGAGGCCACCAGGGCCACCAGGGGTACTCGAGAGAAGCCTGCAGATGTCCCTAAGTGTTTTCAGCAGGTGACATGTGGCCAGGCGGCTGCTCGCCTTCTACAGCTGCTCAGCCTCGGCCACTTTGGCCATCAAGGCCTCAGGGACATCAGGGGATGCCTCATTTGTCACCTCCAATGTGGCCTCGATGACCCTGAGCAGGCGCTGCAGCTCCCGGGGGAACGAGGTGGCTTTGTCACACGCAGCCACCAAGCGCTCCAGCGGCTCCAGGGCTACCTCTGCCCGCTGTCCCCTCCTGGTGGCCGCCCCCCCCCCCCCGCACTGGTGGCCACCTGAGCTTCTATCCTGGCCTCAGTGGCCGCCACCAACTCATTGGTGGCTGCCTCCAGCCGGGCCTTGTGCGCTGCCTCCTCTGAGGCCATCTTCTCCTTGTCCAGGGCCAGCGGCAGCTGCCTGGCCTCAGCCACCAGGTTGTCCTGAGCTCTGCCCCAGCAGGTGGCCTTGTCCTGCAGGTCTCCAGCCAGGGCACTGCTGGTGGCCGCAGTGGTGGCCTCGGCAGTGGCCACATCCCTGCAGGCATCACGGAGCTCGGTGGCCTCTCGGGCCAGCTGGGCCCAGCTGTCCTCGATTGTGGCCACCAAGTCCCGCCACTCACTGGTCGCTCTTGTCACATGGGCCCAGGTGGCTCCCGGAGTGGACCCAAAGGCAGCCAGGGCCCCGGTCACAGAGGTGACACTGCGGTGGCCCAGGGTGTCCTGGAGGTGACCGATGAAGGTCCCCACGGCCACCTGCAGGGACCTTGGTGACACACCCAGCAGCACGTTCCCGTAAGGTCCGGCCACGGTGGCTGCCAGCTCACCAAGCGTGGCCACCACATCCACCAGTGCCTCCAGCAGCTGTGGAGGGGACAGGGGAGGTGATGGAGACCTCATGGAATTCGTAGCCTCCTGGGATGGCCTCTGTCCCCTCCTGGAGTTCCCCTTTGTCCCCTCCCTGGAGGGCTCTGCTCTCCCCTCTGTCCTTTTGTCAGCCCCTTGTCACCTCTGCCACCTCCTGCCACTCTCCATTGTTCCCCCCTGCCACTCTTGGTCCCCTCCACCCCTCTGTCACCTACCCTAGTCCTGCCACACCCCTTTCCCCTCTGCAATCCCCTGTCCCCTCTCCCTCCCACCTCCCACACCACACCTGGATTGCCATACCTCGCGGAGCTCCATGGCCTCAGGGGACAGGATCGGGACGCCCCGGGGGACACTTGAGTGACACACAGGAACGTTGCACGGCGGCAGTAAACAGGAAGATGTGACATCAAGCCCCTGGCCCCACCCCCCCACCTGCAGGGTGCCCGATGTCCCTCTGAAGGCCCCCACGGCACCCCAATGTCCCCTCAGGGTCCCCACATAGACCTAGTGTCCCCTGAGTGTCTCCAACAGGACCCCAATGTCCCCTCAATGTCCTCAACAGGGCCCTGTTGTCCCCCAACACACCCTCAGTATCCCCCCAGTGTCCCCAACAGGGACTCAATGTCTTCCCTGATGTCCCCAACAGGAGCCCAATGTCCCCAGCATCCCCTCAAGGCACCCAATAGAGCCCAGATATCCCCCCAGTGTCCCCAGTGTGACCCTGATATCCCCTGAGTCCCTGATGTCCCTGTGAGTCCCCAGCGTGACCCTGATGTCCCCAAAAGGCCTTGATGTCCCCCCCATGTCCCCAACAGGGCCTCAAATGTCTCCTGATATCCTGCTGGGGACACTAGGGGACACTAGGATCCTGTTTTGGACACTGGGGGACATCGGGGACATTGTGGGGACCCAAAACAGGACAGAGGATGCCAGGGTGGCCTGGGGATCCCTAAGGGAAGGACACGGGGATGTCCCCAAAGTCTCCAATGTCCTTCAGGGTGTCCCCGTGCCCCAGCGGTGACAGTGCCACCCCCACGTCCCCAGCCTGTTCTTACCCCTGCCCTGTCAGCGCTCTATGGGCTGCCTCCAGCTTCCGTGTCACCTCCTTGTGCCCTTTCCCCCATTTATGCGAGGCTACTATGATGTCCCCGAGCACCCGGGCAGCGCTGGGGAAGCCCTGTCCCTGTGTCCCCCAGGACATCACCTCCCTGTCCTGGGTCACAGCATCCACCAACGTCCCCAGCGCCCACGTCACCTCCTCCAGCTGCCCCAGCACATCCGCGGTGGCCTCGGCCCTGGCACTGGCAGCCGCCACCTGCTGGGCGCGGTCATGCAGGTGCTGGGCCATGTCCTGCTGGTGGCCCGCAGCAGTTGCCAGGTGACGCCGTGATGTCCCCAAGCCCCGCCAGGCCACCTCGCAGGACACAGCCACGAAAGTCAGGGCCAGCAACAGGTGATCGTCCTTGGTAACCCCCAGAGCGGTGCGGGCTGAGTCCAGGGACACTGTGGGGACATGGGGACACCGGACATGTGGCACAAGGGACGCGGCAGTGCCACCTGTCTAGTGGCACCAGATTGGTGGCACCAGGGGCAGAGCAGTGGCACCAGTCCCACCCCAGTGCTACCAGCTCAGTGTCCCCAGGACTACCCGAGTGTCACCACCCCAGTGTCACCAGCTCCATCCCAGTGCCACCAGTTCTGTCCCACTGTCACCACCTGAGTGCCACCAGCCCAGCGTCACCAACACAGTTGCAGGACCAGTGTCCTCAGTCCTGTCCCAGTGCCACCATCTCAGTGTCCCCAGTTCCATCCCAGTGCTTCCACTCCAATCCCAGTGCTTCAAGTGTAAGGCCAGTGCCACCACCCCATTGTCCCCATACCATTGTCACCATCCCAGTGTCTCCAGATCCATTCAAATGTCACCATCTCAGTGTCCCCAGTGTCCCCAGTGTCCTCAGTTCTCTCCCAGTATCCCCAGTCCTGTCCCACTGTCCTTCATCCTGTCCCAGTGTCCCTGTCCCAGTGTTCCCAGTTGTGTCCCAGTGTCACTAGTTCCATTATTGTGCCACCAGCCCAGTGTCTCCAGTCCTGCCCCAGTGTCACAAGTCACCTCCCATTGTCCCCATTTCCAGCCCAGTGTCCCAGTCCTGGTGTCAGCAGCCCAGTGCCAACAGGGTTGATCTGGTGTCACCACCCCAGTGTCACCGGTTCCATCCCAGTGCCACCAGTTCCATCCCAGTGTCACCATCTCAGTGTCCCCAGGGCAGTCCCAGTGCAGCCAACACAGTGTCACCAGTCCTCTCCAAGTGCTACCAGCCCAGCACCACCATGCCAGTGCTCCGAGTTCCATCCCAGTGCTCCCAGTGCTCCCAGTGCCAGCGCAGTGCCACCACCCCATTGTCCCCATACCAATGTCACCATCCCAGTGTCCCCAGTTGTGTCCCCAGTCCTATCCCAGTATCCCCAGTCCCTTCCTGATGTCCCCATCCCAGTGTCCCTTCCCAGTGTTCCCAGTTCCATCCCAATGCCACCATCCCAATGTCCCCAGTTCCATCCCAGTGTCCCCAGTTGTGTCCCTGTATCCCCACTCCCCTCCCAGTGTCCCTAATTCCATCCCAGTACCACCAACCAAGGGAGTCATCCCAGTGTCACCAGTGCCATCCCAGTGTCACCGGTGCCACACATGGCACCAGCCCAGTGTCACCAGTTCAATCCTAGTGTCCCCAGTTTCTCCCCAGTGTCCCCCATTCTGCCCCAGTGTCCCCATCCCAGTTTCACCAGTGCCACCCCAGTTTCCTCAGTCCTGACCCAGTGTTCCCTATCCCGTCTCATGTCCCTGTCCCAGTATTCCCAGCCGTGTCCCAGTGTCACCAGTTCTATCCCACTGTAACCACCCAATTGTCCCCAGGGCTGCCTCAGTGCCACCACACCCATGTCATCATTCCAGTGTCACCAACCCAGTGTCCCCTGTTCCATCCCAGTGCCACCACACCCGTATCATCATTCCAGTGTCACCAACCCAGTGTCCCCAGTTCCATCCCAGTGCTCCCACTGACAGCCCAGTGCCACCGCCCCATTGTCCCCATACCAATGTCACCATCCCAGTGCCACCGCCCCATTGTCCCCATACCGATGTCACTATCCCAGTGTCACCAGTCCTGTCCCAGTTTCCCCAGTCCTGTCCCAGTGGTGTCCCCATCCCAGTGTAACCAGTTCCATCCCAGTGTCCCCATCCTGGGGCAGGGGAAGGTCTCTATTTGTCGGTAGGGCTCCAAACTGGTCTGAACTGGTCTGTACTGGTTCCCTGCATCCCCTGCTGCCCCATGATGCTCTACACTGGTCCAAACTGGTCTATATTGGTCTGAACTGGCCTATACTGGTGAGGGCAGGGGAAAGTCTCTCTTGGTCTGTAGATATTCATACTGTCCATACTGCTCTGAACTGTTTTATACTGGTTCATACTGGTCTGAACCGGTCCCCACAGCTCCGTACTGGTCCATACTGGTCTATACTGGTAATGACAGGAGAAAGTTCCTCCTGGTCTGTGGAAATTCACATTGGTCTGACCTGATCTGAACTGGTCTGATCTGCCTCCCACTGTTCTATAAAGATGTATACTGGTCTGAACTGGTTTATACTGGCCTTAACTGGTTCATAATGGTCTCTACTGGTCTATGCTCATCCACGCTACCTCCCACTGCTCTAAACTGCTCCACACTGCTCTATACTGATCAATGCTGGCCTATAATGGTTTATACTGGTCATTACTGGTGCATACTGGTCCATACTGGTTTTTACTCACACAAGGTCCCACACAGCACGATCAGCCCCATGGTCAGCCCGTGCCCAGCCCGCAGCCAGCGCTGGCACCGCCGTGCCCGTCGCTCCTCGCGTTCCAGCGCCACTGCCTCCTCCTCAGCTTTGGCCCCGATCTGCCGCAGCCGCTGCTCGTCCTCGTCCCCCAGGCCACCGCCGGGGCCACCGCGGCCTCCTGGGCCCTCTGCAGCCCCTCCCGGGCCACCCGGGCCTCTCTCAGTGCAGCCTCGGCCTCAGCCAGTGCCGTGGGGATGCTGTCCGGTGTCCCCAAGGCCTCGGCCAGGGCCACCAGGGCCTCCAGGCCCCGGTGCCATTTGGCCACCGCCGAGGCCACCTCGGGAGGGAGGGCGGGGGGGACACCTGGGGACAGGAAAGGGGGGTTAGGGGATGGAGGGAGGGGTTTGGGGGGTTCGAGGAGGGGAATTTGGGGGGCCGCTGGTGGGGTTTGGTGGTTCTGGGGGAGCTTTTGGATGGTCCAGAGGGGTATTCAGGGGGTGGCCCAGGGGGGTTGGGGTGTCTCAGGTGACATTTTTGGGGCATGGGGGGCCCCAGATGAATTTTGGGGGATCATGAGGGGGCTTTTGGGGGTCCTGGAAGGATTTTGGGGGGGCTCCACGTGGGGTTTTGGGGGTCCCAGGTGAGGTTTTGGGGGTCCCAGGTGAGGTCTTGGGGCTCTCAGTCAAGGTTTTGGGGATCCCAGCTGATGTTTCCCAGGGATTTGTGGCTTCCCAGTTGAGAATTCTCAAAGATTTGGGGTTTCCCAGATGCCCAGATGAGGATTTGGGGGAGTCCCAGGGGGCCAGGTGAGGATCTCAAGGGACTCCCAGATGAGATCTGGGTGTCCCAGATAAGAATTCACAAGAATTTTGGGTTTCCCAGGTGTCCCAGGTGAGGCTCCAGGGAGGTTTTGGGGTTCCCAGGTACCCAGGTGAGATTCTGGGGGGTTCAACCTGAATCCCCCCAGGAATTTGGGGAGTCCCACCCCCTTTTTCCCCCTCACCGGCCCCTCTGAACTCTCAAGTCTCCAGAACTTTCCAGTTCTCTTTGCCCTCCCAGCTGCAGCCCTGGCCCTGGGGATTCCCAAACTTCACCAAATCCCCCCCCAAATCCTCCCAGATCCCCTCGGGTGCCCACTGGGGGTGATCCCGGGGTTTTGGGGTTCCCACCTTGAGCTCCATCCTGGTCCCCACCCGGAGGCTGCGGCCGGAGCTCTGAGGGCAGAGGGCGTCGAGGCTCGGAGGAGGGAGGGCCCCACGCCCTGATCCTCCCCCGAGGGGCAGAACTGGCCCTGCCAGGACCTCAGGGAACCTTTTGGGGCTGGCTTTAACCCCTCGGGGCCTGGATCCATCCATCAGGGCTCCATTTCCCTGCAAGGACCCCAGTGACCCCTCAGGGCCCTGATTTCCCTGGACAGGACCCTGATTTACCCCCATTCATCCTTTCAGGACCCCACTTACTCCTCAGGGCATTCATTTATCCCTCACGAACCATTTCCGCCTCACGACTCCATTTATCCTTCCAGGACCCCATTTGCCCCCTCAGGGCCCATTTACCCCACACAGGGCTCTGATTTCCCCCACCAGAACCCATTTGGAATTTGGATTTGGAATTGGTGTTGGGGATTGTTTATGAAGATCCAGCAGGATTTGGGGTCTGGGATTTGGGATTGTTTGAGGACCTAGGACTGGAGATCTTTTAGGATCAGATTTGGGTTATCTGGCAGCATTTGGGATCTGGGATTTTTTGGGATTCAGGGTTTGGGATTTGAGAGCATTTAGAATTGGTTTTGAGTGTCCAGTAGGATTTGAGATTTTTGAGTGCATTGGGGTTGTTTGGGATCCAGGATTTGAGATCATTTGGGATTATTCCTATCAATGGAGGGCCCTGGGGGGTTCTGAGGGGGGGCATGGTGAGTGTGGGGCAGTCCCATGGACTGGAGGGTCCTCGTCAGTGGGGGTGTCTGGTGAGTGTGAGGGGATCCCACGGATAGGGAAGGGGCAGTGAGTGCGGGATCCTGGTGCACTGGGGGAGGGTTCTTGGACCAGGGGAGTCCAAGCGCTTTTAGGGGTTGGTGAAGGGCGGGTCCTGGTGCGAGGGGGGATCCAGTAAATTGGGGGGGTCCCTGGTGATAACGGGGGGTCCTGGCTGATAACAGGGGGGGGTCACAGGGTCGA